>NC_136658.1:23700552-24300552 GCF_903797595.1 Erithacus rubecula
GAGAAATCGCTGTAAAACACAAAGCGCGAACAAGCGAGAAGCAGAGCAGCAGAGTGTTCTGCGCAGTGTACTGTGTCAGTGAGTGACTCCTGCTAAGAAGGAAGATCAACGTGCATGGTACTCCTAGAAGAAGCAGGGCACACAGAGAGGTGCACTTTTCTCCTAAGCCACCTCTAGCACAGCAGTCTGTCTAGCTTCCTGAAAGAGTAGCTTGCACTCTTTCAAGTCTGCAAAGCGAAAGTGCACTTCAAGCTAAAGAGAAAGCAAGCGCACCACACAGCACTTCTCCCTTTCCACTGTACAGGCCAGTGTGTTCTCTGCATTTCAAAGCCTAACAGCAAGATCCTGTTTAGCACAGGAGGCTGCATGTAGAATTTGCATGTAGTAGCAAAGTTAGCTGTGGTTGATCTTCCTTCTTAGCAGGAGTCACTGACAAACAGTACACTGCGCAGAACACTCTGCTGCTCTGCTTCTCGCTTGTTCGCGCTTTGTGTTTTACAGCGATTTCTCTCTAACAGAGGTGAATTGTCTATACTGCTCACTCAGTACACTCTGCTGCTAGCTTCTGCTACTGCCAAAACACGCCTGGCATGTGCACTTTTCTTCTAAAGCCTCAGTTCCATACCAGTCTTCTTTCCTTCTGCTAACACTGCCATACACTCTTGGAAGCCTGCAAGGAGAAGAGCACAGAACTAGGAAGAAGGAAATTCAACTTCCCATAGCTTAGCTGCTGCAATACATACTCTTCATGCAGTTTTCTGTGGCAAATAAGACGCTTGTTAATCCGGCTGCCATATGCAGAGATGACATTGGTATGTTCAGTGCAGGGGCCAGGAATGCTGTGTGCTGTGCACGCTTTCTCCTAAGCATTACTTTCACTACTGTGCTGTTCGCTCTGCAGGCTTCAAGGAGTGCACAGCACTCTTCCAAGATGCAGGGCAGATCTGTATGGAACAGAGGGTTTAGAAGAAAAATGCACATGCCAGGCGTGTTTTGGCAGTAGCAGAAGCTAGCAGCAGAGTGTACTGAGTGAGCAGTATAGACAATTCACCTCTGTTAGAGAGAAATCGCTGTAAAACACAAAGCGCGAACAAGCGAGAAGCAGAGCAGCAGAGTGTTCTGCGCAGTGTACTGTGTGTCAGTGAGTGACTCCTGCTAAGAAGGAAGATCAACGTGCATGGTACTCCTAGAAGAAGCAGGGCACACAGAGAGGTGCACTTTTCTCCTAAGCCACCTCTAGCACAGCAGTCTGTCTAGCTTCCTGAAAGAGTAGCTTGCACTCTTTCAAGTCTGCAAAGCGAAAGTGTACTTCAAGCTAAAGAGAAAGCAAGCGCACCACACAGCACTTCTCCCTTTCCACTGTACAGGCCAGTGTGTTCTCTGCATTTCAAAGCCTAACAGCAAGATCCTGTTTAGCACAGGAGGCTGCATGTAGAATTTGCATGTAGTAGCAAAGTTAGCTGTGCTTGATCTTCCTTCTTAGCAGGAGTCACTCACTGACACACAGTACACTGCGCAGAACACTCTGCTGCTCTGCTTCTCGCTTGTTCGCGCTTTGTGTTTTACAGCGATTTCTCTCTACCAGAGGTGAATTGTCTATACTGCTCACTCAGTACACTCTGCTGCTAGCTTCTGCTACTGCCAAAACACGCCTGGCATGTGCACTTTTCTTCTAAAGCCTCAGTTCCATACCAGTCTTCTTTCCTTCTGCTAACACTGCCATACACTCTTGGAAGCCTGCAAGGAGAAGAGCACAGAACTAGGAAGAAGGAAATTCAACTTCCCATAGCTTAGCTGCTGCAATACATACTCTTCATGCAGTTTTCTGTGGCAAATAAGACGCTTGTTAATCCGGCTGCCATATGCAGAGATGACATTGGTATGTTCAGTGCAAGGGCCAGGAATGCTGTGTGCTGTGCACGCTTTCTCCTAAGCATTACTTTCACTACTGTGCTGTTCGCTCTGCAGGCTTCAAGGAGTGCACAGCACTCTTCCAAGATGCAGGGCAGATCTGTATGGAACAGAGGGTTTAGAAGAAAAATGCACATGCCAGGCGTGTTTTGGCAGTAGCAGAAGCTAGCAGCAGAGTGTACTGAGTGAGCAGTATAGACAATTCACCTCTGTTAGAGAGAAATCGCTGTAAAACACAAAGCGCGAACAAGCGAGAAGCAGAGCAGCAGAGTGTTCTGCGCAGTGTACTGTGTGTCAGTGAGTGACTCCTGCTAAGAAGGAAGATCAACGTGCATGGTACTCCTAGAAGAAGCAGGGCACACAGAGAGGTGCACTTTTCTCCTAAGCCACCTCTAGCACAGCAGTCTGTCTAGCTTCCTGAAAGAGTAGCTTGCACTCTTTCAAGTCTGCAAAGCGAAAGTGTACTTCAAGCTAAAGAGAAAGCAAGCGCACCACACAGCACTTCTCCCTTTCCACTGTACAGGCCAGTGTGTTCTCTGCATTTCAAAGCCTAACAGCAAGATCCTGTTTAGCACAGGAGGCTGCATGTAGAATTTGCATGTAGTAGCAAAGTTAGCTGTGCTTGATCTTCCTTCTTAGCAGGAGTCACTGACAAACAGTACACTGAGCGTAGCACTCTGCTGCTCTGCTTCTTCCTTGATCGCGCTTTGTGTTTTACAGCGATTTCTCTCTACCAGAGGTGAATTGTCTATACTGCTCACTCAGTACACTCTGCTTCTTGCTTCTGCTACTGCCAGAACAAGCCTGGCATGTGCACCTTTCTTCTAAATCCTCTGTTCCATACAAGTCTGACTGCATCTTGTAAGAGTGCTGTGAACTCCTTTAACCCTGCATAGCGAACAGCACAGTAGTGAAATAATGCTTAGGAGAAAGCGTGCACATCACACCGCAATCCTCGCCTTGCACAGAAAATACCAATATCATCTCTCTATATGGCAGCCGGATTAACGAGCATGTTATTTGCCACAAAAAATCTGCATGAAGAGTATGTATTGTAGCAGCAATGCTTTGGGAAGTTCAATTTCCTTTCTACAAGTTCTGTGCTCTTCTCCTTGCAGGCTTCCAAGAGTGTATGGCAGTCTTAGCAGAAGGAAAGAAGACTGCTATGGAACTGAGGCTTTAGAAGAAAAGTGCACATGCCAGGCGTGTTCTGTCAGTAGCAAAAGCAAGCAGCAGAGTGTACTTAGTGACCAATATTGACAATTCCCATGTGTTACAGAGAAATCGCTGTAAAACACAAAGCGCGAACAAGGAAGAAGCAGAGAACCAGAGTGCTATGAGCAGTGTACTGATCCTCAGTGACACCTGCTAAGAAGGAAAATCAACCACAGCTAACTTTGCTTCTACATGCAAATTCTACATGCAGCCTCCTGTGCTAAACAGGATCTTGCTGTTATGCTTTGAAATGCAGAGAACACACTGGCCTGTACAGTGGAAAGGGAGAAGTGCTGTGTGGTGCGCTTGCTTTCTCTTTAGCTTGAAGTACACTTTCGCTTTGCAGACTTGAAAGAGTGCAAGGTACTCTTTCAGGAAGCTAGACAGACTGCTGTGCTAGAGGTGGCTTAGGAGAAAAGTGCACCTCTCTGTGTGCCCTGCTTCTTCTAGGAGTACCATGCACGTTGATCTTCCTTCTTAGCAGGAGTCACTCACTGACACACAGTACACTGCGCAGAACACTCTGCTGCTCTGCTTCTCGCTTGTTCGCGCTTTGTGTTTTACAGCGATTTCTCTCTAACAGAGGTGAATTGTCTATACTGCTCACTCAGTACACTCTGCTGCTAGCTTCTGCTACTGCCAAAACACGCCTGGCATGTGCATTTTTCTTCTAAACCCTCTGTTCCATACAGATCTGCCCTGCATCTTGTAAGAGTGCTGTGCACTCCTTGAAGCCTGCAGAGCGAACAGCACAGTAGTGAAAGTAATGCTTAGGAGAAAGCGTGCACAGCACACAGCATTCCTGGCCCTGCACTGAACATACCAATGTCATCTCTGCATATGGCAGCCGGATTAACAAGCGTCTTATTTGCCACAGAAAACTGCATGAAGAGTATGTATTGCAGCAGCTAAGCTATGGGAAGTTGAATTTCCTTCTTCCTAGTTCTGTGCTCTTCTCCTTGCAGGCTTCCAAGAGTGTATGGCAGTCTTAGCAGAAGGAAAGAAGACTGGTATGGAACTGAGGCTTTAGAAGAAAAGTGCACATGCCAGGCGTGTTTTGGCAGTAGCAGAAGCTAGCAGCAGAGTGTACTGAGTGAGCAGTATAGACAATTCACCTCTGTTAGAGAGAAATCGCTGTAAAACACAAAGCGCGAACAAGCGAGAAGCAGAGCAGCAGAGTGTTCTGCGCAGTGTACTGTGTGTCAGTGACTCCTGCTAAGAAGGAAGATCAACCACAGCTAACTTTGCTACTACATGCAAATTCTACATGCAGCCTCCTGTGCTAAACAGGATCTTGCTGTTAGGCTTTGAAATGCAGAGAACACACTGGCCTGTACAGTGGAAAGGGAGAAGTGCTGTGTGGTGCGCTTGCTTTCTCTTTAGCTTGAAGTACACTTTCGCTTTGCAGACTTGAAAGAGTGCAAGCTACTCTTTCAGGAAGCTAGACAGACTGCTGTGCTAGAGGTGGCTTAGGAGAAAAGTGCACCTCTCTGTGTGCCCTGCTTCTTCTAGGAGTACCATGCACGTTGATCTTCCTTCTTAGCAGGAGTCACTCACTGACACACAGTACACTGCGCAGAACACTCTGCTGCTCTGCTTCTCGCTTGTTCGCGCTTTGTGTTTTACAGCGATTTCTCTCTAACAGAGGTGAATTGTCTATACTGCTCACTCAGTACACTCTGCTGCTAGCTTCTGCTACTGCCAAAACACGCCTGGCATGTGCATTTTTCTTCTAAAGCCTCTGTTCCATACAAGTCTGCCCTGCATCTTGGAAGAGTGCTGTGCACTCCTTGAACCCTGCATAGCGAACAGCACAGTAGTGAAAGTAATGCTTAGGAGAAAGCGTGCACAGCACACAGCATTCCTGGCCTTGCACTGAACATACCAATGTCATCTCTGCATATGGCAGCCGGATTAACAAGCGTCTTCTTTGCCACAGAAAACTGCATGAAAAGTACATATTGTAGCAACAATGCTATGGGAAGTTGAATTTCGTTTTTGCTAGTTCTGTGCTCCTCTCCTTGCTGGGTTCCAAGAGTGTATGGCAGTGTTACCAGAAGGAAAGCAAACTGGTATGGAACTGAGGCTTTAGAAGAAAAGTGCACATGCCAGGTTTATTTTTGTACTAGCAGAAGCTAGCAGCAGAGTGTACTGAGTGAGAAGTATAGACAATTCACCTCTGTTAGAGAGAAATCGCTGTAAAACACAAAGCGCGAACAAGGAAGAAGCGGAGCAACAGAGTGCTCTGCGCAGTATACTGTTTGTCAGTGACTCCTGCTAAGAAGAAAGATCAACGACAGCTAACTTTGCTACTACACGGAAATTCTACATGCAGCCTCCTGTGATAAACAGGATCTTGCTGGTAGGCTTTGAAATGCAGAGAACACACTGGCCTGTACAGTGGAAAGGGAGAAGTGCTGTGTGGTGCGCTGGCTTTTTCCTTAGCTTGAAGTACACTTTCGCTCTGCAGACTTGAAAGAGTGCAAGGTAGTCTTTCAGGAACCTAGACAGACTGTAGAGCTATAGGTGGCTTAGGCGAAAAGCGCACCTCTCTGTCTGCCTTGCTTCTTCTATGAGTACCATGCACGTTGATCTTCCTTCTTAGCAGGAGTCACTGACACACAGTACACTGCGCAGAACACTCTGCTGCTCTGCTTCTCGCTTGTTCGCGCTTTGTATTTTACAGCGATTTCAGTCTACAGAGGTGAATTGTCTTCTACTGCTCACTCAGTACACTCTGCTGGTAGCTTCTGCCACTGCCAAAACACGCCTGGCATTTGCATTTTCCTTGTAGGCCCTCTGTTCCATAAAAGTCTGCCCTGCATCTTGGAAGAGTGCTGTGCACTCCTTGAACCCTGCAGAGTGAACAGCACAGTAGTGAAAGTAATGCTTAGGAGAAAGCGTGCACAGCACACAGCATTCCTGGCCTTGCACTGAACATAGCAATGTCATTTCTGCATATCGCAGCTGCATTAGCATGCGTCCTATTTGCCACAGAAAAGTGCATGAAGAGTTTGTATTGTAGTAGCAGTGCTATGGGAATTTGAATTTCCTTCTCACTAGTTCTGTGCTCTCCTCCTTACAGAGTTCCAAGAGGGTATGGCAGTCTTAGCAGAAGGAAAGAAGACTGTTATGGAACTGAGAGTTTAGAAGAAAAGTGCACATGCCAGGCGTGTTCTGGCCGTAGCAGAAGCTAGCAGCAGAGTGTACTGAGTGAGCAGTATAGACAATTCACCTCTGGTAGAGAGAAATCGCTGTAAAACACAAAGCGCGAATAAGGAAGAAGCAGAGCAGCAGAGTGCTCTACGCAGTGTACTTTTTGTCAGTGACTCAAGCTAATAAGGAAGATCAACCACAGCTAACTTTGCTACTACATGCAAATTCTACATGCAGCCTCCTGTGGTAAACACGATCTTAGTGTTTGGCTTTGAAATGCAGAGAACACACTGGTCTGTACAGTGGAAAGGGAGAAGTGCTGTTTGGTGCGCTTGCTTTCTCCTTAGGTTGAAGTACACTTTCGCTCTGCAGACTTGAAAGAGTGCAAGGTACTCTTTCAGGAAGGTAGAGAGACTGCTGTGCTATAGGTGGCTTAAGAGAAAAGTGCACCTCTCTGTCTTCCCTGCTTCTTCTAGGAGTACCATGCACGTTGATCTTCCTTCTTAGCATGAGTCACTGACACACAGTACACTGCGCAGAACACTCTGCTGCTCTGCTTCTCGCTTGTTCGCGCTTTGTGTTTTACAGCGATTTCTCTCTAACAGAGGTGAATTGTCTTTTACTGCTCACTCAGTACACTCTGCTGCTAGCTTCTGCTACTGCCAAAACACGCCGGGCACGTGCATTTTTCTTCTAAACCCTCTGTTTCATACAAGTCTGCCCTGCATCTTGGAAGAGTGCTGTGCACTCCTTGAACCCTGCATAGCGACCAGCACAGTAGTGAAAGTAATGATTTGTAGAATGCTTGCACAGCACACAGCATTCTTCGCCTTGCAATGAATATTCCAATGTCATCTCTGCATATCGCAGCCGCATTAACAAGTGTCCTATTTGCCACAGAAGACTGCATGAAGAGTATGTATTGTAGCAGCAATGCTATGGGAAGTTGAATTTCCTTCTTACTAGTTTTGTGCTCTTCTCCTTGCAGGCTTCCAAGAGTGTGTAGCAGTCTTACCAGAAGGAAAGAAGACTGGTTTGCCACGGAGGTTTTAGAAGAAAAGTGCACATGCCAGGTGTATTTTTGTACTAGCAGAAGCTAGCAGCAGAGTGTACTGAGTGAGCAGTATAGACAATTCACCTCTGTTAGAGAGAAATCGCTGTAAAACACAAAGCGCGAACAAGGAAGAAGCGGAGCAGCAGAGTGTTCTGCGCAGTATACTGTTTGTCAGTGACTCCTGCTAAGAAGAAAGATCAACGACAGCTCACTTTGCTACTACACGGAAATTCTACATGCAGCCTCCTGTGATAAACAGGATCTTGCTGGTAGGCTTTGAAATGCAGAGAACACACTGGCCTGTACAGTGGAAAGGGAGAAGTGCTGTGTGGTGCGCTTGCTTTCTCCTTAGCTTGAAGTACACTTTCGCTCTGCAGACTTGTAAGAGTGCAAGGTACTCTTTCAGGAAGCTAGACAGACTGTAGAGCTATAGGTGGCTTAGGCGAAAAGCGCACCTCTCAGTCTGCCTTGCTTCTTCTATGAGTACCGTGCACGTTGATCTTCCTTCTTAGCAGGAGTCACTGACACACAGTACACTGCGCAGAACACTCTGCTGCTCTGCTTCTCGCTTGTTCGCGCTTTGTGTTTTACAGCGATTTCTCTCTACAGAGGTGAATTGTCTTCTACTGCTCACTCAGTACACTCTGCTGCTAGCTTCTGCCAATGCCAAAACACGCCTGGCATTTGCATTTTCCTTGTAGGCCCTCTGTTCCATAAAAGTCTGCCCTGCATCTTGGAAGAGTGCTGTGCACTCCTTGAACCCTGCAGAGCGAACAGCACAGTAGTGAAAGTAATGCTTAGGAGAAAGCGTGCACAGCACATAGCATTCCTCGCCTTGCACTGAACATACCAATGTCATCTCTGCATATGGCAGCCAGATTAACAAGCGTCTTATTTGCCACAGAAAACTGCATGAAGAGGATGTATTGTAGCAGCAATGCTATGGGAAGTTGAATTTCCTTCTTCCTAGTTCTGTGCTCTTCTCCTTGCAGGCTTCCAAGAGTGTATGGCAGTCTTAGCAGAAGGAGACTGGTATGGAAATGAGGCTTTAGAAGAAAAGTGCACATGCCAGGCGTGTTCTGGCAGTAGCAGAAGCTAGCAGCAGACTGTACTGAGTGAGTAGTATAGGCAATTCAGCTGTGTTAGTGAGAAATCGCTGTAAAACACAAAGCGCGAACACGGAAGTAGCAGAGCGGCAGAGTGTTCTGCGCAGTGTACTGTGTGTCAGTTACTCCTGCTAAGAAGGAAGATCAACTACAGCTAACTTTGCTACTACATGCAAATTCTACATGCAGCCTCCTGTGGTAAACAGGATCTTGCTGTTAGGCTTTGAAATGCAGAGAACACACTGATCTGTACAGTGGAAAGGGAGAAGTGCTGTGTGGTGCGCTTGCTTTCTCTTTAACTTGAAGTACACTTTCGCTCTGCAGACTTGAGAGAGTGCAAGGCACACTTTCAGGAAGCTAGACAGACTGCTGTGCTATGGGTGGCTTAGGATTCTGCTTTTTTTGTACAGAAAAACCAGCCCCTCTTTTTCGCACAAGTTTCCTGAACAGAGATTTGGCTTCTGCCTGTTGATGTTCTCTATGCCTTAGGTTTCCTCCCAGAGTACGAATGCCACGCCTTTGAAGCCCTGTTGTTCTTTGAGTGCCAAACACCTCCTTTAAATAGACATTGCAAAAGTGCTGAACTGACCGTCATTTCACTGGGAAATAAAACTCTGTTGGCATCCAGGGCCCTGTCTTTGCAACTGGCTTTCTGCCTGTTAAATTTCTCTATGTGTCAGGATTTGTTTCAGACTATAGATACCACCAGGAAGAAGCCTGCTTATTCTTCGAGTGCCAAAAACCTCCTCTAAATAGACATTACAAAAGTGATGGAGTCTGCTTTATTGTACAGGAAAACCAGGCCCTGTTTTTTGCCCAAGGCACCGGAACAGAGATTTGGATTCTGCCTGTTCATTTTGCTTATGTTTCAGGATTTCTCCCAGACTAAGGATGCCACCACTTAGAAGCCTGGTTACATGTGGACTCATAAACACTTCCTCCTAAAATTATTAGGAAACTGGGAGGGTGTGTTTCTTTTCTAAGGGAAAAGGGCCCTTCTTTTTGTCCATGGCCTGTGCTCTACACTGGGTTTCTCCCTGCTGAAATTCCATATTGAACTGCTTTTCTCCCAGACTAAAGATGCATCCACTTTGAAGCCTGGTTTTTCTTTGAGTGCCAAACACCACCTTTAAATAGACAGTACAAAAGTGGTGAACTGACCTTCATTTCACTGGGAAATAAAACTCTGTTTGTATCCTGGGCCCTGTGCCTGCGACTGGCTTTCTGCCTGTTAAATTTCTCTATGGATCTGGATTTCTTTCAGACTATAGATACCACCAGGGAGAAGCCTGCTTATTCTTTGAGTGCCAAAAGCCTCCTCTAAATAGACATTACAATAGTGATGATGTCAGCTTTATTGTACACATAAACCAGCCCCTGGTTTTTGCCCAAGGCCCAGGAACAGAGATTTGGCTTCTGCCTGTTCAATTTCCCTGTGCCTGTGGTTTTTACCCAGACTAAGGATCCCACCACTTAGAAGCCTGGTTACAAGTGCAGTCACAAATACTTCCTGTTAAAGTTTTTAGGAAACCGGGAGGGTGTGTTTCTTTTCAAAGGGAAAAAGGCCCCTCTTTGTGTCCATGGCCTGTGCCTTACACTGGGATTCTCCCTGCTGAAATTTCATAATGATCATGTTTGCTACAGGAGGCTGCATGTAGACTTGGCATGTGGTAGCAAAGTTAGCTGTCATTGATTTTCATTCCTACCAGGTGTCACTGAAAAACCATACACTGCGCAGAGCACTCGACTGCTCTGCTTCTTCCTTGTTCGCACTTTGTGTTTTACAGCTATTTCTCTCTAACTGAGCTGAACTGACGCCTACCGCTTACACAGAACACTCAGCTGCAAGCTTTTGCTTTTGTCCCAGGGCCCTGGATACAAACAGTGCTTTATTTACCAGTGAAATGAAGCTCATTTCATCACTTCTGTAATGTATATTTGAAGGAGGTGTTTGGCATTCAAAGAACAACACATATTTGGTGTGAGAGAGAAGCAGTTCAATATGGAATTTCAGCACGGGGAAACCCAGTGTAAGGCACAGGCCATGGACAGAAAGAGTGGCCCTTTTCCCTTTGAAAAGAAATACACCCTCCCAGGTTCCTAATAACTTTTGGAGGAATTGTTTGTGACTCCACTTGTAACCAAGCTTCTAAGTGGTGGCATCCTTAGTCTGGGAGAAATCCTGAAGCATAGGCAAATTGAACAGGCAGAAGCCAAATCACGGTCCCAGTGCCTTGGGCAAAAATCAGGGTCTGGTTTCACTGCACAATAAAGCTCACTTCCTCGCTTTTGCAATGTCTATATAGAAGAGGCATTTGGCACTCAAAGAATAACCAGGCTTCTAAGTGGTGGCATCTATAGTTTGGAATCAATTCTGATCCATACGGAAATCTAACAGGCAAAATCTCAGTTGCAGTCCCAGGGCCCTTTACAAAAATGAGGGTCTTGTTTATCTGAAGAATAAAGCTCACATCATCACTTTTGTAAAGTCTATTTAGAGGAGGCTTTTGGCACACAAAGAATAACCAGGCTTCTATGTGGTGGCATTTATAGTTTGGAATCAATCCTGATCCATGTGGAAACTTAACAGGCAGAAGTCCTGTCTCAGTTCCAGGGCCTTGGACAAAAATGAGGGGATTGTGTATCTGAAAAATAAAGTTCACTTCATCACTTTTGTAATGTCTATTCAGAGGACGCTTTTGACATTCATAAAATAACCAGGCTTCTAAGTGGTGGCATCTATAGTTTGGAATCAATCCTGATCCATGTGAAACTTAATGGGCAGAGTTTTGCTCGCAGTCCCAGGGCCCTCGATAAAAAAGAGGGGTTTTTTTTTCTGTACAATAAATCTCACTTCATCACCTTTTTTATGTCTGTTTTGAGGAGGCTTTTGGCACTCAAAGAATAACCAGGCTTCTAAGTGGTAGCATCTATATTTTGGAATCAATCCTGATCCATGTGGAAACTTATCAGGTAGAAGCCCAGTCTCAGTCCCAGGCATTGGACAAAAATGAGGGGATTGTTTATCTGAAAAATAAAGCTCACTTCTTCACTTTTGTAATGTCTATTTAGAGGAGGCTTTTGGCACTCAAAAAATAACCAGGCTTCTAAGTGGTAACATCTATAGTTTGGAAGAAATCCTGATTCTTTTGGAAACTTAATAGGCAGAAGCTTAGATTCAGTGCCATTGCCATGGACAAAAATGAGGGGATTGTTTACCTTAAAAATAAAGCTCACTTCTTTACTTTTGTAATGTCTATTTCGTGAAGGTGTTTGGCACTCAAAGATCAACCAGGCTTCTCACTGGTGGCATCTTTAGTCTGCAGGAAGTCCTGATCCATGAGGATATTTAACAGGGAGAAGCCCATTCGCAAGCACAGGGCACTAGACACAAGCTGAGTTTTATTTCTCAGTGAAATGAAGCTGAATTCACCACTTTCATAATTTCAATTTAAAGGGGGTGTTTGGCACTCAAACATAGTTGGGCTTTTAAGAGGTGGTGTTTTTTGTTTGGGAGAAAAGCAGTTCAATATGGAATTTTAGCAGGGAGAAGCCCAGTATCAATGCCAGGGCCCTGGACCCAAACTCGGGCTTATTTCTCAGTGAAATAAAACTCAATTCACCATTTTTCAAAGTCTATTTTGAGGAGGCTTTTGGCATTCAAAGAACAACCAGGTTTCTCCCTGATGGCATCTATAGTCTGCAAGAAATACTGACCCATAGAGAAATTTAACAGGCAGAAAGCCAGTCGCAGTCCCAGGGTCCTGGACACAAACAGAGCTTTATTTCCCAGTGAAATGAAGCTCAGTTCACCACTTCTGTAATGTCTATTTAAAGGCCGTGTTCGGCACTCAAAGAACAACGAGACTTCATAGAGGATGCATCTTTAGTCTGGAAGAAAAGCAGTTCAATATGGAATTTCAGCAAGGAGAAACCTAGTGTAAGGCACAAGCCATGGACACAAAGAGGGGCCCTTTTCCCTTTGAAAAGAAACACACCCTCCCAGTTTCCTAATAACTTTTGAAGGAAGTGTTTGTGACTCCACTTGTAACCAGTGTTCTCAGTGGTGGGATCCTTAGTCTGGGAGAAATCCTGAAGCATAGGAAATTGAACAGGCAGAAGCCAAATCTGTGTCCCTGGGCCTTGGGCATAAAACAGGGGCTGGCTTCACTGTACAATAAAGCTCACTTCATCACTTTTTTTAATGTCTATATAGAAAAGAAGGTTTAGAGGGAAAGTCCACATCCCAGCCGTGTTCTCGCAGGAGCAAAACCTAGCCACAGGGCATTTTCTGTGAGCAGTAGATGTCAGTTCAGCTGCATTAGAGGGAAATCACTGCAGATCGCAATATGATGACGAGGAAGCCACAGAGCAGCAGAGAGGTCTGAGCAGCGTACCAGTTGTTAATGAATGCTGGTAAGAAGGAAGATCAATGTCTGCGAGTTTTGATACTACACACCTAATTGACACGCAGAATATGGTGAGAAACATGACACTTGTCTCTAGGATCCGAGATGCAGAGAAGACAAAGGTGAGTGCAGTGGAAAGGGAGAAATGATGTGTGGTGTGCACACTTTTTCCTTAGCTTTAGTTACACTTTTTTCACTCTGCAGAGTTGAAAGAGTGTAAGGCACTCTTCCAAGAAGGAAGCCAGAATGAAACAAAACAGAAGGTTTAGAAGAAAAGTCTACATTGCAGGCGTGTTTTGGCAGTAGTTAGACCTAGCTACAGCATGTTCTGTGAGAGCAGTACATGTCAGTTCAGCTCCATTTGAAAGACGTCGCTGCAGGACACAAAGTGAAAAGAAGGGAGCCTCAGAGCGCTAGAGTGCTCTGCAAAGTGCCCTAGTTGTCAGTGACTCCTGGAAAAAAATGAAGAACAATCTCTGCATAGAGAACAGCACAGCAGTGTAACTAAAGCTAAGGAGAGAGCGTGAACACCACACAGCATTTCTCCCTTTCCACTGAACATAGAGATGTGTTCTCTGCATCTTGGAGCCTAAGGGCAAGTGTCATGTTTACAGCAGAAGGCTTCATGACGGATTGGTAAGTAGCTGCAAAGCTAGCAGACATTGATCTTCCCTTGTTCCAGGAGTCACTGACAACTAGAGCACTTCGCAGAGCACTCTAGCGCTCTGAGGCTTCCTTGTTCGTGCTTTGTGTCCTGCAGCGATTTCTCTCTAATGGAGTTGAACTAACATTTACTGCTCACACAGAACACACTGCAGCTAGGTCTAGCTACTGCCAAAACATGCCAGCAGTGTGAATTTTTCTTCCAAACCGTCTGTTTGGTAGCATTCTGCCTTCCTTCTTGTAAGAGTGCCATACACTCTCAACTCTGCATAGCACACAATGTAGCAGTGCAAATAATGCCAAGGAGAAAGTGTGCACACCACACAGCATTTCTCCCTTTCCACTGCACATAGAGATGTGTTCTCTGCATCTCAGAGCCTAAGGGCAAGTGTTGTGATAACGGCAGCAGGCTGCATGATGGATTGCTAAGTAGCAGCAAAACTAGCACACGTTGATCTTCCCTTGTTCAAGGAGTCACTGACAACAAGGGCGCATCTTAAAGCACTCTAGCGCTCTGAGGCATCCATGTTCGCGTTTTGTGTCCTGCAGCGATTTCTCTTAAACGGAGATGAACTGACATCTACTGCTCACACAGAACACACTGCAGCTAGGTCTAACTTCTGCCAAAACACTCCTGGGATGTGGACTTTTCTTCTAAATCATCTGTTTTTTACCATTCTGCCTTCCTTCTTGGAAGAGTGCCTTACACTCTTTCAACTCTGCATAGAGAAGCAAACAGCAGTGTAACTAAAGCTAAGGATAAATTGTGCACACCACACAGCATTTCTCCCTTTCCACTGCACATAGAGATGTGTTCTCTGCATCTCAGAGCCTAAGGGCAAGTGTCATGTTTACGGCAGAAGGCTGAATGATGGATTGCTAAGTAGCAGCGAAACTAGAAGACGTTGATCTTCCCTTGTTCCAGGAGTCACTGACAAGGGCACTTCTCAAACCACTCTAGCGCTCTGAGGCATCCCTGTTCATGGTTTGTGTCCTGCAGCGACTTCTCTCAAACGGAGATGAACTGACATCTACTGCTCACACAGAACACTCTGCAGCTAAGTCTAGCTAATGCCAAAACACACCTGCAATAATGACTTTTCTTCTAAACCTTCTCTTTTCAACAATTCTGTCTTCCTTCTAGGAAGAGTGCCATACACTCTTTCCTCTCTGAATAGCGAACAACACAGCAGTGGAAAAAAATCTCAGAATAAAGCGTGCACACCACACAGCATTTGACCCTTTCCACTGAACATAGAGATGTGTTCCCTGCATCTCGGACCCTAAGGGCAAGTGTCATGTTTACGGCAGAAGGCTGCATGATGGTTTGGAGGTAGCAGCAAAGCTAGCAGACGTTGATCTTTCTTTGTTCCAGGAGTCACTGACAACTAGGGCACTTCACAGAGCACTCTAGCGCACTGAGTCTTCCTTCTTCTCACTTTGTGTTTTGCAGAGATTTCTCTCTAACTGAGCTGAACTGACATTTACTACTCACACAAACACTCCATAGTTAGGTCTAGCTACTGCCAAAACACGCCTGCAATGTGGACTTTTCTTCTAAACCTTCCGTTTTGCAACATTCTCCCTTCTTTCTGGAAAGAGTGCCATACACTCTTTCAACTCTGCATAGCGAACAACACAGCAGTGCAACTACTGCTAAAAAGAAAGCCTGCACACCACACAGCATTTCTCTCTTACCACTGCTCATAGAGATGTGTTCTCTACATCTCGGAGCCTAAGGGCAAGTGTCATATTTACGGCAGAAGGCTGTATGATGGTTTGGCAAGTAACAGCAAAGCTAGCAGACGTTGATCATCCTTTGTTCCAGGAGTCATTGACAACAAGGGTGCTTTGCAGAACATACTAGCGCTCTGAGGCTTCCTTATACGTGCTATGTGTCCTGCAGCGATTTCTCTCTAAGGGATTTGAACTAATATCTACTGCTCACACAGAACGCTCTGCAGCTAGGTCTAGCTTCAGCCAAAACATGCCTGCGATGTGGACTTTTCTTCCAAACCTTCTATTTGGTACCATTCTGCCTTCCATCTTGTAAGAGTGCCATACACTCTCAACCCTGCACCGCAAACAACATAGCAGTGCAAATAATGCCAAGGAGAAAGCGTGTGCACCACACAGCATTTGTCCCTTTCCACTGCACATAGAGATGTGTTCTCTGCATCTCGGAGCCGAAGGGCAAGTGTCATGTCTACAGCAGCAGGCTGCATGATGGATTGCTAAATAGCAGCAAAGCTAGCAGACGTTGATGTTCCCTTGTTCCAGGAGTCACTGACAACTAGGGCGATTCGCAGAGAACTCTGGCGCTCTGAGGCTGCCTGGTTTGCACTTTGTGTCCTCCAGCGAGTTCTTTATAACGAAGTTGAACTGACATTTACTGCTCACACACAACACTCTGTACTTATGTCTAGTTACTGCCAAAACACGCCTGGGATGTGGACTTTCCTTCTAAACCATCTGTTTTGTACCATTCTGCATTCCTTTTTCTGGGGGTACCATACACTCTTTCAAGTCTGCATAGAGAAGAGAACAGCATTGTAACTAAAGCTAAGGATAAATCGTGCACACCACACAGCATTTCTCCCTTTCCACTGCACATAGAGATGTGTTCTCTGCATCTCGGACCCTAAGGGCAAGTGTCATGTTTACGGCAGAAGGCTGCATGATGGTTTGGAGGTAGCAGCAAAGCTAGCAGACGTTGATCTTTCTTTGTTCCAGGAGTCACTGACAACTAGGGCACTTCACAGAGCACTCTAGCGCACTGAGTCTTCCTTGTTCTCACTTTGTGTTTTGCAGAGATTTCTCTCTAACTGAGCTGAACTGACATTTACTACTCACACAAACACTCCATAGTTAGGTCTAGCTACTGCCAAAACACGCCTGCAATGTGGACTTTTCTTCTAAACCTTCCGTTTTGCAACATTCTCCCTTCTTTCTGGAAAGAGTGCCATACACTCTTTCAACTCTGCATAGCGAACAACACAGCAGTGCAACTACTGCTAAAAAGAAAGCCTGCACACCACACAGCATTTCTCTCTTACCACTGCTCATAGAGATGTGTTCTCTACATCTCGGAGCCTAAGGGCAAGTGTCATATTTACGGCAGAAGGCTGTATGATGGTTTGGCAAGTAACAGCAAAGCTAGCAGACGTTGATCATCCTTTGTTCCAGGAGTCATTGACAACAAGGGTGCTTTGCAGAACATACTAGCGCTCTGAGGCTTCCTTATACGTGCTATGTGTCCTGCAGCGATTTCTCTCTAAGGGATTTGAACTAATATCTACTGCTCACACAGAACGCTCTGCAGCTAGGTCTAGCTTCAGCCAAAACATGCCTGCGATGTGGACTTTTCTTCCAAACCTTCTATTTGGTACCATTCTGCCTTCCATCTTGTAAGAGTGCCATACACTCTCAACCCTGCACCGCAAACAACATAGCAGTGCAAATAATGCCAAGGAGAAAGCGTGTGCACCACACAGCATTTGTCCCTTTCCACTGCACATAGAGATGTGTTCTCTGCATCTCGGAGCCGAAGGGCAAGTGTCATGTCTACAGCAGCAGGCTGCATGATGGATTGCTAAATAGCAGCAAAGCTAGCAGACGTTGATGTTCCCTTGTTCCAGGAGTCACTGACAACTAGGGCGATTCGCAGAGAACTCTGGCGCTCTGAGGCTGCCTGGTTTGCACTTTGTGTCCTCCAGCGAGTTCTTTATAACGAAGTTGAACTGACATTTACTGCTCACACACAACACTCTGTACTTATGTCTAGTTACTGCCAAAACACGCCTGGGATGTGGACTTTCCTTCTAAACCATCTGTTTTGTACCATTCTGCATTCCTTTTTCTGGGGGTACCATACACTCTTTCAAGTCTGCATAGAGAAGAGAACAGCATTGTAACTAAAGCTAAGGATAAATCGTGCACACCACACAGCATTTCTCCCTTTCCACTGCACATAGAGATGTGTTCTCTGCATCTCGGAGCCTAAGGGCAAGTGTCATGTTTATGGCTGAAGGCTGCATGATGGATTGCTAAGTAGCAGCAAAACTAGCAGACATTGATCTTCCCTTGTTCCAGGAGTCACTGACAACAAGGGCACTTGTCAAAGCACTCTATCGCTCTGAGGCACCCCTGTTCATGCTTTGTGTTCGGCAGTGACTTCTCTTGAATGGAGATGAACTGACATCTACTGCTCACACAGAACACTCTGCAGCTAAGTCTAACTACGGCCAAAGCACCACTGGGGAGTTGACTTTTCTTCTAAACCTTCTCTTTTGTACCAATCTGCCTTCCCTCTAGGAAGAGTGCCATACACTCTTTCCTCTCTGAATAGCGAACAACACAGCAGTGGAAAAAAATCTCAGGATAAAGCGTGCGCACCACACAGCATTTCACCCTTTCCACTGAACATAGAGATGTGTTCTCTGCATCTCGGAGCCTAATGGCAAGTGTCATGTTTACGGCAGCAGGCTGCATGATGGATTGCTAAGTAGCAGCAAAGCTAGCAGACATTGATCTTCCTTTGTTCCAGGAGTCAATGACAACTAGAGCACTTCGCAGAGCACTCTAGCGCTCTGAGGCATCCCTGTTCTCGCTTTGTGTCCTGCAGCGATTTCTCTCGAACGCAGATGAACTGACATCTACTGCTCACACAGAACACACTGCAGCTAGGTCTAACTACTGCCAAAACACGCCTGGGATGTGGACTTTTCTTCTAAACCATCTGTTTTGTACCATTCTGCCTTCCTTCTTGGAAGAGTACCTTACATTCTTTCAGCTCTGCATAGAGAAGCGAACAGCAGTGTAAACTAAATTTCATGATAAATCATGCACACCACACAACATTTGTCCCTTTCCACTGCCCATAGAGATGTGTTCCCTGCATCTCACAACCTAAGGGCAAGTGTTATGTTCACAGCATAAGGCTGCATGATGGATTGCTAAGTAGCACCAAAGCTAGCAGACGTTGATCTTCCTTTGTTCCAGGAGTCACTGAAAACTAGGCCACTTTGAAGAGAATTCTTGCGCTCTGAGACTTCCTTGTTCTTGCTTCGTTTCCAGCAGCAATTTCTCTCTAACTGAGCTGAACTGACATCTACTGCTTACACAGAACACTCTGCAGCTAAGTCTACCTACGGCCATAACACATCTGCAATGAGGACTTTTCTTCTAAACATTCTGTTTTGTACCATTCTTCCTTCTGTCTTGGAAGAGTGCCATACACTCTTTCAACTCTGCATCGTGAAAAGAGCACAGCAGTGTAAATAAATCGAAGAAAAAAGAGTGCACACCACACAGCATTTGACCCTTTCCACTGCACATAGATATGTGTTCTCTGCATCTCGAAGCCGACGGGCAAGTGTTTTCTTCATGGCAGCAGGCTGCATGACGGATTGCTAAGTAGCAGCAAAGCTAGCAGACACTGTTCTTCCTTTGTTCCAGGAGTCACTGACAACTAGGGCACTTCGCAGAGCACTCTAGCGCTCTGATGCTGCCTTTTTAGCGCTTCGTGTCCCTCAGTGATTTCTCTCTAAAGGAGTTGAACTGACATCTACTGCTCACACAGAACACTCTGCAGCTAGGCCAAAATACGCCTGCGATGATGACTTTTCTTCTAAAACTTCTGTTTTGTACCATAATGGATTCGTTCTTGGATGAGTGTCATACACTCTTTCAACTCTGCATAGTTTAGAGAACAGCAGTGTAACAAATGCTAAGGAGAAAGTGTGCACACCCCACAGCCTTTGTCCCTTTCCCCTGCCCATACAGATCTGTTCTCTGCATCTCAGAGCTGAAGGGCGTCATGTTTACGGCAAAAGGCGGCATGACAGATTGCTAAGTAGCACCAAAGCTAGCAGACATTGATCTTCCTTTATTCCAGGAGTCACTGGCAATTAGGGCACTTTGCAGAGAATTCTAGCCCTCTGAGGCTTCCTTGTTCACGCTTTGTGTCCTGCAGCGAGTTCTTTATAACAGGGCTGAACTGACATCTACTGCTTACTGTCACGGTCCGCCCAATTCAAGAGCGAGTCGCAACTGGTTCTTTTATGGATCTTAAAGTGCAAAAGACACAGAAGGGACAAAACCATTTTACTTCTACAGAAATGCACTTTATTTAGTGCCAACCAAAATGCAATAGTGGGAGAGAGAGAGACAGAGAGAGAGAGAGAGAAAGGGGGGTCGGGATTATAGCTACCAAGACGGGCAGTCGAATCCTCGTGGAGTCAGCCGGTAGATGTCTGTTGCCGTCTGGGGAGATCTCAGGGGTCTCCTCTGGGAAAGTCACTTTTATAGTCCTTTCCCAAAGTGAGTGGTTTATGGCCAAAAGGTGGGAAGATTTATGGACTATTGTATGTGGAGCTCGTTACGCTGGGGAGCAGGTGGAAACAGGACGCTTCAAGGCACATCAGACCATCTTTGTCGTCATGAACACACGCAGGGCAGCCCTTACTGACCAGTCAATTGTTCTTTCATCTGTGGGAACTTGTTGAGTAAACGCCCCGTGACTAGTTGTCATTAGAAACCAGTCCTGGTAGGCATCACCTGTGGAACAGTCACTTCGCGTTCCTCCCATCCCTGGCCAGCGCAGGCCTCAGGCGAGGGTCTTTGGGCAGAAACAGACGAGAGGCTCGGACGGACTCTCACACTTAGACAGAACCCTCTGCAGCTAGGTCTAGATACTGCCAAAACACACCTGGGATGTGGACTTTCCTTCTAAACTTCCTGTTTTGTACCATTGTGCCTTCTTTGTTGGAAGAGTGCCATACACTCCTTCAACTATGCATAGCGAAAAGAGCACAGCAGTGTAACTAAAACAAAGGAGAAAATGTGCACATTACACAGCATTTGTCCCTTTCCATTGCACATAGAGATGTGCTCTCTGCATCCAGGAGCCTAAGGCTAAGTGTCATGTTTACGGCAGCAGGCTGCTTGACAGATTGCTAAGAAGCAGCAAAGCAAGCAGACGTTCATCTTCCTTTGTACTAAAAGTGACTGACAACTAGGGCACTTAGAAGAGCACTCTGGCGCTCCGAGGCTCTCTTGTTCGCCTTTGTGTTTTGCAGTTATTTCTCTCTAACTTAGCTGAGCTGAAATCTACTGCTCACACAGAGCACACTGCAGCAAGGACTAGATACTGCCAAAACACGCCTTCCGAACTGGACTTTTCTTCTAAACCTTTTGTTTTGTATAATTCTGCATTCCTTCTTGGAAGAGTGCCATACACTCTTTCAATTCTGTATAGCGTAAAGAACACAGCAGTGCAACTAAAGCTAAGGAGAAAGTGTGTGCACCACACAGCATTTGTCCCTTTCCCCTGCACGTAGAAATGTGTTCTCTGCATCTCGGAGCCTAAAGGCAAGTGTCATGTTTACGGCAGCAGGCTGCATGACGGATTGCTCAGTAGCAGCAAACCTAGAAGACCTTCGTATTCCTTTGTTCCAGGAGTCACTGACGATTAGAGTGCTTCGCAGAGCACTCTGGCACTTCGAGGCTTTCTTGTTCGCGCTTTGTGTTTTGCAGCGATTTCTCTCTAACGGAGCTGAACTGACATTTACTGCTCACACAGAAAACACTGCAGCTAGGTCTAGCTACTGCCAAAACACGCCTGCGATGTGGACTTTTCTTCTAAACTTTATGTTTTGTACCATTTTGCCTTCCATCTTGAAAGAGTGCAAAATACACTCTTTCAACTCTGCATAGCAATCAACACATCAGTGTAACAAAATTTAAGGATAAAGCGTGCACACCACAAAGCACTTGACCCTTTCCATTGCACATAGAGATGTGTTCTCCGCACCTCTGAGACTACGGGCAAGTGCCATGTTTAGGGCAGAAAGCTGAATAACAGATTGGTAAGTAGCAGAAAAACTAGCAGACGTTGATCTTCCTTTGTTCCAGGAGTCACTGACAACTAGGCCACTTTGAAGAGAATTCTTCCGCTCTGAGACTTCCTTGTTCTTGCTTCGTTTCCAGCAGCGATTTCTCTCAAACTGAGCTGAACTGACATCTACTGCTTATACAGAACACTCTACAGCTATGTCTAGATAATGCCAAAACATGCATGGGATGAGGACTTTCCTTCTAACCCTTCGGTTTTGTACCATTCTGCCTTATTTCCTGGAAGAGTGCCATACACTCTTTCAACTCTGCATAGCGAACAGCACAGCAGTGCAACTAAAACTAAGGAGTACGTGTGCACACCACACACCATATGTCCCTTACCAATGCACATAGAGATGAGTTCTCTGCATCTCGGAGCCTAAGGGCAAGTGTCATATTTACGGCAGCAGGCTGTATGACGGATTGCTAAGTAGCAGCAAAGCTAGCAGACATTGATCTTCCTTTGTTCCAGGTGTCACTGTCAATTAGGGCTCTCTCCAGACCACTCTAGCGCTCTGAGGCTTCCTTATTCGCGCTTCGTGTCCCTCAGTGATTTCTCTCTAAAGGAGTTGAACTGACATCTACTGCTCACACAGAACACACGGCATCTAGGTCTAGCTACTACCAAAACACACCTGCGATGATGACTTTTCTTCTAAACCTTCTGTTTTGTACCATTCTGCCTTCCTTCTTGTAAGAGTGCCATACACTCCTTCAACTATGCATAGCGAAAAGAGCACAGCAGTGTAACTAAAGCTAAGGAGAAAGCGTGCACACCACACAGCATTTCTCCATTTCCAATGCACATAGAGATGTTTTCTCTGCATCTCGGTCCCGAAGGGCCAGTGTCATGTTTACAGCAGCAGGCTGTATGACAGATTGCTAAGTAGCAGCAAAGCTAGCAGACATTGATCTTCCTTTGCTCCAAGGTCACTGACAACTAGGGCGCTTCTCAGAGCACTCTAGCGCTCTGAGGCTTCCTTGTCCACGCTTTGTGTTTTGCGGCGATTTCTCCCCAACGGAGCTGAACTGACACCTACTGCTCACACAGAACACTCTGCAGCTAGGTCTACCTACTGCCAAAACACACCTGGGATGTGGACTTTTATTCTAAACCTTCTATTTTGTACCATTCTGCCTTCCTTCTTATAAGAATGCCATACACTCTTTCAACTGTGCATAGCAAACAACACAGCAGTGCATCTAATTCTAAGTACAAAGCGTGCACACCACACTGCATTTCTCCCTTTCCACTGCACATAGAGATGTGTTCTCTGCATCTCAGATCCTAAGGGCCAGTGTCATGTTTACGGCTGAAGGCTGTATTACAGATTGGTGAGCAGCAACAAAGCAAGCAGACCTTGATCTTCCTATGTTCCAGGAGTCACTGACAACTAGGGCACTTCGCAGAGCACTCTAGCGCTCTGAGGCTGCCTTGTTCATGCATTGTGTCTTGCAGAGATTTCTCTCTAATGGAGATAAACTGACATCTACTGCTAACACACAACACACTGCAGCTAGGTCTACCTATTGCCAAAACACGCCTGGGTGGAGGACATTTCTTCAAAACCTTCTCTTCTGTACCATTCTGCCTTCCTTCATGGAAGAGTGCGAAAAACCCTTTCAACCGTGCATTGCGAAAAGAGCATAGCAGTGTGACTAAATCTAAGTAGAAAACATGCACATCACACTGCATTTGTCCCTTTCCACTGAACATAGAGATGTGTTCTCGGCATCTCAGAGCCTCAGGGCCAGTGTCATGTTTACGGCACAGGGTTGCATGGTGGATTGCTAAGTGGCAGCAAAGCTAGCAGACGTTGATCTTCCTTTGTTCCAGGAGTCACTGAAAACTGGGGCACTTCGTAGAGCACTCTAGCACTTTGAGGTCTCCCTGTTCACGCTTTGTGTCCTGCAGCGACTTCTCTCGAACGGAGCTGAACTGACATCTACTGCTCACACAGAACACACTGTAGCTAGGTCTTGCTACTGCCAAAACACGCCTGGGAACTGGTCTTTTCTTCTAAACCTTCTGTTTTGTACCATTTTTTTATTCGTCTTGTAAGAGTGCCATACACATTTTCAGCTCTGCATAGCAAACGAAACAGCAGTGCAACTAAAGCTAAGGAGAAAGCGTGCACTCCACAGATCGTTTCTCCCTTTCCACTGCACATAGATATGTGTTCTCTGCATCTCGGAGCCTAAGGGCAAGTGTCACGTTTATGGTAGAAGGCTGCACGATGGATTGGTAAGTAGCTGCAAAGTTAGAAGACGTTGATCTTCCTTTGTTCCAAGAGTCACTGACCACTAGGGTGCTTCAGAGAGCACTCTGGCGCTCTGAGGCTTCCTTATTTGCTCTTTGTGTTTTGCAGCGATTTCTCTCTAACGGAGCTGAACTGACATTTACTGCTCACACAGAACACACTGCAGCTAGGTCTAGTTACTGCCAAAACACACCTGCAATGAGGACTTTTCTTCTAAACCTTCTCTTTTGTACCATTCTGCCTTCCTTCTTGGAAGAGTGCCATACACTCTTTAAACTCAGCTTAGGGAAAAGAGGACAGCAGTGTAATTAATGCTAAGGAGAAAGTGTGCACCCCACACAGCATTTCTCTTTATTCACTACACATAGAGATGTGTTCTCTGCATCTCAGAGCCTAAAGGGCCAGTGTCATGTTTACAGCCGAAGGCTGCATGACGGATTGCTCAGTAGCAGCAATGCTAGCGGATGTTAATCTTCCTTTGTTCCAGGAGTCACTGACAGCTAGGGCGCTTTGCAGAGCACTCCAGTCCTCTGAGGCTTCCTTGTTCACGCTTTCCATCCTGCAGCGATTTCTCTCTGAGCTGAACTGACATCTACTGCTCATAACAGAACTCTCTGCAGCTTGTTCTAGCTGCTGCCAAAACACACCTGGGATGTGGACTCCCCTTTCTCACTTTCTGGGACTGAGACTGGGCCTCTCCCTGCTAAAATTCCATACTGAACTGCTTTTATTCCAGAATTAGAATGCCAGCACCTCGAAGACTGGTTGTTCTTTGAGTGACAAAAAGCGTGTCTACATTTAAATTATGTAAGTGGTGAATTCAGCTGCATTTCACTGAGGAATGAAGCTCTCTTTGTGTCCAGGACCCTGTGTCCACAACTGGCTTTCTGCCGATCAATTTTCCCGGTGGATCATGATTTCTAGCAGACTAAAGATGCCACCAGTGAGAAACCTGGTTGTTCTTTGAGTGCCAAAAGCCTCCTCTAAATAGACACTAGAAAAGTGTTGAATTGAGCTTTATTTCAATGAGAAATAAACTAGATTTTTGGTCCATGGCCCTGGGACTGCCACTGGCCTTCTCCCTGCTAAAATTCCATATTGAACTGCTTTTCTCCAAAAAAAAAATGCCACCACTTACAAGCCTGTCTGTGCTTTGAGTGCCAAACACCCCCTCTGATCTGAAATTCCATAAGTGGTGAATTCAGCTTCATTTCACTGAGAAATAAAACTCAGTTTGTGTCCTGGGCCCTTGGACTTCAACTGGGTTTCTTTATGTTAAATTTCCATATGGATCATGATTTCTGCAGACTATATTTGCCACCACTTAGAAGAATACTTATCCTTTGAATGCCAAAACACTCCTCTAAATAGACATTACAAAAGTGATGAATTGAGCTTTATTTTACAGAGAAACAAGCCCCTCTTTTATGTCCAGGGCCCTGTGCCTTCGACTGAGCTTCTGCCTGTTCTATATCCATATGTACCAGGATTTCTTGCAGACAAAAAATGCCACCATTTGGAAGCCTAGTTGTTCTTTGAGTGCTGAAAGCCTCCTCTAAAGAGCATTACAAAATTAATAAATGATCTTTTTTGTACAGTGAAACCAGCTCCTGTTTTTGTCCAGGGCCCTGGGACAAAGATTTGGCTTCTGCCTATTAAATTTCCTCATGGCTCAGGATTTCTCACACTCTAAAAATGCCACCATTTAGAACCCTGGTTACAAGTGGAGTCACAAAATCTTCCTTCAAAAGATGTGTTTCTTTTCAAAAGGATAAGGGCCCCTGTTTGTGTCCATGGCCTGTTCCTTACATTGGGTTTCTCCGTGATGAAATTCCATATTGAACTGGTTTCTTCCAGATTTAAAATTCCACCACTTTGAAGACTGGTTGTTCTTAGAGTGCCAAACACCTCCTTTAGTTAGATATTAAAACGTGTTGAAGTGAGAACCATTTCAATGAGAAATAAAGCTCTGTTTGTGTCCATAGCCATGTGCCTGCGACTGGGTCTCTGCCGGTTTAATTTCTCTATGGATAAGTATTTCTTGCACACCAAGATGGCACCAGTGAGAAGCCTGGTTGTCCCTTGAGTGCAAAAAGCCTCCTCTAAAAAGACATTACAAAAGTGGTGAATTGAGCCCTATATCACAGAGAAATAAATATGAGTGTCCAGGGCCCTGGGACTGACACTGGGTTTCTCCCTGCTAAAATTCCATATTGAACTGCTTTTCTCCCAGAATAAAGATGCCACCACTTAGAATCCTGGTTGTGCTTTGAGTGCCAAACACCTCCTTTAAATAGTCATTACAGAAGTGGTGAACTGAGCTTCATTTCACTGGGAAATAAAGCTCTGTTTCTGTCCAGGTCTCTGGGACTGAGACTGGGTCTCTGCCTGTTTAATTTCTCCATGGTTCAGGATTTCATTCCAACTAAAGATTGCACCTGTGAGAAGCCTGGTTGTTCTTTGAGTGTCAAAAGCCTAGATAAATAGATATTACAAAAGTGGTAAATTGAGCTTAATTTCACTGAGAAATAAATCTGAGTTTGTGTTCAGAGCACTGGGACTGAGACTGGGCTTCTCCCTGCTAAAATTAAACAGCTTTTCTCCCAGATTAAAAATGCCACCACTTACAAGCCTGGCTGTACTTAGAGTGCCATGAACTCCCCTGAATTGAAATTGCAGAAGTGGTGAATTCAGACTCATTTCACTAAGAAATAAAACTCATTTTTTGTCCTGGAGCCCTGGGACTGCGACTGAGCTTCTCCCTGCAAAATCTTCCATGTGGATCAGGATTTCTTCCAGACTAAAGATTCCACCACTTAGCAGCCTGGTTGTTCTTTGAGTGCCAAAAGCCTCCTCTACATAGACACTACAAAAGTGGTGAATTGAGCCCTAGTTACTGAGAAATAAATCTGAGATTGTGTCCAGGGCCCTGGGACTGAGACTGGGTTTCTCCCTGCTGAAATTTCATATTGATATGCATTTATCCCAGACTAAAGATGCCACTACTTAGAATCCTGGTTGTGCTATAATGGCCAAACACCTCCTTTAAATAGACATTAAAGAAGTGATGAAGCAAGCTTCATTTCACTGGAAAATAAAGCTCTGTTTATGTTCAGAGCCCGGTGCCTGTGACTGGCTTTCTGCCTCTTAAATTTCTCTATGGATCAGGATTTCTTGCAGACTAAATATGTCACCAGTGAGAAGCCTGGTTGTTCTTTGAGTGCCAAAATCCTCCTGTAGATAGACATTACAAAAGTGGTGAATTGAGTTTTATTTCCCTGAGAAATAAACGTGAGTTTGCGTCCAGGGCCCTGGGACTGCAAGTGGGGTTCTCCCTGTAAAATTTCCGTATGGATCAGGATGTCTTGCAGAATAAAGGTACCACCAGTGAGAAGCCTGGTTGTTCTTTGAGTGCCAAAAGCCTCCTTATATTACAGAAGTGATGAAGTGAGCTTTATTGTGCAGTGAAACCAGCTCCTGTGTTTGTCCAGGGCCCTGTGCCTGCGAATGGCTTTCTGCCTCTTAAACTTCTCTGTGGATCTGGATTTCGCCCAGACTAAAGATTCCAACAGTGAGAAGGCTGGTTTTGCTTTGAGTGCCAAAAGCCTCCTCTAAACAGACATTACATAAGTGGCGAATTGAGTTTTATTTCCCTGAGAAATAAACCTGAGTTTGTGTCTAGCATCCCGGGACTGAGACTGGGCTTCTCCCTGCTAAAATTTTATATTGAACTGCTTTTCTTCTAGACTAAATATGCCACCACTTAGAATCCTGGTTGTGCTTTGAGTGCCAAACACCTTCTTTAAATAGACATCACAGAAGTTGTGAACTGAGCTTCATTTCACTGGGAAATAAAGCTCTGTTTATGTTCAGGGCCCTGTGCCTGCGAATGGCTTTCTGCCTGTTTAATTTCTCTATGGATCAGGATTTCTTGCAGACTAAATATGCCACCAGTTGGAAGTGTGGTTGTTCTTTGAGTGCCAAAATCCTCTTTTAGATAGACTATGCAAAAGTGGTGAATTGAGTTTTATTTCCCTGAGAAATAAACATGAGTTTGGGTCCAGGGCTCTGGGACTGAGACCGGGCTTGTCCCTGCTAAAATTCCATATTGAACAGCTTTCCTCCCAGACTAAAAATGCCACCACTTACAAACCTGGCTGTACTTAGAGTGCCAAAGACCTCCCCTGAATTGAAATTACAGAAGTGGTGAATTCAGACTCATTTCACTAAGAAATAAAACTCAGTTTTTTTCCTGAAGCCCTGGGACTGTGACTGTGCTTCTTCCTGCAAAATCTTCCATATGGATCAGGATTTCTTGCAGACTAAAGATGCCACGAGTGAGAAGCCTGGTTGTTCTTTGAGTGCCAAAAGCCTCCTCTACATAGACACTACAAAAGTGGTGAATTGAGCCCTATTTTACTGAGACATAAATCTGAGTTTGTGTCCAGGGCCCTGGGACTGAGACTGGCCCTCTCCCTGCTGAAATTCCATATTGAACTGCTTTTATCCCAGACTTAAGATACCACCACTTAGAAGCAAAGATGTGCTTTGAGTACCAAACACCCCCTCTGAATTGAAATTTCATAAGTGGTGAATACAGCCTCATTCCAATAAGAAATGAAACTCAATATGTATCCTGGGGCCCTGGGACTGCAACTGGGTTTCTCCCTTCCAACATTTCTCTATGGGTCAAGATTTCTAGCACACTAAAATTGCCACTACTTAGAAGCCTGGTTGTTCACAAACACTTCCTGCAAAAGTTATAGGGAAATTGGTAGGGTGTGTTTCTTTTTAAAGGGAAAAGTGCCCCTGTTTGTGTTGAGGGCTCTGTGCATGCCACTGGTCTTCTGCTTTTAAAATTTCGAACGTTTCCGTACTTCTCCCAGACTAAAATGCCACCATTTAGAACCAAGGATGCATTTGTATTTCCAATTACTACCTACGAATTTTATTAGGAAACTTGGAGGTTGTGTTTCTTTTCAAAGGGGAAAGGGCCCCTGTTGGTGTAAAGGGCCCTGTGCCTGACATTGTGTTTCTGCCTTCTAGATTTCCAAACAAATCAGGATTTCTCGCAGACAGAAAATGCCACCACTTAGATCCCTTGTTGTTCATTGAGTCTCCAAAGCCTCCTGTATATAGACATTAAAATAGAGTTGATGCAAAAGTTATTTCGCTGAGAAATACGCCCCAATTTGTGTACAGGGCCATTTGCCTGACACTGGGATACTGCCTGGTAAATTTCCCTCTGGATCAGGATTTCTCCCAGACTAAAGATGCTAACACTTAGAACCCTGGATACAATTGGAGTCACAAGCACTTCCTCCAAAATGTATTAGGAAACTGCGATGGTGTGTTTCTTTTTAAAGGGAAAAGGGCCCCTGTTTGTGTCCATGGACTTGTGCCTTACACTGTGTTTCTCCCTCCTGAAATTCCATATTTAACTGGTTTTCCCCCAGACTAAAGATGCCATCAGAGTGTTGCTAGGTAGTTCTTTGAGGGCCAAATACCTCCTCTACATAGACATTACAAAAGTGGTGAATTGAGCTGCATTTGACTGAGAAATAAAACTCAGTTTGTGTCCAGGGCCCTCTACTTGCAACTGTGTTTCTGCCTGTTAAATTTCTCTATGGACCAGGATTTCTCCCAGACTGAGGATGCCACTACTTAGAAACCTCTTTATTCCTTGAGTGACAAATGCCTCCTCTATATAGGCATTACAAAAGTGATGAAGTAAGATTAATTGTACATAGAAACCAGCCCCGGTTTTTTTTTCCAGGGCCCAGAGAGTGAGACTGTGCTCTTGCCTGCTAAATTTTGCTATGGATCAGGATTTTCTCAGACTAAAGATGTCAACACTTAGAAGCCTGGAAACATTAGGAATTACAAACACTTCCTCCAATAGGCATTAGAAAACTGGGAGGATGTGTTTCTTTTCAAAGGGACAAGGGCTCCTTTTTTTGTCCAGGGCCCTGTGCCTCACACTGGGCTTCTGCCTGCTAAATTTCCCTAAGGATCAGGATTTCTCCAAGACTAAAAATGACACCATTTTGAAGGCCTGTTGTCCTTTCAGTGCCAAAAGCCTCCTCTAGAATAAGATTATAAAAGTGATGAAGTGAGCTTCATTTCAGAGAGACACAGGCTGTTATTTGTGTCAGGGCCCTGAGACTGAGACTGGGCTTCTACCTTCTAATTTTTCCAATTGAACTGGATTTCTCACAGTCCAAAGATGCTACCACTTAAATCTCTGGCTGTTCTTTAAGTGCCAAACACCTACATTAAATAGACATTATAAACCTGGTAAATTGAGCTTTATTTCACAGAGAAATAAGATTCTGTTTGTGTCTAGGGCCCTATGCCTCAGACAGGGCTTCTGCCTGCTAAAATTTCCTGAGGATCAGGATTTCTGCCAGACTAAAGATGACCCCACTAAGAAACCTGGCTACATTTGGAGTCACAAACACTTCCTACCAAATGTATTAGGAAACTAGAAGTGATTGCTTCTTTTCAAAGGGAAAACTGCCCCTTTTTGTGTCTAGTGCATGACCATAGTGTGTTTTGTAAGTAGCAAAACTTAGCAGCAGTGTGTTCTTTATGAGGAGCATACGTGAATTCACCTCTATTAGGGAGAAATCGTTGCACGATACAAAGCGAAAACAAGGAAGCCGCAGAGCACCTGAGTGCACTGGGCAGCGTACCAGTTGTCAGAGACTGGTGGTAAGGAGGAAGATCAATGTCTGCTAGCTTTGCTACTACATACCAATTCATCATGCAGCCTTCTGTCGTAATTATGACACTTGCCGTTAGGCTCCAAGATGCAGAGGACGCATCTCTATGTGCAGTGGAAAGGGTCAAATGCTGTGTGGTGTGCACGCTTTCTCCTTAGCTTTAGTAACACTGCTGTGCCAATCACTACGCAGAGTTGAAAGAGTGCTTGGCACTCATACAAGAAGAAAGGCAGAATGGTATGGACCAGAAGGTTTAGAAGAAAAGTCCACATCCCAGGCGTATTTTGGTAGTAGCAAAAACATGCTGCAGAGTGTTCTGTGTGAGCAACAGTTGTCAGTTCAGCTCCGTTAGAGAGAAGTCGCTGCAGGACACAAAGCAAGAATGAGGAAGCCACAGAGAGCTAGAGTGCTCTGCACAGCATACCAGTTGTCAGTGACTCCTGGAACAAAGGAAGATCACCGACAGTTAGCTTTGCTGATATTTACCAATCCATCATGCAGCCTTCTGCCGTAATCATGACACCTGCCCTTAGGCTCCAAGATGCAGAGAACACATCTCTATGTGCAGTGGAAAGGGACAAATGCTCTGTGGCGTGCACGCTTTCTCCTTAGCTTTAGTTACACTGCTGTGTTGTTCGCTATGCAGAGTTGAAAGAGTGTATGGCACTCTTCCGAGAAGGAAGGCAGAATGGTACAAAACAGAAGGTTTAGAAGAAAAGTCCACATCCCAGGCATGTTTTGGCAGTAGCTAGACCTAGCTGCAGAGTGTTCTGTGTGAGCAGTAGATGTCAGTTCAGCTCAGTTAGAGAGAAATCGCTGCAGGACACAAAGCGCGAACAAGGAATCCGCAGAGTTCTCTGCGCAGCGTACCGGTTGTTACTTACTTCTGGTAAGAAGGAAGATCAATGTAGTACTCATGGAAGAAGCAGGGGAGATGGGGAGGTGCACCTTTTTTCTAAACCATCTATCCCGCACCATTTTGCCTGGCTTCCTGTAAGGCTGCCGTGCACTCTTTCAGGACTGCATAGCGAAAAGTACGGAAGTGTACTTGAAGCTGAGGCGAAAGAGTGCACACGACACAGCATTTCTCCCTTTCCACTGCACACACTAATGTCTTCTCTGCATCTCAGAGCCTAAGGACAAGCGTCATGTTTCTCACTGAACGCTGCATGTCAATTAGGTATGTAGTAGCAAAGCTAGCCTACGCAGATCTTCCTTCTTACCACCATTCACTAACAACCGGTACGCTGCCCAGTGCATTCCAGTGGTCTGTGGGTTTCTTGTTCTTGCTTAGTGTCCTGCAGCGATTTCTCTCTTATAGAGGTGAAGTGTTGTCTCCTGCTTATACAGAACACTCTGCTGCTAGGTTTCTCTACCGCCTAAACACATCTGAGATGTGCAGTTTCCTTGTAATCCCTTTGTACCATATCAGACTTCACTTCTTCCTGTAAGAATGCCGTGCACCTTTTGAACTCTCCATAGCAAAAGGCACAGAAGTCAAACAAAAGTTAAGCAGAAAACGTGCACACCACACAGGCTTTCTCCCCTTGCACTGCACATACCAATGTCTTCTCCGGATCTCGGAGACTAAGAGCAAGCGTCATATTTACCACAGAAGGCTGCATGAAGAGTTTGTCTTGAAGCAGCAAGGCTATCATGGAGCAAGAGCGACCTCAGCTGACATCGCTTGTGAACAAATTTCAGAGAGCACATTGGTATGTTCCATGCAAGGGGAGAAATGCTTTCTCCTTATCTTTAGATACACTTGCATGCTTTTCGCTATGTAGAGTTGGGGACCACGAGGTTAAGAAGAAAAAGTGCATGTCCCTGGCGTGTTTTGGCAGTAGCCAAACCTAGCTGCAGAGTGTTCTGTATGAGCAGTAGATGTCAGTTCAGCTCCATTTCAGAGAAGTCGCTGCAGTACACAAAGAGAAAACAAGAAAGACGCAGAGCTGTAGAGAGCTCTGCGCAGCACACCAGTTTTTAATGACTCCTGGAACAAAAGAAGATTAATATCTGCTAACTTTGCTACTACTTACCAATCCATCTTGCAGCCTTCCGTCATAAACATGACACTTGTCCTCAGGCTCCGAGATGCAGGGAACACACCTCTATGCAAAGTGGAATGGGAGTGTCCAAGTTTAGGGCAAATTTGGGGAAAAAGACCTCCAAAGGGCACTTCCACTCCCCCCCCCCCCCCCCCCCCCCCATCCACCCACCTTGTAATTCCTTCCTTCACCGGGCTCGGAAAGAATTTTCTTCAGGGCAAAGTGGAAAAAACTTTTTCATTAACAAAAATACAATAGAAACACTTCCCAGCACAGACCCAGATGAGATGAAATCAGCTGATCTTCACCGGGAAGGGCAGCAGAGCTTTTTGGGCAGACTTCCAGAGGTGGTCTCCGAACTTCAGATCCGTCTGCTCTGGAGCCGGTGCAAATCTTAGGGATGAGGAGGAGGGACAGAGGGAGAGGGGCAGCTGGGAGCAAGCTAAAGCAAGCCCAGGAAAAGCAAAAGTGAGCCCAGGGTGAGCAAGAGCAAGCGGGTGGCAGCTAAAGCAGTGGGGGGAGGGGGGGTGCAGCAGCAGCAAGCAGCAGCAAGCAGCAGCAAGCAGCAGCAAGCAGCAGCAAGCAGCAGCAGCAGCAGCAGCAGCAGCAGGCCAGCAGAAAACACCAGCCTAGATAAAACAGCCTGGGGGAGGGGCCGGCAGTTCCATGGTGGGGGCAGGGAGAGGAACTAGTCAAAACATCAACCCATAACAGGGAGAAATGCTATGTGGTGTGCACACTTTCTCCTTAGCTGATAACGCCACACCTCCTTTTGAGAGAAATCACCACAGGATACAAAGAACCAAGGAAGCCTCAGAGAACCAGAATGCTCAGTGACTAGTGGTGAGAAGGATGATCAACAACAGCTAGCTTTGCTACTACATACTAAATCTATAAGCAGCCTCCTGTGGCAAACATGACTCTCGCTGTTAGGCTACAAGATGCAGAGAACACAATGGCGTGTGCAGTGGAAAGGGAGAAATGCTGTGTGGTGAGCTTGCTTTTTCCTTAGCTTAAAGCACATTTCCATAATTTTGGCTACGCAGAGTTGAAAGAGTGCAAGGTACTCTTTCAGGAAGCTAGGCAGACTGGTGTGGTATAGATGCTTAAAAGAAAAGCGAATCACTCTCTCTGCCCTGCTTCTTCTATGGTACCATGCACAGAGAAACAAGCCACTGTTTTTGTCCAGGGCCCTGAGACTGAGGCTGGGCTTCTGTCTGTTAAATTTCCATATGAATTAGAATTTCTCCCAGACTAAAGATGGCACAACTTAGAACCCTGGCTATATTTGGTGTCACAAACAATTCCTCCAATAGGTATTAGAAAACTGGGAGGGTGTGGTTTTTTTCGAAGGGTAAAGGGCCTCAATTTGTGTCCATGACCCCATGCCTTACACTGGGTTTCTGCCTATAAAATTTTCCTAAGGGTCAGTATTTCTCTAAGATTAAAAATACCACCATTTAGAAGCCCCATTTTTCTTTGAGTGCCAAAAGCCTCCTATAGAATAAGATTATAAAAGTGGTGAAGTGAGCTTAATTTCACTCAGGAATAAACCGCAGTTTGTGTCCAGGGCCCTATGTCTGGGACTATGCTTCTGCCTGCTAAATTTCCCAAGTGATCAGGATTTCTTCCAGAGTAAAGATGCCACCAGTGAGAAGCCTGGCTGTTCTTTGAGTGCCAAACACCTACTTTAAATAGAAATCACAAAAGAGATTACGTGTGCTTTATTTTACAGAGAAAGCAGACCCTTGTTTTTGTCCAGGGCCCTGGGATTGAGGCTGGGCTTCTGTCTGTTAAATTTCCATATGGATTAGAATTTTTCCCAGACTAAAGATGACACAACTTAGAACCCTGGCTATATTTGGAGTCACAAACAATTCCTCCAATAGGTATTAGGAAACTGGGAGGGTGTGGTTTGTTTCAGAGGGAAAAGGGACCCTGGTTGTGTCCATGGCCATATACCTGTGACTGGGCTTCTGCCTGTTAAATTCCATATTGAACTGGTTTTCTCCCAGACTAAAGATGCCACCAGTGAGAAGCCTGGTTTTTATTTGAGTGTCAAAACCCTCCTCTAAATAGACATTACAGACGTGATGAAGTGAGCTTAATTATACAGAGAAACCAACCCCTGTTTTTTTCCAGGAACCTGGGATTTGGACTTTGCTTCTGCTTGCTAAATTTCTGTACCCATCAGGATTTCTCCCAGACTAAAAATGCCACCACTTAGAAGCCTGGCTGTTCTTACAGTGCAAAACACCTTCTCTATATAGACATTACAGAAGTTGTGAAGCTTCATTTTACAGAGAAATAAACTGGAGTTTACGTCCAGGGCCATCGGACTGAGAGTGGGCTTCTGCCTGCTAAATTTCACCAAGGATCAGGATTTCTCCCTGACCAAAAATGCCACCACTTAGAACCCTTGCTGTTCTTTGTGTGCCAAAAGCCTCCTCTGCATAGACATTACAAAAGTGGTGACGTGAGCTTCATTTCACTGAGAATTTAAACTCAATTCATGTCCAGGGCACTGTGCCGGCAACACGGTTTCTGTCTGTTAAATTTCCAAATGGTTCAGGATTTCTCCCAGACTAAAGATGCCACCATCTTGACCCCTTGGCTTCAATTGAAATCACAAACACTTCCTCCAATTGATATAAGGAAACTGGCAGAGTGTGTTCCCTTTCAAAGAGAGAAGGGCCCTGTACCTTACACTGTGTCTCTGCCTGGCAAATTTCCCCAAGGATCAGGATTTCTTCCAGACTAAAAATGCCCAGTTGTTCTGTTAGTGCCAAAAGCCTACTCTAGAATAAGATTATAAAGGTGGGGAAGTCAGCTTCATTTAACTGAGAAATAAACCTGAGTTTGTGTCCAGGGCCCTGGGACTGAGACTGGGTTTCTGTCTTTTTTAATTTCCCTAAGGATCAGTATTTCTCTCAGACTAAAGTTGCCACTAGTGAGAAGCCTGGTTGTTTTTTGAGTGTCAAAAGCGTCCTCTAGAGAGACATTACAATAGTGATGCAGTGAGCTTTATTTTTCAGAGAAATACGCCCCTGATTTTTGTCCAGGGCCCCGGAACTGAAACTGGGTTTCTGCGTGTTAAATTTCCCTATGGATCAGGATTTCTTTCTGACTAAAGATGCCAACACTTAGAAGCCTGTTTGTTCTTTTAGTGCCAAAATCCTCTGATAAATAGACATTTAAAAAGTGGTGAAGTTAGCTTTATTGTACAGAGAATCCAGTGTGAGACTGGGGGGTTTCTGGACGGTCGCGGGACAGACTCAGGAGCTTATTATTTTCTGTTTTTCAGGGTTGTATTTTATTATAGGTCATGAGTATAAGAGAGAGCTTAGAGAGAGCTTAGAGAATAGAGGTAACAAGAGCGAAGAGCAGGAGAGGAGGAGCGGCGAGAGAAGAGAGGAGAAGAAGGAGAAATGAGGGAAGAGAGGAAGAAGAGGACGGCGAGATTTTCCATTTGCAGTACAATAAGTATTATTCCATAATAAATATTCTAAATTCCAATAACCAATATAATACAATATACTAATTTCCCAATATTTGCATACAACCTATAGGAACAATTAAATTACCATGTTTCATGTCTTTAGCCTTATATTCGGATCTTTCCGGCCAGGCTTGAGACAGGATATCTGCTGATTCTTTGGCATGTATGGTATTTGGTATTATCTAAACAAAGGAAGAGACCTCAAACCGTAGCATAAGAATTTTCAGCATCTATGTCGAACACTGCTGACATCTCTATTTCATCTATCGTTTCAGAACTACTTGCTAGGCATTCATAAGTCTTTGCTACTCCTTCAGCAACAATCCAGCCCCTGTTTTTGTGCAGGGCCCTGGGACAGAGATTTGGCTTATGCCTGTTAAATTTCCCTATGGTTCAGGATTTCTCCCAGACTAAAGATGCCAACACTTAGAACCCTGAATTGGATACAATTGGAGTTACAAGCATTTCCTCCAAAATGTATTAGGAAACTGGGGGGGTGTGCTTTTTTGAAGGGAAAAGGGCCCCTCTTTGTGTCCATAGCCCTGTGCCTTACACTGGGTTTCTCCCTGCTGAAATTCCATATTGAATTGGTTTTCTCCCAGACTAAAAACGCCACCAGTTTGAAGCCTGGTTGTACTTTGAATGCCAAACATCACGTCTAAATAGACATTTCAGAAGGGATGAAGTGAGCTTCATTTCACTGAGAAATAAAGTTCTGTTTGTGTCCAGGGCCCTGGGACTGCGACTGGTTTTCTCCCTGTTAAGTTTCCATATGGATCAGGATTTCTTGCAGACTGAAAATGCCACTAGTGAAAAGCCTGGTTGTTTTTTGAGTGCAAAAAGCCTCCTCTAAATAGACATTACAAAAGTGATGAAGTGAGCTTTATTATACAGAAAACCAGCCCCTGATTTTTGTCCCGGGCCCTGAGATGGATATTTGGATTCTGCCTGTTAAATTTCCCTATGAATCCGGATTTCTCCAAGATGAAAAATTCCACCTCTTAGAAGCCTGGCCGTCAATTTTGAGTGCCAAGCACCTCCTCTAAATAGACATTACAAATATGGTGAATTGAGCTTCATTTCAACGAGAAATTAACCTGAGTTTGAGTCCAGGGTGCTGTGCCTGCGACTGGGCTTCTGCCAGTTAGATTTCCATATGGATCAGGATTTCTTCCAGATTAAAAATGCCACCATTTTGAATCCTGCTTGCTCTTTGAGTGCCAAAAGCCTCCTCTAAATGCACATTACAAAAGTGGTGAAGTGAGCTTTACTGTACAGAGAAACCAGCCCCAGTTTTTGTCCTGGGCAGTGGGACAGAATTTTGGCTTCTGCCTGTTAAATTTCCCTATGGACAAGGATTTCTACCAGACTAAAAATGCCACCACTCAGAACCCTGACGACAACTGGAGTCACAAACACTTCCTCAAAAGGTCTTAGGAAAGTGGGAGGGTGTGTTTCTTTTCAAAGGGAAAAGGGCCCCAGTTTGTTTCCATGGCCCTCTGCCTTACACTGCATTTCTCCCTGCTACAATTCCATATTGAACTGGTTTTCTCCCGGACTAAAGATGCCACCACTTAGAAGCCTGGTTGTTCTTGAGTTCCAAAATCGTCCTCTAGATGGACAATACAAAAGTGGTGAATTGAGCTTCATTTCATTGAGAAATAAACATCTCTTTGTGTCCAGGGCCCTGCACATGAAACTGGGTTTCTGCCTGTTAAATTTCCATATAGTCCAGGATTTCTCCCAGCCTAAAGATGCCAACACTGTCCTGGGTTTGAAAGGACAGGTGTCTGCCAGTAAAGGCAGAAGTTTCCCTTTGAAATAGACACTTTGGTTCCACTCCCCCCTCCCCAAGTATTATAATTGTTTGAATCAAGGACTCTGAGGCAGAGATAAGGGGGTGGGAATAACAGCTCTTTTACTAATATATCTAACTGTACAAGCAGAAAACAATAACTGTTAAAATTGCTAACAGAACAAAATAGATAACTCGGTGTCAGTCCCTTTCACTTTGCTGGAAGCTGAGATTAGCCTGACAGGGAAGGGGTGGCAGAAACATCCAATTGTAACTGGCCCAGGGGCACCGTGCATTCTAGGCATAGACTTCCTCAGGAACGGCTACTACAAAGACCCAAAGGGGTTCGGGTGGGCTTTTGGAATAGCTGCTGTAGCGACAGAGAGCATTAAGCAGTTGAACACCTTGCCTGGACTGTCAGAAAACCCCTCTGCAGTAGGACTCCTGAAAGTGACAGAGCAACAGGTGCCAATTGCCACCATGACAGTGCACCGCCGGCAGTACCAGACAAATCGAGATGCTGTGATCCCCATCCACAAAATGATCCATGATCTAGAGAGCCAAGGGGTGGTCAGCAAGAGCCACTCACCCTTCAACAGTCCTATCTGGCCTGTGCAGAAATCTGATGGAGAATGGAGACTGACTGTGGACTATCGGGCATTGAATGAAGTGACTCCACCGCTGAGCGCTGCCGTGCCAGACATGCTGGAACTCCAGTATGAGTTGGAGTCCAAGGCAGCAAGGTGGTATGCCACTATTGACATTGCAAATGCATTCTTCTCCATTCCTTTGGCAGCAGAGTGCAGGCCTCAGTTTGCTTTCACCTAGAGGGGCGTGCAGTACATCTGGAACAGACTACCCCAGGGGTGGAAGCACAGTCCTACCATTTGTCATGGACTGATCCAGGCTGCACTGGAAAAGGGTGAAGCTCTGGAACATCCACAATATATTGATGATATAATTCTATGGGGAACACAGCAGTGGAAGTGTTTGAGAAAGGAGAAAAAAAATATCCAAATTCTCCTGGAAGTCGGCTTCGCCGTCAAGAAGAGTAAAGTTAAGGGACCTGCTCGGGAAATTCAGTTCCTGGGAGTAAAGTGGCAAGATGGACGGCATCAGATTCCAACTGATGTTATTAACAAGATTGCAGCTCCCCACCTACTAAGAAGAAGGAAACACAAGCTTTTCTAGGTGCCATTGGCTTCTGGAGAATGCATATCCCTGAGTATTGCCAGATTGTGTGCCCTCTCTACCAGGTCACTTGCAAGAAGAAAGATTTCCACTGGGGCCCTGAATAACAACAAGCCTTCACTCAGATCATACACGAGATTGCTCATGCAGTAGCTTTTGGCCCAGCCAGGACGTGATCAGATGTAAAGAACGTACTTTACTCGGCAGCCAGGAGCCATGGTTTGTCTTGGAGCCTGTGGCAGAAGGTGCCTGGTGAGACCCAAGGCCGACCCCTGGGATTTTGTAGCAGAAGTTACAGAGGGTCTGAAGGTAATTACACTCCCACAGAGAAGGAAATCCTGGCTGCCTATGAGGGAGTCCAAGCTGCTTCAGAAGTGATTGGTACAGAAGCACAGCTTCTCCTGGCACCCCAACTGCCAGTGCTGGGGTGGATGTTCAGCGGAAAGGTTCCCTCCACCCACCATGCTACCAGTGCCACGTGGAACAAGTGGATTGCCCTTATCACTCAGCACGCCCGGATTGGAAAACTAAATCGCCCTGGGATTTTGGAAATAATTACAAACTGGCCAGAAGGTGAAAGTTTTGGTGTCGCAGATGAGGAACAAGAACCAGTGATATGGGCTGAAGAAGCTCCACCATACAACCAGTTACCAGCAGAGGAAGCACGCTACGCTTTATTCACTGATGGTTCCTGTCGCATCATAGGGATGAATCGGAGATGGAAAGCAGCCATATGGAGCCCTACACGACAAGTTGCAAAGGCTACTGAAGGAGAAGGTGGATCCAGTCAATTCGCTGAACTCAAAGCCCTCCAACTGGCCTTAAATATTGCCGAAAGAGAAAGGTAGCCAAAGCTCTATTTGTACACTGATTCCTGGATGGTAGTCAACGCTCTGTGGGGGTGGCCGAAGAGATGGAAAGAGGCGAACTGGCAGCGTAGAGGAAGACCAATCTGAGCTGCTGGAGCGTGAAAAGACATTGCTACTCAGTTAGAAAAACTACTTGTAAATGTTCGCCATGTAGATGCCCATGTCCCCAGAACTAGAGCTAATGAAGAACAGCGAAATAACAAGCAAGTAGATCAGGCTGCAAAGATAGGGGGGTTGGAAATAGATTTAGATTTGGAACATAAGGGGGATTTGCTTCTGGCTCGATGGGACCATGATACCTCAGGCCATCAGGGTAGGGATGCCACCTATAAGTGGGCATGAGACCGAGGGGTGGTTCTTACCATGGACAGCATTACCCAAGTTATTCATGACTGTGACACTTGCGCTGCCATTAAGGAGGCCAAGCGGGTGAAGCCACTCTGGTATGGTGGGCAGCAGTCCAAGTACAAGTATGGGGAGGCCTGGCAGATTGACAACATCACACTGCCTCAAACCCGCCAGGGCAAACGTTATGTGCTGACCATGGTGGAAGCCACCACCAGCTGGTTGGACTCTTACACTGTGTCCCATGCTACTGCCCGCAACACCATCCTGGGCCTGGAAAAACAGATTCTTTGGAAGCATGTGTTGGGGGTTGAGTGTTTTTCTGTTACTGTGTCAATTGAAAGAATTTTTCCCGTTATCATGCCAATGGAGCTGGCCGGGCTACACCCAGGGTCTCTGATGGGTCCAGACAAAAGGGGTGGGTGGGAACGGCTCCCGGAGGGGCCTCTGAGGCTTCCGGGAGGGCACTCGGGTTTCCGGCGAGCTGGGAGCAGGACGCCCGGGATTTTCAGCCACGCGGCAGAGCACAGGAGAGCCAGACCCTCTGTGATCACCTGCCCTGCATCTGCCCTGTTCCAGCCTCCTGCCTCTGTGGACACAGCTGATCACCCGGACACACACGGTGAGCGAGGAGCCGCCGCTGCAGCCCGTTCCCTCCCAGGACCGGCGTGGCCGCTGCCGCCCCACCCCCTCCTGTCTCCGTTCCCGTCTGCCCTCGGCAGATCCGGGCTGTGGACTAAGCACAGAAACAGCATGCTTGCATCTAAAGGGACTGACACTGAGTTATCTATTTCGTTCTGTTAGCAATTTTAACAGTTATTGTTTTCTGTTTGTACAGTTAGATATATTAGTAAAAGAGCTGTTATTCCCACCCCCTTATCTCTGCCTCAGAGTCCTTGATTCAAACAATTATAATACTTGGGGAGGGGGGAGTGGAACCAAAGTCTCTATTCCAAAGGGAAACTTCTGCCCTTACTGGCAGACACCTGTCCTTTCAAACCAGGACAGATTTTGGCGCCCAACGTGGGACACAGGGCACCGAGTTGAGAGTTAAGACAGGAATAACACCTCTCTTAACTGGCAATATGTTGTCTGGTTTAATCTGGTTTGTGTTCCATGTGGTCACAGCCATCTCCCTCCCATTTGCAAGCCCTTTTTTCAATTTGGGCCCCCTCACCAAAGTTACTGTAGCTATTATCCAATTAGTTTGGTGGATTGATTATGTCAGGAATTCATGGGTTTTTAATTTTTTCTGGGAAGCGGTTGCATGGATCCGGAGCTATCGTACTCTAACTGCGTGTTCCTGGGGCTATTTCACTAATGGTACTTACTGTGAGGTAACGAGTGCAAGGGAAATTTTCTCCCAAACCATCACCCAGTTTTTTGAGGCTACCCTACTGGTTCTCAAGGATTTCAGATCTGTTTTAATTGCCACTGTTATTATACAGTGGCTGGTGTTGCTGATAGGCCTGTTTTACTTAGCATTCAGAAACAAGGGAATATTGTCTTGGACGACAACTCTGATACCTGCCCCAGGGACTGGGGATGCTGCCCCAGAGCCTGCCCCTGGAACTAGGGATGCTGCCCCAGAGCCTAACCCTGCCCCACAGCCCACCGCAGAAATGAGCCACCCAGAGTGGGTGGGGGCTCTAGTGAAGGATATAGGCCAAATGCTGAAAGAGCATAGCCAGATGATGAAGGAGTATTTTTCTCCAGCTGGTGAGAAACCCTCCCCCTGCCCTAAAGAGGGAGAGTCAGATGGTGCTGCAGTGGAACCCGTAGATGTTGTATCTGTCCAGGTTCCAGCTGGATCACAGGAGCAGCCACAGCCAGCAGCAGTTGCTCCTGTGGAAACTAGGAAATCTAAGATTAAAACGAGGCACTTAGATAATGGGGATCAGCAAGGAGGGTCCTCACAACCAGCAAGGGAGCCAGAGGTTGAGATTGTCACCGAGTCCCTCTCATACGATAGTCTCCATAACCTGCATAAAGACATTGCTCGGCGGGGCCGTGAGCCTTTTACAACTTGGTTACTCCGGGTCTGGGACCTTATGGGAACAGGTGTACAACTGGATGGAACTGAGGCCAGGAATTTGGGATCCTTGGCCCAGGATTCAAGTGTGGACCAGATATTCATAAGGGAGCAAGGCCTCCTTTCCCTTTGGGATCGGCTTTTAATGAGTGTGAGAGAGAAGTTTGTACACAGAGAGAGAATGCAGGAGCACCACCGTAGGATGCGCTGGAAGACCCTTGAGGAAGGGATCCAGCAGCTGAGAGAGACAGCAGTATTAGAGGTACTCTTTGGGAGGGATGGACAGCATGACAATGACCCTGACAAGGTCAAGTGCACAGGGCAGATGTTATGGAATCTGGCAACCTTGGGTCCATCTCAATATACCACCTACATAGCAATGATTAATGCTGATAACCACCCAGAGACAGTGTGTTCTGTTGTCAACAAACTCAGAAATTTTGAGAGCATGATGAATGGCCCAATGCAGGCTAATGTCTCTGCCGTGGCCAGGGACCTCCAACAGGTCGAAGACAGGATGAGGGATATGAGGGAGGAGATGATGGAGAGAATTGAGGAAGTGAGGAAGATCAGCGTGGCACCAGTACGAGTCACAGGCCCCCAAGTGAGAGCTTCACGTCCCCCAGCTAGGGAGAGAGGATACACCTCACGAGCTGACCTGTGGTTTTTCCTGCGAGACCATGGGGAAGACATGGGAAAATGGGATGGGAAACCCACTTCTGTCCTGGCAGCACAGGTGCGTCAGCTCAGGGAGGGAAATGCTAACCGAGGGAGCCGCACTAAAATGAAGGTAGCCTCAACCTCCCACAAGCAAGGTGCAGGGTATTACAGCAAGGAGGATGTTCTGTCAGATCCCCTGGAAGGAACCTCCACTATGTATGCCCAGGAAAGAAATAATAACCAGGGCTAGACGGGCCCTGCCTCTAGCCAGGGAGAGGCATGGGATGACAGGATCTATTGGATAGTGTGGGTGCGATGGCCTGGCACGTCAAAGCCACAGAAACATAAAGTGTTAGTTGATACTGGTTCACAATGCACCCTGATACCATCAGAACATGTGGGGAAGGTACCTGTTTCCATTGTTGGGGTGACGGGGGGATCACAGGAATTCACTTTGCTGGAAGCTGAGATTAGCCTGACAGGGAAGGGGTGGCAGAAACATCCAATTGTAACTGGCCCAGGGGCACCGTGCATTCTAGGCATAGACTTCCTCAGGAACGGCTACTACAAAGACCCAAAGGGGTTCGGGTGGGCTTTTGGAATAGCTGCTGTAGCGACAGAGAGCATTAAGCAGTTGAACACCTTGCCTGGACTGTCAGAAAACCCCTCTGCAGTAGGACTCCTGAAAGTGACAGAGCAACAGGTGCCAATTGCCACCATGACAGTGCACCGCCGGCAGTACCAGACAAATCGAGATGCTGTGATCCTCATCCACAAAATGATCCGTGATCTAGAGAGCCAAGGGGTGGTCAGCAAGAGCCACTCACCCTTCAACAGTCCTATCTGGCCTGTGCAGAAATCTGATGGAGAATGGAGACTGACTGTGGACTATCGGGCATTGAATGAAGTGACTCCACCGCTGAGCGCGGCAGTGCCAGACATGCTGGAACTCCAGTACGAGCTGGAGTCCAAGGCAGCAAGGTGGTATGCCACCATTGACATTGCAAATGCATTCTTCTCCATTCCTTTGGCAGCAGAGTGCAGGCCTCAGTTTGCTTTCACCTGGAGGGGCGTGCAGTACACCTGGAACCGACTGCCCCAGGGGTGGAAGCACAGCCCCACCATCTGCCACAGACTGATCCAGGCTGCACTGGAGAAGGGTGAGGCTCCAGAACATTTGCAGTACATCGATGACATCATTGTGTGGGGGAACACAGCAATGGAGGTATTTGAGAAAGAAGAGAAGATCATCCAGATTTTGCTGGGAGCCAGTTTCACCATTAAAAAGAGCAAAGTCAAAGGACCTGCCCAAGAGATCCAGTTCCTGGGAGTGAAGTGGCAGGATGGACGGCGCCAGATCCTCACTGAGGTCATCAATAAGATCACTGCAATGTCTCTACCAACAAGCAAGAAGGAGACACAAGCTTTTCTAGGTGCTATCGGCTTTTGGAGAATGCACGTCCCTGAGTACAGCCAGATTGTGAGCCCTCTCTACCAGGTCACTCGCAAGAAGAACGATTTCCATTGGGGCCCTGAACAACAGCAAGCCTTCACCCAGATCAAACAGGAAATCGCTCATGCAGTGGCCCTTGGCCCAGTCAGGACAGGACCAGAGGTAAAGAATGTGCTTTACTCTGCAGCTGGGAACCATGATCTGTCCTGGAGCCTTTGGCAGAAGGTGCCTGGTGAGACCCGAGGCCGACCCCTGGGATTCTGGAGCAGAAGCTACAAAGGATCTGAAGCCAACTACACTCCCACAGAGAAGAAAATCTTGGCTGCCTATGAGGGAGTTCAAGCTGCCTCAGAGGTGATTGGCACAGAAGCACAGCTTCTCCTGGCACCCCGACTGCCAGTGCTGGGGTGGATGTTCAAAGGAAAGGTTCCCTCTACCCACCACGGCACCGACGCCACATGGAGCAAGTGGATTGCCCTCATCACGCAGCGCGCCCATATTGGCAACCCGAATCGCCCTGGGATTTTGGAGATAATTACAAACTGGCCAGAAGGTGAAGACTTTGGTCTCGCTGATGAAGAGGAGCAGAAGCAAGTGACCCGGGCTGAAGAAGCTCCACCGTACAACCAGCTGCCAGCAGATGAAACACGCTACGCCCTTTTCACCGATGGTTCCTGCCGCACTGTGGGGATGAACCAGAAGTGGAAAGCTGCCGTATGGAGCCCCACACGACAGGTTGCACAAGCTACTGAAGGAGAAGGTGGATCGAGTCAACTTGCAGAACTCAAAGCTGTTCAACTGGCCTTGGACATTGCTGAGAGAGAGAAATGGCCAAAGCTCTACCTTTACACTGATTCGTGGATGGTAGCCAATGCTCTGTGGGGTTGGCTGGAAAGGTGGAAAAAGGCTGACTGGCAACGTAGAGGAAAACCAATCTGGGCTGCTGATGAGTGGAAAGACATTGCCACTCGGGGAGAGAAGCTCCCCGTGAAAGTCCATCATGTGGATGCCCATGTTCCCAAGAGTCGGGCTAATGAAGAACATAGGCACAACAAGCAGGTAGATCAGGCTGCACAGATAGAGGTCTCAAAGATAGACTTAGATTGGGAACACAAGGGAGAACTCTTCTTGGCTCGATGGGCCCACGATGCCTCAGGCCATCAGGGCAGAGACGCCACCTATAAGTGGGCACGAGACCGAGGGGTGGATCTAACCATGGACAGCATCTCTCAGGTTATTCATGACTGTGACACGTGCGCTGCCATCAAACAGGCCAAGCAGGTGAAGCCCCTCTGGTATGGGGGGCGATGGTCCAAATATAAGTATGGAGAGGCCTGGCAGATTGACTATATCACACTGCCTCAGACCCGCCAGGGCAAGCGCTATGTGCTGACCATGGTAGAAGCCACCACCGGATGGTTGGAGACCTACCCTGTGCCCCACGCCACTGCTCGGAACACCATCCTGGGCCTGGAAAAACAAGTCCTCTGGAGACATGGTACCCCTGAAAGAATTGAGCCAGACAATGGGACTCATTTCAAAAATAGCCTTATAAACACCTGGGCTAAAGAACACGGCATCGAGTGGGTGTACCATATTCCCTACCATGCACGAGAGGCTGGGAAAGTCGAACGGTGCAATGGTCCGCTTAAGACCACCTTAAAGGCACTTGTTGCGGGTCTTTCAGGAACTGCGAGATCAATCTACCAAAGGCCACATGGTTAGTGAATACCCGAGGTTCCACTAACCGAGCAGGCCCTGCCCAGTCAGAGCCCTTGGGAGCTGCAGATGGAGATAAGGTTCCAGTGGTACACCTGAGAGGCATGTTAGGGAAAACTGTCTGGGTGAACTCTGCTTCCAGCAAAGACAATCCTGTTTGTGGGGTGGTTTTCGCTCAAGGACCAGGTTGCACTTGGTGGGTGATGCAAAAGGATGGAGAGACCCGATGCATACCCCAAGGGGATCTTGTTCTAGGGTGAACTATCTATGATACTGTGCCTGTAACTACATGTATGTATATAATTTAAAGGTTTCAATATGATGCAGCATGTTGGCATGGAAAAAATTCGGGGTGGATAATGTTGGGGGTTGAGTGTTTTTCTGTTACTGTGTCAATTGAAAGAATTTTTCCCATTATCATGCCAATGGAGCTGGCCGGGCTACACCCAGGGTCTCTGATGAGTCCAGACAAAAGGGGTGGGTGGGAACGGCTCCCGGAGGGGCCTCTGAGGCTTCCGGGAGGGCACTCGGGTTTCCGGCGAGCTGGGAGGAGGACGCCCTGGATTTTCAGCCACGTGGCGGAGCACAGGAGAGCCAGACCCTCTGTGATCACCTGCCCTGCATCTGCCCTGTTCCAGCCTCCTGCCTCTGCGGACACAGCTGATCACCCGGACACACACGGTAAGCAAGGAGCCGCCGCTCCAGCCCGTTCCTGCCCGGGACCGGCGTGGCCACTGCCGCCCCTCCCCCCTCCCTCCTGTCTCTGTTTCCATCTGCCCTTCAGCAGATCCGGGCTCTGGACTAAGCACAGAAACAGCGTGCTTGCATCTAAAGGGACTGACACCGAGTTATCTATTTCGTTCTGTTAGCAATTTTAACTGTTATTGTTTTCTGCTTGTACAGTTAGATATATTAGTAAAAGAGCTGTTATTCCCACCCCCTTATCTCTGCCTCAGAGTCCTTGATTCAAACAATTATAATACTTGGGGGGGGGGTGGGAGGGAGTGGAACCAAAGTCTCTATTCCAAAGGGAAACTTCTGCCCTTACTGGCAGACACTTGTCCTTTCAAACCAGGACAGCATGGTACCCAAGAGAGGATCGAGTCAGACAATGGAACTCATTTTAAGAATAACCTCGTCAACACCTGGGCTAGGGAGCATGGTATTGAGTGGGTGTATCATATCCCTTACTATGCAGCAGCTGCAGGTAAAGTGGAAAGGTACAATGGATTGTTGAAGACCACCTTAAAGGCATTGGGTGGGGGATCTCTCAAGAACTGGGACCAGCACCTGGCAAAAGCCACTTGGTTAGTTAACACTCGAGGTTACACCAACCGAGCAGGTCCCACCCAGTCTGAGTGCCCTAATGTAGTAGATGGAGTCAAAGTCCCAGTGGCCCATGTCAGAGGTTTGCAAGGGAAGACAGTATGGATTCATCCTGCCTCGAGTACAGGCAAACCCATTTGTGGGATTGCCTTTGTTCAAGGACCAGGATGTATTTGGTGGATAATGCAGAAGGATGGAACAACCCCCTGTGTACCTCAGGGAGATCTGATTATAGGATGAAAGATCATTGTTGAGTGTTACCACCATTGTCTGTATGCTAGATCTTATGAATATGAGACAGAAGGAAATGTGTAAGTGACAAAGGCCTGAGCAAGTGAGAGGGAGGAAATGTGTAAGTGTTGAAGGTTTGAGCAAGTCAGATGAAGTTTTCATATTGTGTTTAGTGAGTGTATATCCCAATCATGTGTCAATGATCACAATATGGGATAAGGGGTGGAATGTCCTGGGTTGATGTTATGATTAGCTCCTCTCCCTGCCCCCACCATGGAGCTGCCGGCTGCCGTGGCAGGTCCTCCCCCAGGCTGCTTAGCTAGGCTGCTTGCTTCTGCTTGCCCCCGGCTTGCTTCTCCTTGCCCCCAGCTTGCTTCCTGCTGCCCCCGGCTTGCTACTCTGCTGGCTACCCCGGCTGCCCCTCTTCCTCTCTCCCTTCTTCTCCTCATCCCAAAGATGTGCACCAGCTCCAGAGGAGACAGATCTGAACCTTAGAGACTGCCTCTGGAAGTCTGCCAAAGAAGCTCTGCCGCCCTTCCCAGCGAAAATCAACAAAGTTCATCCCTCTCTCTCGGTGAAATTTTTTTGGTCATCTGGGTCTGTGCTGGGAAGTGTTTCTCTTGTGTTTTGTTAATAAATTAGTTTTTTCCACTTTGCCCTGAAGAAAATTCTTTCTGAGCCCGGTGAAGGAAGGAATTGGGAGGGGGGGGGAGGGAGGGGGGCGCTCCTTTGGAGGTCTTTCCCCAAATTTGTTCTAAACTCAGACAAGCTCCTAAGTTGTGCACCAGATGAAGCTCACCCATAGGCTTCCTGTAAATCTCTTGGAAACTTCTATTTGCACCACATTCAGTGGGCAGTCCTCATTGCTTTACAACCTGTAAAGTCAGGTCGTAGGCCGTGGCCACCAGATTGCCACACTCTGTGCAGGGTGCTTCTCTGCTCAAAGTACCACGATGCACACTTCAGCCTCACAAGGACCAAAGATCTGGAGTGACATCTCACACAGAAAAGTGTGAGGAAAAAACGTGTCCTCAATGCCCCCTTCTCATCGCCCAGATTGTGGTGCTGTGTTGAATGCCTTAGACATAGGAATGACTAATCCAGCAAGTGCTTCTCTCCTGCCACATTTCGCTGAGCGAGAGCTACATGGACAATCTGGCCTCTGCAAAGCAAAAAGGATATAATTGTGTCTAAATATATCTGAGGAAGAACTGTGCACGACACACAGTAATTCTGTACAGTATAGATGCTGAGAGGTGGCAAAGCTGAATGCCACGGCTGGCCTTCATTTCTGTCCTGATCTAAAAAAATGGTGCACAGAGATACTAATAGATATCATCCAGACCATGGCACTCATGAGGGCTGCTTGGCCAGCAGTGCGGCATTTTGTGTATTACAAACTGTCTGTGACAGCCCACTATCTGTCCAGCACTACGACACAAAGGTGTAGGTTGGAGGCTGTGCAGCACGTGATGTTTGATGACAACCAGATGTCACACAGCAACTGGTAAAAGGCCCAAGTGTGGGTGACTGTTTAAGCATTGCTCACAGGCATCAGGAGAACAGACACTAAAAGATCAGTCCCTGATAAATAGCCAATGAGGTAATTTACAGGTGAGTGGAGCTTTCCAGTCAGAAAAACTGTAATAACAACAAAAACATTATAAGGATTGTTGCCAAAGTTATAACAGACAGAAGAATTGTCAGCAAAATCTTCAGCCCTAAGAGTGTCCTTCCTTCCCAAGTGTGTGTTTCACTCACATTTAATGAGTTATTTGCTGTGCTCTGAGAGAACAGTGCTGAATAGTTGTACGGTGTGGATGATACAACGGCCCCTGAAAAAGGCCCTTGGGATTTTGTGCCCTGAGACAATGAAACCTTTCATGAGTTATGTCCTCCCTCCCTACCAAACCTCTTTTATCATTTAGGATTTCTATTGGTCTTTAACTTTACTAGATGGTTGGTCTTTTCTCACCTAGAGTCTTAAAGTAATTGGACAGTTCTCAACTTAAAATTTTACTGGTTAGAATTTCAACCCCCTAAAACCGATAAAGACCCTTTGCTGTGCCATGTATCCGGATTTTGCTGGTAGAACCCTTCAAAGAAATAAAGCTAATTTCGGAACCTCTACGGCAATTCCTGAAGTCTCTCCTTTCTAGCTGAGTAGCTGACCCTCTGCCTCGGGAACCCTCAGAGCTCTCCGGACTCCTGTAGCAGCCCGAAGCAAGAGCAACCCTAGCCCAGGCAGTTACAGTACTGAGTCATCCTCTGCTCTTGTTTCACCTTCCAGTGTAATCTTTCTGGGACGATGAAGAACAATGCTCACTGTTTTTTGATAAAATGGAATTTTTCATACTTTGGTCCAAAACTGAAGAATTATTAACTTCTTGAAAACTTCAGCCAATGCAGTAGATGAGATACTCTCCTATGCAATATTTTACATCACATCACATCAATTACACCATTGATGATTAAAAATATCATCCAGACTTGTGTCTGTCTGGTGTAAGATAAGGAAAGCAGTACTATAAATTATTGAAATGTAGGTGATTTTAATCTTGAAGAAAGCAAAATAATTATTATCTTTTTTTCTCACCTCCTTTCTGACCAAACTTCTTCAGAGTTACATAAATCAATAATGAGGGGTAAGAGACATAAAAATAATATCTGGGGCATGTAGTTGATGCCCATTTGCTTGACACAAAGCTACACTCAAGTATTTTCCTTTTCTCTCTAGTAGCTGAGTGTCATGGTTTGGTATTTACAAGGGTACCTAACATATAAAACAATGCTTCTGGATTCCTTCTGTATACATAATTTCTGCCAGATTTGCAAATTAAGGTTTCCTGCAGTGCAAATCTCCATTTTCATTTATTTCTCCAGAATATTCATGTTTTCCCTTCAGCAATTAGTCTTAAAATGCTGAAATCAGGTGTTGGGACCAGACCCCAAAGCACTGAAAAACACTGCAGCACATAATGAAATCTACAGGCTTTCCATACTTTTCTTGTATTCACCAGGACTGAATTTCCTGAAGTTTCCTGCAGGAAACATCCTAAAAGACATTTCCATCAGGCTTTTAATTCACTTCCACCCATGAGTACCAGAATGTCACTTATATTATGCCTGCCCTACCCTTCTTGAATGTGGGTCATGATTGGATTTGAAGTGGGCTATGAGGGCTACAAGGAGGGATACCAAACTTCTCCAAGGAGATAATCACCAGGCTAGCCTTCTCCCAAACATCAAGGAGAAGTGCCTCTCTCAGTCATCATGCCAGTCTCAGCAATTCATGCCACCCAACACAGAATGGAGAATTACATGTTTGGAAATCTGTGGAGCAAGAGGAGTATATATTCTACATAAAACATTTGCACTTCGAAGTCAAACAGACTCACTTAAGCTCCTAAATTTTAATATAAGAAGAAACACTTTTCAGTTTGGTCTGTTTGATATTTTTATATACTACCACCTGTGAGTCAAACATTTTCAGACATGCTTTTTCTTTTGAGGTGTACTTCTCTAATAAGAAGATATAGAAAAATCTCATATTTCACACTAGACTATTACTTCCTTAATTGTTTTTTCCTCTGGGAAGAGAAAATCCCTTCCTCATGGCCATTTAGTAATACTGATCAAATGTTCAATTTATAATAATTTTGAACACAAAAATGTTTTAAAAGGGATCAAAGTCCATCAAATCCACCCACCAGTCTCTTACAATGGTCTAATGGTCCGTGTATATTATGCTGGGGTTTTTTTCTCAGTTTATTTCTTAATGATTTCTGAGAAGCACTTTGCTTTTTGAATCATTGCATAGCACCTATCTGAGACTTCAGAAGAGTCCCAATTAATGTAATTCAAAATTCCTTGAGGGGTGATATCAGCTTTTTTCCCTGTCTTCTCTGTTGTTGTATCTGTGAGCATTGTATTCTTTCTCGCACTTTTTAACTAAGGCTCTTTGCAACTCTGCACAGTCAGTCCTTGTTTTTAATACTCTGAAGAGCTTCGTTTCATCATCAGTTATTATCACCATGCTACTCGTGGACCTTCAGATCACTCAAAGTTTCTTGAGACTCTAAGTAATTGTATCAGTTGAGCTTCATTCATTCCATATGCTTATCAGCTTTTCTTAATTAATTAACATATTGGTGAAGCATATCTTCCTTTAATAACGCCAGAACTTTACTGACGCTTACCCAAATCACCATGTTTACTGTATGTAAAACAATGTATTGTTTCTTTGTAATTTCTGACAGCTGGCTCTAGGTACAGATTTCAGATTATGGCTCAGCAGTTGCCCGGAACTCTTTGGAAAGTATCACCACAGTAGTTGTCTTGCAGCTGGCAGGTGCAAAGGGAATTGAAGTAGAGGCTAACCCTGGTGCTGCTACCATCTCACTTCAAGTTATATCAAACTCTCTAGCTGAGCACTGTCTAATAGTAAAATTTTGTTGTTGTTGTTCCCTTTGACCAGAAATTAAGGTTCCACTTGTAAATATTCCCTGAATACTCCTTAGTGAATAGAGATGCTGAAGTTAATCTTGTTTCTCTAAGGAAATTCCTTAGAGAACCATGATTTTATTTTTTTTTCCATACCTTTGCCATACCTTTGACACAGTAATGGCTCACTTCAGAAATCTCATTTTAGGGACTAAGAAATCTCTTACCTGAAATAATGGGCTGATTGCACATCCCACACCAGAGAAAATCTAAACTAAAAGCTCTAAACAGACTTAGTAGCACTATTAAAGACTATTAAATGGCTGTATTTACCTAAGCCAAAGCCACCCTTGATGTCAGTTATCACTGAAAAAAGAGATATCAAGCCTTTCCCATATACTGTATCAGCTTTTTCTCTGTGTCACAACATTCTAGCAATACAAACTAAAGTGACTGCACCTCACCTACCTGTACACGAACAAGCCTAATAGTAGGCATATTGCTTCCACCAGCTTGCAGCCACTGAGGGGAAAAAATACACTGATGTGAAACATGGTGTTTGCAGTCCAATGAACTAGTCTAGCCTTCAAATGAATTCTAAATCTTCAACACACCAGTAAATAAGCAACCCAACACTATGAGAAAGTTGTACTGAAACTACACATATACTTAGTTACTGAATTGATTTTTATAAATAATGCTTTCCTCTAATGTGATCACCAAGGAAAAGAACCAGTGTTCTAAAAGAATGCTCCAAGTTAGTACATTATTATTTATCATGTACTCAGGAAGAGTTACCATCTAGACAAAATGAATATATTCCAAATAATTTCATATTGCAATGAAGTTCCATTTTACTCAACAAAAGAAGGATGAATACAGGTTAATTATTTTCCTGTTAAAAAGAAAAAGATATTAAGTTTGTGTAAATTACCAGCTACTGAAGAAGAATAATATTAAATGATAAGCAATCATTAAATTATGTCATGTACAAAGTCATACGTGTAACTGCCTGTTTAGGAAAGCAGAACACAAACACACAGACATTACATATCCTGAAACACCAGAGCCCATGAGTAGGAAGTGGCCATCCAGCATGTTTCCTGAGATCAGAGGGACATGCTGCCGAGGCAGGAGGCACATGGTCTCTAGAGCACGAGAAGCACCGAGCACAGCCTGGGTTAGAAAGAAAACATTTAGTGCCAGTAGCTCATAGTGCAGCTACAGTGCCAGCTGCAGGTTGAGCTCTTGGAGATGACAGCTTCTTCAAGACATCTGAGACTTTGCCATGGGAAACCTTGTGTTGAGCTGGTGAGAAAACCAGGTGCGACTGTGAGTGTGGGGGTGAAGCTGTAAAGGGGTTTTGGTGATGCAAGTGTAACTGCCAGAGTGGCTCCTCGATGGTCAGACAGGGAAGTTTCCTTAATGCTGGTGATGTTATCATCTCTAGATAAGATAGCATTATTGCCTCTAGTGTGTGGCACTTGCAGGCTGTGCTGATGAGCGTAGTGGCAGTGCAGCCTACAGGCAGCTGAGTGAGTGGCGCGGGAAGCATCGGCCTGCAACAACTCCACCCAGAAGGGCATGGCAGGTTTGTCACCCTGGTTTGTCACCAGGTTTGCCACTTTACAGGAGGGGAATCATCTCAGGTGCCTTGGCTGCATCATTACTGTACTTGGTCCATCTTTCCTTGGACTTCAACCTAGTGCTCTTGGCCATGGCCTTTGAAGATTGTTATCACTTCAAAGTGCCTGAAATAACTTGAAGGTGATGTCACAACTGTTGTGGTTTAGGTCAAATCTGGGAGAAAACCTCCAAAGTGCCCCTTCCAGGAAGCAAACCCAAGCACCTCCTCCCCCAACTGGTTTGGGAAGAAATTTCCTCAGAGAGACGTGGAAAGAACCTGTTTATTCAACAGGCAAAACACTGCCCAGCACAAAAAACGAACAATACCAAACAACAAAACCTCTCACCACTCTGAAGAGATGACAATTTCAGAAATTCCTGTGGGTAGTAGCTTGGCTCAGTCTGTTAATAGTCCCTCTGACACTGGAAAATGCTACTGCCCTGGCCAGGCCCTGGTGGACCACAGGTGCAGGCTCCTGGTTCTCCCTCAGGTCCCCAGTCCAGAACAGGTTCAAATAATTCCAGGAAAAAAAGGAAAAAAACTGTCCGGGGAATTTCTCTGCTTCAGTTAGTCAAAAACCAACTAATAGCAAAGAAGAGCTCTCTCCCGCTGTTCATCACAGCAACATAGTCCAGGAGACGAAGCAATGAAACTCCTATCTCTATGTTTTGAAAACAACTGCCTCAGACATTCCACTGCTACTCCTTTCCCTCTCTTTCACTCTCAGATCCAGCCTTAATGGTACAAAACTTATTTCTGGGCTAAACAGATGAATGGGGATACAATTCAACATGACAAAGTCACCCCAGGACAACATCCAACCAGAGTGAGGTGTTCACAGCACAGCATGCCATGCTGGAGCAAGCCACAGTGTTTTTTTGGATGCTTGCAGGCAAGAGTTGCTAAAGAGCAGTCAGGAACAGCACAGCACAAAGGAGGGCACATCTTGGTTTATCCAAGGAGGCCATAGATGTCCTTGGTTTATCCATGCTGCTGCCCCCAGTAGCTTATCCACACTACTGCATTGAATGGTATGCTGGTTTGGCAGCCAAGGGAAAATGGGACAAATGCAAATTGAAGATGGGGCCAATGCACCATGGGGTGTATGAAGTGAGGATAAGAAACCAAGGCACAGAGTGACTCTGAGCTGAAGATGCGTGACAGTGATGATACAACCACAGCAAGCAGGCAGTTCACCACAGGAAGGAGCATTTAAAGGGAGAGACAATTCCGGACAGTGCAGTGGTATTTAATTTGGAAAGCTTAGCTCAGGGCCTGGAAGGTGAAGCAAGGTCATGTGCTGTTGGCTGCTAGAAGAGACCGAGGAGATCTGATGCTCCAAATTGGGAAGCCACCAACCTTCCCAGAGAGAGGGTCCTGCAAGGGACTGCCTTCTAGGGTGGTCTTCTGGCAAGTCTCCTAGCTGCTAGATAAACCTCAGCAAGTAACGGCCTGTGGCCACAAGTGATCAGTTCTGATCAATGATTTCAGCTCAGCTTGCAAGACTATCCCAGGCCAGCTCAGGGACAGAGAGACAGAAGCAGCGTATGGCAATTCCTTTATTATGCAGCAGCTCTGTGAAGGGAGCCAGGGACGGCAGCTCCCTAGAGAACTGGGGGAAAAACTGGGGTTTTTATGGGGGAAAACAAGGGTAGTACTGTAAGAGCCGGACAGAGGGATGGAGACTTCAGACAGCTTTCAAGATGCTGTTTATTGCACAGACAAGGTTACAGTAGTTGTGGGTCTTTGGGTACTGTGGGCCTATAGCTGACAGCTATAGGCAAACTGTCTATCATGAAGCTCTGTTCTATTCATGTTACAAAGTGTTATATTTCTTTCTCTGCTGTGCATCTTATTACATAACAGCCAATCAACACCTTGACTATTACCTATAGCTTATCCTAACTACTAACATTACCATATTCATGCTACTATTTCCCACTCACCAAAAGTTAGTATGTTACAGTTTAAGCTAAAAGTTGTTTTTTCAGTTTTCTTGCAGTGGAAGATTCTGAGATCTTTTCTTCACTTGCAACATGGTATTTTTGTCTGTGAAAATCTTCCTGCTTGGTAAAAATATCTTTTGTTTGAGGTGGATTTATCCTTTGCTCTAAGTCATAAAAGCCCCTTCCAACTCACTTGCTCTTTGCCTTCTTAGTTACCCAGAAGGACTGGCTCAGCAATTATTTTCTTCTCTATCAAAACTTGCTATCATTTCTTTACCTTCTTCAGATTCTACAGACTTCTATTATGCATACGTATCTGTGAAACCCTCCTGTTACATCCTTATCTTTCTCAACCTGGTACCAAGGGGGAAAACCAATGGATTACAAATGATTAACATGGGTACTAGGGCATGGCGGCATCACTGAAGCCTTTGGGGATAGCTCACCATGATAAGAAAAGATGTACCAACCTAAGGAGTATCCTTCCAGGAGGGTTGAGATAAGATACTCACAGCCCATTCAAGGGACATCCCTCCAGGGCAAGGCTGCGGGTGAAGCCGTGGAAGGCCCACTAGTCTCTACAACGTGCAATGTGAAAAAAGAACACACTTCAGCTGTTGGTGAAAGCACTGGCATTACTTCACATTTCAAGGTTCTCCCTTAAAACCAGGTAGAAGATGCTTTGTGTTCCAGCTCTGCAGTTCAACTCAGAGGGCAAGGTAGCAGGGATGAGGCTCTGAGGAAAAACCAAACACCAGGCATGCCAAGGCAGGTACACTGACAGGCAGGAGAAGGCTGGGTGGCTCCAGAAGCTCCTCAGTGTCATCACTGACCAAGTGTCATCATGTGGGCTCTGGAGCTGCAGAGTGTGCCCAGGTTATCAGTCCCAAGGATAAACAAAGTTCTAACACATTTCCATCCCTTCTGGAGCACAGCAAGTACTGGAAAGTGGGGCAATTCCTACAGACCATAATTTCGTGGTGCAGCTGACGATTTCTGAGGATGCTGCACTGCAAGGAGCTGGTTTCAATGTGTCCCTGCAGAGCTAGGCTGGACTAGAATAAATAATGTGTGCAAAATAGGTATGTTAAAGTAAAAATACAGAATTTACTCTTTCACTAAACAGAACAAAAAAAAAAAGAAAAAGAAAAATGAGATAAAATATCCTTTAGGAAATTGCACATTTCCTTTAGATTTACGGTGAAGTTAGAGGAATTAGGCAATTCATTTTCTTCTCTTAAAGCTGGAGAATTGCAAAGGGACAGCTGAGAACACAGCTAATGTTAAGCAAACTGCAGAAAATTAATTTTGTAACTGATTCTCACTTCTCATTTAGTTGTAGAATCCACTACATAGATCAAGTCTACTCTGTTATGCTGAAAGCTTCACTGCTTCCAGTGAAAGCTGATAGGAAGTGGCACTCTGGCCAATAGGAACCCCTATGAAAGCCCATTTCAGAGCAGAACTTATAAGAGGCAGCAAGTTTTGAATAAGTTCTTGTCTATTTGGGACAATTTACTCAAGCATGCATCATAGAGTAGGTATGGAGCCCAACCTAAAGACAAAAGCACTGTTCAAACAACATGAAATACATTTAGTATTAGGTCTAGGAATCTGCTCATCTAGCGATCATAACCACACATAGATGCAGCTCCTGGGAGAACACCAGGCAATGCTATAGTGTATTGCACTGAAAAATCAAACATACGGTCTACGCAAATTCACTTTACATCTGAATTTCTGACAAAGCCTGGCAGCAGCTGGGCCCTTTATGCCTGAGCATCTCTATTCACAGCCAGTAAGGGGAGCTGGTAGAGAAGAGTTCATGAGAAATTATACTTGACTCTGAGAGTGGTCTCTCCAGCACGGCTAGATGTCTAATCTGCCAAGGTCATTGTGACTGATTTACTTGGGAACAGGCATTCCAATTTAGTTTGATGCAGAGAATGGTATTCTATATGAGAAACTATATGCAAAATATTTCTCATTTCAAAAAAGCAACTACACTAATCAGCAAGCAAATATTAGCAATGTTTAATACCTTTAGTCTCTTCTCCCCACCTTCTGTTTTTGCTAAGCTTTTAAGAAATTATTGGTACTTTTCCTCTTACCTTTATTTGCACACCACCAATATGTATTAGCCATCCAACCCACTATTAATTATCAAGTTATAATTGCTGTTACACATTTTACAATTTACAAACTAAGTATTACTTATCAAAGAGAAGGTCTGGGATTTAATGGGCAGTGATTCTTGTAAATATTACTTTGCAAAATGGTACTCTACAATATGTTACCAGTAAGATCTTTAGAGGGAGCAGGGGCTGGAACACTAAGCTCTCAGCCATAAAGTCTTCGATGACAAATCTCCACCAAGAAAAATCTCCAATTAACTTTCTCATTCTCACATTTTTTCTGCCATTATTAATAAGTGTCATATAAACACTCAAAAGTGGAATTTTAAGGATCAAAGAAATACAGTGGGGTGTGAGATCATAACACCAGCTGTGTGCAAGAGCCGACAAGGTGGGATTAGGAACAAACAGAATGACACTGACCCTGATCTGGCTGAGCTAAGTGATACAGAAACTTTGAGATGAACAGCCACTCTTATGTGTCAGATCAGACTCCATCTATGGAAATCACTTTTCCCCTCCTGTTCTAGAAACTGTTTAATGGTACTCATTTATTTCCAATTTTTAACAAGGACACCTGGAATTACACCAGCATGTCTGGAAGCAATTGTAGATAGCAGGAGAGCTAGAGCAGGGACAGGAGATCAGGTGGGGTCTCCCAAGTACCTGCCCTACAGTACTAGAAAGAATGGGAAATTCCTACATGGTACCTCTAAACTGTTTTCTGGCCTGGGAACTTTTCCAAGTGTTTTTTGATGTTTAAATAACTTTATTCTTAAGTCAACAAAGTGTTACCATACATCCAATGAAGCAAAGGAAATAAGGTTAATACTGAGTGCTCTGGAAAACACCAGCTCATTCAGAGTACTCAGCGCTCAAACCTTCAAATTTTTTAAATCAGCAGGACTCTATAATAATAAATGCTAGAGAGATCTGCAAAGAAGAGAAAGCTTTTGCAAGTCTCATTCACATCATCCTTGCTTGGTTCAGCACTTCAATGTGCTCTGTGGCTCTTCTATTGATTCCTTACTGAATTTTCAGTATGCACAACCACTCCCATGGGACTTTATCTATGAGTAGAGTACTCCATTAAGATTTTTAAGGGCTACCTATATGCACCAATTTTCACTTTTATGCTTTGGGCATTATTCTTTGCCTGATCTTTTGTCCAGTCCAGAATCAAGAATTATGTTCTTTCTAGAAAGAATCTCAAAGGATGCCTGGAAAGGGATTTGAAAAGCATGGCTGGTGTGCTAATACTTGCGCTGACATAAACAGGTATGCCTTAAAATACAAGCTGTGATATAGATCATAATTTGTCTGCATAATTATAGAAATCGAATTAGAGTGTAGTTCTGATCACCAACATCAAAGATGAGAGCGCTTCATAAGGCTCCTCCTCCAGTACTTCCTCACCTAATAAATGAATGAACTTTTGCAGAAACATAATTTACACTTCCTGGAAGTAGCATCCTGAATCCTTTTACCCATTGTCTTGAAGGCAATTCAGGAAAAAACTGGGAACAGTTTCTGCCTGAATGATCCCCAGCTGCAGGAGGTGTGTGAAGGAACACACACTGATTTTTACCTAGACATTTATACTGTGATAAGAATGAGGAGGCCCAGCAGTAGTTATTCTCAGTAATGGTTTGGGTGATGAAGTAGATGATGTGTTTCAGCCAGTGGAATGACACTGATGGAGTTCCAGCCCACAACACTAGGGAAGAGGACTAAGGCTGAAATTGAGTTTAAGGACAATTGCAAGGTGGTAGGATGAGGTAGAAATGAGCAGATCTCCTGTTGTGTGATGGAGAATAACCAGCTCAGCAAAAGCTCTGCACAGTGTTTGATCAATGTGTGCTGTTAGCAGAGCCAGTGACAGAGCAAAACAGCAAACACCTCGGCAAGCGTGTAAGTAGGAATAAAGCTTTGAGTAGATCTTGTTCTGTTCATTCTGGACAAGACCAAATGACAGCCTGGCATTGAGCTTTGGACACTGTTCCCAAGAAGATACAGACCACACAGCAAGAAATCAGAAGATATCAGCAGGAATCATCAGAAAAGAAAATATATAGAAATAAACTGCATAGGAACAGGGACATCAGGGTTGAAAGAGGACAGCTGAGGAAGATGTTCAACAGTCTTTCTTTGCATGAAAGCCTGCAGAAAAGGAAAAAATAGTCTGTTCCCTGTAGCTGTGACTAATATCACTGAAAGGAGAGGGACTTAACTACAGCAAAGAAGACTGAGCCATTAGGAAAACATGGCATAGAGTAGTGAAACAAAGTATTGCTGAGAGACACTGCAACATCTCAGTCACCTAAAGTCACAAGGACAGGTCATATAATCTTTTTGAAGTGTGATTTCCTAAAACCAATGAAGCACCAACTGAGTTAGCCTACCCCATGTAAATAGGTAAAAATCAGATTTTTTTTTTTTCTTTTTACTGAATTACAGTGTAAAATTACTTAATTCAAAAGGAACAAAAATCAAGAAAGTGGAAGCTTTGCAGAACTTCACAGTTCAGGTCTGGACCTAGCTCAAGACTCAGCTGTGTGGTGCCGTGGCTTTTTCCACATGGGCAGAAGAACACAGAAAATTTTTATAGCTTTGAAGAAAGTACTGGCGAGGAATGACACAGTTGCTTATAGTAACTGTCAGTGGGTGACATTGGCGCACCGAAGCCTCCAGGCTCCACCATTTCAGAGCATGAGCACAAGGAATGAGCTCCTTATGACTGTGGCAGGTAAGAGGACAGAATGTTCTCCTAACATACTAATCCATCAGCCCCATGAGCATTTCCCACATGCCTCTGGCTTTCCAAGCATTGCTTCCTAATAGTTCTTTACTCTCCTCTCTTGCTGCACTCTGATCTTTGGTATATTCCTCTACTTTCAGCTTTACTTTCTAGGATGCAGACACAGGGTTCCCTGACCTACAATGGTTGTTCTATTGGTCCATGAACATTTGAAAGGCACTGTGAAGAATCACTCTCCTATATGACTCTTCAGCTCTAGCAGCCCCAGCAAAGCAGCTGAACAGTTGCTGTTCTGATTCCTGTCTTTATAGCCAGGGCGCTGGGTTTTTTCTGTGGTTTCAAATCAACTTCGCTAGCCATCCCAATTTCATGGAACTCAGGGATGGGAAAATAACTAAATTTCTTCTGCACAATATCTCTGTGTTCATACAGGGCCAGGAATGGGCAGACTAGAGTAGGCAGGAAGGAACATCCTGGCTGAGTTCTGCATAGCATACCTTTGGATCACAGAGGGTAGATTATGGCTTGTGTGCACACTGAGGGATGTCTTCCTTTACATATATGTGGGTGCATCACCAAAAGATTAAAAAAAAAAAAAAAAATCCTTACTCACACAACAGAGGAAAATCCAGACTTTTTTTTATGTTCACTTTGAAGATCTGGATGGTTTGCTTCAGAGCTGTATGTAGGACAGTTCTATTCAGGCAAACAGTTGCAAGGCAACTGTATTGTCCTGCTGTGTACATGCCAGAAGGAAGTGATATTTGTCAATATGTTTGTTATGCATTTAGGTGAGGACAGTACACTGCCATCATGCATACACTGTGTTAAGACACCAAAATCAGAGAGACAGGTATGATCTCTTCACCCTCATGACCAGTGACAGGACTTGAGGAAATGGCATGAAGCAGAGTCAGGGGAAGTTTAGGTTGGATATTGTGAAAAGGAATGATTTTCATCCAGAGGGTGGTTGGGCACTGGAACAGACTCCTCAGGAAAGTGGTCACAACACCAAGCCTGATAAAGAAGCATCTGAAAAACACTCTCAGAGATATGGTGTGATTTTTGGGATGTCATCTGCAGGGCCAGAGTTTTGAGTTGATCCTGATGTGTCCCAACTCACCAAATTCTATGGGATCATGGCAAATTTTCCTACTGAGTCAGTAGCACTGACTGCTCCATAGAACAGGCTTACCTTCCTGATTGACATAATTCTTAACTATCTGCTTGTCTTTCAGGGCACCGTAATCCTCATTTAATGCTGTGTCTGAAAAGAGATCAGAGAATAACTGCCATCCCTCAAGAGCACACTCCACTGCTTCTGCCTCTCCCCAGCATAGGTCACTGCTCTATGAAGCCTAGGGCTCAGAGCACTTCTTCTCTGCAAGTTCTCAGCAAAAGTCCAAATAAAAATTGCTTTGTACACACATTTTAGAGAACATCATAGCCTTGCCTACTATTTCCCATCCATATAGCAGTGACTGCCTGTTCCCCAGGTGCTGCTGGGTAATAATGCACAGAGGTGCACTAACTTGCTTTCCTGACACTTCCACTCTATTCTGCAGCAAAATAAAGGATTTTCTTTTCTGCATCTTATGTCCAAACTGATAACCTTTATCTATAGACCTGATTCTTCTCTCGCCTGAACTGTGTGTTTCTATCCTTTCTACTTTAGGACGGGCATAAAATAAGCCTCCTTTTCCTATATCCATGTCTATTTATATGGAATAGGTACACAAGTGATAACAATCCCACAGTACATCACACCTTCACCATCAGCTACACAATCCCTATTTCTTCAGATGAAAGAAAGCTGTTCTATACCCACTACAATATGTGCAGCAAGAATAAAGACCAACCCCAGAGGCTTCTGAATTTTTCAGTTTTCTTTCCTAATTGTCAGCATTGGCAATTTTTTCCATTTATAGAAAGATTACTTCTATGAGTGAATAAATCACTAGTGCAACAACACTGGGGGAAATAACTGACAATAATAATGTTCAATTTCACTAGCCCTTTGGAGTTAAAAGGACTTCTAGAAAAAATACAGGCCCCAGAACTTCATTGAAATTTGCACTGACTGGACTAAGGGAACAAAACTGGAACTTTGCTTAATTGCCTGATGAATGCAGTCGAAAGACTCTCCTAAAGCATAAAGGAAATGGAAAATACAGTAGACTTTGTTCCTTAGAGAAGCACATTTCTGGACAAAGTGTCTCCCAAACATGAATTTTGCAAGCTGATAAGCATTTAATCTCTAAATAAAATCTTTAAATCTCTGAGGCTCTTTCCTTTCCTCCCTGCTTAGTTATTTCTCCCACTGATGAAAAAATGGTTTGCAAACCCAGCAAAAGCAGCATCATTCTCATCATATCAAGAGGGAAGGTGAAGCCCCAAGAAGGTGCTTGCTCTGTGCTGTTTACCAAACACAGACTCCAGGCCAACAGGGGAATGGTAAACACTATACTCATGAACATATAATATGGCTTAGTCTACAAAAGGCCATGTGCAAAATTACTTTCTCCCTTCATGTTCCTCTGTTTTAGGGCTCCATTTCACTTGTTACCTTCTTTGGGCTCTTCATTCTCATCCTGAACAGCATGTGAAACTGCAGCTGAAAGAAAACAAAATCCTATTCCAGAAACATTTATGGAGATAGCTCAATAGCGTGCAAAATATGGAACTCAGCCTTAAAGCAATAACTTCATTAAAACTCTTTTAATATATATTCCTGGGAACCACTATATTATGCCACTTTAAGAACTCACAATTTATTTCAATTTTCTTCCAGCAACCACCTAAGGTCTTAGACTAAAAACAACATTTTTTTATATTATGCCTACAACTTTACAAATGTCTTGCTGATGGAGATTTATTGGTGAAGTTGCACAGATCTGCCATAAAAAGACAGAGATAGCTGAGAGGAGAATCTGCATCTCTTTTTTTTTTTTTTTTTACTTCATCTTTGTATTGAACTAACACCTGAAGTTTAAACCTTCCTCTTTGCAGACCTTAAAGCATCTTTAATAGAAACATTCTAAAGCAAAATGAGAGGTTTTGGGAGATTTATTTGGGTTTTATTCCTAGCCACCCTTCTACTTTTTTCACTTTCAGATTCATCCATAGTCTTGACTTCAGTGGTCTCTGAACCATAGGCTAGAACCACAGCTTTAACAAATCTAAGATACCAGACTGAGCTCTCCACATGAGGGCACTATGAGCTCAACACCAGAACACTCCAAGAAGGCCCTGTTGGTCATTCCCCACTGAAATACTGTTTGGTCTGGTAACAGAACATTTTTCAAGAACCTTCCCCTGCTCTCCCCACTCTGCTTGACTGCCTTGGAGTTTAATTTCGGTTCCTAAAAACAGACCACAGTCCTGGCAACAAAGCTCATATATGTTAAAGCTAGAACATGGCAGACAAATTAACCCTTATGAAAGGGGCACAGACTAAAGGAGCTGTTGTCTTCCTTAGCTACTCACTATATAGATGGATTTACACACCTCAGCACACAAGAAGCCAGAAAACAGTGCAATCTTGCTGTAAATTAAGGAAGTGGAAAAACCCCAAAACACTCTAACAAAACACAAAGGAAAAAAAAAAAAAAGACAAAAAATCCCACAATGAACCAAACACACACACACACCAAAAAAAAAAAAAAAAAAAAAAAAAACAACCCAAAAACACCCAACCAAAAAAAAAAAACCTCAGTGCAGATTAGACCGGACAGCAGAAGTCCAGGCAGAGATCTGGATAGGAAGAGAGGAATAACAGATTGCCCTACAGTATGCACTTTTCCAGCCCTCATCCTGAGGCCAGCCCCAATTCTCCTCTATTAGAAAGGTAATTCACCTCTAAAGACAGTTGTTGACCAGGAAAATCACAGGCCGTTCACTGCCAGTAACTTTGCCAGCCCCACTAATACATTCTTTAAGTGCAGATCCCTATAATCATCCAATATTGGATCTCATCTGAGATTGTGAGTCTGTATGTGCACACTTTAAAAACTAATTCAAAAGCTCAGTCCCTGCAAAAAAAGGAAAGAGCAAATCAGACTTCCCTGCTCCAACCAAGAGCAGGTGTTTAGAAACATTAATACCCTAACATAGGTTTCTTAGCTCCCTTGAGTTAGGCTGCTGTTGGCTGTTCCCAGAAAAAAGTTGCCCATGTTCTCCTACAAAGAAATTTATTTTAGGATGTATTAATTACCCTAGAAAAAATAAGTACACTTAAAGAAATATACTACTTTATATCTCCAATGAAAGACTACACTGACACAGAAAAAAGAAAAAGACAGACAAGTCCAGAGCAAGCAAAAGTCTTATTTTCTACACATTTGTGACACCATCTTACCTGAGTCATTCACTGGATTGTTAACATGAGCAGTCTTTCCTGTTCTAAGTTTACTTGTACCTGAACATAAATAAAATATTTTGAGAAATTACTCAGAAATAAAGTTTTGTTCCTTTGGAAACTTGACAGCTTCCATTCCATTCCCTTCTTCAACCCCCAAACCGAAAAAAAAAAAATAAACTTCACTGACAACATGCAACTGAATATTGACTTGGAGGAAGCACAACGAATGAAATACCATTTTGAGGGAAAGATACTCAGTGAGAGATCAACAGAATAGGTCTGTGACAACAAGTCAGAGCACATCTAACCAAATCTAAGGTGAAGCTTAACAGTTTCTGATTATAGGTCCTGTATGTAAAACGGCAAACTTCTGATGCTTGCAGGAGTTATATACAACTCTTATTCTACCAAGGTATAACAGGTTTGTTTTCGTGCATGTTCAAACCCTCATTGTTTCAAGGGAAGTAACTGAGTTGCTTTGATTCTAGCTGATGGGCAGATTTGAGTGACATTGTGTGTTAACACCAAGAGCATTATTGTTTAACACCACCAACATGAACAAGGACACAGAAGGCAATTTCAGAAAGTTTGCAGATGAAACTAAACTGGGGAGAGTAGGGGATATGCTGGAAAGCAGGGTTGCCACTCAAACTGACTGCAACAACCCAGAGAAACATGCTGGCAGAAATGATGTGATATTCAAAGGTAAACAAAGTCCTGAATCTCTTGAAGTCACCCCAAGGATCACTACAGGCTGGGCTCTGCCTGGCTAGTAAACCTCTCTGCAGGAAAGGACCTGAAAGCACAATCAAGCTCAACATTACTCAGAAAAATGTGCTCTTGCAGTAGAAGTCTTCCAAATATTGGGCCATGCTAGTAGAAGTGCAGTCAGCCCAGCATACAAATAATTCCTCCTGTCTATTAAATATTTAGGACCCCACATGTGAAGTACTCTCTCTAGTTTTAGTCTCCCAGTTTATGTATGTCCTGATTTGAAGGACAGGTGTCTGCCGATAAAGGCAGAAGTTTTGCTTTGAAATTGAGACATTAATTCCACTCCCTCCAAGTATTATAATTCTTTGAATCAAGGACTCTGAGGCAGAGATAATGGGGTAGGAATAACAGCTCTTTTACTAATATATCTAACCATACAAGCAGAAACAACAGCAGTTGTTAAAATTACAAACAAAACAGAACAGATAACTCGGTTCCAGTCCTTTCTTTAGCTGCAGGCACACTCTCCCTGCAGTCGGTCCCGGTGCTCCAGACGAGCGAAGCCTGGCAGCTGCAGAGAAGCGGGTGGGAGCGGAGGCGGGAGGGGGTAGCAGCGGTCACGCCAGTCTCAGGTGGGAGTGGGCTGGAGAGGGCAGCTCCTCGTTCACTGTTTGTGTCGGGGTGATCAGCTGTGGCCTCAGAGGTAGGAGGCTGGAAGGGGGGAGATGCAGGGCAGGTGATCACAGACCATCTGGCTCTCCTGTGACCGGCCTCGTGACTGGAGCCAAAGGGGGGGGCGGGGTCCTCCTCCAAGCTCGCCGGAAACACAAGTAATCCCTCCAGAAACAGGAGTAGCCCCTCTGGAAACCCAGTTCCCACCTACCCCTTCGTCTAGAATCGTCAAAGTTCCTGGGTGTAACCCAGCAAGCTCCATTGGCATGATAATGGGAAAAATTCTTTAAATTGACACAGTAATAGAAAAACACTCAACCCCCAACAATGTAAAAACACCATCTGTCTGAAGTTAGTCCAGCAAATGTTCATCACGATGTGTAGGGTAGGAGCTGTGCAAGGAGGTGTGGAGAAAACTGAGTTTGTTCAGCCTCAAGAGGATAACGGCTAACTGCAGTCTACAACTACAGAAAACAAAGAAAACTCCTTTCAGAAGTACAGAGCAAAAAAACAAGAGCAAACGACTACCAGTTGCCAAAGGGCAATTTGTAACAGAAATAAGGAGAATATCCTTCCCTACAAGGGTGATTCAGTACTTTAATATATGCTGAAACGGGCTGGGAAATTCCCACCCTTAGAACTATTCAAAGTTTGAGTGGACAAGGCCTTAAGCAACCTGATCTAGCTTTGAAGCTGGTCATGTTTTGGGCAGCAAGTTGGATTAAACTTCCAGAGATGTCTTCCCACCTAGTTTATTTTATGATTCCATGCCAACAGAAATTAAATGGACAATGAACAGGAAAGTAAAGGGTCCACATGCAATATATATCTATTTACACCCTGATAAGAACATCATCAGTTAGTCCTTCCCAGATGGGAAATACATCCAGCACTCTTCACCCTGCCTCCACCTCCAAGCATCGGCCCCATCTGGAAATCAACATGAATCTTCCATGCAGACTATGCATAAGATGAAGAAATGTATTCTTGTTTGGGACCCTCTCCAACACAAACAGAAAAGATGGTGTGCCCCTCTTTCTCAAATCAGAAGACAATTTAATGCAGGAATCCAGAAATGAGGCAGAAAAAGATACATAGTGATAGCCTGTAATCACTATTTCTGATTAAACTATCAGATTTACAAAAATCAGTGTAAGGACGGATCAAAAAACAAATACAGAACTCCCAGATGATGGCAATGCCATGAGGCACAGAAGGTCCCATTTATCAGTTGGCCGCACTGAATTGTCAGATTAGACTCAACATATGATATTCAGATCTAGTATAAGCCTGCCCCAACAGTAAATGTAATCTTGAGGGCAGCTTTTTTGTGCTCTAAAGAAAAGGCTGTGAAAACACAGTCAGGAATGGGAGAAGCTACAAATACTTGGTAAGTAGAAACACACTGTAAATCAAACACTCAGACTGAAGAAGTACGCAAATGAAAACTGCAGTGTTTCCTAGGACGCAAAGCCCAATGTCAGAACGCAAGAAAGTTCAGTACATTATTTCCTTCAAATCTATCTATTTTCCCCTAATTTGGTCTTGCTTCTTCTACTATTTTTACAAACCACTTGAAGATCAGAAATCTTCATACAGAAAATTCATAAAACTTCATTCATGAGGTTCTACAGAACCTTAGACAAGTATAATCTGGAAGCACAAATTCGGAAGTGTTATACATACCTTTCCTGCACAGGAATACTAAGATTCCTACTAGGATAATTGCAGTAAGGACAAAAGCTCCAATAAGAGAATCTCTGCTTCTGTTTCCTTTCAAAAAAATTTAAAACAAAAAGACTGGTTAGTAAAAAAGCAACTGTATGATACACTAGTTCTGTAGAAACACAGCCCGAAATATATTTTATAGCTACTTTTTCAAAAGTAACCTCAATAAATTAATGCACCAGAGTCAGCTAACAGCAGAACCCTAAGCCATCTTCAGGACAGTTACATGTTAAGTACCTCATTTCAGTGAAGGCACATCAGCACTTGAAAGGCAATGGCTATTCCAGTTTTTGGCTGATGAAAAGCTGAGACAGAATTCAAATAAACAAAATTTCTGCAAATATTTTGTATCTGGTTTGCACTGCAAGGTTTTGATGGTTTCTGTGAGAAGACGCCAGAAGCTGTCTTCACATTAGATAGAGCTAATACCAGATGGCTCCAAGCTGGATCTGTTGCTGGCTAAGGCAGAGCCCATCAACAGCTGTGGTAGTATCTCTGGGACAACACTTCTAAGAAAGGGAAAAAACCACTTGACAACAAGAGTGAGAGGGGAATGACAATATGTGAGAGAATCTGCCCAACAGACACCAAGGTCATTGCAGAAGGAGGTACAGGTGCTGGAGCAGAGATTCCTCTGCAGCCCATGGAAGACCCCACATCAGAACAGGTGGATTCCTGAAGGAGTTGTGACCTCATGGGCAGCCCACACTGGAGCAGGTTTCCTGGCAGGACTTGAGACCCTGTAGGGAACCCACACTGGGGCAGTTCATCAAGAACTGCGGCCTATGGAAATGACTCATGTCAGAGAAGCTCCTGGAGGTTCCCCTCTGTGGGAGGGACCCCACATCAGTTCAGGAAGGAGTGTGAGGTGTCCTGCCCCTGAGGAGGAAGGACAATGAACTGACTGCAAGCCTCATTCCCTGTCCCCCTGCACTGCTCAGGGAAACCAGGAAATAATATCAGAAACCAAGCTGAGTCTGGGAAGAAAAGAGGAACTTCATGGAGGTGTTTTAGATTTCTCATAATCTCTTCTAACTTTAATTGGCAATAAATTAAACTAATTTTCCCAAAGTCAAGTCTGTTTTGCCTGTGACAGTAATGGCTGAATGACCTCTCTCTGTCCTTATCTCAACCCATGAGGCTTTTGTTATATTTTCTTTTCCCTGCTCTACAGAGGAGGCAGAGTGACAGATCAGCCTGAAGAACACCTCACAGCCAGCCAAGGTAAATGCGTCACGTCTCATTCCTAACAAGTTTCCCCAGTAAAGGAAGAACCCTATATGAGTAAACCATGACAATTACTTTCCACAGAAACGAGAGATTTTATTAGCCTTTATGCACCCTACAAACCAGATGGTTCCAAACATACTCTCATTGTGTTTAAAAATCCCTAAAAATGCAAACCTCAAGTTGAAGGCTGTCCCAAATCAATAAGCAGCATGAGGAAATCTCTTCTATTTTATTGTTCTCTATGAAGGAGGAAGGAACTATGCTCACTGACTCAATCACATGCTAGCTGAGAAATTATTTCATCTTATGGCTGCTAGATGAAATGGCTGAATAGTTTCACTCCAATCCACGGAGAGCAGTACAAAGAGGACAAGCTGTTAGCATTAATTACATAAGGACAGAAGGTTCAGAAGAGATCTTCTAAGACCTTCTAATCTTTATTATTACTCAATCAAATTGCACCTAAAAGTTTTATTCTGTGGAGATCACTGCAAAAAGTATTTTTCCAGGGAGATCAAACTGTCATCCTCATACTTTTGACAAACTTTATACACATTTTTAGCAGGCAAATCACTTCTGATGCTTTTTACTCTTTAAATTCAACTTCCTGGGAAGTCAGGAGTAATCTAACAAAGGCCATGCTGCTTCCCAAACAAGTCTCTCAGACCTGTGTTTGCAATATGACACATTTATTACCTTTTTCTTCTGGAAGGCATTGAATCAAAGAGATTTCAGAACTCCTTCTCGTTTGTGAAAATTTAATGATACATGTAGCTTTGGTGGTAGTACCAACATGCTTCAAAGGGATGGAAAGCTCCTGGTTCTGGTGACTGTGTGGCTTGTTACTGAGCTTCCAAGTGTAACTCAGAGACCCCTGGAAACGTGCTGTACAGTTTAATACAAGTTCATCATCACTGATGCTGCAACTTATATTAGGTTCTGGAAGGGAATCTAGAAGGAGAAAACATTCTTTATTATTTTAAGCTATACAGAATTTCAGCACAGGAGCAAAAAAAGCAGGAGAGTACAGAGACAAGTGAGGGAGTGTGTGTACACAGGCACAAGAGAGAAACGCGTTTCTGAAAATGACCTGTAAACCACCTTTTTGTAGGTCTCCTATGCCTAGTCCAAGAGGCTCACCATTTATAGGACAAATAGACACTGGTCACACATATTTCCCAAAGACTACTAGTAAAGGCTGAGTAGATCTGCACAGGATGCCACAGATATTCCTGCATGCCTGCAGGAATATCTTTAATAGATACATAGTACCTGGGATTACCCGATCAGCGTGCTCAAAAAGTTTGGCTGTCTACCTGAAAGTGCAGTGTGCCATCTATACACAATTTAGAAGTCATCCCAAGGTGAGTAATGATGGGCACACAAATGAGATGCTGCCTTTAAATTGTTTAGGCACTTTGAACAAATTTTCAGAGACAAGTTTCTATTTGCTTCCCTGAGAAATGCCCTGTCTAGACATATTAAAGTGAATAGTAGTTCACTTTCTTTATGCAGTTTTTCCAGTACTTACCTAATACATCAAGTTTGAAGTCTAAGTAGTGATCCTTCACAGAATCCCAGTACTGTAACATGTATGTGCCAGCATCATCCTTCTTCAAGTTAAATATAGTCAAGGATCCATTCTCCATAAGTACACTCCTGTTACGGAGAGGATCAAAATACGTCGGTTTGTTTTGTTCTTCCCATTCAGCCACTATATCCTTGTTTTTCTTCCAAACAGGTTCCACTACTCTTTGGTCTATTTGTACTGGAAAAGTAAAATTTTCTCCCATGATACCAACTACATACATACAGTCAATGTGTGCTATATGGGGAGGGAAAAAAAGAAAAAGTTACTTCAACAACAGTTTTATAAAACACCACTTGACTAATGCTATATGCAATATCAGATGCATTCAGATTTAGGTTAGAAGCACATCACAAAGTTGCCAACTAAGGTACACATCAGTTTAGAATTACCAAAACCCAGGCTGTCAGCAAAATTGTGTGACAGGCATAGCAAAGGAATCCAGTTTCTATATTCCAGTCCCAGGCAGAATAACTGCCCTGATGATCTTCCCTATCCTAAGCCCCTCTATCCTCTGTTCACTTGAATTAGGCCTCCTGACTATGATCTGGTGGAAAATACTAAATGAATAATTGTCACCACAAGAATCCATAAAACTGCATCTTGTTGCAGAACACCCAGAATGAAGTTCCTGCTAATGAAATAAACTGCAATTTTTCCAGTATGTATACTCACAGTTAGTAAAACGCACACTTTGACAAAACTGATTTCAAAGGACCTGCTCTGAAGTCATGGGGGTATAAGAGATTTCCCTTGAAATGTCACTTAGGTTTATTTCACAGGCAGTATATGTACAACAGCATCCCATCCTCTGAGATCTGACAGAGCTGTCAGCAAGAACAAAGCTGTTTAGAAACCTTCACCCCTCTCAGTTTTGAGTCAATTGCATGCTGCTAAAAATGCCCAATCATTCAATATAAATTTAAAAAAAAAAACACAACAGGAGAGATATTTCTTAATAATAATCTTCATTGAAATATAATTCTTCATTAAATATAATCTTCATTGAAAACAGCTACATTTGTGAGAAAAAACAAACAATACAAACTACTAATCTAACAGGAAAAATCCTACTGCAGGGAAGGAATCACAACCTGTGTCTCTGCTTCAGTCTTTACCAATCAGCTTCCACCCCCAAATATCTCCAAATCTCTAAAACAATTACAAGATCACTGTCCTGGCAGACAGGAACATAGACATAAAACACTTTGGTATTGAGCTCAAGTTACATTTGCATTTAGGAATCAATTTTGGTCCACTGGTAGCTGGTAACTTTTTACTTCTACGTTGAAGGTAGCGCATGTGTAACATAAAAGTGAGGTCCCATATTAAGGCAGGATTCCCAATGTGCACCATGTAAAACCTCCCTTTAAACAGTAACTATGCATGGTAAAACAAATTTCAGACAACTACTCCTCAGACCAACTGGCTCCAGGTCACAGCTAGTATTCTGGGTTTTATCTTTTTTATTGACTCCTAAATGGCATCAGTTTAAAGATCCGCCAATTCCTATATTCTGACAGACAGAATGTCAAATAGGCCTTCCTTTCCCACTTGCAAAGGACAGTGCTTATCAGCTCTTCTGCCACACCATAGAAACGCAGACTTCCTCTGACAGCACAGTGAACACAAGCAATAGAAACATGCTTCCATGTGCTTGGCTAGAGAACTGCACATACATCTTCTCCATGCCTTACTTTTTAAGGAATATCCAATTTGTTTGCAATTTATCCATGAAAACACTCTTCTCACACCACTGGAGTTGCAACTTCTCATTGTCTGCACTTACATTGTTGCCCATTCCAGGCACAGGAATTGTAGAAGTAATCAGGGTAAGCTATCAACTCCCACATCTTGTCAACACAACCTACCTGCTTTCTTTGTATTCTATCCCATTCAGGCAGATTTAAACATCCTGGTTGAGCATCTCTTTCCACCTATCTCAATGATTTCCAGAAGAAAAAAGAATGCCAAAACTCCAGACTGTGTGTCTGGAGACCACGAGATTGTAAGATGCTGGGTAGGGTGGGATTCTATTTTGATCTAATGAAGCTTGGCGTCTTGTTAGAGATGTTTGTTTGATAAAGACAATTCCCAGGAGCATATATTCCTCAAGAAGTCATCCCTCACTGCCTAAGGACCTACGGTACTCCTAGTATGGGGAAAAATACTGTTCTTCCCACTGTGAAATTCTACCTCTCAGTAGCTTTGGCTCACAGAAACAACGAGGCTGTGGTGGCTTGACATCAGCAGAAGCTAAACCATACTGGCTCTTGACAAGAGCCTTCAGCAAGGACAGCAGTTCTTTGCTGGGTACTAAGAACATGAGCAAGGACAGCCACCACTGCTCAGCCAACCACTTATAACTTCCTACATTTGGGTGTTGATCCAGGTAAACATTTCATGTCTTCACTCTCTTTCAGTTAGTCATAAGTGCCAGGCTGGAGTTATTAGAACAAAATTGACGCTTCTTCAAGCCCAGGAGTGAGACTGAAGGAAAGCAGAGCTGAAAAAAAAAACATTTTTCTCTCCACCGTTTCTACATGGCATAGGGGGGCATTGCTGTCTTCAGCTCACTCTTCTTGCTGGCTGGTGGAAAAAAGGCTTGGCAGCAAGGAGCTGATGAGCTCCTATCCAAGGGCATTCAGGGCTCCCAGCAGTATGACAAGGAAAAGGTTATTCAAGTATAACAGTCATCTATTCCCACCTTAAAACATCCAGTCTCTGGTTTTATTTCCCTGCTTCACTGGTCTAGTCAAAATGCGAAGAAGACTCCCATTCAGTGTCGTCAGCTTCCTTTTTCAAAGAAATCATACAGAAATGTTGCATAAGGTCATAACCACACATCTTTGAACTCCTGGAAAAAGTATGTGTTATCATCTTTTCTAAATTCCTAAGAAACCCTTCCCCATCTTTTCAACTTCAGTTTATATGGAAACATATTTCCTATTCCACAGTGGTGAGCAAAGGAGAAGTGACAACCACTCTCTCAACTCTTTGGAAGGCTAGAACTGCCTTTTCTTTCATTTCTGTTTTCTCCCTCTCTTACTATTACCTATTATTCCAAGATAAAGTTCACACAACAAAATAACACCATGCAAAGGCCTCCAGTAGCTTCTACAGAAGCCATCAGACTACCTGCTGCTGTATCTCCTCAAACCCACTCCAAATTCCTTCTTATACCAAGTCTTGGTGTTCTTTCCTTCCAGTTAAATCACATGCTCAGATAAAGAGGACCTAACATTGTGAGGGTAAAGCCTATTTTGCAAAACCACCTCACCTTGTCTACATCATTGTCTGCTCCCATTTCTCCAGCAGCCAGACCCACACAACTCAGTGCTGTACTCAAGTTTTAATGCTCCCACTGATTATGACTCTTACAGCATTTTAGCAGACTAAAGGTATCCATATTTAGTTCAGACTAAGTAGAATTTAATACTCAATTTACTAGCAATAAATGCTTCATTACCATAGTTGTCTACGTGATTTGACTTTCTTCACAATTTTTCATTAAGCTGACATAAAGCCTAGTTATTTTGGAGAACACCTGTCTTGGTAACATCTTCACATTAAAAAGGGCTAAGCTTACTGTTATTAACATTTTTGGTCTCAGATACCTGTTTGAAATGCATATGGGTATATATTAGGTTTATACAGGCAGCAGCTAGGTTGTCCTATTACCATTAAGACACTAACATTCCACCTGCTGAAACTGAGTAGAAAAGTCCTTACTAATTAGTTTATGGCAAGGAACTATTTACTTCAGGAGTAGGGCTTTCTAAAGAGTTGATTTTTCTTTTAATTGTTGTAGCTTCCCAACCACCACTCTCTTCAGCTTTTTTAAAATTTTGAATTTCCCCAGCAACTGTAACCAGCAGACAATTATTTTCCTTCCTAACTCTCAAAACCACCAGGTGCAGAAAACCCTGAAATAAATGTTCAGTCCCAGAGGACTGGGAGACTATTCAACAACCACAGTCTTCTTAGTTTCCCCACAGACCACAAACACTACCCCATTCCCAAACTCCAGCAAGAAAGCATTTAAATTCATGGTGTAAAAGCACATGCAAAAGCTACAGCTGAAAGAGAGAACACAGATGACAATAAGCTGTAGCAGTAGCCCAGGCTGTTTCAAGGCAAAATCAGATTTGTGCATGAATGAATGCAAATCCTACATAGACTATCCAAAGCAGAGGTGTTCTCCTGCATACTGCAGCACATTTATAGATGTGCGTGTTGCTCCCCTGGACAATATGGGATTACATCTACAGAGCTCTACACATCAGCAAAGGCAGGACCCAAGGGTAGCACATACCAACAGGTCTGGGTCCCTCCCCACCAGAAAATCCATACCTTCAGTCATATCCCTCAGCAAGTGCCCAACAATAGGCAGCATTCCCATGGAGAGGCTACCCAGTCATTTTTTAATTATACTGGTGACCAAAAGCATGGGGATGACTTGTTCCTCTTTCTCCCTTTTTTCTCTGTCTGTTCCTGCAGTGAAATAGGCAAGCAGACAGTAAAATCTGCTGACAAATTGTACTTGACACACACCCCCACTCCAACTAGAGAAACAACAATAAAACCCACAGAAAGACTAAATTCTAGATGTGATTCACTGTGGGAATACCATTGCTCATGCATGCAATGGAGCAGAAGTGAGCAAAATGCAGAAAAAAACGAGAGTAAGAGCATAGAGGAGGGGCAGGCACTGGTCTCTTTTCTGTATTGGCCAGTGACAGGACCCAAGAGAATGACCTGAAGTTGTGTCAGGGGAGGTTTAGGCTAGATATTAGAAAACAGTTCTTCACTCAGAGAGTGGTTTGAGCACTGGAACAGGCCAGGGAGGGAGAGGACTGGGAATCACCACTTTTAGCAGCGGTAAACTACAACAGAGAACCATTGTGTCCTGCACATATTGAATTTTTACAGTCTCTGGGCTTTGCTTTGGGACTGAACCGACTTAAATGCAAGTCAGTCTTTCATACTATGAAAAAAAGCAGCAGTTTGAAAGTCCAGAGACATTGGAAGTGGTTGCCCTGAGAATGTATGCCCCATCAATGGTAGTGTTCAAAGCCAGTCAGGATGGGGCTCTGAGCTATCTGGTCTAGTGGAAGGTGTCCCTGCCCATGACAGAGGGTTGGAACTGGATGATCATTAAGGTCTCCTCCAACCCAAACCATTCTATGGCTCCAAATCCTCTAGTCACTTATTCCCAGCATCCAGACAGCAGCACCTCCTTATGCCGTACGAACAGTCGAACAGTCGTCATGTGGGCTCTGTGATCAACAGCACTGAAAAGATAATCTTAACTCTTTCCTTCAATTAGGTTCATTTTCAGCCAGATCATCTTTGCAGTTCTACTTATAAAGGACGTCACAAACTGATGCCATAGACATGAACTGTTCCCGACCTGTGCCAACACCAGCTTAAACAGACTCCAAATTACAACCTCTGTCTCTTACAAATCCTGTATCACCCAGCCAGCCCACAGACACATTACCCTGAGCATGGCCAACAGGCTCTCCTGAGGCTCTAAAAATATAGGAGGACTATCATAGTTACATCAAGAAGGACAGCGCTGGTATCACCACCAGCCCTTTAACTAGCATTCCCATCAGTCCTTTACTTGCAAATGTTACATGCCTTCTTTTACAGGCCTTTTTCTCACACAACTCTGACTTCTTTATTCATGGACTTCTCTCTGATAACTCCGACTCCTCCTCTTACTGGCAGCTTTACACCGTACTGATTCTTCTTATAGGCAGTTCCATACAGCTCTGACCCCTTTCATTCTGCATAACTGGCGGGGGTGGGGGGGGGGGGAAAAAAAAAAAAAAAAAAAAAAAAAGCTGTCCCTGTCCCAGCTGCCTAAACTTGACTGTCCCTCATACAACATCTTCTTACCATATCTGTCTCTTACACAACTGCAGATCCCTTACCCCCTCATAACACAGCCAGAAGACTCCTTTTCTTACTCCAGCAGATTTTCAGTCTTAAACTGCAAGTGCCTGTAACCCAGTTCTTTATGTCCTCCAAACCGATTGGCCAGACACAGATGTTTCCACTTCTTGGTAATCAGTACAGCTGCAAGTCATTGGGAAATATTCCCTCCTGCACTATCCTTTCAGCCAAGCTGTCCACAGAGACCAGTAAGGAAAAAAAACAAAAATAAACAAACCTACATCCACTCACCCACTTTTCTTTTCATTATTTTTTTTATGAACACCTTTAACAGACTCAGGATCAAAAGAGTCTGTGTATGCAATCCAGAGATGATCTTGGCTTTCTAAAGTCTAAGATAATTAATTACATTAAGGCACAAAACTTACAGAAATACTTTTCACTGTGTTAATCTTTTAGTGTTCAATAGCAGTGGCAAAATTATTGTTTTATTTTGGTTTTAATGTGACATAACTACCTCAGTTCTTAACAAGAATTTTTATGCAGTGGGCAGAGGTTTGGGTTTTTTGTTTTTTTTTTCTCTGTAAGGAATTTATAACTTCCTCTTAATTCAGGAAGATTCAAGAGTAAGGGGACAGGAGAACACAAGCAGGTCTCAGCTTCACAGTGCTGACAACTGATTTTTTCCAACTTATAGTCTTTTAAATTATGTTTGACATTTCTATTAGCAACACACAAAATAACCACATTCCACAAACAATCTGAATTTGTTGGGAGTCCAGATTTTCCCACATTCATCACAATGTCTTATAGTGTAGTTCCTATGACACCTCTCATGGAGTGAAGAGACACAGAAAAAACATTGAGCAATCCCATTGTTTTTCTGATCAATACAAATGTATAAAGGAGCACATATTTGTGTGCAGAGAAAAGACAGGAAATTTTTAAATAATAATAATAAATAATAATAATAGCCAGCCCAAAATTGTTGAACTGCCAAATGACACAGACACAAAAAGCCACACTGAGGGAAGTTTGGTTTCTATGCTGGTCACTCTCAGAAGAAGTCTGAATGAAAAATCATTTTTATCAGACTCTCAGTCTATGCTCAGCACTGGAGATGGCAACTTCTGCTTTTAGGTGAATTGGGTTTTCTCAGTTTAACTCAATTTTTATGAAGAAGCTGAATTGAGAAATGAAGCAATCGTAAATGAAAATGGCATTAAGGAATCTGTCTAAATATGCAAGAACTAGAAGGCAGTAATACTGCATAAAAAGAGTTGGTGCTCAGAACACTGAAAGAGTTGTGTGGCTTCCAGATGAGCCTTACTACAGAAAAGAATGCTTCTAGGTTCTCTAGTTCACATACCCAGCTTACGTCCCATATCCCCTCTGCTTTTGCGGCAGGATCCTGACACAGCTAAAGCAAGTAGAAGTTTGGCTGCCATCTGCCCTGCAACAGAACATCCACATAGGTGTGGCTTGCACTGTGATCCTCCTGTTGGTGTTTTATTATTTATTTACCTTCTCCACAGGGAGGATGCAAAGATCTTTCTGTGGGTTCTATCACTAAATTAAGCCACAGATACCACATTGACTTTCTTTCCACCCAAATATGACATCCAGGATCCCAAATCTGAACAGAGTTTTGTCTTGAACTTCCAACAACTGAAGAAGCATGCTCTTGGTAGGTCTAAAATCAAAGTCCTTCCATAGCCTTGTGGCAAGGTTTTGTGCTGTAATTGACAAGTCTGAGGTTTCATCAAATAAAAACCTCACTTGGCCTGGCATTGTCAAAAGCAGGAATGTGTGCCTATTAGGAACTCTGAAGACATCAAAGCTACACTGCAACTTCTGGCTTCCACAGGGGAATGAAGGACACCTCTTCTCTACTCCAGACATTCAGCAGTATGACTGAGATTAGTACAATGCTTTGAATTTGGATGGAGAAAGGATTCTGGAGGGGAAGGCTGACAAAAGATAAGAACCTACCAACAGCATCCTGGTGTTTAGAATAGGTGTTTGCAAGCCTAGAAACTTGCATGCCGAGTTGAACTGTTACTGATTTAGTTCATGCACTTGGGCAGATCAGTCTGACTTTCAGGGACCTGATTTTCACATAGAGAGATGATGGATTATTTTTCCTTATTAAAATTAACATGAAATGTTCTCATATAGTCAACACACACATAACAACAATAATGCAACTATACAAACAAAACCATGGTGTGAAATCATTTCTATTTAGTTTAGTGAAAAACAGTAAAGTGTTTGCATTCCTGATCTCCTGCCCTAATCAACCACTTTAGAATCCAAGTTTTACAGAGAAGACAACAGAACTAGCTACGTTTTTCATTAAAGTAAGACATTATGACACTTGCAGCCACAATTACCCTCTCCAGTTGTCCAAGAACCATCACCTCTTCCTTTCAATTCTGTGCTCTTCGGAACCTGTAATCTTTTATTTCCAGGTTAAGCACATGGGCTGAGAGGTGCAGAGTAGTAGCAGCATGCCAATTTACATAATGCAAGGTAACAAAGTGCCTTGACTCACAGAAAAAGTCACAAGAAGATACTGTGGCAATCATGCCGTAGTTACACTCATTCAGACCTCTTTGCAAAAGCACTTCAGGTAACATAAGAAATGGCAGCAAAGGCTTAACATGGGCTGATTTATGCAGGTGTGCTATGTCCTGGATTCTCCACTGATCCTCCCTGCACACCTGGACTCTCAGTGCTCTCATAGAGAACAGGATCTCTCCATGTCAATTAAATAAAGCAAGTTGAAGACCTTTGGAACAGTATGAGAAGGAAATGACAGGGAGTTCTTCTGAACTCTTAGCAGCAGAGAAGTTCCTTTGGATACAGCCCCTATTTTAGGCACATTCAGGAAACTCTCAATGCAAAAACAAACCCCAAAACCCAAACTCAGAAGAAATCCCTTAGACTAGAGGAATTAAAGATCTTCCTAGATTAAATCATGCTTTTTGACCCATCTAGCAGTAGCAGATTGCTCTGATGACAAGAAAGTTTGTACATTCATCTTCAATTTCAAAAATGAACAAATTTTGTTTATACTTCTCATGCAAGGGCTATGCATGTAAGGACTATGTTCCTAAGGCAAAGCAGTGACATTTGAATTAAGAAGGCCATTGATTAGAATTTCAACAGCAGTTAATATTAATAATTTACTTCTGAAAAGTCAACCAACCAAACTAACAAAACAAACAAAAACCAAACACAAAACAAAAACTAAACCAAAAACTAAAAACTAAACAAAAAATCCAAGCAAACAAATAAACCCAGTTGCTAAAAAAAACTCCCAAACCAGCACAAAAAGATGCTTTGTCCATGAGCAAGAACGACCACAAGAATGCAAAATAAACAGCATTTTCACGTTTAGGGATGACAATAATACTTCTACAATAAAAGCTGATTTCCTGACTTCTTTAACACCTCAGGATCCGAAGCCAAACGTCCACACCGGAGGAGGTTGCCCTTGCGCTGTGGTGCTGCTTCCTTAGCAGCGAGCGGTAATCTCGGGGCAGGAATCAATACCCCGTGCGCGGGTGCCACAAAAATCGCACACATCCCCACCCCAAGCTTCCCGTAACACCACTTTGAAACAAATGGGTCACAGGAACCTTCCAAGAATTGGGTAGGTAGTTCTTGAACGTATGATGGCTGATACGTAAGTCTAGTTTAAAGTCTAAACCGGGAGGGAGGCAGCCGCCCGGTTGTGCCCGCCGCCCCTGGGCAGGGCGGGACGGCGAGCAAGCAGTCGGGGGCGGCGGCCCCACGCATGGAGCCGCTGTCGCAGGGTTCGTAAGGGGCTGGTGACGACTGGGGCAATTCCCCGGACACCTCGGAACCCCCTGGGTCTCCCTGATCCCTGCCCCGCCCGCCTCCACCTCTCCCCTCCGGGGCAGAACAAGCCCGTCCGAACAGCCGGGGAACGGAAGCCGAGGGTGCCGCGCTCTCGCTGTTCCGGGCGGCATGAAGAGAGGGAGAAAGAAAAGCGAAGGAATCGGGAAGTGTCCCCACCGCCCTGTCACAGCTTACCTTGGAGGGGCGTAAGGCACAGGAGTGAAGCCAGCAGCCACATCGCTGCCTGCACGATCACTGCCCAGGCAGAAACCAAAACCCGGCAGTAGGCGCGCCCCGCCTCGTCCCGCCCCAGCCTGGAACCCTGCGCTGCCGGCTGCGCTTTCCGCTGGGAGGCCCTTATGGGCGCTTCCTCTGAGAACACTGGGGCTGTGGAGAAAAGGGGTTTCAGCCGCGGGGGCCGTTACCGGTGTGCCCTGCGTGGTGTCGGATGCCAGACAGAGCCTTGGAGTACCAGGTGATGCCGCGAAGCGGGTTTGTGGTTCGTAGGGCGCAGCTCCAGCTCGCAGTTGACGACAGAAGTTGTCGTGTTGGTCTTATATCAGGGAGGTTCAGCTCTGGTAATTGAAAACCTGAAAGTAGGTCAATTTAGTGGGAGCCACGCAGGTTAGGTGAAGAAAGAATTTCAGCAGGCGGCATGCAACTTGCCCCCTCAAGAAATGATCACAGAACAGTTTGGGTCAATTCCAGCCCCTCTGCCATGGACAGGGACACCTCTGCCTCCCAGTACTCCCTGGAGCCTAGTGTTTGACATTCGTGCTCCCAAAAATGTCCTCTCTTCTCTTCGAGGGACACCTGGTAATATCTCCTTTTGAGGGGTGGGCTCAAGGCTAAGCCTGGCCCTGCTCTCTTGTTCCACCCAATGTGAGGTTGGTCTCTGGGGGTGATGAGTGAAGGAGAAGAAATAGAACAGAACCAACTCTGATTTCTAGCGGTTTTCTTTGACACCAGCTGCTCAGCAGCACATTCACAACACTCAAACACACTTAGATTCTGTTTCATTGATGACTGGCCTCTTGACACTGCTGAGGTTTTTTGAGGAAGAAAGGAAAAACATAACAGTTTGGAAAACATAAGTGTGGTCGACAAATTGGCTAAGATGGACTGGGGCTTAGCCCAGGTTCCCTACACAGGGGGCATAAATCTGAAACTCTGTGAGGCAGGATGTTAAAAAGTGTAAGGGAAATTAATCCACAAACACCAGAGGTTTATGTCCAAAAAGGAGACAGAGGAGTCCTTTTTGCTTTATTCGAATAAAGGGAGAGGCCATGGGGCATTCCCCTGCGATCTCTCGAATTTTTGGAGGACGCAGCCTCCCTTTTTATCCTAATTTCCCGGCCGCTTTTCCCTCTCTCTTTCCCCATTGGCTGAGGTACTCGAGAGGCACAGACTTCCCGGAACGCCTGACACCTGACATTCCCCTCTAATGTATAACCCTCCCTTTTAATTTTTAATTCTTGTAGAATTCAGTTTTCCCCCTCCCCGTTGCTTCTTTCATCTTCTGTTACCCAATTTTATTTACCAGCAAACCTACAGTTTGTTTGTAAAGGCAAATCTCTTTTTCCATTCATCAGTGTAATCCCTCCCATTGTTTCTGTTATCTCTAGGTGCTAACTTTACCTACCAACAGATCTACAATTTGTCTGCAAAGACAAATGTAACATTCCTCTCAAAAGCAAAGGCCATAGATATAAGGTCAGGCCCCTGCCCTGCAGATGCGAAGGCATTGGCCTAAACTCGTGGGATTTGTGGGAACACATTATTATAAATGACAATATAGTATTGGCTTTCGCATTTATGTGTTAGCCTTGGCTTATTTGCTAAGTTATTATTAGCCACAAAGATTTTGATATAGTACAATTTGTGCTTCCTTTTAACTTCTTTTTGGTATAGTATAATCTGTCAGTTTATGTATGTACCATATAGCTTATATGAATAGTAGTGTTGTACATATTTATAATACATATTAGGCATTAGCATAATATTAAAATAGAAATTATGTAATGTTAAAATGCTTTTATTTGTGTAACTAACTCAAATAATAGTGTGAAATAGATGTTTCTCACATTTGTGGATTATCTTATCTGAATAATAACAATAACAAAAACCAGGACACCAAGAGAAAAAATGACTCTCTATTATCAAGAAATGTACAAACAACAGAAGGGAGCTTAGAGAAGAAATAAAATATATTGATTTAATCTACAGAATGGCATGAAGACAAGTCAAAGGTTAAAACCAAGGAAAAACACTTCTAGAACATCTAAACTCACAAAAAAGTTTAAATATGTATAAACACTCATAAATATGAATTAACCTATGTAATGAAAAAGTATATAAGAACATTGTTTTAGGTTTTGGCAGGTTGACAAACACCCCAGTGCTGGATATTGTCCCATGTATCCCCTATTATACTTCAAAAAATTCTAAAGAGTGATCTTTGTTTTTCACAAAGGAGGTCCCAGCGAGACGAACCTCGAGTCTCCGTGGCTCTGGGGCTCTGGGAGAGTCGTGGTCGAGGGGAGTCCCGCTGAATCAAGCGGCTTGCCTAGGGCTTCTCCTGCTATTACTGGCGACCACAGGCTTAACCCTCAGTAGAATAAAAGTGATCAAAAAAAAAGGGAAGTAAAAACTCCCTAAGAAACCGGAGCAACCTCTAAATTGTGCACAAAAACCTAGGAGGGTAAGTATAGTGCAAGGGGGGTGCAAATGCCGGGAGAATGAATGGGGTGGGGGTGGGGGTGTGTAAGATGCAAACTGGATCATCCAGATCTGCGTAGCAATTGTGGAGTCCTTCTAGCTAGGGTTCTGCATTCTCTGCGAGGAGATCGGCTGGTGAAGGGACAAAGAGGATGATAAAAAGTGAGTGAAATTCTGGAATAATTGTGGGGAGTGACCATAGCTCGATTCCACGTGTAGGAACAACAGCTCCAGTTAAGTATTGCACCAGGCCTGGACCTGATGTACCTTGGAGCTTAAGCCTGATACTGTAAGTCCATGCTTAAGTACACAGCTGGATGAGTCATCAGAGTGATTAAGGAGGTTTGTGTGTGAAAAAGTAGTTGGAACAGCAGACAGTAAGGAGCAGGACGCTAAGAGGTTCTGATACTTATCCGAGGTGACTCAAATCGAGAATTTAGTGGAGGCTATTCCATTTAGAGGGACGTTATAAAAAGAGAGGGTTCTGAGGAAATTTAAAGCATTTTATTTGATAAATAGTACCTATAAAAATATTAACATCTAATTAAACTAAGAGGTTCCTTAGTATTACTTGAATGTGTGAATAGAAAATGAAGATAGTATATGTTTATGTCTTATGTCTGATGTGACTGATGAGTGTAAAGATTTTGTGTTGTAATTTTGGGTTTAAGTTGTAGACTCAGATATGAACCTTGTGTGTAGTATAAGATCTGACATTATTGCAATGAATAGGATGAACCTGCCCACAGAAGGACCTGTGATTTTTTAATGAGGCTCAAAAAACTCATTATAGAAAAACTCATCAAATAGAGATGTCAGGACTAATCTCCAATCTTCTCCTTTTTTTTCCAAATTCAAAGCCCCAACTAGCATCAGGTTTAAAGGTTTTGCCTTTAAAGTCTTTTAGTAATCCTTTAATATATAAACAAGATATAAACAATAACTCGATATAAACAACTTATTAAAGGCAATGCCAATCACAAATACAGTTTCAGTTATTGTTGCTAAGACTATCAAAAGTAACCTTTATTTGGTTACAAAACTGTGTAAAACTTAATTCTTTGAATGTTCTGGCAATCTGCTGAAAATTCTACACTGCATATTGTATTTGCAAAAGGATATTTTAAGAAAAGCACTATAGTTCCATTGAAAATAGTTCCTTTAAACCATCTTTATTGCTACTTTACTTTTGTTTATGATACTAAGAGTCCCCTTTGGAACAATAGTTGAAACCTGCTTATGAGACTAACCTACATTTTTAAGTGAACTATACAAAGATTCAACATAAGCAAATGAAGTAATTTTAAATAGCAGTACTATATAAAAACTGCTGTAAAACCAAAAAATATATTCAATCTCTGTTTTATTTGTCTTGAGCTTTTAAAAAGAATTGTTTTCCTGCTGCTAATTTTTTTAGCATTACAAAGAACAATCACAGCAATTGTCAAGGCTTACTGTAAAGCCAAGAGGCCACATGTTTTAGATTTAGTCTAATTTCTTGTCTGTTTAGAACTTATTATTAAAGTCATTGACAAGCTGTCTGTAACATCCAAAGAAGCCTTAATGCCTTCTCTTCTAAATTCTCTTGTTAAACAAGTTGGAAAGAAACTTTATATAAATCACTAAAGTAAGCAAATTGTCTTTTCTTGATATAGTCTATTTTTACTCTGTCCCTTACTGTCTCTTTTCGTCAGAACTAATATTTTTAAAGACACCTAGTTTATGCTCCATTTAAACATTCATTTATTTTGAAGCAAAGAAATAAACCATGTAAAATCCATAAAGTTGTGGAAAGCATAAAGTGATACTATTTTGTTTATCTTAAGCATTAACAGTTGTTTAGCATTTTGCACTAAGTTCTTTTATAATATGACCTAACATTAGTTTATTTTTAACCTTTTTGCTTTCTTCCTGCACATAGAAAGATACCCTAAAATTTTCTGTGGAATTACCTAAGATAGTCATCAGTGTAACAAAATGCTGCTGAAAAACTGCTTATTTCCTTTCATAAATGCCTATTATAGGGCATTAGAAGAGCAAGTTATTGCCATAAGCATAGATTCCTATTTTTAAACTTACTTTTCCTACATTACTGAAGTGATTCTTTCATTGTAACCAATGAGAATAATATTTAAGACATGGTGTAAGTTGTTTCAGGTAAAAAAAAAAATTCTACATCATTCTTTGCCTTTGCATTAGAAAAATTGTTTGTTGTACTTTTGAAAATGTTTTTTCCTCCCACCTAGCTATTATTTTCTTTCCCCCTGAAATACATTATTGTGCATTAGTTCCAAATTAAACCAAACAAATCAGAACTATTAGAATCAGTTTTCACACTTTGTGATTTGTAAGTTTGTTAAACACTTAGTGCTCTTGAGGCATAAGGAGTAGGACCTTAGAAAATATTTTATAAGGGGTGTCTCTCAAGAGAAACTACTCCACTGTTTGTAACTTTAATTTTGTTTAGTTTAATGTAAGAGGCCCCTTCCTGGAGAAAGGAGTGAAACTTAAAAATTAACTTATCATGGAGTACCACCTGGGGATGATCACTCCGACCTTTGAAATAATATAAAATATAATGCGCAAGCTTTGTTTTCTTTGTTGAATTAATTTAGTTCCCAGTCATCTTCTACAGAGATGGTCTAAGCATGAAAATTGTTAATATAACATTCAAGTAATTATTACTTCTCTACCCTGCTTGTAAAGAAAGAGTTAATAGAAGGATGTAGGCAAAGTCATTGCACGCTGCCAAACTTGATTGTCATGTCCAAAGAAAGTTTTGTAGTGCAAATGAGAGAGAATTTTACTGGGAAAAACTGTGAAGTTTTCAACCTAAAACATTCTATAAAATCTAGTCCTATAACTCAATTTTTTTTTTTTGGCGTACAGCAGAAAAATTGAAGAAATGTAACAAAATTGTTCTAAGAAAGAGCAAAATGTTTTCACTGAGATCTGATAACAAAAAAATATGTCGACTCTGAATTAAAAATTCGCAAAAGTCAACAAACTACTACCAAATAGTGCTATGTTTAGCTATTGAAAAATCAAAACCTGGACATCAACCCAGCAAAATTAGAATCCAGTCGATAAAATACAGTGAAATGGTATACAGAGTAGATAAAGAGAAAAAATTAAGATCAATTAGAAGAAAAAGAGCAACTGTTTTCTGTTAAGTTGATAAAGCTAATTACTCCAGGCAAAAAAAAACTGCTACCCTGAAAGAAAGGCAACTGGAATACCTTAACCACTCTTCCCACTGAACATGAAATCAATTAGAAGAAATCCTACTGAGAAACTGGGGCAAAACATGAAAACTAAAATCCTATCTAAATAATAATAGTGTGATGTGTTAGAGTCAGTGAGTCAGGGGTGTCTCTGAATTCTTGAGAAGGAAATCAGAGTGCAGGGATTGAATTAAAGGCTTTAGGTAGATTGAAGTATATTGATGCCACTCACACATAAAGTAGATATTTAAGTAGAAGTTAGTAAGTTTTGGGTTAGCTCTAATGCTTTTAGTAAGTAAAAGGTTTCAATTCTACAGTAGCAGTGTGAGTTCTAGTGAAGGTTGAGAAACATACTGTTGTTTTCAGTAAGGCTCCAGGACCATGGCTGTAGACAAGACTTAGTCATGATAGAGCTATAGTAAGAATACTGCTTACATTTTTCAGCTAGAACAAGATAGGTTGTATGACTAATTGTATACGTAACCTAGTGTGCTAAGAAACTAGAATTCTGATAGGTTAAGGAGTAGTGGTTTGAATTTGCATCTTAGCTTGTTGGAAAAATCCTATATAAAGTATGTACTGGGGAGAGCTGGTGCTTTTAGCCATTCAGCTTTTAGCCTTTGGCTTTTGCCAGGGCTTTTAGCCATCTCCTCTTTGCCAGGCTTTTGCTTTGCTACTGCTTCTGCCGTTGCTTTTTTGCTATTGCCGTTTGAGACTGATGTGCTTTGTAATAAGATGTGCTTTGTAATAAATAACCTTTTTAAACTATTATCTGCTTTGCTTATTTAGAAGATAACCCGATGAAGTAAGAGCCAAGAGCTCGGAGTAGGAGCCTAAGAGCTCCAGAGTTGGTGGCCAAGAGTACCAGAAGTCAAGAACCTCACAGTGATGTAATTAGCATCTTGTTGCACTTAGGCATACTCTTTGCCAAAGTAGTTTCTTTATTTAAGCATTCCAAACATTCCCGCATTGAAAATAAGGAGAATTAATTTAGGAGCAAGCAGGAGATTAATGTCTAGATGTGATAACTATTTCTTCACTTCAGGCTCTGTCACATTGTAAAAAACTACAATATGTTTTTGTTTGCTTTTAATAATGGTCTATGGATGCTGAGTGGATGCTTCAACCTCCTTTGCCTACCTCCCACTCCCAATGCATTACCCTAGCTGAGAAGAGTCCAGGTGCAGAATTTACAGCCTCAAAGCATGCTCAGCTCCCAGCAGCTTATCTTGTCTGTCTTGAGGAGCACCAGCACAGCACAATACTGTGATGGAGGCTGTCACCACAGATTTATCTCTAAGTCGGATCTCTCCCAGTACACTTGTTCCCCACATTGACTGGGGTAGCTGTGGTGGGCTATTCATCTCCCCTTTAAGAAACCTCAGCTTTGTACTTCACACAACAAAATAAAAAAATAAAAAAAAAAAAAAAGAAAATTGACAGGCATGGATATCTCTAAGCAGAGATCCTTTCAGAGTAAAGAGTGGACAGAGTATAAACAGTTATTCCAACTCTGAGGGATTTTTTTCCATCTCCTTCTAGGAGTTACACTAAGTTCCTTTAACTCATCATTGAAGACTGCAGCATGAGCTGGAAAGACACTGCATCTTGAGCTGTGCAATGCTTTCTCATTCAGTTATTACAAAAACAGAATAATACTGATCCTTTCTTCATAGCTGTGTTGGAACGTCATGACATGTAACTTACAAGTGGAGACAGGCCCATCCCATAAATTATTTTTCCTCAGTGTTGGGGGTTGAATGTTTTTCTGTTACTGTGTCAATTGAAAGAATTTTTCCCATTATCATGCCAATGGAGCTGGCAGGGTTACACCCAGGGTCTCTGATGAGTCCAGACAAAAGGGGTGGGTGGGAATGGCTCCTGGAGGGGCCTCTGAGGCTTCCGGGAGGGCACTCGTGTTTCCGGTGAGCTGGGAGGAGGACGCCCGGGATCGTCAGCCCACGCGGCCGGAGCACAGGAGAGCCAGACCCTCTGCGATCACCTGCCCTGCATCTGCCCTGTTCCAGCCTCCTGCCTCTGCAGACACAGCTGATCACCCGGACACACACGGTGAGCGAGGAGCCGCCGCTGCAGCCCGTTCCCTCCCAGGACCGGCGTGGCCGCTGCCGCCCCACCCGCTCCTGTCTCCGTTCCCGTCTGCCCTCGGCAGATCCAGGCTGTGGACTAAGCACAGAGACAGCGTGCTTGCATCTAAAGGGACTGACACCTAGTTATCTATTTCATTCTGTTAGCAATTTTAACTGTTATTGTTTTCTGCTTGTACAGTTAGATATATTAGTAAAAGAGCTGTTATTCCCACCCCCTTATCTCTGCCTCAGAGTCCTTGATTCAAACAATTATAATACTTGGGGAGGGGGGAGTGGAACCAAAGTCTCTATTCCAAAGGGAAACTTCTGCCCTTACTGGCAGACACCTGTCCTTTCAAACCAGGACAGATTTTGGCGCCCAGATGTGGGACAGAGGGCACTGAGTTGAGAGTTAAGACAGGAATAACAGCTCTCTTAACTGGCAGTATGTTGTCTGGTTTAATCTGGTTTGTGTTCCATGTGGTCACAGCCATCTCCCTCCCATTTGCAAGCCCTTATTTGAATTTGGGCCCCCTCACCAAAGTTACTGTAGCTATTATCCAATTAGTTTGGTGGATTGATTATGTCAGGAATTCATGGGTTTTTAATTTTTTCTGGGAAGCGGTTGCATGGATCCGGAGCTATCGTACTCTAACTGCGTGTTTCTGGGGTTATTTCAGTAATGGTACTTACTGTGAGGTAACGAGTGCAAGGGAAATTTTCTCCCAACCCCTCACCCAGTTTTTTGAGGCTACCCCACTGGTTCTCAAGGATTTCAGATCTGTTTTAATTGCCACTGTTATTATACAGTGGCTGGTGTTGCTGATAGGCCTGTTTTACTTAGCATTCAGAAACAAGGGAATATTGTCTTGGACGACAACTCTGATACCTCCCCCAGGGACTGGGGATGCTGCCCCAGAACCTGCCCCTGGAACTAGGGATGCTGCCCCAGAACCTGCCTCTGCCCCAGGAACTAGGGATGCTGCCCCAGAAACTGCCTCTGCCCCAGGGACTAGGGATGCTGCCCCAGAACCTGCCTCTGCCCCAGGGACTAGGGATGCTGCCCCAGAACCTGCCTCTGCCCCACAGCCCACCGCAGAAATGAGCCACCCAGAGTGGGTGGGGGCTCTAGTGAAGGATATAGGCCAAATGCTGAAAGAGCAGAATCAGATGTTGAAGGAGCATAGCCTGATGATGAAGGAGTATTTTTCTCCAGCTGGTGAGGAACCCTCCCCTGCCCTAAAGAGGGAGAGTCAGATGGTGCTGCAGTGGAACCCGTAGATGTTGTATCTGTCCAGGTTCCAGCTGGATCACAGGAGCAGCCACAGCCAGCAGCAGTTGCTCCTGTGGAAACTAGGAAATCTAAGATTAAAACGAGGCACTTAGATAATGGGGATTAGCAAGGAGGGTCCTCACAACCAGCAAGGCAGCCAAAGGTTGAGATTGTCACCGAGTCCCTCTCATACGATAGTCTCTGTAACCTGCATAAAGACATTGCTCGGCGGGGCCGTGAGCCTTTTGGTTACTCCGGGTCTGGGACCTTACGGGAACAGGTGTACAACTGGATGGAACTGAAGCCAGGAATTTGGGATCCTTGGCCCAGGATTCAGGTGTGGACCAGATATTTGCAAGGGAGCAAGGCCTCCTTTCCCTCTGGGACCGGCTTTTAATGAGTGTGAGAGAGAAGTTTGTACACAGAGAGAGAATGCAGGAGCACCACCGTAGGATGCGCTGGAAGACCCTTGAGGAAGGGATCCAGCAGCTGAGAGAGACAGCAGTATTAGAGGTACTCTTTGGGAGGGATGGACAGCATGACAATGACCCTGACAAGGTCAAGTGCACAGGGCAGATGTTATGGAATCTGGCAACCTTGGGTCCATCTCAATATACCACCTACATAGCAATGATTAATGCTGATAACCACCCAGAGACAGTGTGTTCTGTTGTCAACAAACTCAGAAATTTTGAGAGCATGATGAATGGCCCAATGCAGGCCAATGTCTCTGCCATGGCCAGGGACCTCCAACAGGTCGAAGATAGGATGAGGGATATGAGGGAGGAGATGATGGAGAGAATTGAGGAAGTGAGGAAGATCAGCGTAGCACCAGTACGAGTCACAGGCCCCCAAGTGAGAGCTTCACGTCCCCCAGCTAGGGAGAGAGGGTACACCTCACGAGCTGACCTGTGGTTTTTCCTGCGAGACCATGGGGAAGACATGGGAAAATGGGATGGGAAACCCACTTCTGTCCTGGCAGCACGGGTGCGTCAGCTCAGGGAGGGAAATGCTAAGCAAGGGAACCGCACTAAAATGAAGGTAGCCTCAACCTCCCACAAGCAAGGTGCAGGGTATTACAGCAAGGAGGATGTTCTATCAGATCCCCCGGAAGGAACCTCCACTATGTATGCCCAGGAAAGAAATAATAATCAGGGCTAGACGGGCCCTGCCTCTAGCCAGGGAGAGGCATGGGATGACAGGATCTATTGGATAGTGTGGGTGCGATGGCCTGGCACATCAAAGCCACAGAAACATAAAGTGTTAGTTGATACTGGTTCACAATACACCCTGATACCATCAGAACATGTGGGGAAGGTACCTGTTTCCATTGTTGGGGTGACGGGGGGATCACAGGAATTCACTTTGCTGGAAGCTGAGATTAGCCTGACAGGGAAGGGGTGGCAGAAACATCCAATTGTAACTGGCCCAGGGGCACCGTGCATTCTAGGCATAGACTTCCTCAGGAACGGCTACTACAAAGACCCAAAGGGGTTCGGGTGGGCTTTTGGAATAGCTGCTGTAGCGACAGAGAGCATTAAGCAGTTGAACACCTTGCCTGGACTGTCAGAAAACCCCTCTGCAGTAGGACTCCTGAAAGTGACAGAGCAACAGGTGCCAATTGCCACCATGACAATGCACCGGCGGCAGTACTGGACAAATCGAGATGCTGTGATCCCCATCCACAAAATGATCCATGATCTAGAGAGCCAAGGGGTGGTCAGCAAGAGCCACTCACCCTTCAACAGTCCTATCTGGCCTGTGCAGAAATCTGATGGAGAATGGAGACTGACTGTGGATTATCGGGCATTGAATGAAGTGACTCCACCGCTGAGCGCTGCCGTGCCGGACATGCTGGAACTCCAGTACGAGCTGGAGTCCAAGGCAGCAAGGTGGTATGCCACCATTGACATTGCAAATGCATTCTCCTCCATTCCTTTGGCAGCAGAGTACAGGCCTCAGTTTGCTTTCACCTGGAGGGGCGTGCAGTACACCTGGAACCAACTGCCCCAGGGGTGGAAGCAGAGCCCCACCATCTGCCACAGACTGATCCAGGCTGCACTGGAGAAGGGTGAGGCTCCAGAACATTTGCAGTACATCGATGACATCATTGTGTGGGGGAACACAGCAATGGAGGTATTTGAGAAAGAAGATCATCCAGATTTTGCTGGGAGCCGGTTTCGCCATTAAAAAGAGCAAAGTCAAAGGACCTGCCCGAAAGATCCAGTTCCTGGGAGTGAAGTGGCAGGATGGACGGCTCCAGATCCCCACTGAGGTCATTAATAAGATCACTGCAATGTCTCCACCAACAAGCAAGAAGAAGACACAAGCTTTTCTAGGTGCTATCAGCTTTTGGAGAATGCACGTCCCTGAGTACAGTCAGATTGTGAGCCCTCTCTACCAGGTCACTCGCAAGAAGAACGATTTCCATTGGGGCCCTGAAAAACAGCAAGCCTTCACCCAGATCAAACAGGAAATCGCTCATGCAGTGGCCCTTGGCCCAGTCAGGACAGGACCAGAGGTAAAGAATGTGCTTTACTCTGCAGCTGGGAACCATGATCTGTCCTGGAGCCTGTGGCAGAAGGTGCCTGGTGAGACCCGAGGCCGACCCCTGGGATTCTGGAGCAGAAGCTACAAAGGATCTGAAGCCAACTACACTCCCACAGAGAAGGAAATCTTGGCTGCCTATGAGGGAGTTCAAGCTGCCTCAGAGGTGACTGGTACAGAAGCACAGCTTCTCCTGGCACCCCGACTGCCAGTGCAGGGGTGGATGTTCAAAGGAAAGGTTCCCTCTACTCACCATGCCACCGACGCCACATGGAGCAAGTGGATTGCCCTCATCACGCAGCGCGCCCGTATTGGCAACCCGAATCGCCCTGGGATTTTGGAGATAATTACAAACTGGCCAGAAGGTGAAGACTTTGGTCTCGCTGATGAAGAGGAGCAGAAGCAAGTGACCCGGGCTGAAGAAGCTCCACCGTACAACCAGCTGTCAGCAGATGAAACACGCTACGCCCTTTTCACCGATGGTTCCTGCTGCATTGTAGGGATGAACCGGAAGTGGAAAGCTGCCGTATGGAGCCCCACACGACAGGTTGCACAAGCTACTGAAGGAGAAGGTGGATCGAGTCAACTTGCAGAACTCAAAGCTGTTCAGCTGGCCTTGGACATTGCTGAGAGAGAGAAATGGCCAAAGCTCTACCTTTACACTGATTCGTGGATGGTAGCCAATGCTCTGTGGGGTTGGCTGGAAAGGTGGAAAAAGGCTGACTGGCAACGTAGAGGGGCTGCTGATGAGTGGAAAGACATTGCCACTCGGGGAGAGAAGCTCCCCGTGAAAGTCCGTCATGTGGATACCCATGTTCCCAAGAGTCGGGCTAATGAAGAACATAGGCACAACAAGCAGGTAGATCAGGCTGCACAGATAGAGGTCTCAAAGATAGACTTAGATTGGGAACACAAGGGAGAACTCTTCTTGGCTCGATGGGCCCACGATGCCTCAGGCCATCAGGGCAGAGACGCCACCTATAAGTGGGCACGAGACCGAGGGGTGGATCTAACCATGGACAGCATCTCTCAGGTTATTCATGACTGTGACACGTGCGCTGCCATCAAACAGGCCAAGCGGGTGAAGCCCGTCCGGTATGGGGAGCGATGGTCCAAATATAAGTATGGAGAGGCCTGGCAGATTGACTATATCACACTGCCTCAGACCCGCCAGGGCAAGCGCTACGTGCTGACCATGGTGGAAGCCACCACCGGATGGTTGGAGACCTACCCTGTGCCCCACGCCACTGCTCGGAACACCATCTTGGGCCTGGAAAAACAAGTCCTCTGGAGGCATGGTACCCCTGAAAGAATTGAGTCAGACAATGGGACTCATTTCAAAAATAGCCTTATAAACACCTGGGCTAAAGAACATGGCATCGAGTGGGTGTACCATATTCCCTACCATGCACGAGCGGCTGGGAAAGTCAAACGGTGCAATGGTCTGCTTAAGACCACCTTAAAGGCACTTGTTGGGGGGGACTTTCAAGAACTGGGAGATCAATCTACCAAAGGCCACATGGTTAGTGAATACCCGATGTTCTACTAACCGAGCAGGCCCTGCCCAGTCAGAGCCCTTGGGAGCTGCAGATGGAGATAAGGTTCCAGTGGTACACCTGAGAGGCATGTTAGGGAAAACTGTCTGGGTGAACTCTGCTTCCAGCAAAGACAATCCTGTTTGTGGGGTGGTTTTCGCTCAAGGACCAGGTTGCACTTGGTGGGTGATGCAAAAGGATGGAGAGACCTGATGCATACCCCAAGGGGACCTTGTTCTAGGGTGAACTATCTATGATACTGTGCCTGTAACTATATGTATGTATATAATTTAAAGGTTTCAATATGATGTAGCATGTTGGCATGGAAAAAATTCGGGGTGGATAATGTTGGGGGTTGAGTGTTTTTCTGTTACTGTGTCAATTGAAAGAATTTTTCCCATTATCATGCCAATGGAGCTGGCCGGGCTACACCCAGGGTCTCTGATGAGTCCAGACAAAAGGGGTGGGTGGGAATGGCTCCCGGAGGGGCCTCTGAGGCTTCCGGGAGGGCACTCGTGTTTCCGGCGAGCTGGGAGGAGGACGCCCGGGATCATCAGCCCACGCGGCCGGAGCACAGGAGAGCCAGACCCTCTGCGATCACCTGCCCTGCATCTGCCCTGTTCCAGCCTCCTGCCTCTGCGGACACAGCTGATCACCCGGACACACACGGTGAGCGAGGAGCCGCCGCTGCAGCCCGTTCCCTCCCAGGACCGGCGTGGCCGCTGCCGCCCCACCCCCTCCTGTCTCCGTTCCCGTCTGCCCTCGGCAGATCCAGGCTGTAGACTAAGCACAGAGACAGCATGCTTGCATCTAAAGGGACTGACACCGAGTTATCTATTTCGTTCTGTTAGCAATTTTAACAGTTATTGTTTTCTGCTTGTACAGTTAGATATATTAGTAAAAGAGCTGTTATTCCCACCCCCTTATCTCTGCCTCAGAGTCCTTGATTCAAACAATTATAATACTTGGGGGGGGAGTGGAACCAAAGTCTCTATTCCAAAGGGAAACTTCTGCCCTTATGGCAGACACTCGTCCTTTCAAACCAGGACACTCAGTGACAGAAACCCACATGGAGCCTTTCTGTACCTCAGTTACCTTTTACCCTCCATTCTTAATTTCTACCGAGTGTCAAAGGGAGTTCCCTACCCTATAGAGGCTCCAAGTCACAGTGTTTACACCAGAAGTATAGCATGGTCATCTTCCTGCAGCACTCTCATGGCAGGAGCACGTTTTCTGCTGCTAACTCATTCTCTTGTTTGGTAAAATGTCCTCCCAAGTTCTCAGAGGCTTTGGATTTAATCATGTTGCTGGGAGGATGCTTACACACTAGAGCTTTCCTGTAGGTCAGGAAATCTTGCAGGTTAGGAGAGAGAAATCTGAAGCAGACAGTTTCACTTTGAAACAGATTATTTTAGGGTGGAAGAAACCTCAAGAGGTCACCCACATGCACTTAAGGCAGGCCTATGTTTTTTCTACTGAGCTATTCCATGTTGTAGATGATTAGGGTTTCACAGGGCAGAGAAACAGAGAGAAACTTCAATCTGGAGGTTGATGCACTCACCTAAGCTCTTCTACTTGGCAATACATGGTAAGGATGCATTTTCCTTTATGCATACTTATACAGGCATACCAGGTAGAAGATCCATAAAGTATTCAAAAACTGGCTGATTTTCCTCCTTTCCTGACAGGGTAGCCAAGCAGACTTGCCCACATTTTTCCTTCCTCAGTTGCCAAGAAAATCTTTAATGTTTACTTCCTGTTCTGTCATTGCTGGGACACACTTCTGAAATCGGGGAGTTCAAATTGCTTTTTGTTGAGATGAGAACTAGTGCAGTTGTGATCTGAGCTTTCCCTCTGGCTAGCTCAGCTACTAGAAGGAAGCCCAGAGCCCAGCAGGAATGAGGTAAAAGAACAAAAGAGGCTCCTTCTCCCAGTGGTGTTCACAGCTTCATTCCCAACGTCTTCCAACCAGAAAGAGGAAGTGGGGATGCCCAGACCATGGATTTTAAACCCCCCGCCAGGGGTGGAGTAAAACCAGAGCCCAGCCAATCATCTTAGAGGGGAGGGGAAAGGACTGAACCACAAGACAGAGTATAGGGGAAGTCAGGGAGATACCATTCTCACTGCTAAACAGACCAAGTACATGAAATACAACAAACTAGTCCTGGTTCTTCTGTCAATCATGGGAACAATATACAGAAGTCTATATGCTTAACACAAAGCCATGGTTTCTACTTCACAGGCAAATGACAGAAAATACAGAGCTCTGAAACCAAGTATTTCAGAAGAAAGGGGGATCCAGAACATCGTGAATAGTGAGCTAAGCTCTGAGTGTATTTCATGCCCTTCTTCGAGTGCAAAGGCCTCAGGGAGAGGCTTTAAATAGTCATATTTTTTTTACCTCATGTGTTGGGGGTTGAGTGTTTTTCTATTACTGTGTCAGTTGAAAGAATTTTTCCCATTATCATGCCAATGGAGCTGGCCAGGTTACACCCAGGATCTCTGATGACTCTAGACAAAAGGGGTCGGTGGCAGCGGCTCCCAGAGGGGCCTCTCATGCTTCCGGAGAGGACTCGTGTTTCCGGCAAGCTTGGAGGAGGACGGCTCCATCTTCTGCCCACGTGGCCGAACACAGGAGAGCCAGACCCTCTGTGATCGCCAGCCCTGCATCTGCCCCGTTCCAGCTTCCTGCCTCTGCGGACACAGCTGATCACCCGGACACAAACGCAGCAGGACTGGGACCAAGCACAGAGACAGCATGCTTGCATCTAAAGAAGGGACTGAAACCGAGTTATCTATTCTGTTCTGTTAGCAATTTTAACAACTGCTGTTGTTTTCTGCTTGTACGGTTAGATATACTAGTAAAAGAGCTGTTATTCCTACCCCCTTAGCTCTGCCTCAGAGTCCTTGATTCAAACAATTATAATACTTGGGGGGAGTGGAACCAAAGTCTCTATTTCAAAGGGAAACTTCTGCCTTTACTGGCAGACACCTGTCCTTTCAAACCAGGACATCATGTAAAGACCCTAAAAGGCATTCCCATGTTAAAGGGACACAAGAAGCTTCTCTAACAGCAAACCCTGTTCTGTCATGCCAATATACCCCTGTTTTGTTCCCTCGGTCCAGCCCGTGCCCAGTCCCTGTCCCTCAGTCTTTTGGTCACTGTTTCTTCTTTGTGTCCCTAACCCTAATCCTACCTTACTGCCACCCCTATGTCCCCTGGTAATTGGTCTCTGATGATCCGCCTACCCCAAACATCCCATGTACTTGAACCTGGACTCACCACGAACTCTGCCTTTGCCTTTGCCTCTGATCCTGGACTGTCCGAGCGCATGGCTGAAATAAACATCTCTGTGGAAACCGTACAAAGGCCCTTCCTGCTTCTTTACCTGTAACCATCTTAACAGCTATCCAGGACACTGCAACAAGATCACACTTGGCTTCCCCCAATGTCTGGTGCTGCTACCTCATTGTTTCCAGTATCAAAAATTAGTTTTCTAGGCTAAGTGAATTTTCCTGTGATCACATTTCCACTTGACCACTAGGTATTTGCAGTGTTATATGCTTCTGCCAGCTGTTGCTTTGTGGGTGGGGACTCGATACTTTCAGCTGAGTTGGGGACTTCCAGCATTTGCTTGAATGCATAGACAGCACATTTTTAAAATTTTCTTTTTAATTAAGAGAATTTGTGCATAAAATCAAGTTTGTTTGCTTTCACTATCCCTGACATTCTGAAGCAAATCACACTGTGCTTCATGACTGTACACTGTAAGGGACTGTTAGAAAAAATCTAAAGTGGTTTGAAAGTCTTTGCAACAGTGTTCCCATTGCCATTATAAAACTCCCATTGGGAAGCAAAGTAAGAGGCATTAAGTTTCTGAATTAATATAACTGTAATTACTCTGTAATTAAGTTCACATGCAATAAAAAGAAAACCCTTCATACCAAAATAGTTGTACTAGTAAGAACATAGCATTTTAAGGACAGTGTAACTTGAGTGGCTTTTGCTGTTTGGGTAAGGAATCACTACAGTATGCTTCTATAATTAAAAAAAGTCCTGGAATTATTAAATCTGAGAATTCAGAAGAAAATACTGCTCAGGAAAAAAAAAAATTCAATTTCATTAAGATATTTCTTTTTTAAAAAAACACCCGTTTTGTGCATTTCCAGAGTTGTTAAACACCAGGATGTTTTTTAACAGCTCTGCAAATATACAAAATAAAATCAGATCTGCACATCTGGGCCAAAGTTTTTGTTTAACTCTAGGGCTGTAATACTGGTGCCTGATTTATATTACATGACATTTCAAAATTTCCATAGGACTTGGCAAAGAAGGAATGGGTCCATTGGAGTGCATGGGCTTTATCTTACAATCCGATAATTTTAAGATAAAATAAGATTAATCTGGTTCTGGGGATGGAAAGATGAAGAGGGAGCTGGAAGCCAGGACCTTGCTATTTGATTTCATGTTTTCAATCTTGGAAAATATGTGACCTAGTCACATGTTTGTAAGACACTGAGGACCTGCTTCTTTGACAATAAGCCAGCTTGATCCTGAAGGCAAATAATTCAAGGTCAGAAGGTATCTCTGTATGAATCTATGGGAGGATGCAGTTGGGGTGGAGCTTCAATAGTCGTCTAGGCCAGACTGCCAAGGCTGCCTGACTTTCAGTGAAAACTGGAGAAATTTATCTCAGAAGACTTGGAAATAAAATTATCTTCTGCCTAAAACAGCCCCAAAGTCTTCAGATAGAACAAACTGGTCTAAGGAAATTACTACTATCACCAATAGTTCTAAAGAAATTTAATGCCTGGTGCTTTTTTATTCAAAAGGTCTTTTTTAAGTATTTGCATGCTTATGATGCTGGTGCATTACTGAAGGGTGCTCCCACTCTAAAAAAAAGTAGTCTGGGCATGTTATGGTGATATGGCCACCAGTTACATTTTAACCTGTCTTTCCCCTCACTTTTCTTATGTAATCCACTGTTCTGCCTTATTTGGACTGCTACAAGTATCTGACCAAAAGTAGAAATACAGCAAAGACAGCAATGCAGTAGGTACATATGTTGCAAGGCTGATATGAATCTTCCTGACATGGACTTACTGCAAAGCCTTGTGATAAACCAGCATCCCTAGTCAGAATTTGGCAGTAAAGTCTAGATATCAAGGATAAAGCACTGTAACTCTATCACTTGCTGGCACTGGTTGCACTGACTGATTTCTGAAGTGAGAAGTTTCCCTTGAGGAAAGGGAAGTAGGGAGAAAAGGACATCTCCTTTAACCAAAAAGTCAGTGCAGCCTCTTCTTCAAATTTTGACTAATAGTTAACAGCAGAGGTAATTTTTCAAAATCCAAATTTGGTAATTTTCCCAAAAGTGCATAGGCTGGTTGATCATTACAGAGTCATTAGCTGATCATTAACCACAGCTGCTTTTTCCCTGTACAATCCTTATACTTGCATTGGACAAACAGGAAGATGCTTAAAGATCTGAAGAGAAAACTGCTCATTGTTCTTGCTGTCCTCTTGCTGCCCAGATCAGTACAAACAGGTAAGAACAACATGAGTGCCTGACAAGGGATTGAAGGTTTTACAGAGAAGAATCTGAATTCAATTTTCCCTAAACAATCTGTATGTCAAGAGGTTCTTGCAATAATCTTGTTAGGTGCTGAGGAGAAAAAGTAGTGCAAGAATATTCCTTTTTTCTCTTATGCTTCAATTCAATCACTCTCAGTGATTTCATTCCATTACCTAATTTACAAGAATGATCTAGATTTACCCTTAAGTGTAAGGATGCAGAAAAGGGACAACTTGGTTTAGCAGTGGCATCTCCTGCTTCAAAAGCTCAGCAAGTGTGATCTGCAGTAGCCACTGTGCTGGCACTGGACCCACTTTTGCTGCTTAGACTAGCTTATGACCCACATTTTTTCCAAGCTGGTCTTTAAAAATATTTCTTTCTTCCTTGTCAGTGCACAGGAAGACCAAAATAAACACAGTAAGGGATAGTCACATCTTTCTAGGGGAATATGAATATTCATTAACCCCTTTGTGCTGACCTGTAGGCCATCTAGCTGGTGTAAAGTATCTTCTGAGGGAAACTGGGAAGCTGGTTGTTTGATTTAAGGATACATAAATGAATAATTATTTTATCATATGTCAGATTCAAGGCTGTTTCACTTCCTCCAGTCCATAAAGGGAAGGTGCATGTATTGCCATTGCAGCAGGATGCCACTATGTCAGCTCTTAAAGTAACACTGCTAGTGACATATACTGCTGAACTTTTGTGCTTGCTTTCTAGCCTAAATTTGCTCAGGTGTTTTATTAACTACAGGTGGGATGTTTGTTTTTTTTTTCTATCTAGGTCAAAGTGCCTTCCAGCAACAACCTTTTCCTTCTCAAAAAGCATTTTAATCCAGTAAATGTATCAATTGTGAAATTATCATTGGCATATTTTTTCATCAGCATTCTCATACTTATTTCTGGATTTTTGATGCAATTGTCAGTTTGACTTACACCTTTCACTAAGCCTACCAGAATTTGAATAGAAATTTCCCCATTCAGTGGTCAGTAACTATTTTTTAAAAAAATCCAACAGTCACCTCATAGATGTACTTAGCTGGTATAGGTGACCAATCTGCTGAAAAAACCCAGCAAAATACCACTCACCTCATCGTAAAACAACTCTCAGAAATCAAAACTGGTACAATATCCATGGGTATTTTCTCAGACAGAGCTGAAATTCCATCAAAGGACAGAAACAACTTTATCAGTCAGGTAAATTTTCCAGAATTGTCTCAATTTATGCTCCATACTTTTAATCCTTATCAATAGAAGTGAAGTTGCTATCTTCATTTTCCTAATGAATTAGAATGAGGGGTTTTGTTTTTTCCCCCATTGCACAGACACAGACTAAATGTGCCATTCCCTCCCCACTGTGTAGGGAATACAGACAGACTCTCAGGGCATCATCACTGTGCTGACTTCCAGACAGCCAATTTCCTACAGGGCAGCAAACTTAAGGTCCAGTTTCTTCTGTTCACTTCCTTGAGCCCCAGCTGTGGAGAGCTGATTTCCGCTGATGATGGCATCAAGAACTGCAGTTTCAACAGCAGCCTGAAAACCAAAATCATCATCCATGGCTTCAGGTGAGAGAAAGAAGGGCACTGTGACTAAGTTTTCACTGGTAAATCAAATACTGCGGGAGCATTCCCAAATGCTTGCTGGGCTGGCATGCCACTGTCCTGTTTGTGTGACCTTTTATCACCCCAGCAGAGTGGCTGCATGCAAAACAAGTGCTAAGGACAGAGACTGGGATTCTCAGCCTCAAACTGGAACCAAGAATTTTCTGGGAGGCTGTTGCTAGAAAATGCTGCAGACACCCCACATTACAGCACAACTTGAAGTCCTTTCGTTTGTGACCAATTGCCTTTTCGTGTGTGTGCTTCACACTTTGGAGCCTAAAAAAAGTTAGAAATAAGTATAAAAATTTCTTTCTTTCTTTCTTTCTTTCTTTCTTTCTTTCTTTCTTTCTTTCTTTCTTTCTTTCTTTCTTTCTTTCTTTCTTTCTTTCTTTCTTTCTTTCTTTCTTTCTTTCTTTCTTTCTTCTTTCTTTCTTTCTTTCTTTCTTTCTTTCTTCTTTCTTTCTTCTTTCTTTCTTTCTTTCTTCTTTCTTTCTTTCTTCTTTCTTTCTTTCTTCCTTCTTTCTTTCTTTCTCCTCTCCCTTCCCTTCTTGTCCCTTTAAATTTCTGCTTGGGTTTCATGCCCAATAACCTGGATTAATGAGCTGTTAGAATCCCAAGTAGACAGATTATCCTTCTGTTCTTCAAAGTGTTGGGATAGGAGCGAGTTTTTTTAAAAACTGACATAATTCTGCAAGCTTCTGTGCCATTTTTCAGTCAGGTGTGACCATATAATATTATTTGTTTTGAAGTGCAAAAGTGTGAATAGAAAGAGCATAGAAAATCAGGATGAAAACACAGCAGATGTTGCAGGGTCTTCTCAGAAAACTAGCTGTTGCCTTCAAGCAAGGTAGCACACTCTTTACCTGATGGCATTAGGAAAACTGGGTAGAACAGAGCCTCCTCGGTTTTTCTGGAATTCCTTGTTACAGTTTTTTTTTTCCTGATTGTCTAGTGATGCGAAAATGTAGCAGTGAAAGACCAGGTGATGTGGCCAAGGACTTCCAGCCAGTGGGAGCAGAGAAGGATCCAGGTGTCCCAGTCACCTCACTTACTCCAGGTGGACTCTGTGGTGGCTTAATGAAACACTACAGAGAGAAATCTCAGTCTGAGCACTGCAAATGTTATCTTGTTCATTAAAATAAATGGTTCCCTTCTGAATCAGAGCTTTCTGGAAAGTATTACTACACCACTGCAAAAAAAAAATTCCAGGTGTGGGTGTCTGGTACCAAAAAAAACTTTCAGTCACTGTCTGGCAGCCTCTTCTGAGACATGTGAAGCTCCAGCACCAGTGAACAATACAGTGGCACATGCCCTGCTTGGGGAACACCTAACATCCTTGTCTCTGGTGAGTCCACAGGGCTTTGGGTACCAAGCCTTCCTGGATTGAAGGGCTTGTCCAAGCCATACTACACACCAGCCAGGTGAATGTGATCGCAGTAGATTGGGTTTATGGGTCTACAGGAGCCTATCACTCCGCAGTGGAAAATGTCACACAGCTGGCCCTCACCATCTCACAGTTCATCAGCAAGCTCCTGGTAAGCCATTGTGCGTTTCCTGAGCATGTTCATGGAGTGCTCCCAACCTGCTGTATCCAGCAGTTGTACAAGTGGATTTTTTATTCCGGATTCCTTTTCCCCTCTTTCAATCCAGGCTTGAGCATGCAATCATTTTTCTTCTTCCTTTTGAGTTTTGATGTTTTCTGGAAAAATCCCAGTTGTCGTCAGTTGCTCTCCAGAACAAACCTAAAGCCTGCTCTGGGTTTTCTCAGATCCATATTCACTGGACAGTTTTCTTCTGCTGAGAAATTCTGTCAAGGAAGCTGGAGGGAGGGAGATTTGAGGCTATATTATATTTGCTCTAGGCTTCAGATATACTTCCCAGCATGTGGAAATACCCAGATGTGTCCCATTCTGTTCCTGCAAAGCAGAACTGAACAAGACTTATGCAGAGTGATGAATCCTTGTATTAACCAGTCACATGTAAACCCTCCATTAAATGTTTGCAGTGCTACCAACCTGTTTAGGGCTGGGTTTGCACCTGTGGACTCAAAGAAAGGCTCTGAAAAACAAAAAGGGCAATACCCATAATTTCCGTAAGTATTTGGTTTTCCACTGTACACTACAAAAGCAGTCCTACATTAGGAGAGTTATAGGGCTGCTGTGTAGGCTGGGACAGGGTATTTCACCTTTCTGCTACAGAAACAATAATTTGTATTATTGTCACCTTGCAGGCCCTGGGAGTCTCAGGAACATCTATCCACATCATTGGGGTAAGCCTTGGAGCACATGTTGGGGGCCTGGTGGGGCACTTCCATGGCGGTCACCTGGGATGGATAACAGGTATCATCAAACTGAGTCTGGGGTCCTCACCTGTCCTTCAAGAGAGAAAATAGAAGAGCAAGAAAGGGGAGTCATTCAGAGTGGTCTTTAAATTTTGTAAGGGGTCACTGGATCCAAGCTTGTGGGCTTCTTCATAGATTCTGAGAGCATCTTTCTAACATCAGTCCCTTCCATGCTGCCAAAAGAACATAAGTATTTGCAAAAAGGTGCTTCCATCTCTGCTATACTCCTCAAACTGGTGCCACCTTAGCAAAGTATGAGCCCTCACAACTAGTGAAAACCCACAACACCCAGAAGTTTTACTTCCAAATTATAGCATGTACATGTAGTTCTTAGAATTAAAGCTCACAATACAATTGCAGGGGGAGCAGCAGGAGTGAGCTGCTCTGCAGGAAAATGTGAGCTAATAGCCAAGGGGACAGTAACGTGGGCAGTGGCCTCACAGACAAGGGATGCAGTCCTATGTCTGGACGAGAAGAGCAGAGCAGGTCCAGTGACAGGTACCAGGGTCATCCACACTCCAGTGATTACCAGACAAGTTTGTAGTGATAAGGCAAGCCCCAGATCAAGCTGGGAAGTCAAGTCAGGACCAAGCAGGACCAACAAGGCAAAAGCCAGGGCATGGCATCCCTACCACACAGCTCAGGCAAGGAGCAAAGGCAAGAGCCTGAGCCAGCACTGGGAGGACTCGGATGAGCCTCCTTGCTGTTCTTCCCCACAGGCTGTTTCCACAGTAGGCTGGTCTAATGCCACGCAACTGTACCAAATCAGAGCTGACTTTAAACACAGCCAGATTCTGGGGTGTGAGGAAGAGGCTCCACTGAGAAAATTGCAGAGCGAAATGATAATAGGCCAATCCTGTCACTTAGAGTTTTTTGTGCACTCAGGACTTGTTCAGCCTTTATGTGTGGAGCATGAATAAAGTCACAGAATCATTTAGGTAAGAAGAAACTTTGGAAGGTTTCTAGTACACACACCCTCAAGGTAGGGCTGAATTGCATGTCATATCAGACCGTCAAAGGTTTTACTAAATTCAGGGTATCCCAAACAGTAGAGATAATTTTGAAAGGAGGGGAATGTCATTAAGAAGGAACAGACATAAGTCTCCAGTAGTGTGGACTGATCTCCCAGTCTATCTCAGCCCATGCTGTTCTGTCTCACAGAGGTATCCTCAGTGAGAGGTCTCACTGCGCTCTTGTCAGGGTTGTCCAGAGAAATGTTGGTTCAGTTTTCACATCTACCCATGCTATGTGAAATACAGGCATTTCTTAAGAGGAAGTGAATTTCATGTTAAGCCCTTGTTAAAGCTGTGAATCAAAGTTTACATTAGGAGAAAACTGGAGTAGCCTCTGTCCTGCACCATAATTTTATGATCAGTGTTGTCTTCAGATGAGCAGAAGCAGACATATTTCCATGAAACCACAGTAATTAACTTTGAAGTTAAACACTCTTCCCCTTTATGTTGTCCACATATAACAGAAGCTTTGTAGAGTTATTTATTCAATTTTTAACTCTGCTAGAATAAAATCCCTTTTCCACATCCATGTTTATCCTATGATTTAATAGGCACACTAGTCATTGCAGATTCCAGTTTAGATTTAGGAGCCTGAAGACAGATTGGGTCAGACCCAAGATATGCCTGGTCTCATCTCCTGCCTCCTCACACACATATGTATATTCACACAGGAATTTGATCACAGAGCAACAATTTGCTGAAGTGTTTTCAATCACCTAAGAGCTGTGTGGAGCAAAACCAGAGAGAGTATTGGATATCAGAGTACAGACTTTATTTTTCCCAAGTGAGTTTCTTTAATCCATGCCTGTTCCAGTGGATATCTCTCTGGTGCAGGAAAGAAACTGGAATAAGCAGCACTTATCAAACTTAGAAAAGAACACTTTGTTTCAATACTTGCAGAGGAAATAAAATTCTTGAAGGAATCAATTTGCATGTAGAGCTCCACTGAATAGTTTCCTTAGCAAAGATATACATCTCAATGCAGTTTATGCAGCTTGTGCTTGGAGAAGAAAGGACTAGAGAAGAGTGGATAGAAATATGCTTGCCTTGGAGCTATGCTAGAATTGACTGCTGTTCATATTAGGTTTCTCCCTCCTCACTAAGAACTTTATGCCACACTAAATAATTTTCAGTATCTTTTAAAGCTTTTAACTGAAACTTGTTCTGTAGAAGTGGGTGGGGGACCTCTCAGCTTTTTGTACATATCAAGATTAAAGAGCATTAAAGTCTTGTTTTTAGCTTTTATTTACAGAAAGAACATGAAAGAAGATTTTTTCTTCCTTTTTCTCCTTCCCTTTCCCTTCGCAAATGCAGACATGCCCATTTGTATATTATTGATATTGCCTTCTCAATATAGAATTAATGAGACTGAGTCCAAAGCTGTGAAACCAGCCCACTCCGAGGTTAAGTGGCATGTGGAGACAGACCTGCTTCTTGAAGTATTGCTGCCTATGTAGTGAAAAAAAGTCTTGGGAGGTTACTTTTCTATAAAACAAGAACAGGATAAACCTCAGAATTTTTTTTTTTTTAATCTGCTTCTTAGTATTGCCAAGCATTCTTTTCTGTGTTCCTTTGAGTCCAAATAAGTTGCTCTAGGAGAAAGTTTTCAGCAGAAATGTAGATGATTGCTAAAGACACAATTTTATTTGTGGGGAAAGGGCTCAGAAGCCACTTTAGCTTAAAATTATTAGGTAATATGTAACTTTTGTAATTCCTGAGTTGGTTTATGCCTGGGTGCTGAATTCACCATCTAACTGCTGATCTCCAGTGACATTCCTCAGACTGTAGTGCTAATAGACTCGACAATACAGTATGGGAAGGCATTAAAAAGGTTGATTCCCTTTCACAAAAGCTCCGAGAGACACCATGGACCCACTCTGTCAGAGCTATTTAAAGCTCAGTCATGGCTTTACAGCCTAGAACCTTGAGTTAAAAGACTATTAAAAGGGTGTGGAACAGTGAGGACAATGCAAGAAAGTTGTAGCAGAAGTTTGCTCTGGCAGAAACTGTTCTGGAGCTTAATCGCTGAGACCTGGGAATAATTTTTTATTTTTGCTTTGCATTATTTTTAAAGTTTTAGATAAAATAACTGGTCCAGAATTAAGAAAGAGAGAGGCTGAAGAGTGCTTGTTGTTGAGGTGTTTGATTTTATTACAGCCCTGGATCCTGCAGGCCCTAAGTATACCAGAGCCAGCCCTGAGGAACGCCTCGATCCTGGGGATGCCCTCTTTGTGGAAGCCATTCATACTGATGCTGACAGTAAGCTGGCTTCCCTCTTCCTCAGTCTGGGTTTCTGTTCCTCATATCATTATTGCTAAGCAGTCTGTACGTTGTTGTCCCTTTTTTGCAAGACTACCATGAGTTCAAGTTCACTCTAAGGAAGTTTCTTGTTAAGAAAGGCTTTGATGATAAATTCATACCCCAGAGCACTTCAAAAAACAGACAAGTGGAGATTGCTATAGCAGAGTGAGTTTATGCAGAACCATCTTGGTATGACTTTTACTGCCTGAAGGGAATGTATTGGTCTAGACTCATTTTTTTTTTCCCACCTGATGTAAGAAAGGTGCCACCCAGAGTGCTGTCGGAAAGTAACAGAGTCAAACCAACAGCTGGTGCAATAACAGAGTAACTTCTCTAAAACACTGAGGAACTACATAGGCTAAAGAATAATGTGGTGCCTTTTGCCTGGAGACCACGAAAACCTCTACCAACACGACTTTCAATCATCCTTCATAAACCCACATTAGGGCTGTGGTCAGTTTATTTCTCCTTTACAAAGAATCAAGAACCAGAGTCACTAAAGTGGTGGTGAAGACACTGTTTCCAGTCATTTTGATGCCAGCATGTGGGGCATTTTCTGTTCCATGCATCAAACCTGCACATGTAGAAGCAGGAAATCTGACCTTCATGTCTCCAGCATTAGGGGTGGCTCCAATTGTACTGATACTCAACCAATTATTGGGACCTGTCATCAACATACAGGGTAAAGCCTACAAAAGAGCCAAGCCTGAGAATAAAGTGGCATTTCACCTCCTTTCAGATTTCGGGATCCGCATTCCAGTAGGCCACATCGATTATTTTGTCAATGGAGGCAAAGATCAGCCAGGATGCCCCCAATTCATCTCTGCAGGTAAGAACACTCTCTGGCCAAACAAAGAGTTTTCATGGCCATTTAGCAGACTCTGAAAATGCTGTTTGGCAAGCAGCTCTTGCTACAGCCAGGGAAGCTAGAAAGTGAGACAAACATATTCACGGTCTACATCTATTCTAAGCAGTACAAGAAGCAGGTGAAATTAAAATCATATACTGATGAAGAGTCTTGGCAGCACCACTGTCAAGAAATGCAGTTTTGGTAATGCTTCTCTGTGAACAAAACCCTAGCTTCGGTAGAGAAGACACTTTGCTAGAAAGGCTCTTAGCACTAACTAAAGCTGCTTTTTGTTTTCATGCTGGGAGTTGTGTCTAATTAGAGAGACAGTTCATGCAATTACTGTCCTTTTCTTCTAGAGAAGAGGACTTTCCACAGTAATCAGTCTGGGCTCATTAACATCCAAATACATTCTGCATGAGTCAGCAGCATTGAGTTAGCTTACCTGGAATATCTATGGTACCTCATTTCCCATAGCTGAGGTTTCAGTACAGGTGGGAGTCAAAGCTGCTGCACCCCCTTACAGAGAGCTTGATTGATGGCCTGGTTGATGAGAAACATGATAGTCTTGGGGTCCCTCTCTTCTAAGGGATTCAGTGTGAGAGACATATACACTTCTAACTTCCTGCAGAACTTTTCTTGCAGTGGGATCTGGCTTGTAGCCACAAAAATGCCCAGCAAAATGTTATTAATGGGAAGGTGATCACTGCAGTAGGGGTGTTCCTTCACTCCTAGCTCCTTGGGAATGAGCAAAATGCCTGAAGTGAACAGGAAGACTCATTTTCTCTGGTTGATTTTTTTTTTCAGTCTATAACTTTATGATCTGTGATCACATGCGAGCAGTACATCTCTACATCAGTGCCTTGAACCATGCCTGTCCCATCTTGGGGTTCCCCTGTGCAAACCATCAAGATTTTCTAAATGGTCATTGCCTGGACTGTGCAGAACCCTTCCTGTCTTCCTGTCCCAGAATCGGTACAGTATCAGTATGAGTCCTTCCCAGAGCAGATGACAATACATTCCTGATGGTGTCAGTGCAAAGCACAAGATGCCATCCAGATTTCTCTGAGCAGTATTTGCTTTGGATCTGTTTGGGAAGAATGAGAAGCTGTTTTGTTTTCAGGCTTCTACGGATACATTATAATAGCTCATATTTTGCCCGTGGTAGAACAGCAAAATCTTGAACATTTCTGATCTTTAAACATTTCCTAGGGCCCAGATGTGTGTCGAAAGATAGTTTCCAGAATCACTTGTCAGTATCAGTAGGCAATCAGCTCCAAAAAATGTCTTGTTTAAAGAAGCAGTTGGAAATTCTAGTTCAAGCTTGAAATCTGTTCTTCTACAGCACTCAGTGTTGCTGAGTCACCTACTTTTCATAAATTTCTGCCATAGTCACCCCAAAGATGATCTCCTCGGACTGGGAGAAGGTAATAGATGCCTCCTTTTGGCTTCTGAAACTGGGCTGTGGCATGTGGTCTCAGATCAGCCACCTCTTCCCTGTCTCACCAAACTATTTTGCCAGCTATTCAACAATGCAGGCCATAAGTTATGGTGGTTTTCTCACTTGACCAAGGAATTAATTTTCCCTTGTGTTTGCACTGTCATTTATATCTGCACTAAGTTTCCTGACTTGGTAATCTTTAGTCTTGCTCATTTTGTACAGATGAAACTGATAGCACAGTCTGTTGGCAGAGAAATGAAAAGAAAACCACCAAGAGGTTCTCTGGTGATGATTTCCTGGGATAGCCAGAGGAGGTTTTCCTGTCAAACAGACCCCACAAACTTTTCCTTGCTCTGATTTGCACCGGTTTAAGAAAGAGACCCGTTCTCCAAGACAGGGGAGTCATGCAGAATGAAAGGAGGTGACTGATTATATTTCTGTTCTGTCATTCATGGCTTTCCCTGCACTGACTTTATTTCTTCCTGCAGGCCTGCTGGAGCAGGCAGGTGTCAACATGAGCAGGCTGCCACAGGAAGTGAAAGTTTTTTTAATGACCAGTTCTTCAGCCCCATTCTGCGGTAAGTAGCACGACAAAAAAGAGCCAGAAGGGTGCTGGCCAGTGAGGCAGATCCTCTGAGGAGCCCAGGCAGTTACGTACACTACCCCATCAGAGTCAGCTGTTGTGGGCCACAGGGTCTGAGACCTACCACTGAAGAGCAGTAACCCTGCACATCTCCTCTGTAAAACCCTTTCCAACAGAATTGTTAGTGTGGGCACAGCCCTGAAGTAACACAGCTACTTAGTTTCAGGGCTGAAGTAAAAGGGATTGAAAATGCCTGTCTGTTCACACTGGGCTATACAGACATGCCACCTGTGCCTCACATAGCACAGAGACTTGATTCTTTCTTATGTCTGTTTAATCTTTTCTGCTGGTGGGGCCAGGGAACGAGTGCTAGAGCCCCTCTTTTGTCATGGGTAGGTCCAACAGATAGCACATGCCCTCACTCCCACATTCTTTGCTTCTTGCTCAGTCTACCACAGCCTGGTTGAGTTCCACTTGCAGAAGAGAAGAAACAGAGTCACCAGCATTGAGATCAGTTTCAGCAGTAATAGCACCAAGGACACAGCCAAGATCACCATGTGAGTGACAGTGCATGTTTCTGGCCTGTTTTTCCCTAGCTCCACCAGTAAGGATGTTTATCCTAGTCCAGGAAAAGCACAATAGTGCATTTCCCTGAGTGATAAACCACAACCTTGTTTCTTGAGTCCTTCCCATTTTCCCTAAATGCCCTCAAGAATCAGGAATGTGCTACCATTACTCAGTAACCCTGACTCAGTCCATGACTTTCCCAAGTGCACAGAGCAGTAGAAACACCCTGGGAATCCCAGATTTGCATAGTTTTGTGTGGCTATGCTGGTTTATTTTTCACTCCATACCCTGACCTGGTGCCACTTTAAATTGCAATCACTGTCAGATAGTTATTAGCTCTGGCAAATACGGGTGGCTTTCAACAGGACCCCAATCCGCCAGAGCTCTAGACAGATGGACTTGGTGGCTTAGACATTTCTCTTGATACCCAAGAAGACAGCAGCTGCAAACAGGAGACAAGTGCACCTCACCATAGTCAGAAATGTGTTAGTAGCTTGTTGCCTCTGCAGTAATGCAGCAATGCTCTCACTCCTATTGCAGGCAAAAGCAAGGGGCAGGGGACCAAGATCTACTTTGTAGACAGAAAGATGCCTCTTGACACCCTTCACCAGACTGTGTCTGAATTAAAAGATCAGACTTCACAGCTTCCACAGCTCATGCCACCAGGGGATCTCCCCACCACAAAAAGTTCCCCAATGTCTTCCTCACTTCTTCCTACTTCTTGCCCTTTTCTCTGAACTGGCAACCACAATGCAGCTAGCACATGCTGCTGGCTGTGTCAAGAAGCAGGAAAGCAATCTGTTAAAGAGTCCCAGGCAGCTCTCCTGAGAGTGCTGGCTCCCACACAGTCCTTACTGTGACCTGGAGCTAATTGCGTTGCTGATTAAGTCATGGGCACCAGGAGGTAGGGGGGAGAAATGGGGAAGGGAAAGCCATGCTCTAGGGTACTCTTCAGAGTCACACAGATGCTTGGTGACAGATTTCCAGCCAGGCACCACAATCTGGGTTTGTATTCCAACCCTGTGGAGCTCAGTTTGTTTAACTCCTCCTGGTTTGGAAGCCAAATCTGCTTTTTCCACAGATGAAGGAGGGAAGAAAGAGTAATACCCAGGTCAGACCAGGACCCGTGTACTGCTTCCATTAGCAGTTGCCAAACACTAGATTTGGTGGGAGTGCACTAGGAGGTATGTGAGCCCTGGAGTGAAAGGCTGCCTGGGGAAGTGAGTCAGGCAGACAATCCTGAGGCTTTGCTGTACCCTCTCATTTTAATGAGACAGTGGAGTTAGTGGAAGTTAGCCTATCCAGAGATGCTCTGCTGGGGGAGGAAAAACAACAGCTGTGCTTCTTTTAAATGCCTTTCTTAGAAGCACAAGGCTAAACTGAAAAAATTGCATATACCAATAAACCTACAGATTTGAGAGTATAAAATTTAATATCGCTTTATTTTCCACTAGTAGCAAAGGGCAAATTTCCCTGCTCTAGGCAAAACTCAGCCTTCCAGTGCAGTCAAGCTCAGAGTATCAGATGGGCATCTAAACACAGATCCTTACATCACAGTTCAGACACCAATCGAACAGTGACTTAGATGATCTGTCATGTATATCATCCTGCAGTCTCCCAGAAGTGCAGAGACATGAGAGTGATGAGCTAGTCTCAGACCTTCAGCAAAGGACTCACATGGTTGTGTCTTGCCTCACACTGCTGCTCTCATCTCCTCTCCCAAATACCCATTCTAATCTCACTCCTCCCCACCAGTGGCTCAGAATGCTCCAAGAGACATATCTCCAAGCTTCAGTACCTGACATGGGCCTGATGAGCGAGGAGTTTGTTACACAGGACACTTCCCAGCTGCCCTGCTGTGTGCTTACACATCATATGGCATCATCTCCTATATCCAAGAAAACCAGCCAAGTCTTCTAAATCCATCCAAAGGTTGTGCAGGATGGGACCAAGTGTGAGTCCCAGGAGTTGCTCTTTCAACTTGGTCCTCTGTCCATGGACAATACGCCATAGAGAGATGGCCTCCATTCTCTATCCATTATTCTCTTTTTTGAAGGGACAGTTTTGCCATGCTTCTTATTTTTAGCAGCTTCAAGCCAGACAAAGACTCACAAAACCCAGCAACTACTGTTACAGTCTAAGGGAGGAATTGGGTGTGCTGGTGTGAGTTGGCTGCTGTGATTGCTGCTGACAGCCTGTGCCTGAGAGTTAACTTCAGTTAGCAGAATTGTAGGCTCTTCCTGACCGTTTTGTCACTTCTCCCCTTTTCCTGCCATCATGTTTCTGATGAGACTGTCATCCAGGTGGTTCTGGTGATGCCTGGAAAGGCTGGCAGAGACTAGGCAGAGCAAAAGGAATAAAATAGGTATTTATTGGAAGGATACACCTTGGGCAATACAAGAGCCCTGCTGGGGCTATACTCAAGTTGAATCCAAGATGGATCCCGGTCACGAGTTTTTACACTTTCATAAGTTTTGGTACATCTATATGTTGGGGTCAATTATCCAACCACAGGCCGACACTATGAAGTATCAGCCCCTTGTCTTGCCGCCTTCCCTCTGCTGTTGTTTATGCTTTTTGGGTGCTGGTTGTCCTTGATTGTCTAGCTGAGAAGGGATTGTTTCATCTAACTACACTGTGAAGAGAACTCACTAACACCTAATATGAAGTTTCAGAGTTACACACTAAGCAGCAGAGAATTTGAAAAATATAAAAACTAAAACCCAAGGCATCACCAGGACCATGCCAAGCCAGCTGCACATATATCATTCTTCATGAGCACAGGTACATCAATGCTCTAGGATGTACCAAGTAGATCGAGTAAGTGTAAGGCCCACTGGATAAACTCCATAGAAGGGACTTAAAATACCTGGGCAGCACAGGTCTCTGGCACACAACTCACTGGGCTCTGGTCATTGGCTCATTACCAAACGTTTATCATTTCTCAATTCACATTGCCTGGGTAAGAGCATAGGGACACAAGAGGATCCCTCTATCTAAGCATTCCACCTTCAACATGATCAAAAGCAAGTAGCTGGAGAAGAGTATAAAAAATCTCTGTGTAAGCATGTAGCAATATTTCCCCAAAGAGTTTCCCTGTGTCTAGTATGTCTCAGGGACTTTCAGAGCCAAAGATGAGATCTTTATCCTTACTAGCTTTTGTATTCCACAAACCTATCCACTCCCCCTCCATTGACTTGTACAGTCATGTAAACTTCCTGGCATTTACATCATCCTAAAGCAAGGATTTTAACAGTTTGAAAGGACTGGTACTCTGTCCAGTGTGCATTCTTTTTGAGCCTTCCACCTCTTAGCTTTCTTTGAGGACCTCAGTTTGTGTACTGGAAGAAATGATGAACAACTGATCCCCATCCATGCCATTCACCATTTCATAGATGTTGACTTTTCTACACTTAAGCTGAGCAGTGTTTCAATCAATATGCAACAGTAAGAATAGTTGGGGATGGAACTAAGGATATTTATACAGAAATATTCCTGAATACAGAGATAAAACATGGAGAGACAGCCTGTAAAATGCTCATGCAATGACTTGTTTTGACAGATGAGTCTTCTCACTCCATTTTATGTGAAGCCCTCCTGTAATAATGTTGCAGATTCCTCCAGTGTTTCTATGGACTGTATCTGCAGGTTTGACTGAACATGTCCCTCAAATTTCTCATCCTGCCTTGCAGACCTAAGGACCAGGAGACAGGCAAACAACTGCTGGCCCACCAAGTTCCGCTCTGCCAGATCACCAGAGTGACCCTGAAGTATATCCCCAAGAATCGTTTTTGGAGCAAGGATGAGCCGTATGTTGTTGGCAAGTTCTGTGTAGCGCCATTGCCTCTCAATAGCAGGTAAGCCTCAGGAATGTCATACAGGAGTTAACTGAGCCAATGGATGCAGCCTGGGGGTTGAAGCAATGCATTTTTCCTTCTATTTAGGGAAACACATGAAGAAGTGTTTCCCATCACTTCTGTGTCCCTATGTAACTCATTTTATATTTGTGAAACAGAAAAGCTACAAAGGTAGATTTCTAGGAGTTTTCTGAAATTCTTACCCCAGGATAAAATTGTTGTGCCATGGAAGGAACAGGGCTGCAGATTACATCACCTTGAAGACACTTAAGTCATAAACCATGGCAAAAACTTGTACTAACTAGAATTTATTCCTTTGTCCTTGTTTTCCCTCTCTATCTTCCCCTGTCTATAATGGGCCCCCATGTAAACCATGACAGGTGAACTTTTTCAGGATGAGACAACAGAAGACCAATAATATATTTCTGTGTCTTATAGTGCAAGCTTTATTAAGCACTAAGGCTATAGACAACCATTTTGGAATTTTCTAGGTCAGACATGGTTGAGTATATATCTTCAGCCAAAGTTACCTTTCCTGGAGTAAAAGCAGCCAAGTTGTTCTCATCCTGAGAGAGATAATTGTCTTCTCCATATATTACAATATTCTTGACAGGAGTTTTGCAGATCTGAAGTTCATGCAGGCAGGACAAAATAGCTGTGTCTATACTGACACATTAAAATGTCCATCCACATTGCTTCTGAAATGCTGGCTCAAGCCTGAAGCAAGCGAGTGGATACTTCAAAGCAGGTTCAAATTCTGTTTTGAAGGACAGTAAGAAGGCTAAATTTCTAGGCAGTAAAAATATATCCAATAGGCCCAGATAGGGGAAGGAAAAAGGCTATATAAATACCAGGTACCCCCTTGAGTATAAGGACTATTCCTTACTAGCATGTTTTGCACTCCAGAGTTGGGATGGATGTGTTTTTATCACTTATGAATGAGACAGCAAGGCACATTGCCTGAAAGAGATGCTAACCTGCACTGCTGGAAGCACTGGACTTGGCTTTGATACAGACAGAAAACTGTAGAGTTGCACAGGCTCACATCTGTGCTCCTGTCACTGTGCTGGGAGCACTCAGAGAGCACTGGTGCTGCTCAGATCAAGGGAAAAATGAAGGACACAAATGCATGCACGCCCTTCCACCCAGTTCATCCCAGACAGGGCACAGCATCCTATTCACTATCTCTTGCGAAGCAGGGCAGGGTCTAGAACCTTGCTTGCTTCTGTGTTAGGATAGCAACCTCCACCTATCAATGCCAGCCTGACTTCTCTGTGCTCTTCCCACAGCAGGACAATGTCATGTCTGCCCTGGAGCCTCACCCTCCCCAGCAAAACAGACATCTCGTATGACCTGCCTACTGCTTGTGCCTAGCTCTACCTTCAGGATACAGAGAATCAGAAAGGACTCCTAAACCTTTTGCTGTTCTCTGCTTCCAGATGATACTTTCACCATAAAACTGGATGAGTTTTTTACTCCCTGCACTAGGGGCAAGATGTCAAGGAAAAGAAGTGTGTGGCAGATTGACAAATACAAGGTTAACTGGTTACAGCAAAATCTTGCAGTTAAAAGACTGGCTTGACACTTTTGTCTCACAGGTTCTGTACCCAGCTCTCAAAGTGAGACAGGAAAGTCATTTCATCTCAAGGTTTGAATCAGTATAAAAGAATGAATGGATAAAATCACTCTTTTTGTAGTGGGAATATTAGTATAATTCATTAGTGTTTTATATTAATCTGTCCTGAAATTTTCATATTAAAGATGAGAGGTATTATTTTTCCTCAGCCAGGTGAAGCTGTGTGGTCCAAGTTTGGCACAGGAAGGAGTCATTCTTAGGCAGAGTTCCAATGGGAAACTGGGGAAGCTTATGAGACAAATCCCATTGCAGCTGGACTTGAAGGAGGCCCTCCATCTCTACACCATTTTCATTAAGGCATTGTCCTTCCTACCAATGGCTGCTCTCTTTACAGATGTTTTGTATTCATTCCTTTTTTCATTTGATGTTTATGCAACCTTAGGTCACACCCCCTTGAGCACACACAAAAAAAGGATTCTTGCCTACACCTGTTCCCAATCTCAATTCCTTCTCTTTCTTATTTCAAGAATCAATGCAAACAACCAACCAGAAGTCTTTTTTCACCAGCTTCTTTGAGAAGTTGTGCTTGTCATAAATGAGAAATCCTGACTCCTGGAAAATTAATTTCTGGTCTTACTAGAGTGGATGCCCAGTGATATGCATATCATCAAACTCTCCATTGCAAGTCCTTTATCAAAGCTGTAAACTGGTCCATTTCCCCTTGCCCAATACACTCTGTGCCTTGAGATCACTTTAAGTGATCTCCCTCCCCCCCTCCCTCCCTCCCCCTCCCTCCCTCCCTCCCTCCCTCCCTCCCTCCCTCCCTCCCTCCCTCCCTCCCCTCCCTCCCTCCCTTCCTCCCTTCCTCCCTTCCTCCCTTCCTTCAGCTGTTTTCTCCCTCTTCAAATTCTCAAACACCAGAATTTTCATCTTTGACTTTAATGGGAATCATTGAAATAAAGGGAACACAGACTCTGCAAGCAGGCTGGTATTGCTTGCAGGATATTGGTGCACTTTGGTGACAGAGCTGCTGACAACCTCAGAGAGGTAAGAATATAAAACAAACCGTGCAAGAACACTGGGGAAGGCACCTCTGGTGAACAGCTATGGCATAGGAGGTGATGGAGTGTCACACTGCAGTCTTAAGCATGTGCTTCATGTGCTCCTGAGTGTAGATATCTGCTGGCAGACATCTCTGCATGCTAAACAGTGTCTCTGGTCAAAAACCTGTGTGAGCATCTGCTCCCTGGGAAGGGCTTCGGGATCAAAACAGTCTGTTGTTCCCTAGAGTTCGGGGGTCTGAGTGGGACCCAGAGGGGCTCGTCCTTTGCAGAGAGGCTGAGAACTCTGGAGATGATTTTCAGAGGCTGCAGAAGGAATGCAGTAGAGGAGGAAGGAAAAGGGGGCCAGGCAAGAAAGGGGTGGGGGGGGAGGGGTGGGGAGAGAGAGAGAAAGAGAGCACACCATTACTATCATACTTTCAGACTTTTCCAAGACACAAACCTCATGGGACCTGTTCTTCTCTCCTCCCCTCCTAAATTGGCATGCAAAACTATATAATTCTTTAACAACTGTTAAATCAGGAAACACGATTATGCACCCACTCCAAGACAGCAAAAGCAAAGCCTTCCAAAGTGCCTTCTGTGATATTGGTTAAACAAAGCCCATAGCTCCTTCTCCTTTGCTGTCAAAGCAGGTACAAAACATTAACTACTAATTTAGATACCAAGTTGCAGACCATCAAGCATCTATCCACCCATATCACCCACCAAATAGAAAGGCAGGCCCAAGATGTAACTGTAAAAAAACAGGTAGTAACAGCTACATATCCTGCAAACACTTGATAGCAACATGCTAGAACAAATCCAATACGAACAGGAGAAAAAGCAGGTTGGTCTTGATTGTTTACATTTCCACACGAGGAATGTTTCTTTCCTCTGGAGTACACAGTTAAAGCAAGTACTGAAGAGAACCTTTGAACCTGCCTCCTTCAAACAGGCAGCATCCTCCTTTTAGAAAGAATGTGCTCATCAGAGGGATATCACAGACCATCTTACTCATAAGCAGACTAGAAATGCTTTCAAGGAACTAGATGACATGAATAGTAGGCCAATACATCTTCCATGAGTATTTTCTGGTGTATGACCTTTGTAGCACTTTAGGCATTCAAGAATAGCCCTCCTGAACTGTATTGTTACAAGGTGACTGTTGCAGTGACAGAAAAGGAAAAGGAACATGACCCACAGAAACATTTCAGCATGGGGAATTTAGAGAACTGTAAGGTGATTACCCACATTGAAAATTACTGGGGAAGGAGATGAGAGCACAGACGAGGGGAAAGCCCCAGAGAAGCTCTGACCTCAGGGACTTACCCTGAACAATGATAATGCAGGGGGTTTCCCTGTTGATTACAGATGTAGGAAAAAGTTATGAAAGTTTACCTAAGCCACGGCAGACCTGCTCAGTTTATTTGCTGAGCTGTGACAAGTGCTTGTATGGAGGGAAAGCCTGCAGCCCCTGTGTATCACTAGTTTTTGTGGTGAGGCAATCAAGTCACTGTGGAATATTGTCCAGATGTTACAACTGCTATTGTGCCACTGGGATGTGATGTGCAATGTGATGGGATGTGCTGGGATGTGATGTGGTTAGGACACACAAGTGCCAAGGAGGATAACAGAGAACCATTTGAACACACTAAACAGAGTTTTTGATACCTTGTCCAATTACCTTAAAAATTAAAATACCACACTGTCTATTGTCTCCAGACTAATAGACAAGGAAGATCATCTTCCTTTCCCACCTCAAATGCAAGCCTCTAAACATCTGGGTTTTTATTGTAGGTCTCTGCAGTGAATAGAAGCAGTCCTTGACACTAGATCACAAGATCTAGAAAGACAAAAGCTTCTAGCTCACAACAGGACTGTGTGAAAGAAAGAATAACTTTTTGCTGTGTAGCAAAGTTTTGCCCAACACACACACACACACACACACACACACACACACACACACACCACTCCTGTGCCTATGTTCACAGTATTGCCTCACTGCCAAAAATGGGTGTAATTAAAAAAAAAAAAAAAGCTACAATGTTACTTGTCTCCTTTCCTTCTTAATTGCAATTGAAATTGTGGCTTTATTGAACTTGATCAAGTATGAGAATTCTACCAGTGATGTAGAATGGAGAAGGCAAAATAGAATCAAAGCACATGTAAAGTGACTTTGCCATGTTCCCAACTCTACTTGCATTCACTTGTGGTTGCATGTTTACACAGACACTCCAACAGCTAGGAGGATGGATGCCTCATAAGTGATTCAGTGTTCCTGCCTCTCCAAGTAAGGACTGAAAAAGCTGCAAATTCATCTCTCCAGCAGACCTACCAGCAAAACCAGGGGCTTTACATTCCTTCACAAATGTGCTTTTTTTTTTTTTTTTCTCTCTGTGCCTCCTTAAAAAAGAAAACAACAACAACCAACTACACAAAACCGAACAATCTCAACAACAAAACCCTAATCAAAATTCTTGCTAACTCTTCATCTGATTTAGCCAAAACCTGGCCTTCCCTGGCCACTTTTTCATATCCCAGATAATATGAAGAATACTGCAGACTTGTCAAGGCTCATGCCAGGAGCCAATGCTCCCTGCCACTGAGTCCACAGCACAGGCAGAAGTAGATCCAAGCAAGCACAGAGAAGATCAGGGTGCAATGGTGCTCAGTGTTCAAGGCTGCCTGATGGAAGGCAGCCACCCCAGCTGCAGCCCAGTCCTGCAACTTCCTCCCTGCTGTGCAGACCCAACATGCAGGGGTCACTTCTAGGACAGAAATCCCAGTCCCAAGCTTGGCAGCCTGGCAGATGTATTATTGTGGGTGGCAGCAGGAATGGAATGCACATTTTGGGGTCTTCAGCTGGTGTGCAGCAGCTGGCATGCAGTGACTAGCTAAAAGTAGTTCAAGGTGGAATTTGTCTTGGCCATTAGCATTTGAATCTCAAGAACAAGCCTCTCTCCCATTTATTTGTTTGCCTGCATTATTCCTCTGCTTCAACAATCACCAGGCACAAGAATGTTTTTCCCTTGTGGAATAAGGAGTTGGCATTTTGGAAGAGAGCATCTCATTCCCACTCACTGGAAAGCAGAGTTTGGGGTATCTTAAAACAAAGTTTACTCTGCCAGACCACCCCAGGTGACTGAAGCCAAGACTCATAGCACATGGGGCAGACTTTTCAACACCTTACTGATCTGGCAGAGATGAATCTCGGCAGAAACAAGGAGGGCAGATCAAATGCTCTGATGAGCTGTGGTGGACAGAGAGAGGAAGGACTCTGAGCTCCTCCTGCCCCGACTGAGCACTTGCAGGATGTATAGCAACTCCTTGCTACCAAATGCTATAAACTCTGGAGTTGTTTCTAGTCCTGTTGGCATCTCCTGGGATGTGTGCTGTCTCACCTGCAGAGTTCTTGCTCAGCTCACTACTGGAGTATCTCCTGGCATAGCTCTACTCATGGTATCTGTAACCACTCATATCACCTACCTGCCCAGGCATCACTTCAGTGTTTCTGCCTCTCTTCAGGGATGGGGAGAGAACTGGGTGGGGAAGAGCTTTCTATGGCCAGGTTACTGACTCTTCTACCCCACAGTACAGCTAGTGACTGGAGTCAAGCCTCTGCCCTGCTGCATTTCCTTAAGAAAACCACAAAGCTTGAGTCCATCTTCTGGGACTCCTTGGGGCAGCAGGCCAAGAACCACTGCAGAGGTACAAACCCATGGCAAATGGAGGCCGGTGCTCTGTCCAGGCAGATGCATCACGGAAAGACTTGCTCTGCAAGTGAGTACTTACGCAAGGGTCCCACACAGGGTGAGGTGTGCCCGTGCCAGGAGTGCCCTCACTTCATATACTCCCCTTCGCTCACATAGTCCATAAAAGACCCCGGCAACTCAGCAAAATCTTCCAAGACAAGACTGGTGGAGTCCTCACCCAGCAGGTCACTGTCAGGTCGGGAAGCCCAGGGGCGCAGAGCCAGTGGTAGTGGTGGTGGCAGCTGCAGTGGCGGTTCAGACATGCTGGTCTGGCCAGAGCCAGGCAGCAGCTCCTCACAGTCCCCTGACTCCCCCTCTGAGAAGGCTGGCCCAGGACATGGTAGAGGCTGGGCAAGCGGATGTCAAAGCGAAGGCCAAACTTGGCAAAGAGCTTTTCGTTGAGGGAGTAGAGCTTCTCTGAGATGTCATAGCCCAAATGGGAGGAAAAGAGCCGGGCGATATAGCGGTCCTTCCTCAGGAGAAGATACAGCTTCTTCCTCGGCCAGGTGATGTAGCTGCAATCAGTCTCAGCTGTGAGTGTGACCTGTGGGGCAGGGAGCAAGTGGAGTAAGTCCCACTGCCTGGGTGGAGGTCACCCACCTTGGAGCCATGTACTTCACTCCAGGGAATACCCTCCAGCCCCTTTGAATCCTATTCTTCTTGGAGATGGTGGGGCTGGAGAGCCAGATTGTCCTGGCTGAATGACTGGATAAATCCTTACCTGCTGCTGTTTTCTCTCCCTAAGGAGTCAAAGACCCCATTTTCCTACACAATTAGTAGCATGTCCTCATTTAACCCAGCCACATGGATAGCTATGATTCACCCTCTTGCTTTCAGATAATGGTCCCTATTGATATCTGAGGGATATAGCTGAAAGGAACAGGGCAGCAAAGACACTGCTATCCGTCCACAAAAATGCTACAGAGGGAGATATTTTTGCATGCCCAGTCAATCTGAGTTACCAGCAAGTAGCCCTGGGGGAGGCTGCTGACCCATTCTGCTGCTGGATTGCAGAGTCCCACAAGCCCTACTCAAAGAAGGCCCTGAGTGTTGGAAGGGGCATCTGAAAAGCTTGCCTAGTGATCCTGTGTCTGAGGTACATCCTGTCTCAGCAGTTCTGATGGACTCTGTAGGCCTGAATGGCCTTAAAGGACATTGTGCAGCATTGCTCAGGAAGAGGAAATGAAAAGGTTTTATTGTGTTCATGTATATGTAGAAAACTCATGAGGATTTATTGGACTGCTTTTAGAGAATGTTTCATTTTCCTTCTGGTTTTGCCAATGTAAAGAGAGATTTTACCCCATGTGTAGGACAAGAACAATTTCAATCAAAAACATTATATAGGATGTAAGTGTACACTATAATAAATAATAATAATAAAGACAAGAAATGCAAGAAGGGTCAAACTGCCCTGGGCCAAAGAAGAACATCCGAGTGTAACGGAGACACTGGCATGCAAACAAGTGCCAGAGCCAAAATATCCTGGGGGCTCCCTTACACTCTGTGTTCAGGGGTCTCCTTGGTCAGCCACCATGGCAGAGGGCCACTGGGAAGCTGAACATGGCTTAGCTGCATGTGTGTGTCCTTGGGTTTGATATTTAATGCCATTGGCCTGCAAACAGCTGTCTGATGAAAGTAATATAGGAGACAAAACCTGAGAACTTCCCCAGGCCAAGCAAGCAAAAAGAAGGGTCACAGAGAAATTGGAATTACTGGAATCTCATTTTCCTAACCAATTTCTGGCAGTGATCAAAAGTGATCCCTTCCTGTGAGGGACTGAGATGCAATAAGGAAACCTGCCACCAATCCAAGACAGCAAGGCAGATTTTACTCTTGAATCCCCCCTGACACAAGTACTCCAGCATCAGCAAGAGCCTGTAATTCAGCCTTCTGGGGGAAAGTACCAGCCCTGAAACCAAACTCCTTCAGGCCCTGAGACCCAAGAGTCCTGTGGGAAGCAGACAGCCAAAGCAGAAAGCTCAAGGAAACCAGCTATTCTTATAGACTAAGTCATGCTTCTACCATTTTTCAGTGGGCTCAGAACTGGAATTCTTCAATCCTGAGAGCCATGGGGCAAGAAAAACCTTCCATGCCCTCCTTCAGCAAAGACCCAGAGTCCAATATGCCCTTTTTAAACCAAATTATTGGGTTGCTAGGAATAAGGTTGAGATAAGTTACAGAATTTTATTAACTACTCAGGTGAGAGGGACTAGTGGGTTAAACAGCTGCCAAAAGCAGCACATCACTATGGTTAAGCATGGCCACCAAGAGTATGGTCCGTACAGGTACATGGACTGGTCAAGTCACACCTGATGATGGCTGGTCTCACACAGCTGCTACTTCTTCATGCTCCTCCCTAAGCATATGTGGGGTTTAGGCATTCCCAGCATGTGGCCTTCCCTGCCTAGGGCTCTACCTCCCCATCCTGATGCCAGGCACAGCTGATCTCAGTGACTAGCCCTGTCTTGCAGAGCAGGAGATGTGTCAGAGCATGGTGCTGGCAGAGCTGGTGCAGCCTGGCACCAGCCTATTCCCAATCCATCTCACGTATCATAGATAAAGACCCTCAGGAGGTCTGGGAACATTCAGTTCTACGGAAATCAGCTCAGAAAATGCTGTGGATGTCTTTGAAGGTTACATTCCTGCAGTCAGCCATTGCAGTAAGCCATTTCCTTGCCTGTAGCATTTGACAGTCATCACCCTCCCTGCTCGATTCTTGGGCAAATAGAGCTCAGGAGCTAACAGAGCCTGCTGCCAGATTGAAGGCCTGTGCAAAACATGAGATACCACCAGCCCTAGCATAGCCATGCTGTTGCCTTTTCTACTTCATTACCTTGTTCCAATATCCTTTTTTTCTGCTCATAATCTGTAGTCCTATGCCACAGTCACACAAGCATCTATCTCTTGCAACCATAATCACTGGTGATGGTACTGTCTTTAGGAGCAATCACCATGATCCTTTCCACATGAGCCAAGTTCAGACCCTAGGAAAACAGATTTGGAGAGCTGCCCTGGTTTAACCAAGTCTGCTTGGGGCTATTCTAATGAGAAAGCATCATTCCCTCACAACTGTCACATGGTTCCAAGGGATTAGCAAAATCCCTCCTCATATGCCCTAATTGACATAATCAGGATTGACATCCTGACAAGTATCAGGCCATCCTGGCATGTGTATTAAAGACAGAGGGATGTAGGGTTAAGTAATCTTCTCCAGAAGGAATGCCAAAGAAACACTGGGGTGTTGACAGCAAGGCTAAAATCCTTTCAGTTACTGCAAATGAGAATTGGTCTGGCTTCTCAGCAGGGGATCCTTCTGCTCGGAAAGAACCATATTTGGGTATGAATCATCCTTTCTGCTTCTCCACCTAAAACACATGACCATCTGAAACTTCTGTGTGGAACAGGATGTTTATGGATTATCATCACTGCTGCATATTGCCACGGCTGCCATCCTGATGCTGAGACAACGCACTGTACTAGCAGCATGCAGAGCAAATGAATCAGAATAGGTACTAGAGAACACTATAAGGGAAGAGAGCCAGCAATCTGACACCTTGATTCCCTGATAAACTGAAAGGATCACGATGCTCCACCCTCCTTGCTATCAGCAGATAGTAGGAGCATGCCCTGAGGTCTTCAGAACAAGGTAGAAAAAAAGGTTAAATCAGCTGATCATTCAATCCTAGGCTGGCTAAACCACCAGGAAGGAAGTATTCCTGGTGAGCTTTCAATGGCATAATGAGGCCTCTCTACCGCCTTCTCAGCCACGCAGTAAAGCACCAAGGAACAAAGTTGAGCTGGGGTTACCTGGAAAGTTCCTTCCTCAGAGGGTCGCAGTGACTCCCATTCTGGAGAGTCCAGGAATTGGTATGGAAAGATGTAATGAAGGAATTGTCCATCTTGGCACACTCGGATCCTGTAGAGGACAGGTGAGCAGACAGGCTTAGGCCACAAAACAGATGTCACACAAACCCGAGAGCTCAAACAGTGTGTTCCACCAGGGAGGAAAGAAATATTTGTCTCACATGTCTTGTACCTTCTTGGGACAGCTGCAGCTGCTTTAGTGATGAGGCTATCCCTCCTTTCTCTGTGGGCAACTATTTACTGCCACTTCCCCATATTCCACCTGTTTTATGTTTCTTGCTACAAAGACAGCCCACACAGGTGCAATGCTTGGTCCTAACACAGGACTTCTCAGCCCACAGGACTGCTGCTGTTTTCTAGGTACTTCTAAGCCAGGCAGTGGCTCTTTGTACTTGTATCCTCCTCCTGTCTCCAGGATTGCACAAGGGCATACCCAGTCTTGGTACTGGAAGTCATTACACTCAGGATTCCCAAAAATCCTCCTGCCCACGATTACTCACAGATCACCCTGAGAGCTCATAGTTGGCTGCACATTACCGCTCACTTTCTCTTGGCCTTCTAAGTGTCCTTTTCGCCTACTTTTGGAGGACAATGCCAGGGCCCTCTGGAGTTCTCTTCACAGCAGTGCATCACCAGACTTGGGGACTCTTGCTTTCCTGTCACCACATAACCCTGTTGTATAATGCGCAAAGGCAATTCTTGCCTTCAGGAGTTACCTTTGACTTCTAATCAGCTGGCAGTGATGCCTGGAAGACTCAGGGATTGTAAGGCACATTTTCTGATGCAGGCATATTCTGCATTTCCAAGGCCCCACTTCACTTGCTCAGTTTAAGAGCGAGCACCATCACAGAAATGATCTGCTGGGTCAGCAAGGACCTCACAAGGCCATAGAGTGGTTACTAAGAAATATAAATCCATTCCCATCTCCATGGAGCATTTTTTACTAGCCAAAATGCATACTTCCCATTGCAAAAGAGAGCCCAACAACTAGTCATTGTCTGTTACAGCACTTTCATGCTCACAGAGTAGCATCACATTATTCATTGCAGGTCAAGACACCACATACTCTTCCCCATCAATATTATTTGCAGATACAGTAAACTTCAGAGCCATCTGCTCACCAGAGATGTTAGGTGAGGGGAAGTGCTACTAGAAACACACATACCAAATATCCTTCCAGTGCTTTACTATTCAACATCCTCTTAATGCATCTTAGAAAGGGACCAACTCCAAAACAAAGGAAGATCAGCCATTCTTCACACACTCCCTCACCAGAGAGGATTGGCCACTGCAGTGAAACAGGAGTCCCAAGTGATGCTTTGTATCCCCAAAGGAAAAGCCTTGTGAGATACACCCCCTGCAGCTCAGCACTGCTCTAATATAGAGATCTTCCTTTCCCATTCTTATGTAACCTTAGTGCCAACTTCCTGGCAGCAGACTGGAAGAAAACACTATTGCTATTTGTATGCATCTGGATTTTGCAAATCATTAAGTGGATATGCTGCTAAAGGCATGCCACAGGATCTCAGGTGAACAAATGTTAGTACTTGGTCAGCCGAGTTAATTCAATTAGATCTTCAGTGCGACTGTCTAGAGGTCCCTGAGGTTCTCCTTGGTGGTCCAGAAGAAGGAATATTACAAATGCTTCACAGCACAGGGAAAGAAGGGCACCTGATTAGGCAGGACCCACCACATACCCTCTGAGAATACTCAGTCTTTTGATTAAATGATGCTCAAAGTGAAAAATGTCTAAGCCCTGAGGGTTGGGGTGTTGGGAACAGGAACTTCTCCCTGAACACTGCTGGCCAGGGAGAGCAGGGGAATTGAGGCCTCAGCACACAGCTCTTCACATCACAGTGGTGTGCTTGGTACCCCCAGAGACGATAGGTGTATACACACTCCTCTCCTGCCTTGAAAAGCACATTCTCACAGCCAATCTACTCTCACCAGAAATAAGATCACTTCAAAATGATGGACAAAGGAGTAAGTATTCATCAAAAGTATCACAGGTAAGGCTGAGCTGGCCACTTTGTTGCCTGCAGCTTGAGTCTGCAAACCATTCCCTTAAATACTCTTAAGTTAGAAAAACAAAACAAAACTAATGCCTCAAAAACCAAATTTCCCCCTTTCCCAACAAACCCTGGCATATCTCAGATCTTTTTCAGAGGAAGGAAATAATCCTCACCCCCAGTTTCTACAGAAGGTGATAATACAACAATAAGCCACAGCAGTTTGCTGTCAGATTTTGTTCAGAAATGGGGGAGTCCTTACCTGCCAGACAGCAGCAATGAGAGGCGGTCAATGGGTGTCTTGCCCTCCACTGCATAATTCTGTTCTCTGACTAGTGACTGGACCGGCTCTTCACAGCACTTCACAATCTCTTTGTAGACTTCCAGGGGCACCTGCAAGGGCAGGTACATGGTCTTGTAGAGGAGGTCAAACTCTTCTGGGATGGTGTTTCTACGGAGCTGGTAAGTCAGGTGAGCCAGCTGAAGCAAGCAGGCGAAGACCAGCAGCATGTTCCAGATGAAGATATCCAGCCCACAAGCGCTCAGCCAGCCCCACAGAGCATAGCAGAAGTAGCCTGGGGCCAGGAGGCCAAAGATATAGAGGGACCCAAAGATGCCACTTCCCCCCATGTAACCCAGGAGGACAATGCAGCTAGCCAGCTGGTAGGCTGCTTCCTCCATAGTCTTCTTCCAGGCATCACACACCGGAGGCTGGAAAACAGCCTGGTCCCAAGAGGGTCTGTTTGCGTTCATCCTTCCCCAGTCCCCACCCTCCCCAGCTGTCCTGCGCTCAAAATGAATTGTCATTCACAAAGGGTGCTGCAGAGCTTGGAAACCAGAGCTGCTGGGTAGCTGTTCCTCTTCCTCTTCCTCTTAAGCACTGTCTGGTCCCACAGCAGTGCTTCAGAGCAGCATGCTAAAAGAGTGCTGCCAAATGTTTTTGCAACCAAAAAATTCCAAAAGCGTTAACCCCTCCTCTGTGGCTCACAATGCGTCGGCTGGCCCCCTTCTTAGCCACAAAAGCGAGAAAAGGAGCTGGCAAACCTGAGACCAAAAGAGCTCAGTCAAAAAAGGAGTTGAGGCCATTAGCTGGAAAACTCACAGACAGGACAGAGATCTCCTTGCACTGCCTGTCTCGCCTGCGCTGCAGCAAATGGAATAGCGACCGTGAAAGAGCAGCAGAGGGAGCTGGTGTTGAGTGTGGAATGTGTATCTCTTGGCAGTGGAATGGAGAGAGACCCCAAATGGATAACCATGTTTGGAATTGAAATCCAAGGAGCAAAAGCAGTGAGGAGAACGGACAGCAAGCACGCACCCACTACTTAACATAACTCAGGCAGCCAGATAAGCCCAGCACAGCATGAGGAGAGGAAAGGAAAAGGGAAAATAACCAGCTTATCGCGGCAAGCTCCAGTCACACATCAGGCTCTCTACTGCTCTGCACTCCTGCAAGAGAGTGACTTTCACCCAGCACAAAAAAGGTCACCCCCTTTTCCCACTGTGACTGGTAACTGAGACAGGGACTTAGCAAAATAGGAAAGGCTGGCTCTCAGTTAATACTCTCCAGGTCCATTACAGACTCCCCTTATGCCAGGGAGCTCACTTTTGTGGGGTGTTTTAGATCAAGGGGCACAAGGAAAAGCTTTGCAAAGCCAGAGAACTGTGAATGCGAGGGCAAGCCTCTGGCACGCAGTTTAATCTGTCATGAAGATGAGACTATTCCTGCCAAAAGCTTTGTGAGGGTAGAACACTTGGAAGCACATTTTGGGGGGAAATCCTAGTTGAGGGATTACAGGCTGTGCTGGGAAGCACCCTTGAGAAATATCATCTCACATTCTCATTTTTTAAAATAGCTGTTTAGAACCTGCCCCAGACCTTCATTTTAGCCCAAGGAGGACAACTTCCCACTTGGGTAACCCAGGACATAGGCACAAGAGGGAGCCTTTGAAGTCAGTCCGCCACAGTCAGCTACACAAAACATGCATAAATGCAATTCCTTCCCTGCTTCAAGTGACATATTATCAGTTGCACAGGCAGGATCTGCCCCACTGCCAGGATGCCGTTACATTTCAGGCATTGATCCAACCCATGTGGTCTCCCAACTCAGGATGAAGTAAGCCTGCATGGGTTAGTCGGGTAGAGATAGGGTTTCAAGGGTGGTCATGTTTCAGGCCAAGCTTGCAGCTGCCCTGCCTTAAAGACACACTAATCACCTCTCCCACCTAATAGTGCTCTGGAATAACACTGTCTCCTGGGCAAGGCTGCAATGCTCTATGGCAATCTTAAAGAATTCATCATGGTCTTGGCCAGTACAATCTTCTTTCTGCAATGATGAGGCCACACGCAATACAGAGCTACATGACTCCTAAGAGCCATCCTGGCAGGTTGACATGTGGGAAGGAAAGAAGACAAATTAAGCATTGCACAAGATGAGTACACTCATCTGCAAGAGTTATGGGGAAAATAAAGAACTTTCTCTCGACCTTTGCTGCAAAGCAGGACAGATGGTCTTATAGCTAAAGCACCACAATAAAAATCTTGGGATCCAGATTCTGTTTTTCATACCATTGTCATATATTTGCTATATGATCCCAACAACTTGTCTACCTTTAGGCCTCTGCAAAATACCTGTAAAGAGCCTTCTCTCCAAGACAGGCTGACATCTGATAAAATGGGGAGCTGGGATATCAAGACTGTGAACACTTAGGAGAAAGATAGTTTACATTAGATCTGTGAGACAAAGCTGAACTGCTATTACTAGAAATGTAAAACTGTGTTAGAGGAAGCATCCTGAGAAGCACCACTGCAATTTCTCCTACCTCTTCATACTACCAAAACCCTTTTGTAGGAACAGCAAAGAAAGTGGAAAAAAAGGAAGTTAGTAATATATTTCTTCAGTTAGGTAAATTCCTGAGTAAAAAATTAACTGGAACAGTGTTAATGACTCAGTAGGATAAAAAAAGGCCTTCATCTGACATCTTCCAGAAAATAAACAGTGGTGTTGCAGTGATGCCGAAGCCAGCACCATGGGTGAGGATGACCTGTTTTGATTTCTCTGTGAAAGGCAGACAGGAAGCTTTCAACCCACAGCAACAACACTACAAAGCTCTCATTAGAAACTATGCAACTTTTCTGCTGGGTCCCAATGTAACACTGGAAAGAGAATGATATAGCAGCGTAAAAGATTTTGGAGCATACACTAGAGATTAACTTAGTGTTTTCAGACTCAAATTTCTAAAAGGAAGATTTGTAAAGTGGTTGAACCACCAAAACAAAATCTTCCTTTCTCCCTTTACAGTACCATGGCCATACAGAACATCTTCATAGAACTTTCAGTTTTCCACCCAGCAAAATAAAAAAAAACCCACCTCTTATTACTAAAGAAACATTTTATTTTCATGCCTTGCTTTGGATTAGAGTAAGTGCCCTTCATCCAGGGATGCTAGCTCATCCAAGACAAGTGTTCAAAAGCCAATACTGATTCAATGGGAAACAGACATACTAAAGCTGAAAATTATTTGGAATGAGGATGGCAAGTTCATCGAAAACACCTGAGCAGCATTAAGATCCTTCCCTGGAATAAAAACATAAGCATTACTACAAAATGTGCTTGTGCAGAAGAAAAACAGACATTTCAAGCTTTTCAGCACTGAAACAGACAGTGTGGAAACAGGAACTGCACTGATTTCCCCACTTAAAATGGACTCAACCAGTAGCACTTAATATTTAGCTGCATGTGATGATGCAATGCAGGTAGAGCCTGCACTATGTTTGGCAAATAAATCTTGTGTCCTTGGTAATCACACAATACACAGATTATCAGTCCCAAATCTCACAGAGATAACATCTTCAGGAAAGTCAACTCACCACAGGAAGAGTAACATTAAGATTGCACAAATACATAGTAAGGAGCCAGAAAAGCCCCATCTGTAACAAACCAGAAACTGCACCTAATGTTTCTCTAGATTATAAGAAGGAATCAAAGGCAACAACTATCCTCCCACTACCATCTCATACAAGTGAAAAGAGGAGCCAGAAAACAAAACCCCATGTATGCATAGCACAAGACCAACACAACAAAAACTCAGTACAAAAAAAAAGCTTTACTTTCAGGCATGCAACCTGCACACAAAAGTCACTTGCAGTGACAAAGAACAATCCTGTACTCCCTTTCCCTTGAACTACTGTCTCAAGTGAATTTGAGATGGGAAGTACCTGATTTTTAATTTAAAAGAATGAAGCTTGGGTAATGGTATTCAAAAACCATCAAAAGAATTTGAACACGGGGAAATCAAATACCGTTTTGACTCTAAGGAAGTTAATTTCATAAGACTGCATTCACCTTTGTACAAACATAGTTACAGTTACTGTCAAGAATAGCACTACAAGCTTCACCACGACTGCTGAAAGCTGGAAGAGTGCAATTCTACTAACATTTCATGATTTGCATCAGTTGGAAAACCCACTGAAGTCCTCTGTTCAACCACACCACCACAGTAATTCGTGTTCCTATATTAATAATTACACATTTTTCTCATTCTCTCATTCCTGCAGCACACTGTTTTCAGTATGGAGATAACTGACATTTCTTTACTTAAAAAGAAACAGAGGTTGGGAACATTGGTCATTTTCAGGCTTTTATTAAGAGGAAAAATATATTTTCTATAGCAGTGGTCAGAGTAAACAGTGGAAAAGCTCCAGATGTGATGCATACTCTATCATTAAAGACCCTTTATAAATAAAATTTTTGTTTATATTTGTTTTTTGAAGTAACTTGAAGAAACAATTTAGTTTGCAGCTTTCCAGAACACAGTCACACCAAAGACATCATCTAGAAGAGAAAAGAAACACAGCTTTACAAAACACATATTTCCACTGGATATTGAGCAACAGTTCAACAATCAACAAAAAGAAAACCCATCAGCCACCCACAAAAACCAACTCTCATGCGCCCTAGCACCAGAAATCTAAACTGAGCTTTGGATCTCTTAGAAGACAACAGAGATGGCACCATTCTGTACTGCTGAAGGGTGACTCACAGAGGCTGTGTACTGTCAAGGGCTTCATCACCCTCACAGGACAGCAACATTGGCTGTACTGTCAATTAGGACTGCTCTGCCTTCTCTCGTAGGGGCAACACCATCATGAACAGTACTATGGGCCTTCCAGTGATACTAGCTGATGTGCCAGGGCACTTCAGAGGCAGAGGTCATGAAGGCTGTACTCACCCCACTTAGTCCTGCTCATCTCACTCATATCTTGAAGCCCAGAGCTCTCATACACTCTTTGTGAGCTTCAATTAGGTGCCCACAATTTTCTTCTCCCTTCTCAATAATGCTGCAAAGCAAAACAAAAAGATTTCCAGGGTTCAGCAATAAAATGTTCACTTAGTTTTAGTCAAAGAAACAGAATTGACAACTTGGGGAAAATTAAAAATCCTTATTAGGATTCAGAGGGATTTGTTTGTTTGTTTTTGTTTGGCTGGTTTTTTTCGGGGGGGCAGTTTTTGGTTATTTTTTTTGGTTGGTTGGTTTTTGGGGTTTTTTTTGTTTGTTTGTTTTTTTCGGGGGGGGGGGTTGTTTGTTTGTTTGATTTTGGTTTTTTGCCTATCCTGTCAAGGAGAGTGCTGTTTTGGACAGTATGAAACTATCCCAAAAAGTTACCCAAGCATGGAGGTGCACACCTAGAACTCTGACAACAGGCATAACACAACTGCCTATCAACAGGCCAGGGTCTATTCTGGGCAAGTCTGGATGGGGATTTGCTATACAACACAAGGCTGTCACATTATCAAGTAAGCTGAGCTTGCCAGTTTCAAATTATTTGTAGGGAAGCAACAAAATTTCTAGTAAATTTCAGTAAATTATATTTTAGTCCAACTTCAGTCGCAATTTAAGGACCCTGACGCAAAAAGCAAAACAAAACACCTGTGCAGCTACTGTTGACAGTTATTTACCATATATGGTGACTTTTGATGTTACTCATCCCTTCAAGAGCCTCTCATTGTTGGTATATCATGTATACCACAAAAGCAGTTCAGACCGGTTTTTGAATGAATGATGGAGCTGTTCAGTTTTCTTCCCAGGTTTTATTACAATGAGCATGGACAACTCCATGCTCATGGAGTTGCTCCATGGAGCAACTCCATGCTCACTCCATGGACAACTCCAGGGCAACTCCATCTGACCAGTAACATCCATCCTACTAACCTTTTCTTAGGGGGCCCTGGATTCACCTTCACTCTGCTATGTAATTAGACATGCTCCCCTAAATTTAGCAAAAACAGTGTTCAGTATTGTGTCACCTACCAAACACCATCTGTATCACCAGCAAAGTAAAAAAAAAAAAAAAAGACAACCTGGTAATCAGATTAAAGTTTTTTAAACTTAAAGTTTTAAAAGTTTTTTAAAATTTTAAAAACTCAAAGAGAACGGAGGTCCATTTTGAGGGTGAACTTCATACTATTTTATAGGTCCTATGATCATGACTAAGCCTATAAATACCAATGCAGCTACATAGGCCACGGTCAAATTTTGAAAGTCTCTGGGAAACGTCATCCTCTGAGACTCAATGCTTCATTTAAAAGAGAATGTAATTTACACTCAGGAGAACAGTAAGGAAGTTATCACTGCCGCTAAGCGTTGCTTCAATCAACAATAGTGAAGATTTACAAGCAGCGTTAAAAGCTGATCTTTGAAACCTGATTTAAACACAGGCTATGAGGTTTTAATCTCCTCACTTCTAAATTATTCTTTTAAGACAGTTTCCTTCTCCACACTCTCCTTCCTCCCTCGGATACTCCTGCATCCCCCGTCCGGGGTGGGGAGAGCTCCCAAAATGCCCGGCGCACGCTGGCAGGAGCACAAACTCCTGGAAGGGAGGAGCAGACGGGCCGGGAGGGCAAGGCGTACACAATGGCGGCAGGAAGAACGCCCGGGCGCGGAGGGGCCGCCGAGGGGAAGCTCGAGGCCGGGTCCCTACCAGGCGTCCCGCGCCTTCTTGGTCTCGGGGCAGGCACAGCAGGGCTTCAGCGGCTTCTTCTCCTCCCGCGCCTCCCCCGAGCCCTTGCCGTCGCAGCTGGCGGCGGCCACCGAGGACATGGCGGGCAGTTCCCGGCACCCTTAGGCCGCACAGAGAACAGGCCGGCAATGGCCGCGGGCGGGCGGCTGGTTCCGGGAGAGCTCGCCCGCCCCTTTCCGGCCCGCGGCCTGCTGGGAGGGGTAAGTGGGGCTCTTTTCCCGCCGGTTCCCTCGTCTCTTCCTGGCTGTCACCCCAAGGTGAGGGTGGGCGCTGCTACACAGTGGCGGGGCGGGAGTGACATTTTCTAGGGACACTCGGTACTGAAGGGGCCAGAAGTGGGAGGAGGGAGCGGGCAGCGGGGAGAAGACATGGCGTCGTCAGGCGAGAGCAGCTGGCACCCGCTGCAGTCAGCAAGAGCAACAAGTGACGCCCTCGGCTCTGCTAGTGCCGGGCTCCACACTGAAAGTTGTGGCCAGCCACCTAAACCTCTTTCTTCCTACTCAGCCAGTGGGGAAAACAGAGGATCAGTTCTTTGTGGGGGTGGATACAGCACAGTTGCCATCACTGGGGACTTCAATGTTGCAGTTTCATTGCAGCGGCCCAGCCAGGCCGGCCCTTGGCATTGCTGCAAAAGGATGTGCTCTGATGCTTGATCTTTTATGCTTTCAATCCTAAACAGCAAGAAGGGATATTTAGTTTGTGAAACAGCGAGCAACTAACAAGCGCCGAGTGCTATCCATGTTTGACATGCTTCAGTGATCTCAGACCTGGGGGGAGAGTAGCAAGTCTTGGAAAGAAGGATGTGCACTGATACTGGACACAAAGAATGCAAAATGTACAGGCTACAAGGACATCTGGCAAAACTCCCAAGATAGGGAAGAAAGTAATAAAACTAACTCAGCAATTGTGTTAAAACAGCTCTAGGTGGGTATAAGTTAATTCAGGTAGGGGGAGATGGTGACTACCAACTCATGTACCACTGATCCCAGAAACACACTGACTCAAGTAGAAGACTGAGCATGCAGACTATTTAGCATGAAAAGTGAGAAAATTGTTAACCAATAGAAGAGAGAATACTAATTAATAGGAGAACTATGTAACTTGTAGCCAATGAACATTAATTTCTTTGTTTGCTAAAATGTGTAAATAGTAAAAAGCTTTGGTAGTCAGTGTGCTTGATCTGTGGAATACTATGGAACACCCAGGCTTGCACAACTCTAAAATAAATAATCAGTGTCTCTCTTGAGTATGTAATTACTGGGTTGTTGCACACCAGGTAATGAATCTGATTTTTTTTCGACAACAGCATGGGCAATAAGGGAGAAGATGTGGAGCTGCTTTTCCTTTGTAGTCTGTCCCAAACCAAGGCATCAGTAGCCACTCTTCCCTTTTAGATCTCTGTCGCATACAAACCACAGCTTGACTCTTAGGTCATAGTCTGTCACCTCCCAGTGCTGCATTTGTGTTTGCCAGCAGTCCTGATGGCTCCAGCATGAAACTTCCACATATTAGACTGGCAGGCACATTGCAGACCAAAGGCATGCCCCACACAGGTAATGGGGGAAGGACAGGACAGCACTAGATATGACTGCTGAGCATAGTCACCAGCATAGGAAAAAGATTAACATGCCCACTGGGATGGAGCTCCTATACATTTAATGGGGTGTTGCAAGAGTCAAAAAAGATCTGACAGTTTATGTCGTGTATTAAGGGGATCCAAAACTGTAGGAACACTGACAAGAACAAGAAGGAGCAGAAAGTATCATGTAACACTTACACACCTAATCAGTGACCAACGTATACATGGATCTCTGCTCACTAGCCTGTTCCCCATTGTGCTGTTTCTCTGGCAAGGTTGTTCAGGTGACCTGCACCCACACTGCCTCCTGGTTCAGCACACATGCATTGTGAGGCCATGCAGCCAGGTGTGATGAGCTGGAATAAGGTTGCAATTGTTGACCAAAATAAGATTTTCCTGAATTTATATTGAGAGGAATGCCGCATTTGTCTTTGCAACTAAGCTGTGGATCTGCTGGTAGATAAGGCTAGCACTGAGAGATAAAGGAACCAAGGGGGATGGATTCCACTGATTGATGAATGGAAAAAAGACATTTGCCTTTACAAACAAACTGTAGGTTCGCTGATAAATGAAATTGGATATTGGAAGATGAAAGAAGCAACGGGGAAAAACTATGAATTCTATAAGAATTAAAAGGGGAGTTATACATTAGAGGGGAATCTCAGGTATCAGGCATTCAAGAAGTCTCACAAGTACCTCAGCCAATGGGGAAAGAAAGAGGGAAATGCAGCCGGGAAAATAGGATAAAAAGGCAGGCTGCATCCTCCAAAAATTTGAGAGATCCCAGGGGAATGCCCCATGGCTTCTCCCTTTATTCAAATAAAGCAAAAAGGACTCCTCTGTCTCCTTTTTGGATGTAAATCTGTTGTTTGTGGATTAATTTTCCTGACAACATGAACACGCTGCAAGATAAAAGCTGGGACTTAAACATCTATCAAAAGCACACAGTTCTCCCAAGCAGTGCCTTGTTCGTAGTTTGTTAAACACACTAAGCATATTTTCCTTTAAAATTAAATAGCTTTGTCTTTTCTTCCTAATAACTTTATCTGCTGGCCACTTTCCGAAGACCTAGATAGAGCTGTTGATAGCAACACAAACTCTGAGGGAAAGACTGTAATAAAACCTCCAAGAGGTTTTCTCAAGTTTGCAGTTGACTTATATCTTTTATTTAGCCTTTTTTTATGTTAAAAAGAAAATTTGAAAGACAATTATTTGGCCTGCAGAAACCAGGAATACACAAAACAAGATACATTTTATACTCTGGCCCAAGTTATGGAATACCAAGGGTAGAGGGAGGTTAAAATTTAGTCATCTTGAGAGCTGACTTCAGATGGGTCTACACAAAGGTATGGTCTCTGAAGACTTAACACCTCTGGAAGCAGCATTCCACTCTAGCAGTCTTCCAAATAAAATTAAGGAGGAGCACTGCTATTTTGGCCATGCTCCCTGCAGGGTAACAGTTTGTAACAGAAGCACCCAGAAAAAGGAATCAGTTCTTGGTGAGATGAAAGGACAGAGGCTAGAAGGGAGGAGAAGGAAGGGAATAGCCATTAACATTTTGATACCAATTTGCACCAATTTGGTATACAATGCAGAGGGGAGACCACAGCCACTTCTCTTCTGACAGTGCATTGTGCATAAGAATTTATTGTTCACTCCGTTATTTTTGTTTTGTACTTGTCCTCTGCCTGCTGACAGTGGCAGAAGAATTATGTTAGAGAGCTTTGTGTCAGAATGAACAGATTCATCTACCAGTCAAAGGAGGAATAGCTAGGGGAACACTACTGAGATGAGACTGTGAGAAAATTGTCAGAACAATTTCCCAGGAAAAGAGATCCAGTGAAAAATCAGTCTCTGAAAGACATAGTGACAAAAGACCCTTCCCCCTGAAGCTGCCATATCATTTGTCAGCCTGGTGCCACCTATGAGAGTACAAGGACTACAGGTAGCACTGGACATTTACATCCTCTAGATTTAGAGGACTAATGGGTGAAATAGGGAGTGACTGCCCAGCTGTCATGGGTTTCCAAATTATGTCCCCTGTAGAGCCCTTTATCAGAATTGAAGAACATAGAACAGTGGCTCATAATGGGTAAATATCACAGCAGTACTGCAATCACTGTTGTTGGCTTCTTGTGTCCTCAGTTTCATCCACAAAAAGAATGGTGGTCCAAAAAATATTTACTTGTCTCCAATGGACAGATTTTTCAAGGAACCTCAGAAATGTGCTTACATGCATTGTTACTGTTAGGTTGGGTAAGCCCCTATCAATGTCAGTTGGAAGTGACAGTCTGGGGTAGTAGTCTGGGGTTTTCCAGATTTTTTACACTTCTGATATACATGAAAGAAGATTTTTGTTGTTTTTGGTCTTAGGATGATGGCTAGGGGGGTGTTGGATTTGTGGCTTGTCTGGGCAATTTTTTACAAAATGTCCAAGTTCCCCACAGTAGAAGCATCAGGCATTTTCTTTGGATGTCACTGCTGCAAAGGCTCCTGTGACTCCTTCAGCAATGTCCTTGGCCACTGCTTGGGCTACTCTGTTTTCAGTGGACATGTAACGTGTGCAGGTTTCCACCATTTGTTCAATGTTGGGCTCTGTGACAAGAGGCAAGGACCTCAAAATAGTTTTACATTGTTCATTTGCATTGCTCATAGCAAGTTTTCATAATAGTTGTTTTCTTGCCTCTGCGCTCTCAATTTGTTTTTCCAAAGCATCTTTTAGTCTGTCTACAAATTTAATAAAGGTTTAATTTATTTTTTGTTTGATGTTAGAAAAATGCATGGTTGGGTGGAATCATCAGGTGTGAGAAGTATGGATGTTTTTGCTGCATTGGCTATGTCTTGCAATGTGTCACTGGGCAAAGCATTTGCCTGGTCAGAAGGCTTTGATAAATTGCCTCCTCCAGCTAATTGTTCTACTGTAAAATTTAGACGATTTGAATCTTTTGCATAATTATCAGATAATATTTTTAGGTGTTTTTTCCAATGTCTTTGAAATAACATATACTCAGCAGGTGACAAAAGATGTTGTGCTAGGTTCTTTAAATCATGTGGTACTAAAACGTGTGCAGAAAAAAATGCTTCTAAAAAGTTTTAAAAAATTTGGGTATTTCTACCATTTTCTTTTGCAGTTTTTGATAATTCAGTTAATTGTTTTGAATAAAAAGCTTCCCAATGAGCATTATTAGTAGAATGTCCTCTGCGACCTGCTTTGTATGTTACAGGAAAAGCAGAAATTTTTTGAGCTATTTGCCAATCACCATTTTGTGTGGCTAATAGCTTAACATTGTTCCAGGGGTCTTGTTCATATTCTGAACTATAAAAATCAGTGTCCTCAGAGGACGTAGAATATCTACGTCATCTGCGGTGTTTTTTAGAATGAGAGGGGAGGGTGTGGGTGAGGGGCGCGGAGACAGGCAAGGGAGCGCACGGCTGGGAGGGGGGGAGCGGGGGGTTGGGGGGGGGTAGCGGGGTTTAGGAATTGTTTGGCTGAGTGCATGACATGGTTTCGCCACACGGTGGCAGTGGTGCATTAGAAATAGAAGCAGGAGCTGAGAGAAGGGGTGCTAGGGGGGGTGGGTAGAGAGGGAACACGGGAGTTGGGAGCCCTTGGAATGTTGGAGGAGTGCGGTTTCTGCGGCAACTGTAGGGAGTGAGGGAGCACAGGAGGCCCCGGAGGGGATTAACAGCGGGGGATGAGGGGAGTTGTAAAATGCAGGTTGAGGAGAGGTAGGGGGAGGGTGAGACTGGTACTGACTCGGGGGGTTTGTCGCGGGAAAAAGGCAGGGGGAGGGAAAAACGGCGCCTATCATGGTATGTGAAGCCGAGGGGCCATGCACGGTGGAGGGGGACTGGGGTACGCGACCGGGGGTTTGACTTTGCTGTGCGGCCGGCCGTGGCCCCGGGGCGGGCGGCAGCGCGGTTTCTGCGGCTCGCCCCGGCTGTGCGCGTGGGGGGAGGGGCATCTGTTCCGCGGCGGGACCGAGCGGGGCTGAGGGGAAAGGCGGGGTGTCGTTTGCACACGCGGAGTGGAAAGGAGGGGGGCGCGGGGGACCCGTCGGTTTGGGGGAAAACAATGTCTCATTTTGCTGCGCGGATTCGAGAAGGGGGGGAGGGGGGGAAACAGGCGGTTCGGTAAAGCACAAGGTCTCGACAGAAGCCGGCTTGGGGCTCGGGGCTAGCAGGGCGCGGGGGGCTTGTGTGGGGAGCGGGGCTTTGGTTTTTCGCGATGGCATTGGGGAAGGACTTCGTGAAATGAAGCCACCGGGATCGGGGGAGAGAGCGGGGGTGGGAAAAAACACAGATAGCTGGGGGGGCACAGAGCGTGTTGCTCTTATTATCTCTTGAGATAAAGGAATGAATCGGTCGGCTGCGAATTTTTGCTGTGTTTGTAAAAAGTAAATTTGAGTTCCCACAGCCTGCCAAAACTTTTCAGACGCGACGGAGTGAGAATTAGTATCAGGAAAATGAAGGCATATAAATTTAACAAAGGATTTTAAGGAAGACTTAGGGAGTTTTTAGAAAATTTAAAATTGTTAGCAGATAAAAGAATAATAATTTGGGAATAAAAGCCTTTTTCCATGGGGGTTAGGGAGGGTTTGGTGAGCAAACCACCCATGGATCTTCTTGGCTAGCCAGCAAAAAAACGAGAAAAAAAAGAAAAGAAAAAAAACAACTTGCTTTTGACCTTATAAAAATGCGCACATTCAAAAGCTAAGTGCTCACCAGATCTTAGCAGAGAAGGTCAGTTTTGCTGGCTGCTGCTAGCGACTTCCAATCCCCAGTCCGGTGCCTGGGGTTGCTGGACGAGTCTTGGATTTTTGGTGTGAGTTCTTATAAAACAAGAACTTACACCTCCAGACGGCTTGGCGATGCCAAGGCAGATAGGAGAACTGCTCACAGGGTCTTGCTAGGGTGCGAAGAAACTGTCCGGGCGCCAAAATGTAGCTGTTTTTTTTTTTTTAGAGTTGGGTGTTTTCCAACCCCAGGGTCTGCAGCCCTGACTCCAGGTACTTCTGAACCCTGGATGGAGAGCCCTCAGCTACTCACTAGCGAAGAACAAAAGGCGTGAGATCGTGCTGCAAAGTTCCAAGGATAGCTTTATTGCCCTCGAAGGGAGATGCTAGCAACGGTCTAATTATATCAGATAACAAAACACTTTATATAGGTTTCCAGAGGATTGAGTTTCCAACCAATAAAAACTACAACTTACAAAATAACCAATTATCTTAAAACTCTAAGTGAGAAAAGAACCAATTAACTTGTAACTTTAAGAGCCAATAGAAATCCTAAGAGATAACGGGGTTTTCGGTAGGGGAGGGGAGGTCATGTTTGAAGGAATTTCTTTGTTTCATGGGATGGCATCCCAGGGGTATGCTTTAGGGAGTGTAACATCTTCTACAGAAGATAAATTAAATTGTGGAAATTTTGTGTGATGAAACTGAGCTGAAGGTATTTTGATATTTTCCATGTAGTGTCTATTCTGAGAACCACTTCATCATCTTGAAGAAAGAAACCTCTTCAATATAGTCTAAATTACTTTTGGTTTTGACTGAGTATAAACATAAGACAGCCAATGCTCCAGCAGTTCAGTCAACCATATGCTGTGTTTTATTGTTTGTGTTTTGTGTCAATGCTTAGATAATGTGAAAATAAAGGATTTGAAAGCTCTGAGCAAGATGTCTTGTCAGGACCCTGTTGCCTCTTACATTAAACTGCCCAAGAACAGGATAGAGTTTCTCCTGATCAGAGTTGCAGACCTACAACTACCAAATGCTATCACTCAACAGTGGGACAAAGAGAATGGATGCTGGGATAGGACTTGTGCTCCTGTCTAGTTCAATGCAAGAGATTCTTAAGTGAGTATTTACACCCCCTCTAAGCTTCAAACTCCACCTTTAGGTAAAGGCAAGGGGTTCGAACACTGGGCTTGTATCACCCCAAGAAGCAGTGCACCAATCCCTTCCCAGATTGAAAAGGCAAATCCACATGTTTCAGGACTACAGCATAAATTCTGTACATAAGGATTCTGTACCACAGGACTGAACCATCCCCTTCCCGGGAGACCACCTCGGAAGTTAGTATGGAGGAAGTCTCCTTGCATAATGGCAAGCAAGCCCTTAAAAACACAAAAGCTGAATCAAGATTACTTAGAAGACTTCTTTGTCTCTTGAATGCTCTATAAAACCAGTGCTGCAACAGATCATCTCTTACCAGAAACACAGCCAAATCTTCAAAGCATCAGCCTGGAGGTGGAAGGTAGTTTGAAAGAATGAAGTCACTTTCCCGTTTAAAACCAGAACTGCTGTATCTAACAGCAACTCAGCCCACAGTATCCCAGACATTCTGGGGTCTCATGCTGAGATTGGGACTCTGGCCCTCTGGTCCTCTCCACTAAAGAAGATAGCAACCCTCCTGCAAGCTTTGGTATAAATTTAAAAGGTATTAATGCCATCCTCACATAGTTTTTTGCACATCTCTCACCAGTTTGTGCTAGGATTAGGACTATCATGACTTTGATATTATGCCCCTTCTTGTCACTGTTCATTGAAAGTATATCTAAACATATTAGTAAAGATTAGGGATTTGCCATGCATGCAACACTGCAAAATCCAAAACAGTGTGTTTAGTGTGCAGTATCCCTGGTAATAAGGCAAAAGAAGGAAGCTGGTGTTTTGTACCGTGCCACAAAATAGCCTGCCTGTCCCACATATATTAGAAACAGGAACTATGAGCATTTAGACACAAGACATGGCAGATTTTCTACAATGCAGATATGCAGCAGGTGATGTTTAAAGTGCATTTAAAGACCAGTCAGGCTTATTTAAGTGCTTGCTGGGGTGACAGCTGTTCCCTTTTGTGGAGGAAATGCCCATGAAAATCTGAGCATTTTGGAACAAATCCCATTGCACAGACTCATGGGAATAACAGGTGTTTGAACTCAAATGGCTGCATGTGCTACCAACACAACAAAAGAGCATGACAGAGGAAGACAACTTTCTGTTTTCTGATAGTCTCTACACTTAGTAACTTAGAAAATGTTTACCTGTATTTGGAAAATAACATCACTAGTCCTCCAAAAGACATGAATCTGCAAAGGGCTGTCCCTACACTGCAGTTGGATTCACCATTTTCAGGTAAAAATCAGAAAAAAACCCACCCAGGTTTAAAAGCACTTAGGCATGAACCACATACACATTAGTCACCCATGGGGAAATTTCTTTTTCCCAATATTGCAGTGTCCTATAAAGATCTTTCCAAAGAGGAAACATCTTCCATTCTCAGTTATCATGACTTGAAAGAGCAAGATTTTCAAACTTCTGCAAAAAGACCTATATGAATCATCAGAACTGACCAGAATCAGACAGTTGAGCCATTGTTAATATAAATCACTGCATGCATGCATCACCAATTAGTCACCCCACATAAAACAAATGCTGCCTAAGGTCTGTGCTTGTACATCACAGGAAACCTCATTCAGAGTCCAAGTCCAAGAGCCTGTGAATTGAAGAAAATACTGTAGTTCCATAAAATCATCCATAGTACAAACTTCTAACCTTGATCAGTTCTGCTGCAAACCAGGCAGTGTTTCTGCAACTCTCATGAATGGTGTTAAGCTGTCAATCAACTGAGAAGCAGTAAAACTGTAGGTTCACTTCTTTTCCACTGCACATATTCCATTTGTCCTTTTTCTTTCTCTAAGTGTTGATGTATTAACAATTTTATTCTGCTTGATGGCATGCCATTTTCATGCCTGTGACAGTGGCAAACCTGGGTTGTTTGAATCTATTCAAGTCTCTCATGACCATATTTTTCGAAATGTGAAGCTGCACTACAATGGTTTAACATTCTCAATGAAATGCAGGAACTGGAAGCTGGAAGCCTGGAAGGAATCATTAGTATTTACAAATACGATTTATTCTATATTTGAGATGCCACTGACTGCAGCTGCATACTTCTATGTACTTCTGTGTATTCACATTCCAGAATCCCACTTCTTAAATACTGCATATGCAAGACATATGCTGTGCAGTACTGCAAGCTGCTTATAAAGAGCCTGCAACATCACATCTTCTGAATTAATTCAGAATCCCCACAGCTGTTTTTCACAGAGTTAGTAGATAATGTGTAAAGTTCAGGTACTCTGAAGCCATTTCTTTCACATCAGTGGTCATTCTAGATTTCAGCTTTGAACACCTCATTCATTTGCACTTGTTTTTTTCTGCTCTTCTTCTTGCTGATCTTCTCAAGAATCCTGGTTCCCACCAAAATCAATGGGACTTGACTAAAGTGGTTAATGGTCAGATTTTAAAAAGACATTTCTATGTCCATGCGGTGGAGGGATTCTCAAGAGAGCCTACTTACATTGACATATTCCTTATTACATTGTGTATCTGGAGTACAATTATTTCTTTTTAAAGTGACATGGGAACATATGTCATCTACATGGCAGAAAACTTCATCTAAATGCTCAGCTCCAGCCCACATCCTCACTATTTTGCCCTGACTTTCAATATGCTGTGCAGTATTTTATCTAAGTATTGTCTTACATTGGTATTTATTCTGTATAACTCTGCATTTTATTCCATACTTCCTGTATGGTCTGGCATTAACTCCTCTAGTTCCTTATTTAAAATGAGAATGGATTCTTCAAGGTCAAGTTCTCTCCTAGAGAGAATGCATAGAAGGACTTCGTATCAAAGAGAGGATGTTTCCAGATCAACATGCTAGAGGCTGAGTTCTTACCATGTTCTCAGAGTTGTCAAGACAACGATGAGCTCTAGATCCTGTTTGGTTCAGTCTCCACCATGTGAGACTGGCAAGTGATGTGGGAAGGATTGTGTGTCTGCACGCAAAGACAGAGGGGAAAGCAAAGACAGGGGAACTTTCAAGACTGAAGAGAGTGCATGCTGTGTTCTCTTACATGAGGGAAGTGATACTTCTACATCCTTCTCCAGTTCTTGAAAGGACTCTGTTGAGACCCCATCTGATTCTAGCTTTTTTCTTCCAATAACCCCAGTGTCTTGTCATTGCTTCCTCACCTTTTTATCTCTAGTAGGCCTGAACCCCTGGGCCCCTGGATGTGTTCTAGCCCTCACCTGACCTTTATCCGATGGATTGCAATTAAAGGATGATAAGAAAATGCTGAAAGCTTTAATGGAGTATATAAAGATTATATTGCACTAATTGTTTAAGAGTAAATAAGAGTGTAATATATGGAAGAGTTATACTGTGTCATAATAAGCTGGAATTAATCTCTGCAGCACTTCTGTCCAGATATTTAACTTCTGTGAAGGGAGTGGCTAAAATAGTCAGAGAAAATCAGCAGTTTCTAATGCTCACTTTCAGATCAGGCAACCACACAAATTTAGTCCCCAGAAAAGTGTCTTAACACACTGAAACTTGAAACCTGCAAGCTAGCACAATGGTATTGGCATTTATTCTTCTTAATATTACATGAAGAAATACATTAGGAATTCACTAGTTCCCTAAAGAGTTCAATCCAAGATCCTTTTCCTCCTGAGGCAAGACAACATGCCCGACTACAGCCCTGCAAATCACCCAAATGTCAGCTCTGTTAAGAATCACCATTTAAGAAGATGACTCAATCCAAGTGAAGTATATGAGTGTCCTTCAGAGGATGCCTGAAATATTGGTAAAATTTGGGATTTGTCACAATTTGAACCATAGGCTGAAAATGTCCTTAATTCTGCCTTTTATTCTTTTTTAAAAATTTTCTTAAAGTGTTAATCACAATCATTAGAGAAGTCTTTTAGTAGTCTTTGAAGTGAATTCTTTAACTGTGATCACAAAGTACTACTACTTTATTTCCTTTGAACTTTGACTTTTTAGGCTATCCTTATCCATATATGGCATTTAGTACAGGAAATGTGCTCACAGTCATACTGAGAAAAAGAAGGTGAGAAAGAACAGGTGTCCTAATAAACACTTTCATCTATTTTTTTTCCATTTCAGCTGTTGAATGAGAAGATGCCTCTCTTAGCATGGCTCTTAGTAAAAACAGTGAATTAACCACAGACTTCACCTTTGTGAAACTTTATTTACCACAATCAGTACTCCAAGGCTTTTTTTACAAAAGATGTCGTAAGTTACGAGTGAGTATTCCACAGTGGTTACCATGCATTACTACAGCCAAAGGTCAACACAGAGACAAGGTCTCAATCCACAAAGCAGTAGATTTCACAGCATCTCTCTCCTCACATCTTTTTGAGACTTACCTCTGCATTCTGATGGGTATAGTGACCACATCTTCCTCCTCCATTTTGCTGGATGGAAGGAAGGCTCCCTTCTTCTGGATTAAAAACTTAGCAATGACATTGGCTGCAGCCTTGTGTTGCTGCTTTCCTTTTGAACCATACACCCGGAAAATATGTTTATAGTACACAGAAAGTAAATTGTGTGGAATGGATAGGGAACAAACAGGAATCCAAGGGATTACCTTGGATGGGTCCAAATCTATTTTACAACAGTTCACATTTGGATACAAGAGCTGAACTGGTAGCACCCAGGTTAGAGCCTGTGATGGGCAGAACCATACATGGAGGAGTTGTGACATCCTGTGGCAAAAATTGGAAATGGGATACTAACGGTTACCTCTTTAAAACAGATTACTTTTGGAACTTCCAGATATCAAAGCCTCAACAGTGCTTTTAATGCTAGAACTTTGTTGCCTGTAGCTTAGATTTTTTTTTTAATAACTAGAAAAAGTCGCCATGAAGTATCACAGGTATCCAGCACCATGACAGTACTGTAATTTGACCCCTGCTAAGAGCAGAAGATGACCATCTACAGAATGAAACTTAAAGTCATATGGATGACATCTTGCCAGGGGTTTCACAAATTGTCATGGATTGCAGGATAAAAGTCACATTCAAGAAGTTCCCTCCCAAGTTTTGGAGGACAGAAGTAAAACAGACTAGAGGACTGAAGGAAAACAGACTAGAACCTCATCATCTGTTTAGCTCAACTTCTTTGCTTTATCCTCCCTAGTTCTGCCTTTCCACACCCTTCCTCACTTTTTCAGCTCCTGACCTAGGTCTCCCATTTTCTGATCCAGACCTCCTCAGTTCTGCTCTACTGGTTGCTCAACCTGTCTCTCCCTTCTCCTCGTGCCACACTGGTTCTCTACCACTCCCCTCTCCTATTTTTTCTTTGTTCAGCCAGCCAAGTTTCTCCTCTTAAATCACACATTTGTGTCCAATCCATCTTATCTTTGTTCAGCTACTGCTCTGCTCCCAACTAGTGCCTAATCCTATCCTGCTAAATTTTCTACTCCTCCCGGTCTGATTTTACAGTTCAAGCACATCAGCAAGTCATCACAGCATAACAAGTCCATTAACAGAGTAGCAGTAATTCATCTTGCAGCAAATTACACTATCTTATCTCAAGGTTAATGTGAGGTAAAATTAATTTGGCTCAGCCTTTGTCACAGGCAGCTAAACTAGTGCACTCTTCTACCATTTTGCAACATGCAGAGTTAATCCACTCAGACATTGTGCAGTAACTCTTAAGGGTGTGGACAGTTTACTCACACATCTGAGCACCTGGTGTGCCCTACAGCCAAGTGTCTATAAAAAAAATATCCAGACAGACAACACCCTAGCTCACCAACACAGTCTTGTTCTGGGAAAGTTATATATGAAAAAAAACTACCAAAAAATAAACCCAACCCTATGGCCCACAGATCTAAGCAGAAGACATCAGTCAAGTGTTTCTTTTTGTGGTTTTTTGGTTTTGTTTTGTTTGTTTGTTTTTTTTTTGTTGGAAATAGGAATCTTTTTTGATTGCTTACAGTTTAGTTGACTGCATCTCCCTTTCACTAGAGCAACAAGGTATGTTCTTGACATACACAGACCAACCTACCAGATAAGCTTTGAGTCCCTTTTCCAAAGTACTGATCATAGGCAAGATTGCCAAAGTTAAATGCCTGGGATCAAATATTTCCTCAGAGATCTTTTTCTTTGGAAGTGTGTGGTTTATATTAAAAACAAATAAATAAACAAGATCCATTCAGACCAGTCCTCACAATTTGCCCTCGCAGTGCATTCCACAGCACACAACAGTGTGCTAGGGGCCCTGGCCAGGTCTCACACAGCTTCAGGTCCGCAAGAATATGGAGATTTCAGGCAAAGAACACTTGATATAGTAATAATCAACACAACTTTTAACACTTGTAAGGCTGTCCACTGTATATACCTGAAGTTCACAGAAATTTCTTAGAAATACAGATTACAATTAGCCAATATTTTACCCACACACACACACTCTAATCAAAGCAAGTTCCATGAACCTGAACCTTGAGATTTTTCACTCAGCCGCATATACCTGTCACCTCCCATGAGTGACTACTGATCTTCAGGCAGCTATGCAGCGACCTGAAAACTTTTATCTTTTATTTTTTGACAAGTTAGTTAGTTGACAAGTCACATCAGTCTCCAGAGCTGGTTCCCTACATAGTCTTTCGGGTGCCAACAATCAAGAGATCAGAGGCAGTAAGGCCAGCCAGATTATGGTGAACAAAGAAAAACATGGCAGCATCTCACATTTAGTCCAATTTAACGCAGTTAAAGTTAATAGTGGGACTGGACCTTTTTGGTCAAACATGACTCCAGAGAGCCCTGACATCTTGTAGTACTCTCAAGAACCCATTTAGTCATTCCATTGTTCCTTCTCAACTTGGTTTCCAACTGGATCCATTCCACATAAGAAAAAAAGAAGTCCAGGCCAGCTGTATTTAGTAATCTCTGAAAACCTTCATGTGGAAAAAGAGGGTGGAGTCAACAAAGAATATTTTTTTGGCCCAAGTACAGTTTACACCACCTCATTACCCCAAGGCAGATGTTCAGCATGGAAAAATTTCAGCATGGAAATCATGGAGTTTTAATGAAATAAGATACAAAAAGGAAAACTGAATTTGATTATGAGAAATGCCAGGGATCTCTATTAAAAAGTGTCTTCTGTTGCCACATAAATAATTATAATAACGGACCACATTGTAAAGCTCTTTAGTAAAATGAAGGTCTTTACAGCCTGCTGGGTATCTTTAAGGCATGGATCAATCCATTGTGGGAAGTCCTACAAATGTACAGATGGCAATGATGTCTGTCAGAAACAAAGCTGTGACAGCTTTTCTTAGTTGACACATCTTCAGTTGACCCACTAACCTAAAAAAATTGTTGCTTCAGGCAAAAGGTGGGTCTTTAAGAAAGTAAGCAGGCATTCAGCCTACAAATAAATTCACAGAGCCAAGGAATTTGGAACTACAGTCCTAAAGTTGCTTTCCTGCAATGAGGTACTGAGGGGCCAGTATTTTATGTCAGACTTGACATGCTGTGAATAATCCTTTGATATACAGTTTTACACATAAAATAACTAACATAAAGGACTTGCTTCAAGATTATAGACAGAGGAGAGGACCCATTTGCAATTTCTCTGCTTTTTGTATCCTATTCCAAGGCGGCGTTGCCTGCAAATCTCCTTATCTTCACAAAAACATTAGCCATTCCTGGTTTTAACATTTAGCATGAAGCTTCCAACTTTGCTTCCTCTATAAAAGGATAGCCTTCTCCTTGACAAAACAGCAATGTTTTGCAAAGCATGATGTTAACTGGTAATCTTTTGTGCAGGTCTCTTGAGATATGCTCAACAGGTGAAAAAGCCTTGCAGCCTCTCTGGGGAATACGTACCAAGCTTATTTTCACAAAACCAGAGAAGCAATTAGGTTGAAAAGACCTCTGAGATCACTGTGATGCCTGGAAAAGCTGACCTTGAACAGAGACTAGGCGGAGGAAAATGAATAAAATAGGCATTTATTGAAAGGATGCACTTTGGGCAGTACAAGAGCCTACCTGGGGCTACACCCAAGTTGAATCCAAGATGGATCCCAGTCACAAGTTTTTACACTTCTATAAGTTTTGGTTCATCTTCATATTGGGGTCAGTTATCCAACCACAGTTTCAGGTTATGACGTCTCAACCCCTTGGCTTGCCCCTTTCCCTCTGCTGTTGTTTATGATTTTTGGGTGCCGCTTGTCCTTGACTTTCTAGATAGGAAAGGATTGTTTTGTCAAACTATCCTGCGAAGAGAACTTACTAATACCTAATATGAAGTTTCAGAGTTACATACCAAGCAGCAGAGAGTCTGAAAAATATAAATGCTAAAACCCAAGGCATCAACTGAGTTCAACATATGAAGAAACACCACTGTGTGAAATAGACCATGGTACTGCGTGACACATCCAGTCTTTCCTTAAACTGCCTCCACCGATGGTGACACCACCACCTCCCTGGGCAGTCCATCCCAATGTCCAATTCCTCCTAACGTCCCATCTAAACCTCCTATAGCACATCTTAAGACTGTATCCTCTTGCCTTGTCACTGGTCGCCTGGGAGAAGAGGCCAACCTCCACGTGGCTACACCTTTCCTTCAGGGAATTCTAGAGAGATAAGGTCACCGAGCCTCCTTTTCTCCAGGCTAAACAACCCCAACTCCCACTCCTCGTAGGACTTGGGCTCCAGACCCTTCATCAGCTCCCTTGCCCTTCTCTGAATTCGTTTTTACCACTTTATAGGTGTAGAAGTCCTAAATTCCAAGCAAAGCCAAGAATAAGAATATCCAGGCTTGAATCCTGCCCCTAACTGTAACTGCTAAATCAGATTTCCTAAGCACTAAGCGACGGTTCCGGGGAGCAAGCATCACATGAAACAACTCCAGCAACAGCTACTGGAAAGCAAAAATACATGCCCTTCTTTTCCCAGACTCGCTCGTGCCCTGTTGTTTCCAAGTTCTGCTACATCCCCGCGCCAGCGCCGCTCTCCCGGAGGCTGCACAAGATGCGGGCGGCAGGGCGAAGTCTTAGTGCTCTGCCGAAAGCGGGTGCGAGGTGCGGGAAGGGGCAGGAGCACCAGCAGCAGCACGCCGGAAGAAGCCGGGGAAAATCCCGAAGAGCGACGACGCTTCCGGGAAGAGTCACGATCAGCCACCCACAGCCCCGGGTAGGGCAGGGTACGGGCCACAGCAACGCCCGGCCGCAGGGGCGGGACATTGGCGGCCCCGCCTGCCCGCCCGCCGTGGTCATGGGAACGGCAGCCGAGGCCGACCACTCGGTTGGACGGGCTCCCGGCCGGAGTTTTGAATGCTCCTTCGGTACCGGGCCCCGCCGGGACCGCAGAGCCCTGCCCGCGGCTCCGCCCCGCTGCAGCCCCGGGCGGCGGCACCCGTACGGCCAAGGCCGAGCCCTTCGACGGGCGCGGAGCCGAGAGTTGGGCGGTAGACGCGTGAGGTCCTCCTGCCCCAGGACCTCCCTTACGCCAGGGTCCTACGTCGGGGCTGTCGCCGAGTTCGACACGAGGTGGGTGCCGCTCGAGCAGCGGTCTAGTGATAGGGCTGGCGGCTCCAACGAAGCTGGGGCAATGCAACATTTGTTGGAGCAAAGCCAGCTCTTCCCGGAGGGAAGCATCACGTACAGTATGGTATTTCCACTGATTACTATTGCACCGTGCCTTCCTTTTAATGTTTCATGTCGTCGCGTTTTCTGTTTAGGTTGGTGGTGCCTCCAAAGAAAGCAGATTTTTCTACTAGATTTTTCACCTGTATCTTCTGCAGAACAGTAGCATTTCAGCTTTGAGGCTTATTTGCATGATGATGACATTTGTTTGATACAGAGACATACATTTCAGTTCTTTCTTCCTAGTTTGTTTTATACTCTCTTATATCTAGACTTTTAAAGAAGGAAGTGGAGCCTGATGGTTTGTACTGATTCTTCAAATATATAACTATTTCTGTTTGTTCACTTGTCTTTCAGACCTTCTGTATACACTGTGAAGTGAGAAGGACCCTCCAAAGTCAAATGTCCACGCTCAGCTTGGTGATAGAGTGGTAGGTTTTGGCCAGAGACAGCTCACGTATTGACCTTGTCTTTTTTTGCATACACATGGGTAGAAACTCTGTCTCAGTCCTAAGCTACTCCCTTAAAACAGCAAAATATGAAGCAGAGAAAGAAGTTTTATCTAAAACAAGACAACACGGGGAGTAGCCATGATTGCTGGCCTATGGTGACTCTGTAACAGCAGCCTAGAAATACCCTGCTTCATGTTTTGAGTAATTTCCTAAGCTGTGTCAGTGTTTTTAATAGACTATCTTCAGATGCTGTTAACTATAGCTTGTATATGTTACTTAGATCTAATAAAATAAGTGGACAGCTGCTCAGCTGTTGTTCAAGCAGAGCTGTCATTTCACACAGTACCTGACTTACCTAGGGATATACTTACACTACCGATCAATGTAGCCTACTTAGACTAAAATGAAATATCTGGTGACATCTAAGCAGCCAATAGAGACTGCAAATCCATGCTAATTCTTCATACAGAATTAGCAGAGTATAACTTCCTACCTAATCCTTACCTAGTTACCCCATGCTTAGCTTCCTACTGTATTTTCTCCCCTGCTGTCAGCATTCCCCTTTTAAAATCAGTTTAAAACCAGCTAGGACATGTCTGTGGGGGTTGCAGTTACACCTTCAGACAGTAGTGATAGCTGCATGGGATGCATACAGGTAGAGTGCCAGAGGAAAACAGACTTGGTGCGACTGCACAATGAATTGAATTTTAAACAGAGTCCTCCTGGAGCTATGCCTGTTACTGAGGCTGCAAGGTAGATATTCTGAACTCAGACTGCATTACTGGACAGCAAAAAAAAAAAGCCCTGAGCAGTTTTCCAACAATGGAGTCAAGGAGCTTTTTTTTTTTTTTTAAGAATGTTGCTGCATATCTCTTACTCCATTATCTCAGAATATTTCTTATATCTATATGAAAACAAGAAAGTATATGTCTGCCTCTCCATAGAGAGACAAGCACACAGTGCTGGGAACATGTGAGACCCTTGTAACAGTATGGCTCTGTTAACAGTTCAGGCCAGATGAAGGAAACAGGCATCCTGTCACTAAAGTTGTCATGTGACAGGTGTAATGGTGCAGATGGGTGTGGTGGCAGATTCTTGCATAAAACATGTTTTAGAATCAATCAGCAAATGCATAATATGCAATTCAAAACCCTGCGTCCTTGAGTTCTTAATCTGTAGCTTCTCAAATTGGGATGGACACAGGTTGTGATACTATTAGTTCATAGGGTATTCCAAATTCTCAAAAGTTGAACTCCTTTTGAAGATAAATGGAACAAAAATGCAATTTCATGCACAGCAAGCAGCTACCCATGGCAGGGTACCTAGAGCTTCATCAACTGACACCATCTTACATTCGGGTGAATACTTGAAAAGCCACCTATATGCTTTTGAGTTAGCACCTGCTGAAATAAAAGGGGCAATTTGCAACTCATTTCTAATTTCAGTCTTTACAGAAGCTCAGGCCAGTAGACCTACATCACTTATGATTGCAAAGATTTATTGGCAGCCATAAATTTAGCAATTTAAGGCATATCTACCCAGGGAAATTAGTCCTTAGAAGGAAGGGTGCAGATGCTTAATGTGATCATTTTTGTATGCTAACTCTCTTTGAGTTATTTTTAATAAATGCTAAAACTGTTCCAGTATAAAATAATTTAACTTTACACTTCAAGTGGAATATATTACTTTATTTTTAGAGCTCTAGAAATAGGAGAGAGTTACATGGGGTGACGGGCTAGAAGTTCACATTGCTGCATATTCAGAGTTACTGCATACTAACTTCTTTATGTAACAAACCGTTAGACCTTTCAGTTTTCTGTATAAGTTTAGCACTTGAAAACAGCCAGAAGACAAGTCTGTGCATCTGCTGCTGAGCCTGGTATGCTTCACATATTGAGAAGAACCATCCAACTTGCTGACATCATTAGTGTACATATGCCACTTTCTTTCCCCATCCCAAATGTGCAGTCCTGTAAATCACAGCAGGCTGGAATTATGATCTCCTTAATACTGTTTGAAGTGGCTAAATTACAGCCTCTCTCCTTTGTGTCTACACAAATGCAAGGTGAAGGCACTGATATTCTGATGCATGGCTACTGGACTGATCCATTTCCCAGCTTGCAGTTTGTGTTTCAAGGGCAAAGATCCAGTGCCTGCATATATTGGTCGAAGATGGAGGACTCAGCAGCGCCTGGAGGCTCTTCAGCAGCTTGCTGTGTAAGTGTTCTATGGTTGGACATTTTAAAATGAACATACAAGCAAAACCAACAAAAAATCTTGTATGCTGAAGTGGAGATGACTGTAATTTGCTCCTACTTATATTTCCCTTGAAATTAAGAGATTGCAGCTGTTGTGAAGTATGGTTACCCATCTGTTTCTTACAGGGTGGATGTTTCACATTTCCTTCATCCCTGTGCTATCTGCTTTGCAGTGGTTGCCATGAAAAAGAGGAAAGTTATTTCAGTCTCTTACAGATCAGATGAGTTATGAAGATTTCAGTGATTCATGTGTGTTACTTCAGTGGGAGCTCTTTGATTTTAGTCCCGTTGAGTTGCAGCTGGTTAGGTTGCTTTTGCTGCTGCTTCCAGGGTCCTTGGGGCTTGAATTGGGGCACCACATTTTTAGTGCAGAGGTTTCTTAGTTGAGCTTTCTCCTGGTGTCACAATTTGGGTTCTGATTCAACAGATATTAAAAAAAAAGTTTGTGTGTTCTGCCTCACCACAGGTATTTTTAAGTCCTCTTCTAGCTGTATTCAAGACTACCAGCAGCCTAGGTTTTTGTTTTCAAAGGTTCTTTCTGCTTTAAGCAACTAACATTAGACCATGGGCTTTTCAGATGGTGCTTCCTCTGGGGTTGCTAGTAATGGAGTTCTCCCACATGCCAGACAAATATCAAAGATGCTCAAGACTGGTAGAGTGGATTTCACTGATTTTGTTCAGTTTCAAAGGCATATTCTTCTAATTTACATAAAAATGATAATGATAATCATAATAATAGATTATTTTTTCTTAATAATATTTTCTTAATAAGTATTATTAAGACAGTTTCAAACTATCCCCAGCACATGAACACCTCAGCAGCTTATATTTTGCTGGCTTTTCTCTAGCAACTTGACACCTGCACTGCTTTAAAATTGATTTACATTGCAACAACATGCATTTGCAAAATGTCTTGCAATTAACAAAAAAAGAGAAATACATCCTCTCCGTTTCAACCTGCACTGATTGACAGTGCTGCGGATATGAAAGACAGAATATTTCTCAGCTGTCTTCTCAGTAGTTGCATTGCCTCTGCAAGGTTACTGGTAATAAATGCTCGTTTATCTCAGCAAGGTCAGCTAATATAAGTCAAGGACATGCAAGAGGCAGGATCTGTGGAATAAAAAGGGCTATTTCCCTGGGTTCCCATTGTGCCTATAACTATACCATAATAGGATGAACAGTTTATGTTAATAAAGTTAGATCACCTGTGCTGAATGAAACACAAATCCATCTGGATGGAACAACAGTCTGATACATAAAGAGTCAGCTAGTGGAACTAGCCATGAGCTCAATTAACTCATTTGAATTACAACTTCACAATTACAGATTGATTAGTGCTGAGCAAGTATATCAGGTTACGACATTGCATCTCACAATACTCCCTTCTCATTTCTTACATCATGTGACTGAAAGCCTTGGGAAGAGATGACTTTAAACTTGCCTTGGCAGTAAATTGTGTGTCATAGGAGCTTAATGACGCATCTCACTCTAAGCTTGTCTATGGCAGGTAGCCATACTGTGCCTCTGCAGATTCCACAGTGCAGTTTGCAGGAATTATATGAGGGCTTGGAAGACAGCTGATCTCAGCATATTGTCTTCTGTTTTGATCTCAGCTGTCAAGCAATGTTATGTATTGTTAATTGTATATCTGTAAATATACCTTTGTAATTAAAGTTAGGCATCAGCACCCAACCCACAAGCCCATACATCTTTGAGGTCAGAATTCATACAAGTTGCCAAAAATGAAAATTATAGAAAACTTAGTCTTCAGGACTTGCCATATACATAGCTCAAAGAAATAAAACCATCACAGAATCATAGAATGCCTGGGGTGAAAGGGACTTTAAAGATCATGTAGTTCCAATCTCCTTTCCATGGGCAGGGATACCTTTCACTCAGAGCACCATGCAATCTGCTCTTGAGCACTTCCAGGGATGGGGCATCCACAGCTTCTCTGAGAAGAACTTCTGGGTTTTAACAACTGTGCATGTTGTGAAGAGTAAGACTGGAGTATAAAGCAGTTGTGAAATAAAATAGCAATCCTGGTGAATGGCTTTCAGACTTCTCAGTTCTACCCATTATCTCACTGACTGCCTTAATGAGATTTTCCAAATGATCTTTCAAAGCCTTAAAAAAAACTCTTCAAGATGTTATAATGAAAAATTTAAAGTCTGCTTAATTTAAATTCAAAATGGGGGAAAAAAATGAAGTGTTCTTGCAAAAGATATGGTTGTTCCAGTGTCTCCAGCCTAGATTTTGAAACGTTCCCACAGATGTCCTACTTTTTCTCCTTTACTGGAGAAATCAAATTGTAATTGCTGATTCTAAATTTTTAAATGTTTGCTCAAAATCTCTTTACCTGCTTTTCGAAGGTAGAAAGTGTCTTCTCCTTTGGTCATTCTATGTCTTTACACATGTTTGAAAAGTGTTTTACTCATAAGGTCATGAACTTGCACCCCCCACTTGCAATAAAAGTAGTTTCCTTTACAAAGTCAAGCACGTACAAGTGGTTGATCCTTTTCATAAAGAGCTTGCAAGAAAGTTTTAATAAAGGCAGTGAAGACCATTTCTTGACCACACATAGTGGGAAATATACATAAAATGTCAAATGGTTTTGCTACATAGACAAATATGAAAAAACCCAAAATACAATTGCTTGTATAAATGTAAGTCTTACAGGGCATTTGTAGTGTGCATGTTGGATAGTGCAACCAGAGTGAAGAGAGAGAAAAAAAAAGGCGTAAGGATAAAAGGTAGCTGCTCTGAATGTACTTACTAAATGACATTCTGTATTTTGGCTTTCAGAGGTCAGTCTTCTCTTCAGATACCTTGGATTGTGTATGAAGATCCTGAAGTTGATGGAAGAAATCGCTATAAATATTTTACACAGTAAGGAATGAACTGATTTGAAACAGGGTTCATCTTGCTTCTGTGCATTTTCAAGAGTCACTAAGTAAAGGCCAGAGCATTTTTTTCTGTATTTTCTGTCAGTTCTTTGGTCAGTTTTTTGATAAAATAGAAAATTTTAATAGTAACCAGGTCCTAAAACACAAGGTCTTTTGAAATTCACACTATGACAGAATTTTCAGTTGTGCATTACCATATAAGCAAATATATCAGACATTCTGTATTTAATAAGAAAGCTTTGGGCTGTACATCATCCTGTGCAAAGGAAGAAGATATTTACAAAGCCAGTGTGGTTCTCCAGACCCCCAGAAAGGTGTTTTCTTAAGAAGGAGTCTTTTAACTCCCCGTTTCTGCCAGGAGCAGAAAGGGAGCAAAGGGAAGCCTTGATTAACTTTTCATCCATGCCCCCTTCTGCAGGACTGCTCTAATCCTTCCGGAAAGATACTGCAGGCCAGCAATGGACTCAAGATCTGTACCAACAGCTACTGTATAAACATTCTTGACTTAGTCACATACACTTCGAATTGCATTCACTATTTTACTCAGCAGCTATTGGCCACCATGTCCACTTCAAATATAAAAAAATTGCCAACTTCAATAACTTAAAGTCTATTATGGCTCCTTTATCAACAGTTTTAAAAGAACAAAGATGATGTTACCTTCTGCAATATGAAACTAAACTTCAGACTTTCCCAGAGGCTAAGAGAAATCGATAGAGAACTGCAATATGCAAACTATAAGAATACCTAGGAAGGAATTACTAATCTGTAGTTGAGGCCTTACCACTTTCAAGATACCTCAAAAAGTATTGCAAAAAAATAAAATTAGATAAATCCAAGCCAGCTTATCAGCTGATTGTAGGATTGAATTTCAGAATTTCAAGCAGTTACTAGAAGAAACCATAACTCTCAAAAAAGTGACAGGTGAAAAAATAAAGCTAATTAGTGAAACACGAAATGTTGGGAGCACACTCAAAACTAGCTTTAATGACTGTCTTGTTATGCAACTCCACTTTCTACTTTGACTTAGTCCTACTGGTGAATCTTCCTCTGTTCCTCCTTAGCTAGTAGAGTTCTTTATTATTCAGTCACAGTTCTTAAATGTGCAGCTAGCAGAACCAGAGTTATGGAAAATCAGTGTTAACTCCACTGAATTTAGTGGATTGCAGTTTTTCTGAACCATAATGATCTTTTATGCTCATTCTTGTCCTACTTTCATTCTCTCTTTTCAGACCTCTTAAGCTGCCTCCAGCAGGTGTTCCAGAAGCTGTTGCTCATACAAAGGCAGAGTAAGTAGTGACTTGTGGAAAATTACTGTTGTAAGAGGTAACATCTCAACAGAAAAAGATCAGGAAACTGTTTAGCTGGTGACCACAATTTTTCATAATGAACCAACAGGAAAAGCTTGTTAAGAGGCAAAGTGCTGTTCTCATCATTGAGAATTCTAGAGGAAGCAGGTGATGAACCGTTTCAGAACTTGCTTGCAGTATATAAGTAGTGCTTTGTGAATAAAGGATGTGTCTTTAGTGTGTTAAGACTGAAACAGAGACTTGAAACAGAAAGCTAGGTGTCTCTGAATTCTGGAACAGATAGCATTGGAAAGAAGATTGTGTAGTAGAGCAATAATGTTGGAAAATCTTTTTTTTTTTTTACAATCTCAGTGATAGGTGTAATGCTCAGAGATGTAGACCATCCATGATGTAGTCTAATGCAGTTTTCAGCAGAATCAAATTCTGAGGTCACATAATAAAATTCTGTTCCTAGTAGAGTTAGTGGAAACTGTATGTGCTTATATCAGAATTAAATTTTTCTTCTGGAGTTGTTGGAAAGAAAAACATGTAAACTAAATGAAACAGTCCTACTTCGTGTTACTTCAATGATTTTGTGTCCATTAAAGGCAACGCCTTAGAATGGATACATAGGGAAGATTTGTATGCAGTAATCATGAGGACTGAAACTACAAGATTTCTGGATTATTTACTTAAGGAGGGTATTTCAGACTCGGTGTAACTTCTGTCTGCTTTTGCTAAAGATAATGGAGTTAACATCAATAGGAGTAATGTTAAGATAAACTGAAACACATTTAAGACTCCCACCTTTGTCTGATGTGTTTCTGGAGCTTGCTTGGAGTTTTTTTTAATGCATGTGACCAATCTTCCATCTTGCACCTGTTTTTAGGACAGAGTCACATGTTCAGTCAGCTGCAGGAGACAGCCAGGTCTTTGGCCTCATGTTCCGAACTCTGGGGACCGAGACGGATTACAGGGATGGCGAAGCACAGACAGATCCCTTTTCCCCTGAATATATAGTTCGCAGTGGCTCAGTCCCTGAAATTCTGACACTTGCTACACTCACTTGGGGTGAGTTGTGAAAGTAAGATAAATTATAATAATCATATTGCCTCTTTTGTAGGAAGTTCTTTACTTTTCAATGTCAAGTATATTGCCAGCTGTGGTGGTCCTTTTTTGTGGGCATTTGGGCAATTTTAACTTTTTCTAAAATAATTATGATATTTCCCTACTTAATGGTGCCATTCTGGGGCATTTAATGAAGAGTTTTGAAGACAATTCAATATAAAAAGGTCATGTTTCATAAATGTGAGCTAGGAGCAGTTTTTCCATTTACCCACTGTTCTTCAGCTGCTCTGAGTCGAATATTGTTTGAAAGTGGTATGAAGACTGCTGCCCTGGAATATACCTGTGGTCCTCATCTCCCAGCATCTCACCTCTAATGATGATGAATGCTGCACATGCCAAAGAAAATGCTCATTCTCCAAAAGTATCTTCCTAAAAAAGCTTTTCTCCCTTTGCAGCCTGAAATGCCAGTGTTAATGTGCACTGAACTGTAGCAACTGCAGGTCCTACTATGCCTCATACTGTAGAATCTCACTGGCCTTAGAAGTATTTCCTTTTGGCTTTTGACAGTTCTGCTTTTGTTTAACACATGGGCCTATGCTCATCCAGCCCTCTCATACTTTTTGGTGGTGGCTATTTGTAGGATTTGCTAATCTCCCAAAGAGCTAATGCTTCTTGTTCCTGAAAGGTCAGGGGCTGCCAGCAGGACAAGCTGAGATGGAGATTATTGACCGCATCCGGGAAAAACACGCTTGGGAAGCAGCACTGCCACCCATGGACAGTCCCTCAAATGTTGCAAAGAGGTTGAAGATGATGGAGGCTATGGAAAGGAAGGAGTGGGCCTATAGAGAAGAGGAAATGGATAAGTAGGAGTCCAATTGTATTCTTTAATTTCTTTTAATTATTGACTGAATAGAGGAGGAGCAAGAAGGTTTAGGGGATTGGCTGAAGGGTACAACAAGCCTTCTGTTTCTTTTAAAATACTCTGATTTTGGGAAGGGATGCTTTTCTTAGATTTAATCTACAGGTCTGCTACCACGATACAGTTTACCAGTGCTTAATTCCCTTTTTAAAATGAAAGATTGAATATGAGATATGCAATATGAGCTATCTGTAAAGGTGATTTGATGTAGGATTTGATGGTGAACAGCATAGTATAGAACACTGCAGAGTATACTTAATACTCCCTGACCTTTTCTTTTCTTGCAGATTGCAGAAGGTTCAAATGGAAGTCTTTAAGAAGCTGCTGCAGAGGCGAGAGGAGAATCAGGATGAGCTGGATGCCATGCGCTTGTATAAGCACTGGCAAAATCATCAGAAGGCTAAAGAAGAGAAAATAAGAAAGATTCAGTGTGACTGTGCACTGAGTAAGTCCGAAAGACAGGAAGAGAGGATTATGAGATAGTTTTCAGACAAGCCATTTATATTTTCACAAGGTTACCATCTATTCAAAATGAAATGGGTTGCATCCACAATATCAAAGTGCATGGTCAGCATTTGGTCTGTTGTGTTTTTATGTTATCTAGCAAAAGATCTTGTGAATTTACAAAGATACAGCTTTTATAGAACTATTTGTGTGAACCATCTCATATTTGTATTTCCTTTCCAGTGCTCAGGAAACTGATAGCTAAGAGGAAGAATTGGATGGGAAAGCTGGAGAGACGAGATATCATCAAAGAATATAATGACTTTTCATCACAAACATACGCTCCTTTGTCTCGAACTGGTTTTTTCCCTGACAATTCTGACTACTGTGTGGTAAAAAACTTCTATCTTAACACTGTTGCAGGTAAGGCATTTTGGAAGACTTAGTTGTGGGAAATACTTACTTGAGATATTAACAAAATTCAAGTTTCTCCCCCATCACTTCACTACTTAATCATTGTTTGTATTAAAGTCCTTGTATGCATTATAATCTTTCTTTGTATTATAATCTTAGGATTGTGTGAACTGGAAAAATCTGTCCAGCATTCTGTCTCCCAACTCAAGATAAAAGCTCCAAAACCTAAATGCACTATCACTAAGACTGGCTATATTAGAAGGTCGGGAAGACTAGAGGCAGTCCTGGCACAAGTTCACCAGGTATGAAGCTGCATCCAGCAGTACATCAATTCCTCTTAGATTTGAGCTGCTCATAAGTGCAATTGGGAAGATGTGTAAATTTGTTCCCAATTTCCTGTGCTGAACTCTTATTTTGTAAAACAGTTTCTAGGACAGAATGGATCATACATGCAGACTGTTGTATGTTTGACCAGTGCTGCTCTGATACTCAGCCCATCAGTACTCTCACTCCTGCTTCTGCTCTAGTCCTATAGAAAACAGGCACAAACAAATCTGTCTTCCTACAGATAAGGTATTTGGATTGGAACATATTATGTCACCTTGAAATTCTCACCCTTTTCTCATTCTCGTTGTTCTGTTTTATGGTACATTACTGGCTACACTGTCAAGCTTCCAATAATTAAGGAAGCGAATCTGGGTTAATATTCTAAAAATTCTGTACATAATTCTAAAAGTAAATTTGAAGTACATATTGTAAAAAACATCTGCAGCAAAGCATGATTAAAATGATCCCACTCATAAAATCAGGTCACCATGGTGGATACATATCACTGTTGTTCCCTAAGAACAACATCTGATTTACAAACATGCTAGCAGCATTTTGCATATCTTAATTTATCACAACTGTTCATGCAGATGAGGTGTCCATATAAACAATTAACCACCAAGGAAAGAATTCCTCATTTGCATCTGCAATCACAATATCTTTAAATTACATGTACTTTTAAGTACACTTCTTGTGATGCTGCTGAGGGTTACCTTCATATAAAACCAGCAATACTCTTGGCTGCCTACTGTATCTTTGGAAAATAGTGACTCTAATTTGTAAAGCTTGGCAACTTTCACTTCTGTCTGTCTGTCTGTCTGTCTATCTATCTATCTATCTATCTTTTGGTTTAGTGTAATGTAATAATAATTTCAAAGCAGATAGTAACGTGCTATTCCTGAATTTTAAATGGAAATCTTGCTCTAAAAAATCAATCATATTATCTCAAATTTAAATTTTGCTGGATCTTGTAAGGAAGAAATATTGCATCTCATTATTATCCAGAAAGAAAATTTTCAAAGAAAATCTTGAGTGCTTTAGGAATCATTAAAGAGTGAGGACAAAATTTGTAGTTTTAAAGACACAGAAGTAGTGAAGGGATTTGAGTTTGGGTGGGTTTGCATAAAATTCAAGAAGTAATTGTGTAATCTGCATCATAACATGGTTCTCATTGTCAGCAGAATTTTAGTCCAAGCTTTTGGAGTTGAATTCCAGTTACAACAATTGTATTCTGTTTGTTTAAAATACTCCTCATGGTTTGAAAGACTGTGGTGAAGTGTTCAAACTGTAGCCACAGAGAAGTCTGAGCAGCCAAATGCTGGCTGCTCACACAGTAATGTCTCTTAAATAAAACCTGGTAGACAAAGGAAGATGGAATGCAGAACAAATGCAGACAGTTCTGCACATTTTCTTTCTTAAATTGGTGTGGATCACTTGGTCTGCATTGATTTATAGCAACTGAGAGGCTAACATAAGTAATACTCATTCCCCCATCACAAAAATGCCAAATTAATATTCTTTTAAAACCACAAAACGTTTCCTTGCAGGTAAAAATTATAAAATAAATCCATTATGTAGCAAAATTGCAGCAATGCAGCAAAATTTAACCGCTGCTTTTTGATATACAGAATTAGACACCAGACTGGTTGGTCCAGACAGGCAGGAAGTACTGACACTGTGAAACACCCAGTCTGCCTCAGGCATTGTTACATCTAAACAAACTTTCTGTTCAGAGAATCAAGAAATGACTGCCCTAATTAGCTCTTGAGCTTTGTAGTGTTGTTCCTGGCCATTTCTCCCATCAGAGGCTTCTGCTTCTGCTTCTGAAGTTTGATGGCTACAGCATGTTCTGTCTTGGCAGAGTCTTGCTGAAAGGTCCACCTCAAAGTGCTGCTGGAGTGTCAAAAACAGACCAGTAAAGCATACAGAGTACTTCATTAATAGAATTTAGGAAAATCTTCTCTGAGAGAAGCTCTCTTACCACTTGGAATAAGCAGTACCAATTGTGTCAACGAACCTCCCATCACACACAGTAGAAAAGAAGTTTAAAGCAGGTAATTAGGGATCATCTTACAAGGGCACTGTGTTGCTTTGCCTTATTTCTATAGCTGAGTGGCCAGATCAGTTTTTTCTATTTTAAAGCTTTGTTTTAGTCCTCTTGTAGCCCACTTAATCTATAAATACTCTTCCATAATCCTAGAAATAAAGTGGCATCCTAGAAAATTCAGAGAGTACATGAAGATCTGGCTCTACAACGAGTTTTTAAACATTTTTCCTGGATTATCTGGAAGCAAGTGACAAATATAGGAGGAATGCTAGATATTGGCCTCAGAAGTAGTTAGTTTTAATAAAGGAAGTTTCCAAGGCTTGCTTTTCTGGCCAAACATGAGGAAAGATGGGTGAGTTCTCCTCATTATATTCCTTTTTGTTTGTTATATTGAAGGTATTCCTAAGCTTAAAGCATTTTAGAAGGGATAAGCAATAATCCAAGTAACTACAAAAAGGATCTGTATCCTCCTAAGAATGAGAGCTGCTTTTTCAGACATGAAACTAAGCCAAAAATAAATGATTTTAGAAACAGACTTCTTTTAGGTCCATCCTGAATCCTTTTGCAGAAGTGTTATGTACACTCAGTAATTTTTGTATAATTCTCTAAAATAAGAGAAAATGGGAGAAACAGGAGTGACAGAAAATTTACAGTAAAAACGAAAGTCTTTATCTTAAGCCAAATAAGTAAAAGGACAAAGAAAGGTAGTTCCTAGCCAGCACAGATAACACTGCTTTAAGGAATGCAAGTGAGCCATTTTATAGACAGCTTAATATGAAAATCCAAGGTGTTAAGGACATACCACACCAATAGAAATAACTACTGCAGGGATTCAATGCAATGAGGTAAGTACACCAGGGAGTGGAGGAACTGGTAAAAGACATCCCAGTGCAGAACAATACATGACTTCAGGCAGACTCCCTATGCTTTGGTGACTCAAGAGGGATGAAGTATCAGGTAGTTTCAAAGTGTTGGATCAAGATGAGCTCAGAATCAGAAACTTCTCAGCATTAAGTACAATTCTCATCATGTCTGTTTTCCTTTATCCAGTTGCTGGAAAGAAGTAGAGAAGTAGGGGGGCCAAGAATGTCTCTGCAGAAAACTGCTGCCAGTTTCAAAGTGCAGGAAAGGCAGTTTAAGCAGTTATTTCTTCACGAAGAGATCACCACAGAGTGTTACTTGGCTCATGCTCAGACATCTGAGAGCTTTTGTGTCAGTCTTGATCAGCCAAGATGCAGCAGCCATGCTGCACTGCTAAGCAGGTTGGCAGCCTGTCCTTGATGATCCTCCCTCAAAGGTGGCTGTAGCCAGTTGGAGGCTGGCCTCTTCTCCCAGGCAACCAGTGGCAGAACAAGAGGGCACAGTCTTAAACTGCACCGGGGGAGGTTTAGATTGGAATTAGGAGGGATTTCTTCGCAGGTTAGACATTGGAATGGGCTGCACAGGGAGATGGTGGAGTGACGGTCCCTGGAGGTGTTTAAAGAAAGACTGGACATGAAAAAAAGACTCAGTGCCATGATCTGTTTGCCATGGTGGTGTTCAGTCATAGGTTGGTGGTGTTAAGTCATGATCTCAGAGATTTTTTCCAACCTCATTGATTCTGTGATTCTGTAATTCCACAATTATCGCTTGCGAGCAAAAAGGAAGAAAGAGAACTTTGACTGTATACTTCATGCTGTACACGTTAGTCAAATATACCTAGGATCTTGTGGAATGGAGAGCATTGCAGAGAAGATAAGGGAGGAATCTAAAGAATGGATTGAATTATTTCTTTGAATGGAGAATTGCTCCTTAAGTCATTACCCTCTCAGGGATTCTGCTTCTCTCAGAAGCTGGCTGAGAAGCCAAGGTGTATGGTGAAAAGCATGAGTACCATTTGCTGTTCACTGCATTTTCCAGGAACATAGAAAAGGGATGATTTATATTCTTTCACTGTCCAATCCAATCAGATCCTACCTTGACTCTAAACCTACTACCTGAATAAAGGAATGTAGTCTATATCAGGAAAACTGAAGTATGATATGTAGGCCTTAGCATTTGTTGTAGGTTGTTTAGAAATTTAGCACTTTTATCTTTTAAAATCAAGTACTTTTGTAGTGATTCTTGAGTCCTGGTGTTCCCATTTCCAAAAATGAGCACTTGTTAAGTTAGGCAGAACCAGTTAAATAAAACCCCTGTGTTTTCTTTTGATTTTCTTACGTTAAAATCTTGAAACAATTTATAGCATTGGATTAGAGAAAGCAAATGGTAAGCTTTTTTTTTTTTTTTTTTTTTTTACTTAGTAAAGATAACCAAGCAGGCACTAGATAGTGCTGATATGAAAACATAAAGCTGCTTCCAAGATCTGCAATATATCTCAAATCTACATTAATAAAGATTCCATCTTGTCCAAATTAATAATAGATTTTTCTGTCTTTAAAAGTTGTTAGTCTGTTTATATTTTGTTATTCTGGTTAGCAGGAAACATTTTTGGAGGCCACAGTTTTATTAGAAAAATTCTTATGAAAGTGAGATTGTACTAATAAACATAATAGCCATTGTTTTCCAAAGACTCACAAGTACAGCAGCTTTTTCTTTCTGCTTCCCTTGCCCTGCCATGCAAATCTCCTTATGAATCATAGCCAGCATTGTTATAATCTTCATGCTAAAGATCTCTAAGCTCTTTACATACAAAATGTAGTTCAGAAAATGTCTCAACATTTTTGAGCTATAACCATTTTACATGACTGAAAAGCAGTTTATAGACTCTGATTCTTGCATTATTTAACATGGACTGTGTAAGAAGCTTTCAATAATAAAGTATTGTATCCCCTCCACTTAGAAACCTCTCTCCTTTCCTGGAGCAATTAATTATCCTGATCTGAAAGATCAGATCCTACATGTGAAGAGGGTTTTTGTACAATGACTACTGGAGTTTTGAAACTTCATTAATTTCACAATTAAATTCTGTGCAAATGCCATCAGTTTCCTGTTACTGGAGAGACACATTCAGCATCTGAACCTTTTTCTAAAGTTTTTCTTTTGATTTCTCTCCCTGGAAATACTGTATTTGAACATTTGAAAGAGAGAGAGTGGAAAAAGGAAAAGGCACACTTTCCCTTGCTGGAATATGACCTTTCAATAATTAAAGCTAAAGATCCAACCCATACAGTAGTAGGATTATAGTTCTGAAGAAGCTTTAAATGGATATACGCCCTTCCCTTTCTTTGCAAGACGAAGTGTGATGTCCTGCAGCAGGCAAGCATTGTCATGCAGTTGGAAATGCTTATCTGAGTATCTAATTCTAAGGAGATGGCAGTGGGAAATTGGCAGGACTTGGGCTGTTTAAACAGTTTGAAAATGTCTTGAAAAAGCTGAAGCTGTGGTGGCACTTCCACGCTACTCTGTGACAAAGCGTGCCATCTGCCACCAATCAGCTGCAAGAAAGATAAACCCACACTTAATGGGCTTTTACATTTCTTGGTATAAGGAAGTTTTTGGACATGACAGTTTCCCCAGTCCACCTGCACAGTTGCTGTGGGTTCTGGGTGCTTGAAGATGAGCAGAGCAGAGTTCCAAAACACATTTTGCCAGAAAGGGGTAATTTGATTCAATCTTGTGTAGTAATAGCCTATCATATTTCACTGTCACAGAATTACATTACATTTCACTGTCACAGAATAGTGACAGTACCCTCTTCAAGTGACCCCTTCATAAAATCTCCTGACTGCGTAACATTTCCAAACCACAGTAACAAGCATTACCTAGCATTAAAGACAAAGAGTTGAGCATTCTTAGAAAATTAATTATTTGAGAATTAAAGTTCATACCCATTTTACATTAATTTTAGGTGACTCACAAATGCTGATGACTTAGTTGTAAATACAGTAAAATAACTCTTTTCCTTCTTGTATACGATTTTGACATTCCCATCAATGTCTTCTGACCAACCAATATGCTCATCTGCCGACCATACTCAGTTTTTCAGCTGATGTGCAGTAAGAAATAGAAGCCACAAGTCTGCAAAGCTTTCAGCTCCCTTAGTCAGTGTGTCAGCAACAGTCAACATCTAGAGGACTGGCATTGTTGTGTTGTTCTGTCTACCCATGCTCTTATTAAATTGAATGTCTTTTGCAGTCACTACTGGAGAAGAAGAATAAAGTCAGGGAGCCTAAGAAGCCTCCCCCTGTCCCTGAAAAAGCAGAAAGCCCTGTTCCTAAGCCACCCACTTTAATCCTGGAAAAAACATCAATTGTAAGTGAACTGGTTTTAGCACTTTTTCTCCTGTTGATCCCTGATTGTTTCCTACGCAGTTGTTAAAGGAATGCCCAAGGAATGAAAGTGTGAATCCATATTAAAAATAGCCATCATTATTTCTTAAGACTCTTTTAGTTTTTATTCTGTAAGGATATTAGCAGCCAAAGATTTGAAAAGAATTTACAGGATCTGTTGGCCAAATACTTAAGTAAACTTTATTTTATAAAGACATAAATTGGTAGACATGTTATTGCCTTGTTCCTGGGGAAGAAAAAGGCATCATCATCTTCATTATTCTAACTATTATTATTATTACTATTATCATTATTATTCAGTAGCTTTCAACCTTCTGATCTGACAACACTGTCATAATCCAGTGAGGCAATTAAATTTAGACTTATTGAAGTCAGAGAGACATTGGCTGCTTAGCACTGAGCAAGCACTTAATTAATTTTCTGGAGTGAAGCTCTTTGTCATCATGCAGGATGCAGTGTTTGATGAGCATGCACCAGTTCACAGATAATGATTCTCCTGCAAAGATTGAAACATCAGTAATGATGTGTCATGGTGGGCGTGATATGCTGTACGAAAAATTACTTTTTAGGGGAACTGCAGCTTCCTTTCCTTTGTTAAAGTAAGATACTTAAGAGCTGGTTGCCCCAGTGGACTGTGTTGTCTTCTTGCTAACACTGTTTTCACTATGTACTAACAATCAGACAGAATTACAATTTAAATGTGTAAATTTAAGAGACACACAATTCTGAAAGTGAAGAGAGAAAGTCTTATTAGATCATCTGTGCTGCTGTGTTCCTGTGTGCAATATTATTGGAATCTGTAAATCAAGAGTCTCTCTGAAGAATTCAGAGAGAAATCAGAGTGCAGTGATTGAATAAAAACCTTTGGATGGATTGAAATATGTTAAGCCACTCACACATAAAGTAGAGGTGCAAGTTTAAGTTTTAGAATAAGTGAGCAAATAATTAAAAGTAAGCTTTAAGTGCTTTTAGTGGATAAAAGGTCTCAGATGCCAGAGTAGCAGTGTGAGTTCTAGTGAAGGTTGAAAAACATAGTCCTAGATACTAGTGTTTCTGTGGAGGCTCCAGGAACATAGTTTTAGACATAATTAAACTATAGTAAGAATATTGCTTACATTTTTCAGATAGAACAAGATAGACCACATGCATAGTTTATACGTAACCTGGCATGCTAAGAAACTAGAATTCTAATAGGTTAAGAAGTAGTGGCTTGAGTTTGTGTCTTTAAGCTTGTTGGGAAGTTTCTATATAAAAACCTATGCATGGGAGAGAGACTTCACTTGTGTGCTTCACTTTGCCTTTTGCTTTTGTTTCTGCTCTCTTGCCACCATCATCATCACCCAAAGAAGATTGAAGCTGCCGCAGCAATGTCAGTCCTGCTGGGACCCTGGGGAGCATCTTCTGCTTCTGTTTGGGACTGTATACCAAAACTTAAGCATGGACTTTAACACTTGTGACTCTTTGCCTTTCAAGACTGATGTGCCTTTGCAATCAACAGCTTTATAGCAAATATTAGCTGCTTGGCTTTTTAAAGAAGACAACTAAAACCTGAACAAAAAATGGTGCCTAGAGCATTGGAGAAATAACTCTGCATAGTGTGATATTCTATGTTTTATGCAGTCTATTTTAAGATGACTTGAACAAGAATTTCTTATTTCCTTAGAGAAAGCTTTCCACAGCTTTACCAACTTCTGAGCATTAGATACTATATTGCAGTGTGGGTTTACACTGTTTAGGTTTACCAGTTTGGCAGGTTTTTCAGTACTCTGAGGTAACGTGAAGAAATCAGAAATTTTTTTCTACCACTTTTAGACATTCTTGAGTGTGTTTACAGATTATAGTTGGGGTTTCTTTAAGAATTCCAATACAACAGAATTCCATCTTTATTAATTTTGTCACCATTTGGTTTATTTTCAAGAATTGTGTGAGCACATAAAAGATGGAGCTCTCTGGTGGAGCTTCATCTGTAAAATCAGACCACTTGAGCCACTGAAGAGCAGTACTAACATCTCCTGCCTTGCCAAATCCAAGTAAGGATTCTCGTACCAGGTGACTGTGAGGAGCAGTGAAGACAAGGCTCTTACCTGTTGTTAATACTTCTCTTCCTGCCACATGCCCATATGAGAACCAACTGCTAAGTGCTTCCGTCTGGAACTGAAAGTCTTGGAAAGAAACTGTGTCAGAAGAAAAGGGAGAGAATGGAGGCACTACTAAAAGCATCCTCAGTATCTCTCCGCCAGTCGTTTCTAATGGACTTAATAACCACAGCAAACTCACAGAGCACCTCTGAATTCTTCCTTCATTACTTTATGACTTTCTTCCAGCCTCTTCTAGTTTGCAGCCCTCTCATACATTCTTCTACATCCTTAATTTTCCTTTTGTTTCTGCAGGGCATGATAAGCTTTTCATTTCCCCTCATTCTTTCCTGCAGGTCTGTAGCAGGCAGATGGACAAGCTGATGATTACATTTGCTAAGGCATCATTTTCAATATTCAAAAACAGAAGTACAGAAAAATACTCATCATAAAAATTCAAACCTAATCTTAGTTAATATCACACCAAGCAGTTTGGCTTACCAGTATGTGTTCCATTACCATATCCAAAACTATCCTGAAGGGATTTCACACTGTAGCCAGTTGATGTGACAGAGTTTAGCTCTCTGGGACTGGAAATTGATCCCTTCTTTCCAGAGAAGAAGAATATACCAAATCACAAGTCCTCTTGCTAGTTCTGCATTGCTCCTCCTGGGTGCTGGTGTGGAAAAGCAGGAATGCTTCCTTTTGCATTTGGAAAACTCAATTCAACACCTAAGAAAAAACAGATAACTATGATTCAAGCCCACATAGCTTCTCTCATCCCACACTCTTCCAGTTTTTCTAGCCCTTCTTAAATACCACGTCAGTGCAGACCTCAGAAATTCTTCATTAAAAAAACCATGCTTCCATTTTTAAGATTTCTTTTTATCTTTCCCAGGCACCTAATAGACTCTTTCCTTTTCCTACTGTTAACTCCAAACTGGAAAACTCCTCACCTAGAAAAAATGCTGCTACCTGTGCTTCATCCACTTTGTCTATTTAAAATAAGCTCTTTTTTTACCTTCTGTGGTCATGTTCCCTTTCCCACCATGCTCCATCATTCTTAAAAGTTGGTATCAATAACACAGGCCAGTAAAGTTCTCAGACAAATCACAATGAACTGTGGTTAATTTTACTTCCAAACTATCACTTCCTGAGTTTTAAATTTACTGAGTTAATGTGATAAAGGTCAACACTGAAATAAATATCAAAAGAAAAATTGTATATGTTCCCTTTTAATTTAAAACCATTTTTCATGCTTAACAGCTCTCTTGGAGATATTCTGTCCTCTTAATGTCTTGACTCGTTAATTAATGTAGCTGATGCTCATTTTGCAAACTTAGATTCAGTCAAGCTACAAATAGTACTTAAAATCCATACAGTAACTTTCTACATCAACATCTTCTTATCAACAGGTTCTCATCTCTAAAGACCCTCTAAAATCTCAAACAGAATCTAATTATACAACCTTTCTTCCCCATCCCTTGTAAAGCATGGAAGTACATGTTGTTCTGACTCACCTTCCTTTCCCTAGAAATTAAAAGAATGGTGTTCAAAACAACCAAAAAGAGACAGGATATGAGTTAGATTGTTTAACAGTTAGAGAGATAATCTACAGAAATCCCAGTCTACAAAGAAATGCTTAATAATTGTGTGGGTATTTGTTATGTTTTGGCAGGAGGAAGAGGAAATAGACCTGGCAGTGATCTGTCTGCAAAAGTTGCTCCGAGGCAGGGCTCTTCAGAACATGGTATTCTGTCTCTCTGTTTATGTCAGTTTTCAGAATGATGGTGGGAATGACTGTTTGCAAAGGGTGTTTGCAATCTTTCTTCCATAGCACTAATCAGGTAGTGAGGCTCTTCATAGTGGAATTACTCAAGTGGCAAATTCTAGACTAGATCTGGACCATTAGTACTTTTTACTATGGTTATGCCAAGGTCCCGGGCACAAAAAACACATCCCACATCCCAGCAGAACTGCTTGTATTTCATACCATCTTTCTGGTTTCCCCAGATGAGGAGCAACTGAAGCCTACCACTGTGAAGTGCAGGACCCATCATTCTGCTTTCAGGGCAACAGAAGGAGGTCTAATTAAAAATTAATTCACTAGCCATGCCTCATGGGCTTTATATTAAGCAAGTCTATCACTTGTGATCAGACCAGTTCTGAAGGTTTGTTTTCATGTTCACAAAGAGTACAATTGGCAATCTCTCTTGCAGTAGCTATTTAATGTTTGGAAGTGTTCCCATGCAGGACCTGAGCTTTAGCAAACAATACAATACTGTGAAAGTGACTTGAGGTGGAATAAAGACTTCCCAGCTGTTCTCCAGTTGTGTGATGATCTGTGAGAAGGATGGTTGAGGCTACTGAAGGATTGCTGACTTTCAGAGCATGAAATGTCCCACTATTTTAGGAATCTTCTTTCAGCTACTGCTGGCTCAGAAATATATTACTGAATTGGAGAATGACACAAGCAGGATTAAGTGATATTTTGTTGCTCTTGGAAGTCCTGTTGGAAGAGAATGGGATTGAAAGTAAAGCAGTGTCAAGGAGGGCTGGGCCACATAACACCATAACAGGGATGACAGCAATTTCAGCAACCTCCCCACCAACTTATGGCTTTGGGCTGTTGCTGGGCTCCCTCAAAATGAACGTTAAAGGACAGGAGATGCTGAAACACTGTGGAGCTTTGACACTGAGGCTGGTATAACAGGGTATGCAGAAGATTATTACGCTTTTGACATAGGTGGTGGTGTTCCACATTCCAATAGTTTGAGTAAAGCCAAAAATAATAATAATAGTAATAATAATAATAATAATAATAATAATAATAATAATAATAATAATAATAATAATAATAATAAATAATAGTAATAATAATAGTAATAGTAATAGCAAAAGAAGTAGCAGATTTACCTGTACTGTTTGCCTAAATGCAACCACAAATCAGAGAACTAGCTGACCTTATAACTTGGAGAAAATGAGTGTGCTCTGCTGGCAAGAGCATGTTGCTCTATATTCTCCATTTAATATGGTCAGTTGTTTACCTTTATTTTAATAAAGATGTTTGAAGGGAAGGAGAAGCGCCTGGATCTGGTCCAAGAGCTGCGCACCAGTCACGCACTCCAGGAGGATGGACAGCTGCTCTTGAAGGCACAGAAGCAAATGACACTGTCTTTACAGCGACAGCATGACTCACACATGCACCAGGTTTGCTTGCGTAGATGGGAAGGTTGATTCACAGCTCTGCCCTGACCAGACACTCTGTGCTTGCAGTACCACAACACTTCTGCATTTAATTTTTTATGTTTTCTGTTATCCACAGCACAGAAAGCATCCTAATAGCAATAAAGCTCTCCTAGCACAGGCCAAGCACTGAATGCCTGAGGGACTAAAATTGATCTCTCACTGCTCTGGAGGCTCTGGGGAATCTCAGAAACAGACTGAGGCACCCTGACCACAGCTGCTATGCAGGCTGTGTTTGCTTTGTTTGCAGACAGAGCACTTATTTATATTTACAGAGATTTGAACAAACTGCAGTGTCAGATGACCCTCAGTTTCCCACATTTCAATCTACTTGAGTGGTTCTATTACCTGGTATCACAATTTGTGCTTGTCACTCACATGTGTCGGGTGTTTTCCTGAGTGTTTGTTACTGCTCTGTCATTTCCCTGTCCGTTTTCTAGCTTGGCACCCTCTCAGGCTCCTTCTCGTGCATGAAACCTCACAAAGGAAGCCAAAGCCAACTTACTTTGCAAATCCTACTAGGCTCGAGACTTCTAGAACCATAGCAATGGTGGCACATTGAGGTACCGGCCACTGTATGCAGTGCAAAGAAATTTTGTGCTCCATTCTCTGCCAAGGATCTAGTGAGAGCCAGGGATGCAAATTCCCATTGTGTTTCCTTACAGTGCCACAACCTTCCAAAGCAAAGTGAATTAAATTATAGATGCTGGTTGGGAATAGATCATGAAGAAATTTTGTCTGGAGTTCACTACATTTCCGAGAATATAATATCTATCACATTCCTGCAAATTTTCTTGTCGTTTTTATTACTCTGCTGCTTTCCAGTGACCAGCTGTGAGGTGATTTGGCGGCTTCCATATTAACAGCATCCACAGGGCAGTTTACCTGGCAGAGATGAACCCAGACCACGATTTCCTGCTGGTTGGGCAGCAACAAAATTTCCCCCCAGATCTCAGTAAAAGTTGAACCAGGTGACTGTGTTTTGTCATTTACCATTTAGCATTTCTGGATACTCCCTCATGCATAGGAAGCCCAGATATGGAATGCAGGAATACAGAATGTTTCTACTGAGGAATTAAGAGAAAAATAAGGCCTTAGGCATTAGAAACTCACAGTGCTCTCGTTCTTCTGGAAGCCCAGGTGAGAGTGAAGGAGAAAGCAGTTCAAACACCATAATGACATTCATAGAGATGGAGAGAGAGCAGATAAAGATACTAATCTCTGAATAAATGGTAAAGATACTGACCTGATCTCAGAATTTCCTTTGTGGAGAGCTGCTATACCCCTCTGCTGGTCTATTGGCCTCCTCTACTCTCACTTTTTTTTTTTTCTTTTTAACTGTCTCTGACAGTTCACAGTCCAAGGTTCAGGTTTTCAAACATTTTTAATTTCAAAACTCTGGAATGCATGTTTCAGGAGTTTTCTATGTGTGTGGCTATTTCAGGAAGTCACTGATGACTCTCAGTTCTATAGGGTTTGGTGGTCAGGTTTTTTTCAGGTTTTTGACCATTTCAACATAAAAAAAATTCTTCCTGCTGAAAGAGGATGGGAACTCCACATAAAACAGTCAAAGAGGAAGAGTTGAAAATTTTTGACTCATATATAACAAAAATCTAGCACAAAAGTATTCCAGAGTTTTCTTCCATTTCACACCAGTTTATATACACCACCTGGAGCAATGAAGAGCAGGGAGCACTTTAGTCCCATATTATCCTTCCCCGTGGATGATGCAGTTTTGCATCACCATCTTCCATCTGAAACACCTGTGGGCTAAGTGCTGTCCTTAAATGTGTGTAACATTGACAGTCCCGCTTCCTTTGAAACACTGCCTGGCCAAGTGGCACAGCTGTATAAGAAAGCTGACTTATTATTACTTGCCTGGGGTATTTCGGCTCCACTTCAACTTTTATGTTTAGGTGTGTTCTGTAATTGCCTGCTTATTTCAACAGGACACAGCATCCCAGCCAGTTCCAGACATTCCCTCCTGCCAGGGCCTGTGGCTTCCGAGTCTATTCTGGAGATAATGAACTCCCCATAGATCTTTTCTCTGTCTGTAGTGCAGTCACACATACCCAGCCCATAAAACAGGATGTGCTTGGAGCAAGGAGTGAATGGCACAGCATTGCTGAACACCTGGAATCTTGTCTCAACTGTGTCACAGACTTTGATTTTCCATTACCCAGAATTTTGAGGTCTCATTTGCACTTCTGAAAACTTAATATAATTACTGTCAATTTGAACTTGTCAGCAGTTAGTAACTTGTACAATTTTAGCTTCAGTGCCTGAAGCTGCAGTTACTCATGGTTGCACTGTGCAGAAACCAGTCAGGGCATGTAACATATGAGGAGTGCCAAACTCCTGGGACTGTCCCATTGCTGGTCTGAGTGGGTGCTGCAGAGCTGTCTCACATGCTTTTGGTAGTCCTGGGATTTCGTACAATGTTCCTGGGGTTTGTTACACAATTCTTTGCATTTTTCTTTTGAAAGCTGTCCGCACTGGAAAGAGACTTTGCCACGGTAGAAGGAAGTACACTGGCGAACATGCTTGATTTTCTGTCCAAAGAGCTGGTGAGGCTGCAAGAAGAACAGAAGATCCATGCTTTGATCATGCTGGCTGAGAGGCAGAGGCGGATGAGGGAAGCAGAGGAGAGTGGATGGCGGCAGCTGGAAGAGAGCCGGCGGCAGGAGGAAGATGAGCTTTTCAGACAGGCAGGAGAGGGAGACTGGTGGGATTGTAGGCAGTCTGTAGGAGCTATCTCCTTGTGGGAAGGTCAAGATGGATGGGAGCTGCTTCAGCACTGTCTTTGGTGATGGCTAGTTTTAAAATTGAGGGGGAAGGCTTCAGGAGGAGAGGATGATTCTTTTCTGAGAGTCACATCCATTAAACTAAGGATGATTTGAATTCCCCTATGGACAGTCCTGTCATGAGGCCTGTCATGAGTGGGTATAGGTTTCTAAATTTCTTCAATAAACACCTGTGGAGAGCCGATGTACCTAGATCATCTCTAGGAATAGTGTTTTGTCAGCGCTTGTTCTGCACAGCAGAACTATTAGGTGCTTTTCCAGGAAGAATGCATTTAAGCAAGGGTTTGGAAAGATTTTGCTCTCCTTGGGCCCAAGTGGACTGCAAATAACAAGAGGTACAACATTTATATTGAAGTAACAATAGTAAATATAATAACCTTGAAATCGGGAAAAAAATACTGAATTACCATATTCCATATCTATTCTATAGTCTTGTTCCTATTTCCTAGCTCTTGACTGTATGAAGTATATTTCTCGCCATTGAAAGACATGAGTGGGAGTCTAATTGACTAAGCCAATAATTTTCAAACTTTGTAGGAGGTGGTTAATACCGAAAGGATCTGGCATCATGTTTATTTTTTTTTTAGTTTTAGCTTCTCATCTTTTCCGTGTTTCTGAGTGGTAGGCAGGTAGAGCCAAGGCGCCATAAGCTTATGCCCTTCAGATTAGCAGAAGTTAAACATCCATTTCTAGAATCTCTACAACCATTATAAGGAAACCAATAATTTTATTTTGGGTTTTGACTGGCTTGATGGAACTTTATTCTTCAAGGGTTTGCTTGGATGAAAGCTGATTTATTTACTGAAATTAATACCCATAATTATTACTTGTCAGTTGTTGCTCAGGGGACCTTGAGAACTGAGGGAGCAACTGCCATTGCATTCACAGGACTAACCTGCTCTACCAGAATTGGATCTCTGAATCGGTTTTCTTTCACCTGCACTTGTTCAGTCAGTTCTCAGGAAGAATTACTAGAATTACAGAAAGCATCTCTGAAAACAAATCTCAGGTTGGCTCTTTCACAAGTCACTTGTGAAAATCTGTTCATGCTTCTCTGGAAATCTTCCTCTATGGTCCTGGTACAGCAATAGGCAGAGGAACAATATCTTGGTGTTTTGTTCTAGGTGGTGAATATTCAGGACAGAACCATTGACACTTACTTGGAAGACGTTATCCTGAGTAGCATGGAGAGGGCAGCTGAAGAGCAAGCCAGGGAAGAAGTTCAGCAAAGGGCTGCAGAGATCAGTGACATTGCTTATGCAATGGAAAGTCGGTAGGTTATTGAACAGCATGTGAGAAGCTGTTCTCAGCAGTCATGCCTGACCATGTCCATCTGTGTCTGTGTGCGTCATCCAAGCCAAGGGAAGAGCAGAGCAATGCTGTGTCTCTTCATTAGTGTGCTGTGTATGGGAACCATGCTGTTCCTATCTGCTACACATATGAATTCATCAGTCTTATTTCCGTACAGCTTGTGCCAGGTTCCCTTTGCAGATGATGTGTGATCTGTGATCTAAACCCTTTTTAGATTTCTCCACACCAGTGTGAGGCTGTGATTGAGCTTTAGGTAAATCTGGGAACTGCCTAAAGCAATACCCATTCATACTGATCTTTTCATTTATTTACACTACTACAGAAAATCCATTTAAAAGAGATCCTAAAAGATACAGCTATACACAGCCTTTCATTGTGGGGGGGCTGTTCTTTAAGGAACTGCCAATTTCCATGGAGGTCACTCATATTGATGGCTGCCTGACAGGGCACTTTGAGTAAAATAAGTTGTTGAGAACACCACAGTCTGTATTTGACTGGGGCATCAGCAGTGAATACTTTTTAGGACCTGCCAAACTCCTGGTTCAATTTCTATGCTCTTTTTTTGGAATTGAGTCATAAAAATCCCAATGACACAGTGTCTCTCCTATGGTACAAGAGCTGTGTATTTTGTATCTAGATGAATACAACCAGAATGTTGGAATCCTTGGGGGACTGAAGTGTAGGTAATGCATGCAGCCCCTGGGCCAACTGGGAACCCACCAAACACTGGCATGGAAAAGAGCATGGGGGCCAGCCAAGTGCCGAGTCACAAAAGGGAAGAATTTAGCAAATACAGCAATGGACCAAAGACTAAATTGGCAGACACAAATCCTCATCAATGTCTGTGTGTCTAACTCAGCTTGCCATCAGAGGGAATTGAGCTTTTCAGTACCTTTGAGGATAAGGAATGTAAGGTGATCCTGCTCTTGAACACATTGGCAGTACAAAGGCGAATGGTCACATAGTCAGGTATTTGTAGGATAGAAAGAGACCCAGCTGACAACTGCTGCCATGACAATACACTCTCTTGGAAAGAGTGAGGATATTTACAAGGTAGACCTGTTTTTGCAGAGGTAGTCTGGAGAGAAGATTAAAATACTAATACCATTGTGCATATGTCCTGTAGTCGAACTCGCCTACAGTCAGAAGAGATCGTAGCAGAGCTGGTTTATAATTTCCTGATCCCAGAAGCTGAGAAAAGCTTTATGAGAGAAAGAGGTAAGGAGTCCAGTAACTTAATTTTCTTCATAAACTGGTTCACTCTCTGTATTCTAGCTCCCTGAAAGGAATGATGCAGCCCAGAGTTGTCTCAGTTCTGAGATTCCTTTTTGGCGCTCTGCAGGTACAAAGTTAAGCTCTTCCCCCTTTTTTCCCCAGTTTCTCATGAGCTTTAGTCATTTTCAATGGTGACTGAAATTCAGACCTACTGTAAGATTTGGCTTGTGTTTTTGCCAAGAAACGTTGGATCAAATAATCCTTGAGGTACCTTCCAACCTGGTTTGCTAAGATAAATGTGGTGTATCTGCAGCAATAAAACTGTATGAAAAGCAGCAGCCTGTTGTATATTCAGAGACAAACTGGTAAAAATCTTTAAGTAGTATAGCTGTGAATTGTGTTATTATATGGCAATTTCTAAAACTGCAGAAGACTTTAACAAGCAGATTATTTAAAATACATGTCATATATTGGAGGAAGGTTATACAATTTCCTATGTTTCCCTCTCCTCCCCATCTGGCTGACAGCAAGAGCTAAAGTTTTAAGGTTGGCTGTAGTGGCATCACGTTGTAAGGAGATAACATCACAGTTGTAAAAGATGTTTAACAGAAATGGAATGGCATCTATCAAAATACAGAGGAGAATGCACTGGAAACCTGTGTATTACATTGAGTAATGTCATGAATGAGTAGCTGTTCTTAAGTGGGATGTTTTCACTTACCAGCACAGGTGAAAGACTGTAACTAAGCCAGTTACCCACCGAAAGTGAATGTGACCTAAGCAAAGCAATCACATCGCAATAGAGCTTGAAGGGGTCCTTGCTGCAGTGTACTTCTCTGCCTTGAGAGCAAAGGCACTTAATTCATTGCCTCTTTTATTGCTTTGTGTATGAAAACACAAACCCTGAGTATGCATTTTGTGGTCTCTGAATTGTGCAGACTTTCTTCTTCCTGGCTTGTGTCTTGCCACAGCAACAGGACCTGTTCTGCAGATGGCAGTTCTGCTTAAGCTTAAAGCAGCTCCCTTCACTCCAGCACTGCTTCTGCTAGCCTTCCAGAGCAGGTGATGTAATTGTAGTCAATGGAGCCTGCAGCTCAGGCACTAACACACACAGGTTAGTCTGTCTCAGAAAGGAGAGCAGAAAGAAGATGTGGAGATGGCTTAGGATTCTGGACATACATCAAGGGTCAAAATATGTACTGGGCTTAAATGGAATAGCAGCTAATGAACAAAGCACCTCAGAAGTACTCCCAAACAACAGAACAACAAAATTTTCAGAATGTGATAGCTACAGTGAGCTTGCCTGGAAAGCAGAGCTAGTCCCAATTAAACATTAAAGTGGATGCTGGTGGAATAGAGCAGTATGCAATTAAGTAAGGGAGCTCGTTCAAATGTGAACAGAATAAATTTGTTACAATATTCTTATGAGGGCAGAAAACAAATGTCGGGAAAAGGTGTGGCTCATACTCTCTTCTGCTATTGCTGCATGGGGTGTCACAAAAGACAGTTGAATCCTACCAGATGTACACTCTGATGAGCACCTCCTGCACAGTGATACTTGCAGGGAAGCAGAATCATTAACTATTCCATGGAAATCCAAAGGAAATAGTATCAAAGAAGGGCATTAGATCTCATAAACGCATTAGCGTCTTGCATTTCTGTGGTGACTTTTAAAGCCTGCCCTATAGTGAGCCAAATTACTTGTTATGAAACTGTGTTTTAGCAACCTGGCCCATGCTTGAGCACTCACCTTCCTTGAAACTATCAGGAGGTGATCTAAGAGCACAGTTATCTTCCCTGTAAAGGAGTAAATCCATTTGTAGAACAGATTTGAGGGTCTGCAGGTTCAGTCTTTGCCTATACTTTAGCTTCTCTTTAAATACCTCTGTTTTGCCATTACCTAGTTTGGGACTTTTTTCCTCCTCGTTTTGTTGCATTTTGATGCATAAAAGCAGGGATTATCCAATACTGGATCATGCTGAAAAACCCCTGCACCTTGATTCTAAACCCTGCCTCAGTGGAAGTAGAAGTCACTGTACTGATATGAAAAACTTCACTTGGAAAAGGACAGTCACTCACTAATTTCAGCATGCTTTAGGTGGAATTCACTGTGGATGGAGAAAGGGACTGCAGCAATTCCAGGGGAGTATTCCCGGTATAGTTGATGCAGTTGATGTAACCATGATTGAAGCCAAAATGCCTTGGGTAGAGAAACCTCTCCTATGAATGAGGGCTAGCTAGTCAAGGTCAGCTTTTCAAAAGCGAGATCCAGTTGCATTCATTGTTGACAAAGTGGACCTGGGAGATGGACAGACATAAACAGGGTGTGTTGGTTATGCTGAGTGATTGAGACAGGGACAGCAGAGCTGTGTGCCAGCATAAAGGACACCAGTGCTTCAGATTCACAGTCTAAGTGCAGCTCGGCCTTGAAACAGGCTAAGTCTTGGACTTCTATAGAGAAGTGAACAAGAGAGCCAGCCCTTGTTCCTGCATCATTCCTCACACCTTTCATAAGGCACACAGTAGTTCAATTCCCATGACTGAAATAAAGGGGGAAAGGGAGAACAAAAAATAGTGAAGAGCCATAGAGCTGCATGGTGAACACTTAGGCTTGGGTAATTATTTTGTAGGAGGTGGGTTGGAAATACAAATTACTTTGGATAAAAGGAGGCAATCCTGCAGTAGAAGAGGGGAGATGATAAAGTAGTCAGGTGACTTCATGTGTCAGTTGTAGCTCTGAGTCTTATTTTTAACTCGCCAAATTACTCAGTTCAGGTCAAATCATGGCACAGGAGATGGCAGATTTCAGCTGGATTCTTCCAGAGACTTGCTGCAGTTAACAGACACTGAAGGAGAAGTTATTTTAAAGCCTGATAATATATTCTGGGCAGTCAATCCCAAAGCTGGGAAGGAGAACACTTTGTCTGTGCTTCCCACTGTGGGGGCCAGTCTTCAAATTGAAATGCAAAGTTGGTTGCTGCTGTTAGGTGGCAGTAGAATGCTTTCTGCCTAAGTTAGAAGGGCATGATTTTTTTTCCTGAGACAGTCTTCAACAGCTGCAGGACTGCTGAATGCTATTCTCCCTTCTCCCCTGCAGAGAACACTTTGCTGTACATTTCCGAGTAAAAGCCTTACCTCTTTTTCTGCACAGTGAGGCAGTCCCAAGGAAAACACATCTATGCTGCTCATCAGATCATCCACAAAGGCACAGAGAGGGCTCTTGCTGATCTGGCACTGCATCAGGAGGCATCTGCCACCAAGAGAAAGAAGGATTCTCCTGCTGGGACAGCCAGCACAGCTCTGAGTGGGACAGCTGCTGAACCAAGTGCAGCTGACAGCACTCAGCCTGCCACAGTTGCACGTGAACTTGGACAAGGCTTCCACAAGGATCCCACAGCCTCCTAGGACAGAAGATGAGTGAGGTGAGTTTCGCTGTCCCTCTGTGATTTGAGTTCAGAGCATGGCGAGGGAAAGGGAAGCACATAAATATTTACTTTTTCAGGGCATCCTGAATGGAAAACCCTCTCTCTTCTTTGGGCTGTCCCTCGTCCTGCCTGCCAGCAGTGTTTTCCTGAACCATTCTGTATACATTTTGATGTGGCAGCTTCTTCCACTCCCTCCCCAATTTCCTTTGGATTTCATTAGCTAATTTTTCTCTTCTGGTTATTTAGAAAACCTTGAGTGAGAAGGCAGTGTTAGCATTCCTTGTTTGTTTTCCTGGCACAGACCAATAAAAATCTGAACCTGGGCTTTTGGTGGTATTTCCTTGCTTCAATAACATTAAAAGAAAAAATACTCTGAAAGTGGGAAATTTTGAGTTGAAACCATCAACAGACAAGTGTGTCCCCTTAGTAATGTAAGGCCCAGTGGCTTCCTGCATTGGCACTGCTATTAATAAAGCACTGCAGCTGAACAAAACCAGTCAGATTTTGGATCATGTTTTCATATCATTAGTCCTTGGAGAAAGAAAAGGTGCCCCTGACCTCAGCAGGGTGGTTTCTGTCAAGCAGGCAATGTCTGGCACAAACCTAGGTGACAGCAGGATGACATAGGCATGGCGGGAATGATGCATTTTCCAGAAATGTTACTTTTCAGGCTGACCGCTTCTTACTTTTTATCATTGCAAAGAGCAGTTCTACACAGAAAGGATGCTGGCTTTGCTGTGTGCTGGCTTTGCCATGTTTGCAGTCACAGGGGTGCTCCAACTGTTTTTTGGGAAGCAACAGGCTCAGACAGGTGCAGTGCATCTATCACAGAGCTCAAGACTTTCTCAGCTCTCCAGCACTCATGTGTCAGAATTCCCAGGGCTGTGGCCTTAGCACATAAAGGGACATTTACACCAACCACCACATTTTGGAGGGGTGGGCACAGCCTCACCACCACACCCAAAATGCTCATTCATTGATGGCTACAGCTTATGCAGGCAACAGCAGTACTGGCCCTCAGTGCTACAGTGGTAGTAGGTTGATCTCTCCCTGCTGCCATCATTTCTCCCTGTGCATCGTCTTTTCCTTGTGCTGCATCTGTAAAGGTCAGGTGTGGTTTGGCTAATCCCAACCATCCTGCCTCTCCTACATAACATAAACCAGCAGCTGGTCAAAAAATGGTGCTCATTAATGCATTCCTGTAAAAATTCTGCATTGGGTCTTTGTTTTGTGGGTGTCTTGGCCTGCAGTATAGGATGTGGCCAGAAATATCTATTCTATCACCATCTGTTGAAGCTGGGTGGGGTAGTGACCCTTTTATCCATGGCACATATTATCTGCTAATGGGCCATCTTTAAGACTAGGTGGGGCAATCATCTTTATATTTTCCACAACCCATCCTCCCTCCAGGAAGACATCTCCTACTGAGCCATTAAGTCCCACTGTATGACTGATAAAATTACATCATCCCATTGGGAGATGCTTCAGCCAGGGGGAGGAACCAAGCCTTTTCTACCTTGATAAAAACTGAGATTTTGGACAGCATTATACCTTCTTTCCACTGGATTCCAGAGGAAAACTGGACTTTTCCACATCATCCCTGGACCTTCAGAGGAAAACTGCACTCTTCTACAGGACCACGGCTTCAACTGCACCTCATCTGTCACTGCAAGAGCACTGTAGCCACCATTTATTGGGACTGCTACCAACACCCTGACTGACAGGATGTCAGGTTGTATTCTAACTCTGTCAGTGTTTTGGGATTGTTCTTTGTAATACTGTATTTCTGTTTTAAGTTTACTAGTAAAGAACTGTTATTCCTAATTCCCATATCTTTGTCTGAGAGCCCCTTAATTTCAAAATTATAATAATAATTTGGAGGGTGGGGGTTTACATTGTCCATTTCAAAGAGAAGCTTCTGCCTTTATTGGCAGACACCTGTCCTTCAAACCAGGACAGTGGGTTAGGCTGGGGCAGGGTACACGGAAAGGAATTTACAGGAAGGGGAGAGGGAAAGGAGGGAGAGGAGAAATAGTCTGGATACCCCTGTGTTCCGCTGGGGAGTAAATAGCAGCTGGAGAGAGGAAAAAGCTGCACTAAAGCACTGCTGGTCTCCAAGTCGCTGAACCAGAGGAACCAGGAGACTGCTGATGTCAGGCAGCCTCTGTAAGTGCTGCAACTTCTGGCAGGAGTCAGAGGGGTGACCAGTATTGGTTAAGACTGTGAGGATGATCCCATCAGGGACTGGGGATTTAGGGCAATTCTCACAGTATTCATAGCTAGTCAGTAAAAGGGAAGGTTGCAAATACTAAAATATATAACAAAACACTGCACAGTGTGGGAGGAGAAGCTGTGCAGGAATCAGCTCTGTAGCCTCAGGCCACCTTGGACAAATTTAGCCTAGTTAAAAGGAGGGAAGATAACATGAATCACAAGATCCAATGTAATAGGAGAGACATGGAAAACTTGATGCAGCAGAACAGGAGGACTACTCATTCATTGAGGCATTTGCTGTATTTCTGAAGATGGTCTATCAAAATAAACATTCTGCATGTGACTCAATTTGATGTGGCTTAAAAAGATAATTATTCCAACAGGTGTGGGAATGGACAGAGGTTACAGCACTTTGGTCTTCTGTAGGGATACAGCTCTGCATGACGAGGACTGCTCTGCACAGGCTGAGCTATATATGTCTCAGCTTCTATTATGATTTAAGGGACACCATCAGGGTAAAGCCATCTTTTCCACATGACACTGCCTAGCATGTAAACTGAAGGCCACGGCAGGATTCCTGCAGGAAACTCTTCTGTAGAAACTGCTTTCAATTGTCATGTGGGGGTTTTTCGTCAAGCTTTGCAGAATGTACTTTGAGAAAGAAAATGAGCACAGTGAGAGGGAATTGGGATCATAAATCGACAGAATGCACCATTCACTCTTCTGGCAGGAGACAGAACAACACTGGGGAGGAGCCCATACCCGAAACAAGCACAGCAGATGCCTCTGGGGTTGCACCAATACAGTGAAAACACTGGTAAAATTCAGCTTGTCCCACTCTTCTTTCACCAGCTGTCCACAGGGAGGGAGCATGGCTGTTCCACTCTGCCGGCTCCTGTCTCCTGGCAGGTGGGGGAGGCAGGCTGAGCCAAATGGATCTCTGGGGGCACTGCACCCTGAGAGTGGTGAAAAATTGGTCTCTGCAGTAAATGTATGAATGAATGCAAATTGTCCCAAAGCTTCCCTGCCAATATGGCTCTGGTGGTGTGGGAAGAGAAAATCCTACAGCACCAAGGTCAGTTCAGCAAAAAGGACTTTGGGTCCTTCTTTACTAGAAATGTACAGTGTCTGCATTTCTGTCAACAAAAAACGACACCAAACCCGCACTTTCCCATCTTTCCTGCCTCCCATAAAAGCAACATAACCATCACAAAAGCTGCTGCCATGGACCTTAGTGTGCTGCTGTTAAAAGAGTTCCTGCTACTTTCTGAGCAGAGCTGTTCCCTCTGCTCCTGGTCTTGCAAGCATGCGGGATTTGCCTGATTTGACTCAATTCAGCCCTCACACAATTTTTTAGGAGAGTGGGATTAATCCTACAATTAGGATTAATTGTACTATTACTATCTCCTCCAAGTCCTGATTCCCTGCTTTCACCAAAGTCCTGTTCATGTAACTTTTCCTGTGTTTTTATGATTGGAGAATCAGTATTGTGCTGGCATCCAGCCTCCTCACCACAGTGCTCTCCAGAATCAGGCCGGGGCTTGGATGGGGAGCTGTTGTTTACTGTGCCTGTCTTCCACCCCACCAGAGAGGCAGGAATTGGTTTGAACACCTGCCAAAATCGCCAACTCCTCGAGACAGAATGTGTACACCTGGATTGGTAAATTCAACTTTCCTGGGACCACCCTGGACCAACGTCCCCACCTCTCCTCCCAGCCACTGCCTGGAGCAGAACTGCCAAGGAAAGCATCTCAACAGCAACTGTTTGCATGAGAAAGAAAATACCAGCAGGCTGAGGGGAAGGGTGTACACTGAAACCTGTGGAGCAGGGAAGCTCTTGCTCTCTGCTCTGATCTTATCATTTATTCCCTCTCATTCCTCCTTTTCTCCCACACACTACATCAACCCCATGCACCTTTTCCTCCACTTCTGGCTGGAGTCAAGGCTACTTCTCTTGGCCTTCTCCCATGTGCCACATTCCAATCCTTCAAGTACTACTTGGATGTCCTATTCCCCTTTCATTCCTGCAGGGCTGCTTACCTGTATTCACATGCACTGCCTGGCTCACCACATGATCCCCAATGGACCTGAGAATTGTGGCTGCTCCTGCCAACACTCACTGTTGCAGCTGCCCACTGCTCTACAGTGGCTTGGGCCCACAGCAGAGCCCAACCAGATGAGATTTATCCCATCCAGTTCCCCCAGCGGGGAGCTTGCATGGCAGCCTGCACTCCTGGCCCATCCTGGAGCTCCTCAATCAGTGCTGGGGATGCCGGTCCTTGTCTTTGGGGAGCAGCTGAGAGCATCCGCTGCCCCTGTGGTGCTGACTGCAGTGAGATAAAGGTGGTAGAGACTTAAAAGCTGCATTTGCTGCTCTCTCCCTGGGCTGCTGCAGGATTGATCCTAAGAATTTCTGTTTTGTTTCTAACTGAGCCAGTAACAGCCTCTTGCAAGACTGTTGGTCTCTTACCTGTTGAATTGAAGCCACTTTCCACCTGCCAACATAATTTTTCTGCCTCCAGCCAAATGCAAACCATTTTTTCATTGCTGTGCAGGCCCCAAATCTGTTGTCTCCATCAGAAACAGCTTCCATTGGCCAACCTCTTCTTAGGCCTAGTACTGTGAAAAAAAAAATCTTAAAAGAGGTGTAACTGAAATGGTCCAAAGGGTCCCCAGTCGGGCAGTCCCTTTTCCCAGGGCTGCTAACGTATGGCAGCATTCCAAACAACATCAATGATCTTCTTGAATAAAAACACTCTCAATCCACCTGGGTTTTTCCAGTAAGCATTGCTTCCTCCTGAGCACTCTGGCCTGGCAAAGGATTTGATTACAAGGACGAGCTGCAGAAGGGAGGAGGAGAGCATGGCTGCTGTTATGCCAGAGGAAAGAATTGTAGAATTGTTTAAGTTGTAGAGGACCTCTAAAGTTACCAAGTCCAACCATTACCCAGCACTGCCATCGACCACTAAACCATGTCCCCAAGTGCCACACCTTTTAAATATCTCCAGGCATAGTGGGTGGCTCCACCACTTCCCTGGGCAGCCTGCTCAAGGGCTTGACAACCCTTTCCATGAAGAATTTTTTTCCTAATATCCAATGTAAGCCTTTCCCAGTACAACTTGAGGCCATTTCCTCTTGTCCTCTTGCTTGTTACCTGGGAGAAGAGCCTGACCCCCCCACCTGGCTGCAGCCTACTCTTGGGGAGTTGTGGAGGGTGCTAACAGGGATCTGTTGAGAGGGGAGGGAATGCCCTTTGCTTCCTCTCAAGCTCCCATGCTGCTCCCACCACACACCTGAACCTTCCTCGCTCCCTACAACCTCCATCTCTCTCTGACAGGACCTGTCACAAGTCCCTCTGTGAACAGCAGGTGTCTGGACTCTGTGACTGCTCAGCACTTGCAGGCAAGATAAAGCACAGGGAACAAGCAGCCAGTGACAATGAACTGTCCTGCTCTAACTCCTGCCTTCCCACCAGTTTTTAGAAACTTTGCTTAGGGGAAAAAAATACCAACCAAAAAGCCCAAACCCCTCATCTCTCTCCTTTGCAATCCATTTAATTCTCAGTTCCCTGGGCCTGCCACTGTACACAGATCCTGTGGCTCTTCTGTTGAGACAGCTGCTTGTGCTCTGCCAGGCAGCTCTGCCTGAGAACAAGAGTTTGTTTGCTCACAGCTGCAGTTTCTCACTCTGCAGCAAGTGAGGGGGCTCTGCAGATGGCGTGGGGCTTGGGCAGATTGCCCAAGCAGTCCTGAGGCAGAGCACCCTGGTCAAAAAACACCCTTCTGCAACCACTCACAAACTTCCACAAGGGAAGAGACTCTCCATTCCCCACTTGTCCTGGAGGACGCAGCCTTACCTCTGGAGTATGTTAGCAGAGATAAGTGATGCAGAGAGCAGGGAATTTCTGGAAGAGAAGGCTTTAACTCCACTAACTTCATGGGACACCTACCCAATTGCATGCATGCTCAGGGAACAATAGGATACACCAAGAAAATATCTGTGCCAGGGTATCAGGAATTAGCTGGGTGTGCACCAAGATACAGGGCTGCATTCCTGCACTGACCACAGGCAGGTGTTTGCTGCGAAGTCCAGTTCTCCCCTTGCAGCCCTGAGCACTCACCTGTACTCTCATCTGATATGACCTCCAGCAGGAGTTTGTTTTGGGGATCTGGTCTCTGCTCCAAAGCCTTGCATTGTACAACACTCACACCCAGACAGAAATGCAAACACTGCACATTTCTAGTAAAGAAGAACCCAAAGTCCTTTTTGCTGAAATGAGCTTGGTGCCCTATGGGGCATTGACACGTACATATCTTCCTTTCCTATCAGAGCTTGGATTTGGCAGCAGTCGAATCTTGTAGCCTTTTTGCACAGCTGGTCTAGCAAAGCCAGTGCTTTGCCAGGAACATCACCCTTCAAGACTAGCAAGGGAGACAGGACGAGGGCCCAGCCAAGCTGTTTCTGGAGCCCAGGGAGGGAAGCGAGGTTGCAGGCTGGTTGATGAGGTTGTACCATCTATTGGGTTTGCTGTCTCCAAGCAACTGCATGTAGAGCCTCAGACAAGCTGCAGTGCTTCTCTCTCCCCTCTGCAGCTCGCTTCTCTCCTCCTCCGTCATTGTGGCTTTTGTTCTTCTCCCACAGAAAGCCACTTAAACCTTCCCACCAGCAGTGCAAAAACTGCCACCTTCCAGATAATAAATGGTACCAGTACCACTGACACTTAATTCCAACGCAGATGGCTGGCAGCTCACTCAATAAAGACAAGGCACATCAGTGGAGCTGACTCTTACTGCATTCAGCTGGCTGCTGCTTCAAGCTTGGATTAGCATTTTAAATCATCCCAAGGCATTAGTGACAGGCAGCTAAGTGGATTGGACCCTGGTTTGCAGATGGATCTCAAAAATTATTTTCTCACAGGGTGAGAGAATGATATTCCCTGGAAGCTTGTTGCAAGGACTGGCTCTTGATGCTAATGTGTTACATCTTTTGAAAGGGCGATTGGAATATAAACACAATATGAAACTGTAACAGTCCCACTGCAATGCTTGCAGGAGTTACAATGGGAGGGAGTGCTGGATAAACTGGACAGCCGCATCCTCCATGCAGAAGAATGAATGCAAATCCTTAGGCAAAGAGGCAGACAAGCAGCAGCTACAAGATGCTCTCCAGTGCCTTCATTGACACTAGGGAGAGCACTGTAGGGAACCTCTGGCTGCTTCTGGTACTCACAGCTTAAGGAGGATGTTTGAAACAACTGTAAATGGAATAAAATTGGAAAAATTACAAAGATGTGAAAGAGCTGAAGATCCCCTTCCAGTCAGCTTAGCAAGACGAGGTGCTTGCCTGAGTCCTGTTCATTTGGTTCTGACATTCAGAAGAGAGATCTGAGACTGAAGTTGAGAGTTCCTGTGCAAAGACAGCACATAAAGAGAGCCCACAACTTTGATTGAAGGTGATGAAAGTTCAGAAGAGACAGGAGGCCCCAGTGTATGTCTATCCAGAGAAGGGCCCAAGGATGACTGACCACCAGCCCAAATCACCAGGGATTGTGATGAACTCCCACCAGAAGCAACTCTGATAGATAAACTCACCTGGAGAGGTGCTGTAGTTTCAGCAGCGATGCATTTGCAGGTGTAAGTGGCCACCCTGAATGCCAGGGCCAGACTAGCCAAGCAGAGCAGTCCCAGTCTCAGCATGAGTTGGATGCATCCAGAATCCTAGTGACCTTGTGGGACAGAGGTAAGTGAAGGGACAGCAGGCTCCACTCACCGTGCTGCTTCTGGGGCAGCCAGGCTGTGAGTGGCCACCTGGCCCTGTCACCCCGGTGCAGAAGACCCTGCACAAGCCAAGCCCCAAGCCTGCGCACAGAGTTGGGGCAGGCTGGCACCTGCTCTGAGGAGCACAGCTCCAGCACCCAGGATGGGCCAGAATAGCTCCCAGACACACATTTGGCAATCAGGAGAGGATCAAGGGGACCCTGACTCAACAAGCAAGGTGTGGACCCATCAAAGGCTGCTTCCCGCCTTACTCCCACTTGTCCTGGAGGGCCTCCGGAGTGAAGGCTTCAGCCTGGATTCCAGCACAGGTTTCACAGGAACAACTGCAGCTTGTGGCACATAAACAAAGCAAGAGGAGTCTCTTTGCAATATAAATTTGTTTTTATTGAAGCAGCAGTCACATGACCTCGCATCTAGCCTTTAGGATAGCAATAGAATGGATTCGGCCAGGTCAGCCAGCCCAAAAAAGGATTTTTTTTTTCTTTTTGCACTTATAGACATGTCATGTTTAATACATACATTATCCAGTACCAAAAACCCAACTCAGAGATAGCTACGTGCTGATTTGCTGGAGGAACGGTCCACTGGACGTGATCTTGACAAACTACAGATCACCACCAAGTAACATTACTAATGGGATCCAATTATTTAAAAAAAACAAAAACAAAAGCAAAAACAACCCAAACAACCATGAGTGCAGGATTCAAAGCCAGCAGTTTACACAGGTTCTTAACTTTGTATCTATAGGTGGACGGTAAAGGAAGATTGCTTGGCTACAATTTGAAATAGTTATGTCCCATGGTTCCTCTCTCCATCAAATCAAATGGTATCATAGACAAACTAGCATCTCTTTAAAAATAGCATGGTATAACACAGCTCATTTAAGAAAACATGCTTATTTCTTGAAGTTTTTCTTTATTATTACAAAGATTCACGTCCACCTATTCTCAGAGAGTGGATAGAGGCATGAGAGTGCGAAACAAGGATCAGAGAAGGGAGAGAGGAGGAGGGAAGAACAGGGCAATTTTTTGAAATAAAGACCACACACTTGGTATTTTTTAAGTTTCATTTCCAGGCTAACCTACTTTTTATTTAATGCAAATTACAGTACCAGTTAACTATTTCCGAACCAAGTCACACAGAACAAAACATATTTACAAGGGGAATGGGGCGGGGGAAATAATAAAACATTAAGCATACTTTCCACAAAAAAGTTTATATTTAAAATGAAAAAAAAAAAAAAAATCAGTCACAGAGGCATTCAAGTAGTAATAATGTTATACAGGTTTTGCTTTTCCTTTAAGTCAAGACAGATTTGCACAAGTGTATGCAATAGTTTGTATACAACCCACAATCCTTAATATATATATATATTCAGATTTCTGTTTTTAAGATGGAAGTGGTCACGTTAATTGGTGTGTACAGGCCCAAGTGATCCATTAGCAACACATTAATGAACGCAAATTTTACAGGCAAGCAAATTATATATATATAAATATATTATATATATATATATATATATATATTAAAAATAAATTGAGAAAGACCAACACAAGGAAGCTACTTTTCTCGAGCTAACCCCTTAGGTACTGTTTTCCTTTCCTGTCATTTTGCCATTATTGCAGTGTTGCAAAACGAAGCCAACTATGACCAGAGCTGGCCAAGAGACCTGTGGAAATCAGCTGCCATCCCAGGGGAACCCACTGGCAGTCTCCAGAAGGCAGAGCCCCAGACCAAATACCCTACTGTGCTTTTCCTCATCGGCTTCTCCTTTTTCTCCGTGGCGGCTGAGGTTCCTAGTACAGGAGTATGAGTCTGACAGGCTGCTTGACTTCTGCTTTTCCAAGTATTGAAAACAATGGGGGGAATTTTAGGTTGCAAGATGCAGGCACCTGCCATTATTTTAGGTAAAACTTGGCTTTGAAATAAGGGGACAGAATGTTCAGGGGTCTTCTACAAGTCAATTTTCTTTTGCAGATAATTATTTTCTTTTTTCCTAGCAAGACAGATTAGTTTATTAGTAAAGAACACCAGTGTCTTGATTGAGTGTCCATTGGGGGAGACCAACTGCAACCCAGCCCAGCTCAGGGACCCACTACAGCAGGGCTGATGTAAAGGACACATCAAGACCACACTGGGTTAAAAAAGAAGCCTAAAAGAGTGTAAAAGAAGAGATGGACAGCTCTGAGCAGACTGTTGCCAACAGCTTGGCATCACTGACCTTCGTGTCACCAGAAAGAAAGTGCAGCTTCTGCTTCACTGGAATGAACACGAGATGCTTCGAAATAAAACAGCAACCTTTGGTTTGGTAAAGTTATGTTTTCCCATTCAAGACAATTTTATGTGGAATACTAACAAGGTAGTAAAACACAAGCAAACTAGTTTTAGAAACAAGGCCTTCGTGCTGGGCACAAGAAATCAAGAATCATGTTAAACTCATCTCAAGAAAAGAAAAGTGACTTCTGGGAAGGATGTGGGGGGAAAATAGGGAGAAAAAAGGAAACAAAGTCCTCTCAGCAGAAAAAAACCACCAGTCTCCTACAGTGATGCCCTCGCTTCCACCGCAGCCTGATGGCTCCAAGTGCAGCAACCCTGCGGATGTGGGGATTTCCCTTCCTGGGGGCCCTTTCCACTCACCGCTGCCCCCGGCACAGCCGCAGAGAGAGCGGGAAGGTCAAGCCTCCTGGAAGCTGCTGCCCAGATGCTTCTGGGTGCAAGGTTGAGAGGGAGAGACAAGCAGTATCTATATGGGCTGCTAGGGCAAGGGTCCAAATGAAATCAGTTGCTGCTAGCAGGAGGAGGAGGGCAGCATGGGCACCTTAGAGACTCCCAGAACAAAGCCAATGAAGTAAATGACAGTGGAGACGATTTCTTTTCATTCCACTACTGATCAGGGTATCACCGAAACCTTACAGCACTCCAAGAGTTAGAAAGTGGGGCAGGGAGAGGGAGCAAAGATGCGGGTTTAGGGTGGGAGACATTGTTAATAAAGAAGGAGAAAAAAATAAAAAGGGAAATAAAATTCAAAAAATCATGGAAGCGAAGGCACTCCAAACTATATAGATACACTATACATCGCTAGAGTTATTGTTACAATAATACAGGCCGGTACCTACTGTACAGAGTTAAAACTATATGGCTTTAAAAAGCTCGTCTACATTTTGTCTGATTATTAAACAGAATCACTGCCCTGAACGGTAACTTTTTGCTCATTAATAACAGTTCCTGGGTCCACATATTTACATACAAAACAATAAAACTCAGAATTCAAAACCAACCAAAAATAATAATGTACAAGCTTGAATTTGGTGAGGAGCTTTGTTTTTTGTTGTTATTTTTCTGTGTTTTTGTTTGTTTTTTTGTTGTTTTTTTTCCTTATTTACAAAAAAAGGTTGTTCAAAGACCTGGATCTAACTTGTATAAAAGAGTGTGTGATCCTGCTGATTCTTGAAAACAGAAATAATACCAGAGGGGCACCCTGACCCTCCCCCCACCTAACACACATGAGACACACACAGACGCTGGCACAGTCACAAAACCAGAGAGAAACCCTCTGACTCCCCTCTGTCAGTCTTCAACAAAAAAATGAAAAAGAAAAGCCACATGGCCTGGCACAAGCTGCAATTTTAATTTGGTATTTTTACCTTTTTTTTTTTTTTTTAAAGACTTGGTAATTTACTGCCTCCAAATAACTTTTTATGGCCAATGCTTCAGCAGTCTTGCCAATACAGCAGATCCATATTCTGCCACTGTCCTGCTTTTTGAGTCTCCTGCATAGATTTGGATCACTGGGTCAACCAAGCCCCTTTGCTTACTTTTCAAGACACTGACTAGTTGAGCGCATGTGTTAAGACCCTCTTCAGCCCTTTCTATTAAGTTGCAGGTAAGGATTTGGAAAGCCTTCTGTTTCTCAACACGGGTGTGCTTCCCTTTGCAGCCAGCCAGAATGCAAAAAAGCTTTAAAACCTTTTTTTTTTTTTATGTGTGTGTGCTCAACAGCAAATCACTGAAGGGTATAACATGAGGGTTTTATTGGTTTCACGGTAGGTGGTCACTCACCTCTTCAATCATCCCAAACCCACCACGTGTCAGGCAGAAGGTAGAGGGCAGAGCTTTTATCAGTTCCAGGGCTGCTAAAAGATAGTTTCCAAAAAATCCCATATCAACAGCATAAAAGGTACAAGAAGAAACGCATTGAGCTTGTAACCAAGCCCCTGCCATCCTTGCAGCAGCCAAGCTTCCAAAGCTGCTACTGCCAGTTTCCCCTGGGCCACATGAAGGTTCTGTGTGTTCCCAAAAAGCAACTGTTTGTCTTAGAGATCCACAGGTCAAGGAACAGCTTGGTGAGCACCAAAGGTGACTACAGTTTCTCTGAAGAAGGATAAGGCTGGAGCTGACACCAACTGCAAGCCTACCACAAGATCAGGTCTCCAAAAGTCTCGTTTCCGCACCGGGGTTGTATCCGGCCGTTCACCTGACCTTTCGCAAGGAATATTGCTTTGACTTCAGGAAGAGAGACGTGGATGCTTGCACTACACGTCGTCGCAGGGAAGAAACCTGGACCCTGAACTGATGGACTAGAACAAGCATTCACCTCACGCTTCAGTCAGACTGATTCAAGAGCACAGACAAAATAAAAAAAGCAGTATCTACGTATACATGTATATATTTATATAATATATATACACACACACACTCATATAGAGCCAGCTTTCCTACAAGTCAGGAGGTACAAATTACTGTCAAGAGCATTTGGATGTGTATTTTAATATTCTAACAATGTAAAAACATAATGTCGACATGGCAACACTCATCAATAAATAGAGATCAAAAAAAAGAAAAAGCAAGTGGATAAAAAAATATGAAAATTAAATACAGATTCTAGCTGTGGATTTAAAATCAGAACTATTGGAGAATGTGACATCCTGCAAGTTAAAACTGCAGTTTTAAAAAAAAAATTATTGCAAAATAAACCAGTAGCCTTTTACAGTTCACATTATAAACCCTGGTGTCTTTTTCCTGTATGCACCTTAGAAAAGAGAAGCCTGTTCAAATCAAGAGCCAAGGAGGGGTAGGGAGAGAAAAAACCCAACCAAACACACTTTCATAGTAGTCACTTCCCAAGAAGTCCCATAACATCCATCCACCAGCTGGGCCCCTGCCGAGGATTTTGTTCATTCGCTCTTCTCTGCTGAAGCTGGGACCTGGCCTGAGACATGGAAAGCAGGAGCTCTGGCTGGGCAAAGGGGATGCCTCGGCAGAGCTGATTGCTGCTATTCGTGCATGTGTGTGCATTATATTATATATCACCCACTCAGGCAACACTTTTCACATGAAGCTGCAGATTTCCTCATCACTACCATTGATTTTTCAAATGAAAGGCTTCCTCTAGTGGTTGAAACCTTAGATGCACGGCAAACCCTCTCCCCCACCCCATGGCAACCTATTTTCCTACCACATTGCCCACTCCCCATGCCGAGCCAGGGCAGTTCTTCAGATAACCTGGGATATGGATTTGCTGACAAGAAACACTGAGCTCTGTTGAATAACCCCTGCTAAGCTCCCGACCAAATTCAAGCTGTGCACTACATCAAAGTCTGAAACTTCACTTAAAAAGTCAATAAGAGGGTAAAAAAAATAAAAAGAACTTCAGCAGAGAATGAGGTCTGGGATTTGTTTGTTTCGGTTTTTCCTTCTTTCTGTTGTGGGAGGGGGTATGAGGCAAGAGTCCTGGTTCTGAAGTACTCAACAGCAAACTTCCAACATGAAGAGATTGTCAAGGGGAGATATCAGTGTGTTGTATTGCTCCACTTTCCCTCCTCCCCCACCTAGTCCCCTGTCCTGGGCACCCTGCAGTGAGAATACAATGAAACTGGTTTGTATTTATAGGTATTTTACAAGGTTAAATAAGATCAACAATAATAATAATAAAAAATTGAACACTAAATGAACATGTTGGTTGGTTTGTTGTTTTGTTGGATTTTTTTTTCCTCTTTTTAATTTTCTTTCCAAATGTGACCAGTGTTGCTGAGCAAGACTCAAATTACTGGTGATTTTTCCTGTGCAGCTGGCTGCTTGGTACTGGTTCAGGTGGAGTTGGAGGCTGATGCTGTAGCTACACTATTGGTCTGAACTCGTTCTCCTGCGTTAACATCTGCAAACAATGGACAAGAAGGGGAAAGAGAAAAAAAACAAGCAGCATTATACCTCCAAAACAAAGACACATTAGAAACAACAGCTATGACATTCTCCACAAAGAGAAACTCACAACTCCCAAGACAGTGTTTGGTTAGGATGCTCTTCTGACTTCAGAGCATGCATATGTAACAATCCAATATGGGGAAAAACAGAAGATGGTCTTTAGGCAGTGCAAAAGCAACCTGGAGGGCTGAGGGCTGTGGGCTGGGCTCCAGCAGGTTTTGTAACACTGGCTGAGCAGTGTGAAGTTGCCCATTTTATATCCCATAACTGCAGGACAAGGCACACTGGCATTGCCAAAGCCAACACAAATGACTGTGGTCACTATGAGGTTTCATGCTGGTGCTGAAGTTTCACATTGTTAGTCCTTTTTAAAATAAATCTGCCTGTTAGTTGTGTGAATGAGTGCAGACAAAGAACATGATGAGCTTGCTCCCCTGGCAGAAACAGCTGGTGTGCCAATGTGCAATTCATGCACTTGCTACCTGAGAAAGTCTTTCAAGTCTGCTGTTGGATTCAGTGTTGCTCAATCCAAGTTGGATATACCACCCTCTGAACTGCTGAAGCAGATTAACATCAAGGCCTGTAGCCAGTAATGAGGTTTATGTGCAAGCACATGACACGTTAGAATATCGGATCTCAGCAGTAAATGCCTCCAACACCTTCTCAGGGAGGGACAGTGCTTCACAGAGAAACAAGTCACAGGATCAAGGGCAAGTGTCAAAGTGCATTTCAGGCAAACAGACGATTTGCAAAGAAATATCAAAAGGAAATCCATTGTAACTGTCTTTTCATAGGCCACATGCATCAGGTATTTTGTCTTTAAAAAATTCTTAGTATTGGGAGAGCTGGTAGAGGGAAAAATACACCAATTGCACCTGGAACCATTCTACATAGTATCTAACTAGCCAAGTCAGAAAGACTGCAAGGTACTTATAGGTAAGTGGGGGAACACCTAAACATGTAAAATACAGGATGGGAAAAAAATATTAAATGAAGTTTTCACCAAGAGACTGTAATACATTTCACCCACTTAATTTACGTAAGATGAACAGCAAAGCTATTGATACTGCAACAGGAAAAAACATCAGAAAGACTTATTATCTCAGTACAGAAGAGGGCAGACTGGGCACACTGTGTATTCAAAAAGATACATGGAAAGGGTTTATAAAAAGAAAAGAACAGATTTGGTGACCTCAGCCTGAAGGGCTGTGTGACTTCCACACACAAAAGGAATATCAGACATGACAAAGCACAGTGGTGGGCACTGGGTGTGCATTAACATTTCTCCATCACAGAGGAGCTGAGCAATGCTCTAATATTACCAGTCAGCAAAACCTCCTCCTCTTCAGACACACTTACCTGACCACAGCCAGGAACAAAGGCAATGAACTGAATCATGGACTGCTTTGGGTTGGAAGGGTTAAAAAACATCCAGGTCCTGCCATGGCCAGGGAAACCTCCCAATACAGCAGGTTTCCCAAAGCTCCATCCAGCCTAGCCGTGAACAGTTCCAGGGGCAGCCACAACTTTTCTAGGCAACCTGTGCCAGTGCTTCACCAGTCTCACAGTAAAGAATTTCTTTCTAATATCTAATTTAAACCTACCTTGTTTCAGTGTGAAGTAATTTCCCCTTGTCCTAACACTTCATGTCCTTGTAAAAAGTCCCTCTCTGGCTATCTTGTAGGCCCCCTTTAGGTCCTGGAATTTTGCTACATGGTTTTCCCAGAGCCTTCTCTTTTCTGGGCTGAACAGTCCCAACTCTCTCAAGGGACAGGTGCTCCAGACCCTGATACTCTTAATCACCTTCCCCTGGACTTGCTCCAACAGGTTCATGTCCTTATGCTGGTGGCCTGAGAGTTGGGCATAGCACTTCAGGTGGGGTGTCACAGACCAGAGTCGAGGGGCAGAATCACCTTTCCCAACCTGATGCCCAAGCTGCTTTTGATGCAGCCCAGGATACATTTGGCTTTCTGGGCTAGAAGTGCATGTTGACAACTCATGTCTAATCTCTCATCAACCAACACTCCCAAATCCTCCTCCTCTGGGCTGCTCTGAATCCATTCTCTGCCTAGCTTGCATTTGTGCCTGGGGTGCCCTGATACAGGGGCAGGACCTTGCTCTTGGTCCCGTTGAACTTGATGAGTTTTGCACAGGCCCCCCTCAAGTCTTCCAAGGTCCCTCTGGATGGCACCCCTTCCCTTCAGTCTGTCAACCACACTGCACATGCCAGTTAGAAATGGGCAGCACTTGCTGAGTCACAAATTAGGTAACATTGACAGCAGCAACAAAAATAGGAAATCAAACCTTTAGCAGCATGCAGAAACACAATTAACAAGTGGGAAGAGAGAGTGATGCCTATTTGAAAAGGAAATGCTGCAAGGAATGTGTGGGAATAAAGACAAATCATCCTGTGGGCAAAGAATGCCATATGACTGCCCCGGGAGCTTCTCATTCGTTCATCTCACCCCAAATTAATTGCATCCCCGCCTTTAGAAAGGAATGAACACCATGACCAAAAAAAAAAAAAAAAAAAAAAAAAAAAAAATATATATATATATAAAAAGCAAATGTGGGAAGCTGGCTTTGCAGGAGAGCAGAAGAGGGATGCCCTCCTACATACAGAATAATTTCCCGGAAGGAGCAATTCCCAAATCCCACAAGCATGCAGACCAAAAATGACCACAGAAATCAAAAGTGACCCAGCCAGCCAGATAATAGCCTCGACAGTTTAAACTCTCACTATGACTGTTCCAGATTAATTTTCAAGTATGGATAAACTCCAGTTAATGAAATATCTGCTGGCAGTGCCTGCTGCGAGCAGTCCAGCTGGAATCTGTACTGTTGGCCGAGGATTTCTCTGTATGTGTACAAAAAGTGCTCGTATTTAATTTGCTGAAATGAAATGTGTCTTTTGATCTCAATTTCCTGAAGATAGCAGAGGCTGAAACTGTTATCATCACATTGCTACTACACAGAGATAAAGGAAAAAAAAGAGGAAGGGATGGAGCTACTTCATGTAACATACTCCTTTTCTGTTATCACTGTAACAGGGGAGCTCCTCAGAAATATAGATGCCACACGTTAAAATAAAACAAGTGATGCAGGACAAGAACATTTTCTTTGGGCTTTTCACAACAATATGCAGAAGTCTCCCTAGGCTGGGACAGAGCACAGAGCAAGCTCAAGGCTGCCCTGGCTCTCAGCCTTCAAGAAAATGCAGTATTTTAACATTTTGGCTCATTTGTTGAATCTGCATTGACAGGACGTTTGAGGAACAAAAATGGTCTTATTCCAGCATTGCTTTGCTGAAGCACCAGAAAAAGAGTACAGCTGGAGTATGAGGGTCTCTAGACATTTGCTTCTCACCATAAAAAATCAGTATTTGGGCCTAAGAGAAAGGAATCTAGGCCCTCAGCAATGCTGACAGAGGATAGCAAAGTTGTGCTGGGGAGCACAGCTAGGAGCTGGCATGGAGCTTTGTGGCACTGGACAGATGAGTGCCCAGCTCAAAGTGAGGGCAGCTTCTTTGTCCTGAACCACCGCCTGACACCTCTCCCTCTGCAGGCAAAGAGGGTTCAAGTGCCAGCTGCTTCCAAAAGTTCTTTTCCAACTGACGGAAAAGCATCTCTCATCATTATAGAGAACTTCCTCCAACTCAGCTTTTTCCTCCTAAGGAGTGCTTCAGCTTTCTTGGAGAATACGTGACACTCCTTAAAAATCTCCTGAAAGGAACAGACAGGGCTACAGTTCAGAGAGTGACAGAGATGCCAGCTCAGCCTGAGAAAGCCCTTCAGCACTGCCCACAGCATTAGCTGGGTGCATTTGCAATACTGACAGGCTGTGCCACTCATCTGCAATGATACAGAAACAAAGATACCTCCAAGCCTGGGAATCCTCACAGGACAGCTGAAGAGACAAGGGGAAGGAGGAGGATAGCCTAGTTTTCCTATTGTGCCTGCCTTTGGATCTAGAAATCCAGGCTCTGAGCAAACATGGCAAAATGCCCACATTTCACTTCTTTTGTCATGGATTCTTCCCTGTCCTGAGTTTGTAGAAGCCTGAGAGAATTGCTCGCCCATCTTCTTCTGGTTATGGAATTCAAGTTTTACAAAACTCCTTCAATGCAAATACCACAAATGCACTAAATCTTACTGAATGGAGCACTGTGGTGTTTTTCAGCTATGACACACCGGCAGGTAACACCAGCTCTAATCTGTTTTGGCACACCATTGCATTTGGGATTACATGGGATCAACACAGTGGGATGCCTAAGACCAATGAACCCAGAATCCCTGCTGGCACAACTTCACTGCAGGATGGCAAGTACACTCTTTCCATCTTAATGCTGATGAACAGACAGGTAACTGCTACTGCTGGCTGATCCAGGAAGAAAAATGTAGTCACACAAGGAGATATGCATTGCATTCAGCTTAGTGTTCATGCTCTCAGATGCCATGGCTGCACAGTTATGAAACCATCCTCTTCCTCCTCCAGCCATCCCCAGGAATACAACTGCACTGGCATTTTTAATCAATGGTCGGTATAATTCACAGAAAGCTAGCACATTATTTCAAGCAGGGACAAATAAATCTCACCTTTCTTTTCCTCCACTTTGCTTTACACATGCCACTATGTCAGAGAGTTTCTCATAAATATTCAGGAGAATTTACTAATGCCAGAGCAGCAAGGCTACACACTCCCACTGCAAACCCAGGTTCCATTACTAGAGCAAGTACAGCTTTATACCTCAAGAGAAAAGGAAATTGACAATTGTGGGTTTTTTAACACAGAGAGGCACAAGTTACACACTAATAAAGTGAATTACACTTACATATTGGCTCTTTCTATTATTGCTTTGAGAGCTACATTTTGCTTAATCATCGCCACTCAGAAAAACAGTTTCTGAATCTGTACTGCTTAATCACACATGCAAACATTTTGCAGAGTAGACTCCTGCCTATCAGGATGCCCTGGGTTATGTGGGAGACTTGCTCCCACACTGCTTTAGCAGTTATTGAAGAGTTTAACAACATTTACTGCTCTGAGAGGTGCAAGGGGTATAGAGAAAGAAAAGACCCCTTGTATGAAAATCTCTTGCTAAGGGTAGCATCAGCATGTAAAGCACAACAGAATAAAATAAGCATCATAACTCTGATGACATTCCCACCACCTGCTGCAAGAAACCCATGTGAGGAAGAAATGACCAACTGCAGAAATCCAAAGCTGTCCAATACTGAACTTAATTGCACAATTTCTTTTCAACCAGCAAGGATATAATAATTTGGTCTCGAACCACGAATTGGAGGACACATCCCAACTCAGTGCACTGCTTGCAAACAGCAGCTTCAAAAATATTGACATCAATAATATGGGACGGATTGGGGTTTTTTGCTTTGAGTTTTATTTTTTCGTTTTTTAAACATTTCACATTTAGGACTTGGCCTAATGCATTTTCTCTCTGTATGAGGCCTTGAAAAGTGCTGAGTGAAAACATATTTCTTAACCCCATTAATTCCTCAAGACTTGTGTCTTGGTGGAGAGAACTCCTCAAAAGACATGAAAGGGACATTAGTGAAACAATACTTTTCAGAAAGGCTTAAAATAATTGTCCATGTTTGCATTTTGGAGTTTTAAAGTAACTTTTACTACTTTATCTGTTTTCTCACTTGTTGAGCAACAGATGCACATAACAGGGAAACAGAGAACCCGACTATTTGCAAAATACTGCCAAGTGTATGAAACAAATTTGAAAATAGCATTTTGTTTTCTCCTAAATTCAGAGTACGTAAATGGTACAAGTTGTGTCTTTAATCTGCTGCTACTATAATGTCAGAGAGAAATCCCATCTTTCAAACTTGGCTGCATCTGTCCCAGAGTATGAAAATACTCCTTGTACAGCACTGGCTGGACCAAGTGTATCAAGTATCAGGTAACTGTCCAGCACATCAATCAGCAAATGCTTTCCTGCACGCTTAAAGAGCAGCTTTTGAATCATGCCTTCTCCTGATCAGCTATCCTATGCTAAGGAAGTGTCCTGCACTGCAAAAGGGCTGACAGCCCTTGTAGTGTGGGGCTGACATGCATGCAGGACATGTGTAAGCACACCTGTTTTGCAGACTGCCTTTGGTTGTCCAAGCCCTGACACAGCCTCTGGTGTGCGCGAATCAGGGCTGACTCAGAGGAAGAATGCCATGTACTGAATCACCTCTGCCACATCCTGCAGCACCTGGGAGTTTCTTTGGAAATCTCCCAACTGGTATCACCAGGTTTTAAAGCTTTCACTGGAAACAGAATACAATATAGAGTGGTTAAGTGCCAATAGTGAGCTTCTAAAAGGTTTCTGACAGAAACCTGAGAGAGAAAGAAGAAAACAAAAAAATCCACTCAGTGCTGGCCAAAAGCCAAAAACATCTGCCTTGTGCCTGAAGATGACACAAGCAAACTCAGTAGGAAGCAACAGCAACTACTAAGATGAGGCAGTGAGTATGCTGACTGAACTCCCTGACTAGACTTTCAGATGCCAATGCCCTTAGGGAAAAATCCACTTCATCCATACTACACAGAGGCCACATGCTCTGAACTAGCTGTTTCTTTTCTTTCTAGGCATCGCAACTCATGCACCAACTCAATGTTAATTTCGGGATGGCTGAGAGCAGAGAAATTAGGTGCAAACCAATCCACAAGGATTGCTAAAAAAACATGTGAGATAATGACTTTTTTTTTTTTTTTGTGGAAGTCTGAGTGAGAAGGATCAACAAATAAAGCAATCATACGCAAGTCTGAGTGCCTTGGGTTGGGATTTGGGCTGGTAACTACAGCTAAGTGACCACCTACCAAGACCAAGGTTCAGATGATACTGAAACAATCCCTTCCTCCCTGTTCACTTTGTGGGCTTCCATCAGCAGAGGGAAGGTGCCTGGGCAGTGCAAGTGAGGGTGAAGAGGGAAGGAAGTAGGGAGTTGCACATTCTCACCTGAGGCTGCTGTAGCATTTGTAGGGGTTGAAGCAGCTGCTTGGTTCCGAGCATGAGCAGGGATGAGGATCGAAGCCAGAGTTGGGTTACTTGACAGTTCTGGAGGGGAGGTGGAAAAAACAGAGTTAGCTCATCATCCACAAAGTGCAGGATCATCTCCTAGGGTTTCCCCCTGTAATGGCACCTCAGGTGAAACACATGCCCTTACAGCCCAAGGTCACGTTACATTTTCTTCTTTGCCAACCAGCGAGAGGAAACCACAACATATTTAACACAGCAGTCTCCAGAGCAAGACTGCCAAAACTCCAGATAGTGGTGCAAAGGAGTAATTTCCTAGAGAAAGACAGTGGCTCGAGAATGAGCAAAGAACCAGTCAAGCCTATAGGTTGTCAATGGCCTGATAATGCTGCTTTTCCTTCTGTGCACTAGAGAAGGATCCCCTTCTTCACAAGCCCACCTGCAATCAGTCCCAGAGAGAAGGCTGATAACAGCGGTGCTGCTTTGGGCACTATTTCAGCAAGCAAGCAGCTGCAACAGTTGCTCCGGCAGCTTCATGGATTAGTTCTTTGGCTCACTCAAGCATAATTTTTTCACAATGACCCAGGAACCTAAGACCAATCTCTCAGAGCAGTCTCCTTGAGCAAGGCCAAGAAGAAGTAATGTATCCCTTAAAAGGACAGGGAAAGGCAAAGGGAACTGGTCAGCTGAGTGATTTAAATGGACAACAAAATGATGTAATCATTGTGTATGAAGACATTAATCAGGAAAAAAGTCATGTCTTTTAGGTTCCAAATCTAATATAGCTTCAGAATATGTATTAAAATGAGAAACAGGCATCTTACAGCCACAACTGTGAGAAGATTAAGGGCAACACATTGCCAACAAATGACAATCTTCTGGCACCCTTTCAAGAGAATCTAGTGCCTCACAGAAGGTGGGACTGAGCTGAGACAAGACAGGACGTGTTTGTTTCAGAAACAGCAGTGACTGGCTGTCTCCTGAGAAAGCAACATCCAGTAAAGAGGATGCAAACAGTCACCTCATGGAAAGAGACTGATGACTTTTGGAGCTCCAGGAGGTCATTTGGAGGAGAAATAAGAAAAGGAGAATAGATAGCTCTTGACACAAGACCTCTGGATAGCACAGGCTGTACAGAAACCCAGCCAAATTATGGCATGGGTTCAGTAAGCGGGTTTTGGACACAGTCTCTAATTATTAGGCTCATTTTTAAGAGGCTATTGCTTTTCTTTAATGCTAGCTTTAAACCAAGGGCCTAAAGGGAGCAGCAGTTCACTTGCTGATTTTTTCTTTGCTGTTACATTAAGTTTCATTATTGTTGGGAGGGTGAGAGGCAGAAGACTCCCCTAATTACAAGCCTCTTATTACTACACATTTTGAGACTGTTTCAGCACTTATTAATGCAAACAGGTTGCTACACTACTTGCAACTCATCTAATCTTCCTTGTAATAAAAAAAAAAAAATTCAGGTCTAAGCAGACCTAGCTAGTCCTTATAGAAAGCCTCAGTACTCACAGCACTTGTACAAATACAAAATCCTCAACTCATATGGGAGTAATTCTGAATTCATATATATTTATAATGTTAATGCAGAATTTGTGAATCTCCATTTAAAATGGAAAAATAAACTGAAGAAATATGAATCCTGAAGTATCAAACTGGAACATCAGTTATAAACCTATACTTCAATACTATTGGGTATTATCTGCTTTGTGCTAGAAAATGTTACTCCCTTAGTATTTTTTCCAAAGCTGTTTCTCAAATCTGTTATTACTGGAAACCTACTCTTTATGTTGCTCTTTTGAAAGTTTCTATCGCCCCTGCATTATTTTCCGCTCATCACTCAGAACAGTATGAACTGTGATCCAAACAGAGGCAGAACTAAAACAAGGAAACCCCATGACACTTGTTACCTTCCGGTGCTGCACAGTGCCTCAAGGTACAGCTACAGACTGTCAGCATTGCTGTAGCCCAAGAACTAGTTATCAGACAGCACAACACCCTTGAAAGGGCACTTCAACCCCCTTCTCATTCCTCCCTTACCTAACGTCCTTTTCTAATTGTGGCAATAATAATGGGCTTTTTGTTGTGTTTAATGCAAGTGAAACCATTTCTCTGAAGCTACTTTAAGAAACTTTCATAGACACTAGAAGACTGACCTTGTTCCCTTCTCAAACCTCATATTATCTTTCTTGGTATGAAGTTTCTGAAATTCAGCAAACTCTGTGTGTCTTGAACTTTAAGAGGAGCAGGCCAATTCAGAGGAGATAAAAAGTTGTGGAGTAAACAAAAGTGGACTCTCTTGGTTGAAGTTCAATAGAAGCTTTGCTTGAGAACTTGTTCAAAGTTTTGCTATAATGCATTTTTGCACCCATCCCATCTGTAAGAATGAGACATGGCAATACTGTGGAGAAAGCTTGTCCTGTGATTATCCACAAAAACTTAAAAAGTTTACAAAATACTGAGAATCTCTGTTCTTGGTGATCTCCCCCACAGTATTTGGGCAGAGTGTTCAACTGTAGCCTGGTTATGGAAACCAAATGTGCAACTCAAGGCTGGGTTAATTACAACCAATAAGCTGCAAGAAGTTACTGTGGACAAGGCAATCCAGACAAAGTTTTCAATATCATGATGTGAACAGAGCAGCTATCACAATTAATTTATGAGACCCATCCACATCAGCTGGGACACCACCTCTGGCTTTCTGCTGATCAAATCATACCATTTGCAGTCACTTAACATCTCCAAGATGGAGCACGAATGAAAATGTCCGGTTTTACTAGAAGATCGGATCACCTTCACTCCCCAAACACAAGAAAATGTGGTGGAAAACAGTGCAGTGTTCTCTCTCAGTATTATTATACTAGATATATCAACACTACAAGAACTTCCTGGAAAAATTATTCTTCTGCCATGTTTTTTTTTGGTCACAATAACAAACTTTCCATTTTTATATACACTTATCTCTCTAAATAAAAGAAAAATTAAAGCTCACAGGCTAGGGTCATTAAAAATATAAGCAAACAAAAATCCCAATGCACTCCCCCTTCAATAAAATTTTTTTATCTTTGAGAAGTGTGACAACCATTCCTAAGTGCTGAATCAGTCTAAAAATTTTGCAGTCTTCAGTGGCCAACATGGAGTGACATTAACTTCTGTGATGCAGCACAGCTGTTGACATAATACAACTAGTTTAGGAAATTACCATAATTTCACAGACTATTTGAAAATTTGGCTTTTAAGAGAAAAATTGCTTTTTGTTCTGCAGATCTAAAAGCCTAGCTTAATTGCAGCTCTGTGGCTAGTAGAGATACTTCCTTAGCCAAAATAACTTTTCCAAAACCCAATTAGCATATAATATTTGTTTAAATTAAGAGAAACTTACAGGCAAGACAATACAAATGACCAGACAATGCTCTCTTCAAGATTTAATCTCTAAGATAAATACCCATATTGCCCACAACTACAATCGGCTGCCAAAAACTATGATTTTGATCTTCCATATACCTTCACTGCTTGTTTCCTAGACTCCATCTGAGCAACATCAATGCTCAGGTCAGCAGATTTGGTATGATGCTTAATTTCTTTGTGAAAATCAATCCAATGCCTTAATAATCAGGTTTATCTTGCAATCTCTAACTGTTTTGCCTTCAAGCCCTCTGCAGTCACCTCCTACCTCATGGGTTTCAGGCAACTGAATACAGTCAAATCAAACCCTTCTAGAACTTAATACTGGCTGTTGAAAATAAAGGCTATTTAAAACAAAATTGTCTTTCATTACTTTACAAATTACCACAGATGACTTAACATGACACACTATCCATCTAATTATCTAATATGTTTCCCAGTTGGGATTTCTGCTATGGAGCAGCCAATTTGATGAAACCTTGCACAGTAAAGATCAGAGAACAAGGGCTGAACAGTAGTCACTGAGGAGCAAAAGCTTCTTGTGTATCTTGAGCTCACAGTCAGGACTGCTGTACATTTATTAACTACAAAGTTCTTCAAATCACTGTGCTAAGCAATGTGTTTAGGTATTTAAAAACAACTCCACTTTGGTTTTGAGTTTGACTGGTCAGCTGCAACAGAGCTTGCTTGGAAATGCATTAATGATCAGCCTATGTCTTGCCTTCCCCTTACAGATGGTAAAACTGGCACCTGTAGATGACAGACAGAAATTTGACTTTTTTTTTCTTAAGGAAATCGCTCCACAGGAACTGTTTTCTCTTACCATTCCCAAGACTCTCTGTGTGAGAGAGGGCATATCAACTCCTTAGAATGGCAAAAGAGGAGCTTTAAATTTCCTTGAGCATTAGGCTCAGCTTCCACACTACCTGAGGTGAACCAGGGACACACTCCCAGTACATGTATGTTTTTACCCTAATAAAAATAATTTTTAAATTGACTCACTATAAAGCTTTCCAACTTTTTTTAAAAACTTTGTTTTCATAGAGTAGGTAAGTTCAATCTTAATGTCATCATAAAACAATAAATACTTTCAAAAAGAACAGGGGTGAAGCTCTATTAAGATACTGGAATCAAAACTATTTTAGCTACTGAAGATGGCCTTAGAGGGGCAAAACAAAAGGCAATCCAGGAGTACAAGAAAGCACTTGTAACATAACTACTAAATTTCTAACAACAGATGCAGAAATCAGCAGAGAGGACATAATGTGGAAGCATAGGCTATTTACTCGACCACTTTAATGTGTTTATGCTTCATAAATGGCCTTTATTTTTTTAAATAAAAAGGCACCACAAGATGAAGGAGAGAGCTATTTCGTATTTTGCCAGATGGGCACAGCATGCATTAGAGTTTGAAAAATGACATTGATGCTAACCGGGCCAAAAGGTGTTTTAGACTTTCAACAGAAAATGCATACAGAACTATTCTTGCTCAAAGGGTGAGAGATGGCAGCTAATCACTTAAAGAAAGACAACAGAGAAAGTGCTCCAAAATTAATTACTATCATATTTGTGCGCCATACATCTCACATGTTCTGTCTTGGCAGGTTAAAGTGTTCTGGGGGGTATCAGTTTTACATTTCTGACTTCTGTAGAAAACAACTAATGAATGGTTTTAAAATCTGATACCAGCTTGGCTTCAAATTAGAAAGTCAGCTGTACATTATTTTCACAGTTTCTAAATGACTGAGTCAATGTAATGACAGATGAACTGTACAACATATAAAATCTGGAAAATAAAGTACCTTTATTTATCTTGCATCCAGAATGAAGATGGGCAGCAACACTACAAAGCTCCCTGCCAAACATAATAGGCATTACTGCGTGGCTATGCTGTTTCAGGTGTGAAGAAGCAGGACCATCTCTAAATGATATTCTAAACTGCATGGTCCACTGATATTTCACACAAAGCCATTAGCCCAATTGCAGACTCTGAGCTATTCATATTCACACTCACACTCTGAAGGACACATGCTACATGTTACATGCATGCAATCCTTCCTGACGCAATCAGCGACCCTCAGTACCTCAGCAAAACTGAATTGGAAGAATCAAGACTCTGAAAATGCTGTAATTTCAAGATCCTTTCCTCTCTTTTTGAAATGGACAGCTGGTTATGCAACTACTGTATCAACTTAGTATCACATAGAGATTTCTACTTCTGAGGGAGCAACATCTTCACTACAACCAACATTTATCCTGCTGCTTCCTCCTGAAGAAGGGATCCTTCAACATTCTTGGGCTACCTTGAGTGGTAAAATTGAAGAGTGCAGGTTTATCCCTCCCATTTGGTAACTTGACATTTGGGTCCCGTAGTTCATCGAAGAAAGAGTGCGCGCAGGCCTCCAGGGGAGTCAGGCGGGCGGTGGGGGTGTACTCCAGCAGGCGGCTACATAGCGCAATTGCTTCAGGGGGAGTGCGGGGCCGGAAGACCTGCAGGGACAACAACAAAACAAGCAAGGAGAAAAAGGTTGTCTGGCTAGGTCTGTCTCTTTGTTGACCAGAAGCAAGTCAGAGCAATTAAACCTCTCATTGCCCAGCAAGATGGAAAAGACAGTTTGCGCTAATCAAAGTCCTGCAGTAAGTGTGGGAAAATACATTTCAGGGGTTGAGAAAGGGTTAATTGCAACGCCTTGCACTAGAGTGAAGGTGCAATGCCAGCAAGAGACTTCATGACAGCGCACTCAGAAAAACAACTTTGAGAATGAAGGGGAAACTCATTCAAAAATCATGACAAACACACACAGGTGCTACCAGCCATGCATCATGGGGTGGAGTGAAGGTGGGGAAGAAGATTCAAGTGAGCAGGATTCACTGGATGTAAAAGTACAATACAGCCTGCTACGGTTTTGGGTTGGGGTTTTTCTGGCTAGTGAAGGAAGTCTAACATGGACTTTTCCAGGCAGGCAGGTCAGACTGTTGCTATGGAGGCTGCTGTTCAGCTTTGGAGAAAAACAAGGAAAGCACAGGTGGGGTGCAGGAAAAGTCTAGCTCCAATTTGCAAGTTACTCCTTCTGTGACCTTATTCTGGCAAACTACTCCTGTAAGTTTATAGGGATAATTCCTGCACATTTGGTATTTGTAAGGATAGCTGAAAACTGCGTCAAGAAAACAAACTATTTTAGGCTAACAGATTTCTACTTTGAGTGATTACAAAAAGCAGTTCTTCACTACAGCTTTGTTTTAAACCTCTTAAGAACAGTTCTACCCACTGCTAACCACACTCTCCTTTCTCATTCCAATATATGCAAAATAGGAGTTAATCATGTACATGACCTGGACAGCCTCCTCAAGCACTTGTCTCTTGCTATGTTACAGGTAAAATGCAATCTGGGGTAAAGGGAGTAGGGTGGGTATGAGTTTAAAGTTCTCATGCCAGCAATTTTGGTAGAAATTGAAGTAATCCAAAATGCTTTTGCACCAGTGCAGGTGAACTCAAACCACACAGCACCAAGGAGAAAAAAAAAATTAAATCAGTAAATTACATGCTAGTTAATCACAGACGAGAAACTTGCACAGGCATTCCTTTAGGAGGTTTTAAACCAGGCATATATGCTCTCCTGAATAAGAATTAAACACAAAAGCCAAGTTCTACAGAGACCGAAATTTCCTGCCCTTGGTACCCAGCTGGGCCAGTAGCACTGGGCTTGCTGCAGTGTGTGCTGTGCTAACTCACATGGCAAGGAATCCCGACTCGGGGAGTCAAGGAGCCATGTACAACACCTGACTTTATTCCTACTACCAGATTATTGCAAAACAAACTGCAAAAAGTTTACACACATGGCCTATAATGACAAAAAAGAAAGGCTTAACAATGCTGGCAGAGAGCCTGTACTGACCACTGTGTTACCAGTGTAGTGCCACCTGCAGAGGCAGCAGAAGCTGCTTTGTGCCCACTGCCCATGGAGCTTGGATTGTTGATCACAGTATGCAGTGGATGCAATTATTACTCCCAAGTCACAGCCTGACCAGAACAAAATCCAAGACTGTCTCCAGTTAAAAACAAAAAAACCTTCTGGCTTCCCCCCACCTCCTCATGGTAAGTAGCACAAATGTGTATGTTTTGAGGCAAACCCACAAAAGTGAAGTTGTTCTGTATTTAATGTGAGGTAAAATTAGTGAGGTCTCCCTCATGTACATCCACAGTGATATTTTAACAAGTTTATCACAGCTTGAAACTTTAGTACTTCACTCTTAGCTGTGTTCTTCTCCTCAGTACAGCTCACATATAAGCCACTATACAGATTTTAAAAAGAAAACAATTTTATTTCCTTAAGGTAAAGATGTCAAGCCCTTATATTGAGAAAATTAGTAGGCAGACAGTCACAAATCTGACCTAGGTAAAAGGAGGACTTTCTTGTCTGCTAAAACTCCTCATTGTCAAGTCCTTGAAACCCTAACATGTTTCCTAAACCCTGTTATAAACTTCTCAGCCTGCCTTTGGATCTGGAATTAGTCATTTGGGGTAGGCAGTTCCCAAAGTCTGCCCTAACTGCTACAAACCAGGAAGGGAAAAAAAATATAGATACTAGGAGGCCTCACATGGCCTTCTCCTGCAACAAGAGGTGACTAATACATGAAGCCAGTTACAGGTCTGCGCTCATCTCATCTCATCACTATCAGCTTGTGTTACATTTGCCTGGCTGCTGCCTCAAGGATGCAGTTTGAACCCAATTATTCCACTCCTAGAATTTCTCTCCTTTTTTTCAAGGCTAGGCCTAGTAATTTGAAAAAATGTTTAAGTACATACCCGTACTCCTGAGGTGAAATGTCCTGTTCCTGACGAGTCCTAAAGATGATAATGCAGTGAAATAATCCAAACAGGGGGAGTCAATCCAAAAGAGAATAGTCCAGCAAGGAAAAATATAGCCAGTATTATAAGAAATCCATGGTGTGGGGGACATAGTAAATGTTTACACAATTAGAACTTTTAACATCAGTCTCCATAGCAGCAAGTCCAACTTCACCACAGTGTATGCCAAAAAATGGATTGTGCAATGGTGAGGCATAGTATAGAATCATTTCTATATGAAATTTATGTTCCAATGCCAGTGTATTTACTAAAAAAAAAAAAAAAAAAAAAAAATTGAAATAAAAACTCTAACTTGAACTAAAAGGGTAATTGAAATTCCCGTAATAAAGAATTTTCAGTCCTCAGTCCTGGATAGAAATGTCCACAGAACCAAATGACCAGATTAGCTTGTATCCAAAGATGCATCCCACTTGTAAATCTGTCCCAGACACACAAAGTAAACTTTTGGATTTTTCTCAAAAAACCCCAAATCCTCAGCAATTTGCAATTTGTGCTGAAGATGAAGTAAAAATTTGGGTACTTTTAATTTGTGTGCACTATGAGTACCTCAGGCCACCGCGGATTATTCTCCATTTTGGATTGACTTCCCCTCCACTGGAATTTGTTTGCTGGCATTATCTCTTTAGGATTCTTCAGGAACTGGACGTACCACCTCTGGAGTGTGGGTATGGACTGAATTTCTCTCTATTGTGGTTTTATACCCCTTCATACCTGTCACTTAAAAAATTTTTTTCTCCTCAATTTGTCCCCTCCTGTCTCCCTTTTGAATAATGCCCTAAGAAATAAAAGCAAAGCCCTCTATGGTCTTTTAGCTCTTCCCATTCAGAAAAGTTCCCCCACTGAGAACTACATGAGCAACTGCCACCCACGGCAATGGCTATGCCAGCACTTCCATGCCACAGGGCACCAACACCAAGGCAATGTTGGGCTGATGCTCCGTGGAGGGAAGGGACACGAGTATGGACAGACAGTAGGACTTGTGAGACATGAAGCCCCTCATATATATGCCTCAGCAGGAGTTTAAAATCTCTGTAGTTCTCAGTGAGGGAATAAATTTAGTAAATAATCCGCGGATTATTTTTAGTCTGCGGACTAAAATTTAGTGCACGGACTAAAATCCGGCCCGTCAGAGCAAAGCCTGTCTTGGTCTAAAATACATTTGGGTGAAAGCAAAAGAACAGAAAAAAACAAAACAAAAAAAAAACAAAACAAAAAAAAAAAAAAAGGAAAAAAAAAGAAAAAAACAAAAAAAAAGAAGAAAAAAAAAAAAAGAAAAAATAGCTAAGTGCACAAAGTGTTTGGGTAGACTAACATTTAGTATGCAGACTAAATACAGCCAGGCAAAAGGCACAGCAAATCCACAAACAAAATAGAAACCAAAACTAAAACACTGACAGGAACTTTTAAAGCAATCAAATACTACCCCACCGGCGCAGCATTTCATTTTTCTAAAATGAAACAAGACCTTGTGTAAGGCTATTTGTCCACAGGAGGGACTGAAGGCTCAAGTTTTTATTTTAAAAAATGAACCTGTTTTGGAGATAAACAAATGCAAAAAAAAAAAAAAAAAAAGCTTTACATACAATATTCTTCAAGAAAAAATTGCACTTGAATAACTCAAAACCCCTTGTTTCTGCAAAGCAAATGAATTTTAGGCTGAGACCCAGGTTGCTGTTTTTTCTTTGGGGTTTTTTTTTTGGATAAGTTACCAAAATCTCTGGATGATCATGTCACATGGAAATGCTGACTCATCTAAAGCCACAGCTTTAGTTGCTTTTAGTACTTTTGTTGGTTTTTCCTGTTCCCTTTTTCAGATCTCAATAAATCTATACCTCACCAAAAAGTGAGGTATATATAGTGACAGACCGTAACAGCAAATCAGCAAGCCCTGACACACTCCTCTCTCCTTCTCAAGTTGAACTGCTATCAATGCACATTTTTTGTTGCTCCCCTTCATTTTTCTGGAACTACCACCTTCTTCAACATTTCAGGCTTAAGTGCCCCTGATGCACTACACAGCTCTCATCCCCAAGAGACTTCAATTCAGATGAAGGCTTTGCGCACTAGCAGAGCAGTCACATTTTATCTTACTAATCTGAAATAGTTCCTACCGGTGTAGCAGTGTTTACGCCCCTTCTGAATTTTATTTTTCTGCACGTATGGAAAGATGAAAGAAAAAGGATGGAAAGCATGGAATTCTCCTATTTTACTTCACTCACATCAGCATTCAGCTCTCAAATAAAACCACATGGGGCAAGAGTTAGGTATTGTTTTAACAGAATGGTTGCTCTAACTTTCAATTCAATGACATTCCTCAAACTTTCCATGCACAGCACGAGCTACATCATCTTGGCGTAATTAAGCCCCAAAGGCAAAGCTTCACACCAAGGTGCTTTTCTAGCCAGTGTGCATTAGAAGACATGACTTCATCCCATCAACTACTATGTGTTTTGCATGCAGATTGTGAATATTGGCTGCATGCTGTGCTACCTAAGGGAGCAGAAGCTTAGGAAAATTAGGACATTAGGACATTTGTTGCTAATGCATCAAGTTTGTGACACCATGGTTCAAAATTTCCTCACCAGCTTCAGACTCACATGCTTTGCCCAAGAACCACCCACACCACCGATTCAAGGCTGGTAGTCTGTGCTCATCCTTTTGGTTTGTAAGCATGTTTTTTATTGCATATGAGTATTTAGCTAAGAGAGAAAGCTCCTTCCTTCGACCAAAAGCTTGTACTGTTTTCAAGCCAAGTCATCAATGTAGAATACTACCCTCAAATCAACTTTTAAAAAATTCTATCATACAATACAATTACTATGAAGCAACATTTTGATCACCCAAGTTTAACACAATAAGAAACATCACGAGAAACACAACACATTCACAAATGGAAAGGGAAGAGACACAAGTAAGACAGCAATGTATGCACTGATTTCCGCCTGACACAAAAAACACCAAGTCTGCATCTGAAGCTCTTGGGACTAGTCTTTTTCCAAATACCTGAGAATTGCAGCATGGGATTTCTGAAATATGCCATTTGGCTATCTTGAAGTGTATAAAACTCAAGTGATAAATAACAGAGGTTAAAAAAGTGTCCACAAAAGAGTAACTGGTGATGGGAGATATTTTAAAATATATATAAGCCCCCCAACTTCTTTCTCCAATTATATCCCTCTATGTTTTTTCTAAAAGCACCTCAGAAATAGTAAACACCCGATTAGTCAAAAATTCCTGTCCAATGGCACTTAGGAGAAAATGAAGTAAAGAAAATGAAGAAGGGTTAAGTGGCTTACAAATGAGCCAACACAGAACTGGGAACAGGACGAGGAACCTGTCTTGAAAGCTACTTCTTGTTGAGACCACACACTTTCTACTGGGCTCCTTCCATTGAGGACCCTGTGAAAACAGAACGAGCTCGTGTTTATTACCCAGTGCATGTGCTCTGCTTCTATCAAGCTCCAAAGAAAAGCAACAAAGCTAAGAGGAACAGAACAGTTTGCCGTCTTCTGAGAGAACCCCAAAAAAGGTACCTCAGTGCTCTCAACCTTGCTGGGACAGCTGCTATGAACAGCCTAAACAGTTGTGTTGCAGTGGGATGGCTAAACAGATGGTACACTGCAGAAGACATGTTAAACTTAGCATTTGATGTCCATAGTTGCACTGACTGAAATCCTTTCTTAATGTTGCATTAGTGCTCAGTCATTTGCCGTTAGGCAGTACGCAGTACCTGCTTTACTGCATACAAATTAGGCAGAGGCAGGGCAGTTTAGCACCCAGCAAACCTGGCTTTTTTTCTTAGCCATACAAGATAAGAGATTTACATTGTCAAAAATCATTGCTGCTACAAAAGGAGCTGTCAAATATGAACTTGCCAGAAAAACTTTTTTTTTTTAAAGTTAGTCTCCAGCAGAGCTGCTTTCACTTTTTGCCTGTAACATCATTACACATCAAGTGAGAAATACATCTGTAGTCTTTAGAAAGAGGTCAGGGCACAGTTTCACAACAGGCATAAATCAAGTCCAGTTCATGCTGGAAATGAGAGTTCTGCTCTTTTGGACATGCAGATCTGTCCTGGTCCCTTGTCGCAACATTTGCAATCTGGGCAGAATGGTCAGTCAGGTAAAGGAAATTGATCCAAATCCTGAACATGTGTTGTTCAAGGTTTTTATTATTTTATTATACAAAGCATAATGCATTTCAGGAATATGCAGGTGAGAGGTGGAGAAGTGACCCAACTCCACGATAAACTTAATGCCAGTTATGGAACTGCAACCAAAGAAACATCTCATCCTCGTTCTACCTTTGTTCCTCTACAAAAGAGCAGACTTAAATCTCAGAAAGAAGAGTTTGCATTTTCATCTTGAATACAAATACAAGTTCACTTACAAGATTTCTGACAAAAGAGTTTTCTTTCTTTTGTCATCAGTTATAATTAGAAGTGACAAAATGAGCTCTCTATCCATTTTACTGTTTTGTATTCTTCCTAGAATCTACAGTATGAGCAGTCACTTTGGAAGCATTACAAGCAAAACAATCTGCTTTAAAACTAGACAACAGAAAGGAGAGCAGGAGTAGGACAGGATGAAGACCTGTCAAAAAAAACAAAAAAAACCTGACGAAACCAGTTCTGGAGGGTGGAAAAATGTTCATGAGAGAGACCATGCTCTACATCCCGGACCCAGAGTGTGAGGAAGACAAAAGGATTGTTTGCTACAAGCACAGAATTATTCAACACTCAAGGTGAAGTGTTTGTATGCAAAAACATTCATACAGAACACACATGGACACAAGAGCATATCAAGAGTTAAATATTAGGTAAGTATTTTATAGTATTAGCAGAAATTACTCCATAATATAGGCGGAAATACAAATTCTAAAGTCAATAGCCAAAGCTACTCTTTAGCACAACCAACTGTGTTTCTGCACAACTTCAGCTGCAGCCAGAATTGGCCAATAGTTTTGAAAAAGTGCCAGAAAGGATGAGCTGAAGTCTGAAGTGTCATCTTAGACACTATTTTCCTAATCTTGTAACCATTTGACTTAAAGACATGGCCAAAAAGCACCCAGAACAATGCAAATAATGAAAAAGCCCCTAAAACAAAAAGGAAGTGCTTACGAAGTTGGGAGGGATCCTGCCCGAATCTCCCTCAAGCTTATTGTGAAGGCAAAGCAATGCAGAGAAAAGTCCTCTTGTATTCATTCACAAGAGTGCATAACAGAGGGTCAGAGATGCTCAAAACTAACCTAAACATAACAGTTTTTCTACCTGTCTCTTCCATTGTCAGGCAAATGACTCCTGTCTTTTTCCAGCTAAGTATAGATTTGCGGATGGTGAATAAAGCCGTAGTCTTGAGTACACTCAAATTTATCTCACCAAAAGTATATTCAAAAAATGCATGAATGTTTGAAAAATCTTGCAAGTACTTTCAGAACAGAAGAAACAAAGGCAACCAAACAACAGCACACTGAAGAGAATCACTGTCCATTTTTAAGAGCTGCCTGCAGTAGAAACTGTTTCCATGTCTATACAATGGAGACAAGGCAGAGGTTATAACTAAGTAAAGAAAACTACCTTTGCTGTTGCAACTTGTATTGTTCTGCCACATGCATACATATCTTTCATTATCCTGATATTATAGTGGCCAACATGTGGCAGTATCCTTGGGTGGGGAAAAGAAAAAAAAATTCAAGAGAGTAATTTTCCCCACAGAGAAAGGGCTTAAACTACATAATTCTATTACATTTACTACAATCTTAATGAGATCCTTTACTAGCTAGATGAAAGAGGAAAGGCAGGCTGTCACAGTTGGACATTTTATATCTTTCTGGAAGTTATCACAGCACTGCCTTTATTTTTCATTACCCCAAGGATGTGAGACCTGAAGGTAGTATTTGAGTAATGCCAGGATAAAGAGCAGCTGTAACTGGGCCACAGTAAGCAATACCCATCTATCACAAGCTTATGAAGAATGTCTTTAGACCTTTTGTTGGCTGTCCCACTGTTCCTGCTCCCTTCCAAAAGATTCATAGAAAATCACAAAAGTTCAACTTAACAGCCTTGCGATTTACACAATCATTGTGATGATACACAAGCCTTGTGATGAACCTGATCCTGGATTTCCTCCTTGGCTTTATATGGTTATATGATAACCATATAAAGAGTTCTATTGTATAGATGAAGCTTAGGCAGAAGAACAGAAACAAGTCTAAAGATTAGTAGCAAAGACCAGACTGCACTTCTGAGAAGGAAGAAGGCTCAAGGAGTTGAGGTGGCTGAAAGACACAGAAGCAAAGATATGACCCAGTAAGAACAGCAGCAGCAAATCTCCAGAAAGGGTAGTAGCTTTGATTTTATGAGCTGACACCACTGGAAAAAATGGACTGGTTTTCCAGATCAAGATATTCCTGAAGACATGACTGTGTTTAAAAGCCCTCCTATTATTTTCTGGTTATTCACATATTCATATATTTCAGCCATATTCACACCCCTGCAAAACACTGCTTCTCTTGTAACAGGATGCTACTTACTTCACAGACCAAGGCAGACAAGCTGTAGGATGCACATCCATGAATACAAAATACTCTATACGAAGTGAAAATAGAAGGAGGTTTGGACTAAAGTAACATTCAAGTTACTAAGCACACTGGTATTCTGAAAAGAAACCCCCCTGCTGAAGCACCAAAATGTCCTGGATTCCTCCTGTTGAGGCTGGGGATGTAGGGATAGGTGACAGAGGAAAAGAAGAGGGAAGCCTTACTTCTGAAGAATGGTTCAAGAGATTCCTGAAAAGTTCAGATTCTCTTTTCTTTCGCTAGCCAGGGACATGTTGAACTTCCATCATCAGGTGCCTCATGCATGTAAACTAGTATAAAAACACACACATGCTTGGCCAACACAAAACTGTACAGGAGATGAGAGGGAGGCCTCTAAGTTTTATAATGGCAGATTCCAACTCTTAAATTACAAATTTACTTCAATCTCAAATTGCTGACAAATTGAAAAATCAGTCTGAAAACTGTTTGCAGTGGAAACGTTGCATACTAGTGCTGCAGCATAGAAAAGTGCTTTTTAGATTGTTCGTTAGACTTCTCATAATTTAAGAAGGAAATTATCAATACTTTGTTAGGATAATACCAATTCATTTCTACTGAAAAGCCTAAGATACACCTATGAAGTCAGGCTTCAAATATCCATAAAACTTGTGCTCAAAATTCCAATTGTAGTCCAAAACTGATTTTCAGAAAACAATGTTCCTTCATAGATTTGTCTTCAGAGTTAAACAATTTCTGTCTCTTTAAAAAATCCAGAATATATTACATCACACTACAGCACCAGTCACCATTCTTCACAGGTAGCTAACAGCAAGTGTAGCAATTACACATCATCACAGCAATGCTGAGTAGGAAAGTAACATATCTGTGCCTCCCAGAAATGCCAAAAAGAGAAAACCAAAACCAGATATATCCAATGAAAGTCAGCACCACAGAATTTCAGATGTAGTATAGATACTACAGCTTCTGAAGAAAATTCTTAAATTACCATCTATGCACACTTTTGCAGACCAAGGAAGTTCCCTGAAAACAAGACCTTACTTTTGTATAGACTACTGGCCTGGAAACAAGCAGTCCCAGACTGCATAGAAATATGCACTGGGCACCTTGACCTCAAGAAAAACTCCAGCAGGGCCTACAAACCCAACTGTGATAAATACCCATGTTCTATTAAACAGCACAAAACAATGAGAATGCTCTTGTGTCTAAGAGCTTACAGCAGGGAGTGACTATATTCTCAGTAGTTCTCTTTTGAACATTATGAAAACAGCTGCCTAGAAGTTTTTCATGCATACAAAAAAATCCTTCTGTCTGCTAAGTCCTGTAGTCATAACCACTCAACAAAAATAACCTCCTATCTATTGTCATCTTCTGTAATTCTTCAGCTTAGATGGCAAAGATTTGTGCTTCTGAAGCTGCAAGTTCAAGTCCTGTTGGCAACTAGCTGTAGCAGTCTAGTTATATACACAGCTGTAACAAAAAACCACAAGCGACAACATTATCACTTTACCTTCTTCCGTCACTCCTGTATTATTCAAAGTCAAAGCAATGAAGAGGGTTTTGTCACTATTCAATTCTAAGATAGAGAAGCTCTGAGAAGATTGCCTGTGCCCACTGACATGTCATAAGATGTATCAATACAAATGGGTAAGAAGAACCAATTCTATGCAATATTACTACTTAAATCTATTGTGGCTCAACATGCTCAAAACGTTGAAAGAAAAGGATCTTGAGAAGCAATACACCAAGAAGATAAGAAGATAGGCACATTACCAGCATTGTGCTGGCAATAATTTTTTTTAAAATTTAGCATTTGTATAATAAGTACAGATCTCATAAATGAAGTCTCATGTAACCCAATTGTAATAAATTAGTTTAAATGCTATTCTACACCCAGCTGACATCAGGAAGGGCTGTGTGCAGAATGACTTGAGAGAATGAGAAGCTATGCTGGGAGCACAACTCTCCAACACTAATTGTGACCTAATGAAAAATTCCAGAGTATTTGGTCCAAAAGAATCTGCCCTGAACACGTGCTCAGCTAGGTATACAACCCCTCCAAACACAGATATTACTTTCTTAGCAGAAGGAAACCTGAGTGGTGAGATAGGATGGAAATACACTGTGACTATAACAGATATTTCTCAAGCAGTAAGAAGAAATGTTAATTACCCAGGCTTCAATTGTTTGAGATTCAATATTTAACTTATTCCACACCCAAGAGGCTGACTAAATGACTGTTGCTCCCAAGTCAAATATTCATCATTGTTTGATATATGAAAGAGTATTTAATTGTGTAACACTGTATTTGTTTTATTGCTAGCAGCTTCCTCTTTGGTCAAGGAGGTTGTAATATTGTCTTCTGCATACTGCATTGATGTCTCCCTATGAAAGCTAAGTAATAAGAGATCTTAAGAAGCAACTCCAGAAAAAAAAATCTCCACTCAACAGCACCTACAGAAGTACAAACAGAATATTATCTATGAGAGATGCATTTAAGAAAGCGACTATCAGCCCTAATCACACGATTTTACAGCATTAAAAAAGTGCCACATACATACTGGAACACTTTCCTCATTTTTATGTGACCTTTGTGTGTATCAGCTGATAGCATGACAGTATGTAGAATATTGCAATCTGCTGCTAACACACACACACACCACACACACAAAATTATAAAAAAATCAAATCAAAACAAAAAACAACCCACTTACAGGCAACCCCCAGACCAGCAGATATTACAGTGTACTGCTACAATATCTCCTTCTGCTCAGCTGTATCAAAAGTTTGCAGGTCCCCATCTTAGTTAAAAGCACCCAGTTTAGACCAAAAGTCACCAAATCACTGAACAAACTGAACAACTTTACTTTCAGCCCATATCTTTATTATTCAGATCATATAGACTCACCTTAGTCCATGGATGTGCCTTAATCTGGGGAAATTTGAATTCAGTATAGTTTGGATTCATTTCTCTAATTTGCTCCCTTGTAGGCGTTCCCAGAACCTATACAGGATGGAAAGAAAAAGGCAAATTGTTTGGGTATGCTTCATATAGAACTGTGACTGAAGTATAACCTATCAGACATTGAGACACAACTGAAGTCAACCTATGTGACTAGTAAGTTAATACAGTGCTGAGAGCAAAACAAAACTTTTGCACCCACAAAAGGGAAGTCTTCTCTCTGGGGACCCTTCTCCAGTCTTTGATCACTGTCCAGAGGAAAAGTGTGTTGTACTCTTGCTGCTGCCATTTGCCCAGTCAGTGGGCAACACTAAGAAAAGCGTGGTTGTTTCTTCATTCTCTCATACCACAAGGCTTTTTACACACTCTGGTAAGAGCCCCTTCACCCCTGGCCAAGCCTTCTCTGCTTCAGGTGAACAGCACCATCTCTTGCAATCTCTCCTCATATGACAGATGCTCCAGTGCATCACCTTTGTGGCCCTTGCTCCAACATCAGTGGTCTCTTGCTAGCAATACAGTTCATGCTTCAAGCCCAGTGTCAAAAAATAAATTATCTTACAGAATTTCTCACAAAATTAAAGCACATCTCTCAAATTTAGTGACATTTTGGTGGGGTATAGAGTTCACTTTAATTAGGTTTATATCAAACAGTACTACCAAACATATTCAGGGACTGCAGTTCACTGCATATGGTTGATTAAGGAACAGACAAGTAACACAGACTGTATTTTCCAAGTCACAAACAGCAGCCCTCTGACAAGCTTAAAAGATCAGCCAGTTACTGCTGAGTGTCTCCTGCTCTTCTCACAAAAAAACCTAAACATATAGGTTTGGGTGGTGCTTCCTCATCTCACTATTTCCACAAAGAGGACAGTCTTTAGTTTAAATCTAACTTGGAAGTATCTAAAAGGCATACCACCTCTGATTTACCTTCATCAAGCTGCATTTCTCATTCCCAGAATCTGTACAGTGTTATTTATGGATGCAAATTAGTTGTATGAGAAATAATGAACAATTGCACATCTCTTTGTAGGGGTGGGTACATTTTGAAAGGATTTCAGAAATCCTTTGAGGGAATAAGCCTGACAATATGGCATTAGTGCTTTCTTTTCAGTTATCACCAAGTATGAGAGCCATTGTCTTCTAGCTATATACAAAAATTGCAAAGTATGTTCAAGAAACCCCATTGTCTTCTGCTTGCATCCAGTTCTAGGCCCCATTTTGCTCTGCCAAGAGAAGGGGAGATGGCAGAAGGCAGGAGATGCTCCTCTGTGCTGGGCTCAGGCTCATCTATAGTATAAAAACCTGTAGTGGCACTATTTTGGCCACATGACAAATCCCTCCACACAGCTTAGTGTGATGATATCACCTCATCTCATCAGACTGCAGTGTTACCTCAGGCAACAAATGATCACACAATGCTGGCGCTCTACCTTGCTGCTTGATTAAGAAATACTGGGTTACAAATTCTGGTATCTGTGCACATTTTCATTCAGTTAGAAGAATGGAAATTTCAAAAATAAACTCCAGAAAGTCAGGTAAGGAGGTAAATGAGTAAGGTAACTCCCATTTGAGTAATTTGTGGAACAGAGAAACTATCACCAGGTATTATGAACAAATATCTCTTTGCTACTTAAATTAAGAGTTGCGCAACACAAAAAATCCTAACAACAAAGCAACCTTTTAAATAAAGAGCAGCAGCAGCAGAGGAAGAAGTCTGCAACTTGTTCAGACAGTTGCTTCTTAGCTAACAAATTTGACCGACAAATTGCAGAAGATGAACAATAATGCTTTGCAGATCACATTGCTCACAAGGATTTAAAACCCACCTAATTCTAAAAGCCAAGGGTTACTCTCAGAAATGCCAGCAGATTTTTTTCGTGTGTGTTTGAAAACACTGTTTTTGCGTAGAAGGTAAAGAGAATGTTTGCAAATTCCATATCTTTTGCTTAACTTTCAAAGGAAAAAAAGAATTGAAACGAAAATGTGCCCTTTCCCTGATGGTTTTGTCTGGCACCCACCAGAGCATCAGCCACCCAGCTGCCAGCCCTGCCAGCACGGTGTTGCCCTCAAAGCTTTGATGACCATCACTCTCAAACCTTTCCAGTTCTAGAAGATGAGGAGATTTCACACCCTAAATATTATTTTCATACCAATTCAGGATAAAAATAATTTTCAAAACCTTGGAAGTTTTTTCAATTACTTAAATTAACTTTCTAAAAAATGATGGGCACCTTCTATTACTCTCTCATCTTTTCTGAAAGCTAAGTATTCAGTTCTCCCTAGTATAAACAATACTTTTTTAAAAGCATGTTTACCTTCTTCACCCTTTTTCTCCTCAAAAGATTCCTTCAATAGCTTTTCTAAGAAGCAGCAAGTAGATTTATTTTTAATATAGCCCAAATATATCAACCTGTCTTGGTTGCTAAGGCTGCTCAGAACAGGAGCCTACAAAGTGCAAGACCACCTGTAACATCAGGGAACTCAGACTAGATAAGCAAGGCAAATTTCATGGAAAACCTCACAATGCCTATTAATATATGTCACTAAAAGCACATCTGCAACTCCAGATGAGAGAGGACAACTCCTAAACTCAAGTACAGGCCTCTAAGCAACAACACTTAAGGTTTCATGAATGCTTAGAAAACAAAATACTGAAAAGTGATCACGGGAGCTGAAAGAAAGGATTGTCTGACTTTTCAACTACATAGCAGCCTTTGACACATGAAATAACTGTACAAAAGGAAAAGTGAATACTAGTAGCTACACAGTGTATTTATATTTACTTAGTTCTCTTGAGACTGTAGAACCAGATTACGATTCCATGCAGGTAGTCAGCACAGGACCGCATCCAATAAAATGAAACGCTCTCCTATGGCTTACTCCCCCAGAAGACAAGGCTTGTCTCTGCTCATTAACTACTCTGACTGCATTTATTTTATTTCAGAAACTGAGCCCAAAATAGTACCTTGACATTTGAGCATGAGCCATATATTATAATTGCAGTCTTTACTTAGCATTAGGCCCAGTAAAACTATCAAGAGCCCAAAAAGTTACACATGAATAGGATTCTTCACACTATTGAACTTGCTTTTTCATAATTTTTCCCCCTTGCTTCTCCTTACCCAGGGAACTATGAGAAGATTTTATTATTCCTCTTGAATTAGCATGAAATGCCAGTTTTGGTGCAAGGAATAATCACAGTGCAGTAAGAATCAAAATAGTCAAAGCAAACACCATCCCCCACCCCATAAACCCTGCTTTTTTCCTGCAGTTTTCACAAGTTAGTTGATTCATCTCATAGTCCAAATAGTAGCATACAGAAAAAATATTTCTGGTAAAGAAAACATCAGACAGTTTGGCTGATGCTGTCCTCCCCATGTGCCAGGGCAGCTCAGACAACTATTGTTGCTTCATTTCTTTGACAGATCTTTTATTTTTTCTGCTTTTGAGGGAGTAATGGGAAGGTACTAAACATAACACTTTGAGAAGATTATTATCTTAGAAACAAACCCATTGCCCTTTTGAGATTCACTTCCTGCAAGAGGGATAAAGTATAATTACTGTCTGCAGGAACTGTAGTTGAAGACATCTTAGTTTGGAAAGCATATGCCAGTCAGTTTTAATTTGACAGTTCTGGGATGCTGTAGAGCTTGTGAGGCCACGAATGTCAACAAACTCTAAAGTTTACACAGGGAGCAAGCATGGCAGTCCTGCAGCCACCACTGCTGCACTGCAACATGTGCACTGAAGATTGGAGATTGACGAAGGAGTCTGTCCTGACTGCATCTCAAAGAAAAAAAAAAAAAAAAAAATCAATCACTCTTGTGGCTTAGGTGCTCCTTCTTTCAAACTGTATTCAGCAGGGTCCCACTTGCAGCAGTGGATTTTAAATAGTGAAGTGGCAACTGCAACCCTCCTAGGCCGCTGGAAGAATCCATCAGGTACAAAGCTTCCTGACTGCTCTGAGAAGAAGTGCTTACTTGTACATAATTTCTTTATAGTGTCATTGATGAAATCCACACTGCCACCACTGTGACTGTTTCAGAAACTGAGCACATTTCTGAAGGAGATGTCACTTGAAAGCCAGTAGGGGCATGAATTTTAATGAGTATATCGGGTTACCTACTTGAGATATTCCCAGTGATGGGCAACCTAACATTTGGAACAACAAGCAGGAGCTAAAAATACGAAGTATGAGTCACCATTCAAGAACAAAATTTGGAAAAAGCACAGCACATTACTTCTCTCCTGTAATAGCGTAAGTATTTAAGAAAAGTATACTGGGGTTAAATTATTTCTTCAAATGGAGCTCCAAGACAGTATTCTCCTCTATCAAATATCATTTTTTCAGGGGTAAGTGGTCAGAGTTCTCCATTTCCCAGCCAGACTGAGAACATGTGGAAAGAACATATTTAAAGAAATAGAAACAAGAGGTAAAAATGAAGAGGACTCCTGATGCAATTGAACATGATGCTGAGGTTCTAGAGGGGCACAGTTTTCCAGAGCAGTTTGCAAATGTGCAGTAGGTCTGGAGAAACTCCAGGTGCAACTATATGGAGATCTTGCAAGACTGCCTGAAATGAAGCCACATGAAGACTGTTTAAAGTGTATCAAAATCTGTCAAAAGCCAAAAATGCTTGTGATCCAGGCAAGGGACTGAGGATGTTGAATATACAGCCTGCAGGAAAGACAAGTTGTGCCAATTGATATGTCATCATGAACACAGCTAAAGAGGGGATGTCAACAAGAACTGCATGAGAGAAAAGAGAACTAATTTAATGTGATGGCATTTTGAAGTCATTATCCAGTCTAATGCAAAAAACTTGACAGCCAGGTGTAGCATTCACTTGCTATGTTGTGAAATAAACTCAGAATAATCACAGCTGAAAAAGCAATTGAAGAGAAAACTGAAAAGTTTATCTTGGCTCAAAAGAATACCTCAAGTGTGACTGTGACTCAAACATCTTGAATTGATAAGAATCAGCAGTAAAATTTCTAAGCTGACCTCTTCCTGCACTGGAATCAAATATAAAGGATGAAAATCTGACATATTTCCAAATGTGTGGTAAGTATTTTCTTACTACAGCCCATTTTTGGAAGTTTAAAATACACCATTTTCTCTGCCCCTAAGTTTCAGACACAGTTCCAATGAAGCTATCTCAAAAGCAGGACCACAGACAAATAGCAGCTCCCAAGTCCCAACCTGCAAGTTTCTACCAAGCTCACCACTATTCTACAACTGTCAGATCCCACAGCTCTGCTTCTCCTACAGCCAGCTAGCATTAAAGTAAGTCTGTGTTACAATGAAAGCCTTAAATACTAGTTTTCTATGATAGCAAATGGAAAAGGTGGACGCCATCTGTCAAAAAAATTTTCATGAATCTATCTTAAAGGAAACTTTATAAAACATCATGTCTTGCATGTTGTGCCAAGATTTAACATTTCTGGTAATTTTTTATGCAGAATTGCATGTCCTCAACTGTACTGCTGCTATGAAACAAACTCACTCATGTAGTTGCTTCTTTTATAGTATCCCTTTCAAATCTAAGTTGAATTTCAGCATCCTTCTGGAAGTTCATAAGAGCACAATGCTTCATGTCTTCTTTGCAGAGTTAAAAAACAAACCTACTTAATTAAATTATTGGTTATTTTTAAAGGATACACAGAGAGATGGGATACACACACAGATGGGACAGATCCCACCCAACAACTGGAAAAATGGAGACAAACGGACTCACTTTCTACTTCTTCCCAGTTCTCAAAAGGTGAGGAAAAACTGATGTAAATGCACTTTATCCCTCTACTCCCACCATGAGAAATAGCTGTAAGTGAATACACTATTGCAAGGGAAACACCTTGTTATCCCATTCCTAGACAATTTCTCATGACTGTTGATCTAGAACACAATATTCTTCATTATAACTCTCCTCTATATTCTCTACTTCACCTTCTGCTAGGGCTTTTCTGAAAACCTCACAACAGAAGATTAGGGAGACAAGGGCACTGAAAAACAACCCATTTCTTCAGTTTGCACTCAGCATCTCTTCCAGCCTTGCCTTCATATGTCAAGAAATGCTACCACCACAGATAGTACAAAGGCTATCAGCAATTTTACTGAAGTACTCCTCTGCTTCAATACAACTGAAGTGTAAACAAGTGCCCCAACTGGAGCACAGACGTGCTATGGAATTAGTGGTTCATGGATATTTTCTTCAGTAGTGCAGAACTGATGCTAACAGCTTCTTTAGCAAACTTTCAACCAAACCACTAATTTCTGCTTGTCAAGCATGTCAATAATAAAAGACCATCTATCTCCTGATTATTTTACTTTCACATTGTGAAATCAAAGCAATGATAGGGCAGAGCACTATGGTTTCCCAAATAAGGCCTCTCTATACTCAGCTTTCTGATCAAGCCAGGACACCATGATATAAAATTCTATTTACAAAAATTCAGGTAGTGGTTGGGCTCTTCTCATGGACAACAACTGAAAGGACCAGAGGACGTAGTCTTAAGCTTCACCAGGAAAAATTTAGGTTGGACAATAGAAGGCATTTCTTCACAGAAAGGGTGATTAGATACTGGAATTAAGTGCCCAGGGAGGTAGTCAAGTCACTGTTCTTGGAGCAGTTTAAGGAAAGACTGGATGTCTCATTTAGTGCCATGGTCTAGCTGACATGGCAGTGTTGGGTCATAGGTTGGACTTGATCTTTTTCAATCTTGCTGATTCTCTGATTAGCTTCAGTTTTTCCAGTTTTAGACATTAATCAAGAAACAACCACGACTTTTCAGAAACGTCCAAAGGCAAACAGCACAAGTTATCACACAAAATCCTGAGGCAATCTGGTCATCGGATGTGGACCCCTTCACAAATCAGAAAAGCAGTGTAGCAAAAAGCAGCACACCACAGACATTTCTCAGAAGTTAAATATACTGTCACTTATACCATCATCAGCCCTACATCTGAAAGCAATTCTAGTTTTTCATTACTGTTCCTAAGCAAACTGACCCAACTTGGATAAACTGAGTCTGAAATACATTGGGCAGAAAGGCTTTAAGAAGGCATCAAGAAAGTCATGGGAGAAGTATGTGAAGACATGGAGTCTCCAAAGGAAAGCTGCTGACTGGAGGATGTTTAGCAGGACAGACTCACTGTAAGAGAAGTCAGATTTGCACGGTCAAAACCTGGTACAGATGGGGTGACAATCTAGAAATATCAAAGCACACCCCTGTGCCTCACCGTGTCCTTTGGGCAGGACAATGACCAGTGTTGGTTCATGTCATACACTCTCTCAGGACAGGGACAGACACCAGCAGGTCTTCTAGTCAATGACACAGACAAATAGGAAGTTTTCCTTTTTCACCCACAGATTTGGGGTTTCAGGGGCTCTTCACATGCATGTCACACAAATATTTATGCATCAAGGTAGTGGCAAAATCAAGGAGGAAATTCTCTTCATACAGTCCCCTCATGGTGATGAAATCAATAAAACTGAACAGTATGTGTATACATCCACTGTAATAATGCCATATTATGTGCATAGTATAGATTCAAAGGAAAATAATACTGTTATCTCTTGAAATCTTGTTTCCTTCACTGCAGAAGTTGAAAGAGGTAGAGTAGACAAGGGTGCTGGAAGTCAGACACCAATCCATGAACTATTCTTCCATGCCTCTAATTTGAGAGCCACAGAATATTCACAGCTTTCCACATGAAATCAATCAAGATGTGCTTGGACATAACTGGTATGTAAGTGTTACATATTCTGACACATCAGTTATTTTACCTTGAAAAACAAGACTCTTCTAGTGGAACGTACCTTTGCCCTACACGTCCTGATTCTCTGTCTTCAAAAACAAGTGCCCTTTGCTACCCTTCATTTTAAAAGAGCAAGGAGGAAGGAAGAAGAGAAGGCAACTACATAGGTGAAGAATCTGGCATAAGGAATATAACAACATTGTTTTCATAGCCAAGTACTAATTGTGTGCAACAAGGGAAAAAGAGACAGACTTTTAAAGAATGAAAATCATACATTAATAAATATTAGCTCTGTATGTAAGTACTTTTTCCAAGCATACAGGAAGTGCAATCCTTTAACAGGGAAAACGCTCCAGTATATCACTGTGCATGAGAGCAAGAAGAAAAAGTAAAGATCATCAGGTTCTCAAAATGGCATGAGAAGTGTTTTCAAACACTTTTTACATGCAAAACCCTGTACAATCATGCCACAATATCTGTATGTTCACCAATTAATAACAGTGCATGATTTCCAAGCAATAATGCAGTCAAAACAACACTTAATATTCCATACCTTGATTATTTCCACCAACTGATCCACACCACTGTCACCTGGAAAGATCGGTTGTCCTAGTAACAGTTCAGCCAATACACAGCCTGCTGACCACACATCTAAAAAGGGAAAGGTGGAGGATAGGGAAAGGTATCAGTAAAATATACATATTAAGCCATTCATAAAAAACCCAGCCATTTTAAGCTACTTACTTTATCCTTTGCCATGTTTGATAGTGTATGCAACACAGCTAAAAATAAAAAACATTCCTATCCTAATGTTACCAGATATCTGATACAAAACAGCACTGTGAAGAAAAGCCTTAGAAGTCAAACTGTGAGATGAGAACCAGAAAAACATGTTAAATGCCACAATATATTGACATTAGAACTTACACATGCAGGGAAAAGACCACAGAACATTTGCTATTTGTAAATTGAGAATTTGCACAAACCTTGTGTTGGCTTAAATCACATGTTTCATGAACTATGCATAGGTATCATCCAACACAATGGTTGACGTTTTTATTGTTTTCTGAGTGTTGAATAGCCTCAGTTTTTCTTACATGTATTGGAAGAATACGTGCACTGACAGACGAGCCAGTACTGCAAGTATTACTGGTATCCTGAAGTACATGATGATTAAGGAATCTGGGAAGAGCCTCTCTAATCAGACACTTCAAGATCTAATCTTTATCCCAATTCCATTTGCCAACTTGGATGAGCAACAGAACTGCAAGTCACAGACTGCATGTCAACCGCATCTGTAGAAGAAGTCTTCATATAATTTTTGCATGTATACCAAAAGCCTCAAGTAGTCCTTAGGAGCTATTCCTCCTACATGAAGATGTTTTTCACAATCTATTGCAGGTATATCTTCTTAAATAATTAGGCAATTGAATATTACAGAAGCAACTCAGGAATGTATCTAAGTGTACTAGAGAATATAGCACTTTATTTTTGAAATGCAATTAACTAAAGTGAAAAATCTAACAAAACAAATGCAGTAAATACTGTTTATCAAGTATTTGTGAGAATATAATGTAATTGCACAGCAAATAATTTTAAGCTGTGCAGCACAGCAGAAGTATTGTACTTGGATGCAGAAAACTGATTCTCCCCAAAAACAGATGCACTAAGATTTTCTAGTCATCAATTGTTGAATGAATACCTGAAACCTTACACTAAAATCCAATCTCAAACAAGCAATCAGCAACAGATCTGTAAATCCTCTACTATAAAGAATCACTCCAAAGGGGAAAATCAGTCCCCTTTCACCCATATTTCTTTTAACTCTCACCTGCTTTTATAAGCTAGCCTTATCCCCTAGGAGAATTTATCTCCTGAGGCCTGTTCCACCTGAGATAATCTATGCTATGACAGAAATCCTTATTCCCACATGTATTTAAACTATATCCCATCCCTGGAAGTGTTCGAGGCCAGCCTGGATGGGGCACTGAGCAACCTGGTCTAGCGGAAGGTGCCCCTGCCCATGGCAAGGGGTTGGAATGAGGTGATCTTTAAGGTCTGTTCCAACCTAAGCAATTCTGACTCCATGGTTCTGTGAAGCAGGATATACATATCCCTGCCAGTTATGGCTAAAGGTATGAGTAAGGAAAACATCTCCGACAGTTCTCCAAGCCATTTATTATCACCTGGTCTCAACTACCACCAGAGTGGTGCAAAATAAAATCAAACAAGCTTTCAGAAAATTAGGATTTATAACAAAATAATCCGCAAGTTAAAACACAGTTTTCCTTTTCCTATTTCGAAAGGAAAGAGCGAGAAGGCAATGCAAAAATACTTCCCCTCCTCTTCTCGAGAATATAGTTCAGTTGGAACATAGAGTAAACAAACAGCATTGTCATTACTTCCTCTTTTTAAATTATTCACTTCCAAATCAAATGAATGCACCTTTACCTAATTTCTTGATACAAACATTGCATCGGAGTTTATCTGAAAAAGTACCTACTTACAATGTAAACAGTAACCACAAATAATTTGAAGTTTGAGTCTTGAATTTTAACAAGCAAACATAGAGGATGATGCTTTTTAATCTTTTAGTCATATTTAATAACAGCTAGTATGTCCACTGAGATGCTAAGATCTCTTTTGGACAACGAACTAAGAAGGAATCATGTAATAAATGTTTACTTGCATCTAACTACTAATCAGTGTCTCTCTCTGATAGCTCCTGCTGTTAGACCAACATGTACAGCAAAATCATGATGTAAAGCATTATTTTTGTGTCTCCCATTTAGGTTTAGAGGAATTGCACAATAGTTAAACAGATAGCAAAGATTTCTTCAGGGGTATTGAAGAGGTGGATTAAGTGTATTAAGCAGTCAGAGCACTGTAACTTAAAAGTATATTTAAAGATACCTTCAAAGGGTTTTAAATTAGTCCTTTACACTGTCCTTTACAAACCAAGTAGTTACACCAAATCTGTAATCATTATTTACAATGAAAAGCCTTATTTTGCACTAAAAAGGTTATATATGGCAAAGAAATATATTTGACAGAATATATACAAACACAAAGCTGACAGGAGAGTATCAATCCCAATTAACTTCCTTTAAGATTTTGAAACTATGCTAGCATTACTTTTTTCAGGTTAGACTGAGGCTTATTTAAATTGTTTTTAACAACCTCCAGGTCAGGCTGCTCCATGAAGTCTGCTTTGTGCTGTTTTTGTTTTTCCTAGTTTCCCTAAACTCTTTTGCACTCCACTTATTTCAGATAAGTCTGTAGGGCAGAATGCCCTCAAATGCAATACAAAAATTTTATAAGAACAGCATGGAGCATCAGTGCTGGTACCAAGGTGAGGCTAGCTCAGTCCTTGGGGGAAGCACTGCCAAACTGCAACTGCAAACAAGTAAAAAAATGTGCAAGTCCTTGTTCAAGAAGGCCAAGCACAAACAGCAGAGGGCACATAAGAAAGCTAAGGGCATCACACGGGAACAGAGGAAAAAAAGCAAGGCTGTAGTTCATGAGGAAATAGATGGCAATGGCTGGGGAATACTTGCTACATTCATGCTGGGTTTAATCCCTCAAACATGCAACAAATCCATAAGAAACCTATATTGTAGTTCGTTACACACTGAAAATTTCAAGTAGTTCCTTCCAAACTAGGCGATTTAATGTCTTGTTAAAACTCTATTTACTTTATTTCACCTGCTAACACTTTAAATGCACAGTGAAGTAAAACACTGACATTTCAAAATCCCCATCTTTTTTCCAGGCATGTTACTTTAACCAACTCCCAAATTAGGACTTGGGCAATGTTCCCTGGGAAAGGAAGACAACAAATTCTTGAAGCACCCTCAATGAAATCCAGAGTGGAAGCTAACTCAAGCAGCTCCCAAGGAGGACAGAAACAAACCACAATATACACAGGTATATATACAACTTTTGATAAGCAATGTACAATAAGGAATAAACTAGGAAATTTCATCTCTGCTGAAACTTGATGGAATTTATGTCATTGACTAAAATTTAGTTCCAGGATAGTCTGCTCTTTTTTTCCCCCCACATCCTTTATATCTTGCATTTTAAAATTTATCTACATCAGGATGGTAACATTTTTCCTCAAGTCTGAAGTAAACAAGTATTAATTTCTGTACTTAAAAGACATGTTACTTAAAGGAAGTGATCAGTTTTTGATAGCTCTTTCTCAGACACTTTAATGTCTTTGTACAGTCAGAGCTATCTGCTACAGATGAATATGTGGTGCAACTAACTGTTTGCACAGGAGAAGAAACATTTTCTGAACTATTTCTTTTCAGTATGTGCAAGTTAATTAAAGTAAACTAGGACTCTCATTCACAGGTTTTAAATTAGCTAATAAGCTAAGAGAGAGAATCTTAAAAGATTTTGAAAGACTTCAACAAATGGTCCTTACGCCAAACTAATTTGGATAATGTGAAATTTTAGGGGAAAATAGTGAAAACTATTTCTTTTAAGAAAGTAGGCAAGGATACTTTCTTCATGCCTTCAGTGAAATGCAGTCTAAACAATACAAGAGGGAATAAATACAACTGCCAGGCAGAAGCAACTTTCATATAAGCTTATTTTAGATAGGTTTCATACATTATAATGGTAGCTAATGCCGTATCTTTTCTAGACTAAAGAACATTTATACAAATACCATTATCAACTAACCTACCTCCGCTAATTTAAACAGCTAAAAACTCATACAGCCTCTTGTACTACAAAACTTTTCTTAAACTGGTTCTACTACTTTATTGATCTTCAGAGCTGCAAGATGGACATTGTCTAATACTATAATCTCCATAATGCCCTTGTTTTTGAATGCTTGAACGCATTCTAGCATTACATAAGGTAAGAAAAGAAGTGCTCTTTAAATCAAGAAGAGGCACCTGGAAGGACAACCTGCAAAATACACTCCTTAGCTTTAATTCAGTAAGCATGCAATAAACATTTTTAGTTGGAAATTAATACCTCGTCCATAAATTTCACTTTTTCTGATCTCAAACTCTGTCTTTCCAAGCTGAAAAGCTGGCCGCCTCCTTCACAGCACAAGCACCATTCATTGCATTACACTCTAGCTCCTCTAATTCATTATTTGGAGGACATGGAGGAGTAAGAGGGGAAAAAAGAGAAGGTTTCTCTCATCCACTTAGAACAAATTAAGAACTTCCATTTATCTGATACTTTATGGGGCATATTTACCTTCCTACTTCTTTTATTACCCTCATCTATTTATCTCTGCCTCACTATCCCTTCATTTTGATGGACTTCCTCCATCTTGGAGGTGACTCAAAGTGGCTGCTCTGGAAACTGGAAACAAATGAAGAGTCAGAAAAGCAGCGCTGGGAAGCCATAAAATCTACAGCTTCTAGTTGCCACAAGTCAGACCTCAAAGTACTTTTCACTGCTGCTTGTTTGAAACAGTACTTGGGATTCCAGAACAAGAGCAAAATTCAAGGATTACAGGCAAGCGTACTATGTTGGTGGTTCACATACCAAACCACCACAGATCAATGGATTAAGGAGAAAGAGCAAAGCTGAAACACCAAAATGCTTGAAAAGATGTGTTTGCTCCAGTATTTGGAACAAAAGCTAAACACAGCTATCTCTACTCTTTTGCAATTAAGAGATGATACTACAATGACAGGTGGTAGAGCCGTACAGCAAATTAACACACCTGCTCATTTTCAGCACTGAAAGTTCCCATCTGAGAAAGAAGCAAATCCTTCTGTTTGGCAACAGTTCTGGGACACATCCTGTGGTGGTTCTTACCCAAGAAACTCTGAGACAGACCTACTACACATACCTGCGGAAGAGCTGCTCCAGACTGCAGAGGTGAAACACTTGCACTTGCTAGGAAAGTGAATTAATAACTTAATGATACTTATTTTTGGACACCCCGAGAGAAACCAGTAATGGTCATGCAGATGAAATTTTTCCCTGACAGTGGCTATAAAAAGTTTCTGGAACACTCCCAACTCCTGCCAGTGCAGCAGTGGAGCAAACACACAGAGACCAGCAGCCCCTCACTGTGCAGAAGCACCACTAGAATCTGGTGAGCCCTTCCCTGCCCTGCCACCTCACCTAGGGAAAAACACGAGATTGAGGTAAAGCTCAGATGCAAGCTTCTTTCCATACAAAAGAACATGTGGCAATAGAAACACCAGCACACATCCCCACCCCAGTGCCTGTCCCAGAACAATGCAGGGGAACATGGGCAGTCATCCCAGGGTTTTTCAGTAGCAGCATCACCCATGTGACCAGCACAGCCAGCATCATGCTATCAACATACTCTGGGATGCTATAATGCACACAGACTGGCAAGGAAGAAGCTTCAGCTGAAATACTGTCAAGGCATAGCTGAAGGGCATGGTTTGAGAAAAAAACCCAACAAACCAGTCCCCATTTCCCTCTCTCCCCCTCAAGAAACCCCAACCAACCAAAAACAATAGCAAATCCTGCAAATCAGTGCAGGAAATAAACGATGACCATTCCTAGCAAGCTTTAGGGATATACACAAACACACACATCCATTTGCAGAATTCATAGCCAAAGATGAACGAAGGCCCAAACTGTATAAGCTATGCAGGCACACAATTGACATGAGTATTTGTGCCTGACTACTGAAAATTCCTGTGAAGTTCTAAGGCTGGCACATAACAGAGCTATTATGGGTATGATTTGTAGCTATTTGGCAACAGCGACTATTTAAAAATTCAAATAGGTCATTATTTTAAAAATAAGAGTCCCAGGTCTGCTGGAGGCACTAACTGCAGTAAATGTGATTCGATGCTACTATTACTATGGTATTCATTTAAATGCAGCACTAACGTGGTACTTCACAGAAGTGTAACAAACATTACACCCCAGCTCAGTTATTTTTTAAAGGAACCTTTTGGGTTAGAATTGAAGTCACTTCACTGAAAACATCAAGATCCTACAAGTTAAATGCCAGTTTACAGTTTGTTGTGACATCCAGGATGACAAGACACATCCTGGAACCAACTGCTACACTGAAGAGACACATAGTCTAATGCAACTCCTGGTTCCAAAGCTAAACAAGATGACTAACAAGTGACATCATCATAATGCCGCTGTTTGTGCTGCTAAGTCTTGGGCTACCAGTGTCACTGCCTAGTCTTAAAAACCACTTCTTGCTCAGAAATACTTCCAGGAATTATCCTACTGCAGTGCATTATAATCATAAGCCCTGCAATAACATTAATAAACACCAAAAACCTTAAAAAATAAAAAGCTAGAAGCCTTGCAGATATTATAGGAAAAATTCTACTTAAGAACACTTTTTGGCTTTGTATTCTTTACTAATTTTACTTTTACTGCAGTTTTACAAGAAGGTACTTAACTGGGGGAATAAAGATTCCTGCCTTACATGTAAAGAAATGCAAACGTTTTGTATGTTACATGCACACACAAGTGATTTGTACAGTGATAAGGACTACAGTGGGAAAAGTTTGGTATGCTAACAACTCACAAGGAAAACAAGAACTAAAAAAACCAAGCATACCAACATTTCAGTTTAAAAGGCAGAATTACAATATTGAAGCATTTCACAGTTCCCTATACTCTGAGCTACAGATAAAGCACTAATAATTACATGGCTCTTCCCCTTATTTTAATAAATCTCTCTATGCTTGTTAATTAGTTTTTGATCAAGCTGAATCAGTTTGGATGAACAATCGCACACAAAATAAGGAAGAGTTCTCACTATGCACTGTAGCTGCCTACTCAGCAAGAACTAAGGAATATGTACAAACATCAGCACCACAAAATTAACCCTTAGAATTTCTAGCATAATGCAGAACACTGGGAAACTGTAAAGCTTATAAAAGCATTTCATTCCTGCTCATCTTCTAGATACAAAGACTGCTGAGAAAGAAGTGGAAGGTGGATAGGAGAGGAAAGAGCAAAGGAATATTAACTTAATTTTCAAGCAATTCAGTGCAAATTTCAAAGAAAGGACTTGGAGGGAGAGGTGGGATTTTTTGGCACAAGAAAGTCAGAACAATGACTCAAATTCAAGATATTTTTGGAGGTAAGTGAAAAACTACACTTCAGAATGGAATTTTTATTAGAACCATTGTGATAATTGATAAAAGATTCATGTTAATCATAGAAGTACTGGAGTTTGTATAAACCCGAATACTTAGGTCTGAAATGAAGCATGACACTAGAGAAAGGAAAATATATGATTAAATCATTGTTTTAAATCCCCCTGTTATGAATATTGTGTTTTCTAAATAATTTGTATCTACTAACAGCTTGCAAAACAAGGCTTTCACACAGTCCAATAGATTCTGCAAAATCAGATTTCCTGCCTTTGTGTAATCAACTGCAGCCTATCCACTAAGACCAGACTTCCTGACTTCTGCCATTCCTTATCTACCAAGACCAGATGGTTATCTATGCTACTTGACAAATTGCCTAGAGACTCACATCGTCCAGCAATTCCACGGACCACCACTGCTTACCGGGCAAAATTATGACAGCAAAAAAATAACAATTACGACAGAAAACCAGACTATAAAAGAAGCTGAAAACAAAGGTTCGACAGAGCATGAGTGGGCAGTGACGCCCCATGTATCCCCAGCGCTGCACTGCTCTGTCTATATAAAGTAAAGCAATCTAAATTTTGCTGAATATTGGGACTTTCTTTTCTCATCTATAACACCACTTTAGAGACTAGCAGTTAAAACTACAAAAATTCAAAGTGCAACTTGAGAAAAGGTCTACAGTTGGAGCAAGAGACACTTCACAGGCCTATCTGTAAAGCAGTCTCTCCTGCTGACACATAAAATACTTGTTTTATGCAGTTATCCTCTGAAACAAGAGGTCTCAGCTGATAAAGCAGCTGAGCCAATCTATTAGCTCTCAGCTGGCAAAAAGATATCAAATGAGATCAGCCACCTTCTTCTCACTCATGAGTTCACACCACTTTGCTTTTACCTGGGCTCAACCGCTCACTGGACTGCACAATAATGCTGACTGCACCCACTTACACAGCAAGAAGTTAATGTGCCAAAATCTCTTGTCAGTTGATGCTGAATCAGCAAATTAAACAGCAGACTGTGAGAGCCAGGGTATCCAGGGGTGGGGTTGCCACTTTCGGCAGCAGCAAGTTCTGCTCTTTTATCATTATTGTGTCATTACTTTCCCCAAACTACTCTGGGGCCTCTTTTTCCAACCAGGAAGATATGCAAGAAGTGCTACAATATAATACATACTAATGGGAAAAAAATTTAGTGAGAGCACGAAAGCCTTCAGGAATGAGTTGCGGTGAATTTTTTTCTTTTTTTTTTTAAAGAACTGCAGAGTTAAAACAAGCCAGCCAGCCACTGTGTTTCACACTAGTTCAAACATAATAAGTTTAAATATACCAGTTACAAACACAGTTTGCCAAGAGTTGACCATGATCTCCCTTTTGAAAACATTAAACCTTGCCTAAGTGACTCAAGTCCACAAGCAAGGTAAAAGGTACCCCAGTACTGTGCTCAGAGCCAAATCGACTCTCTTTTGCACTAGAACTCAGAAGGAGCCCATATAGTATCTTGACTGAAAAACTGAAGTAGTTACCAACAACCATCCAACACAGTTGTCAATTCCCAAGATTTTTAATTTTGCTGTTCATTTTTAGGTCTCTACTGTAAGAAAACTTGACTGTTTCCCGATCTCCATCAAACCTCCAGCTTCCCTAGTACTTCCATAACAGAGCTATGTGTCAGGTATATAGAAAGAGTTCTCTGTGTTCAAAATTAGTGACTAAAGGAGACAGCAAAAGCTAGCAGAAATAGCTGAATTAGAAGGACTGCTGTAAGCAATATTTTAAAGTTGTAAAGAGAATTTAAAATCAATCATTAGGCCACACTTACCTCTCCCTATAAACTCTTTACTAAAAACCAAGTACATAAATTACAGATTTATATCTAAACCACAGCATATCAAAAGCTGTGGCTAATTTTCTACAGACATTCTTTACAGTTATTTCAAATTATTAAAATACTTTTCTGGCTTGAGATCTCATACCTACTTTTAAGCTAAACGGCAACATTATGTGGATTTTTTTTCAACTGTAATCAGATTTTCATCCTCTACATTGAAAAAGTCCCTTTCCTAGTGTAATTGATGCTGAAATCTCAAAAGGTGTAGGAAGCACAGCAGCCATCTATAAAATATTTTCATTTCTTTAAAAAGTGGTACCTAGTAATTTGCAACCAAATTCAGCCCCTGAGGATTATATCTGAGATCTCTGGAAACCTTTGCAGTTCAGTACAGGTTAAAAACGAGGCAGTTGGAATAGATTTCAACCAAATACACACATACCTATACTGGAGGTATAATCAGTGGCTCCAAAGATCAACTCTGGTGCCCTGTAGTACCGAGAGCAGATGTACGACACATTGGGTTCTCCACGAACCAGCTGTTTTGCACTGGAAAGGAAACAAGAGTATTTCAGTAATGAACTATTTTACAATACTGCTGTGCAGACCAGCATTAAGTTATGGCACTCTTCACCCACTCCTAATTCCCAAATGTTCATGTACAATGTTCTAAGCTGATGCAAACTGACTCCTTGATCCACTGTGAAATTAGTCCAATCCAACAAGCATCTGTCTTATACTGGGACAGCAAAGGAAATTCTGACTACAATCTAAGTGGAAAATGGGGTCAAATTTTTGGCTGCCAGTTGTCTTTTGCCAGATACAAAGGCTTGTTTACAGTGGAAAAGAGGACAGAAAACAGTTCAGTCAAATGTAGTCACTGTTTAAGGTTCAAAAGCTCCGGATACTCACAAGGACTGAGTGGGGTATTTTTGTTTGTTTGGGTTTTTCATTTGTTGGTTTGCTTTTCTATTTGGTTGGTTTTTAATTTCCATGTCAATATTCTGCCCCTCAGCTACTTAAGGGAGAGTGGTATGAGGCGACAGACAAAAAAAAAAAAAAGCCTTTGCCATTGTATTAACATGTTAATGGTCCATGATTAACATGAAGGTTTCTCTTGTACGGTAATCTATCAGCCACAAAGGATCTAACCTACAGTATTGCCTCAGTACTTCGCTTTGAAAGAATGCAAGAAAAAAATGGACCACAAGACCACATTACTTTGGGAACATGAGTCTATGGGCATATTGCACTTCTTTCTTAATGAACAAGCACTAGACAAAAAGAAGTCGGAAGACAAAACTTTCCTTTTGGAAATATGACATTCACCTAAATAGCACCAAACACTGCAGAGTGGCAAGGTAGTCAAATCCAGTGTTCAGCTCTCTAGACACTGCTCTCAGCCTTCAGTGAAGAACTTCCACCATCCATTTCAAAAAGTCTTGGTTTTCAGTTTTCTATTTAGAAACTACAGTAAACAAATTTCCACTGATAAAAAATAGTAACTATTCCCTTTTTATGCATTGTCAGTTTTGAGCTTCAGCATGATTCCTACTTTGTTTCAACACTGGTGAGGTAGAGCTGAGAAGGAGATCCCGAGGCAGAGCCATGACAATGCACAGTTTGAATACTCCCATCTAACATTTTCACTCACCACAGGCAAGCAAATTTAGCAACAGCAGCTTCTGTGACCTCTCACACATATACCCCAACTATTTTAGTCCACAAAGATACAGCACAATCTAAAGACTGAACTTTCCCAGAGAGAAATCTATGTCCTGTCTCACTGCAGATTGCCAGAATTTCTGTATCAGTTCTAAGATGGGGGCTGGACTCTAAAGGTGATTGAGTGGACATTGGAAATAAATGTGCCTGTGGAAACTGGAACATAGAAATCCACTATCCAAGAGCTTCAATTGTAAGTGCTGCTTCTGATTTTGAGCCTCTATGGTTTTTGAATTGTTGTACATGCAAGTAGAATGACTAGTGTAACATCAGCCTTTTCAAATTACAATGCCACTACGCCTGTCCTCTCTTGCCTAAACACATTTCACTGCAGTAACTGGTTCTGTTTTTCCATGGTGCAGTATTTTCCCTATGTCATGGTGTATTGATTTTATTTTTCTAATACCTGCAAAAATAAGAGGCATGAAGTTGAATTTCCTCCTTCTGAATATCCTTTTCCAGCTCTTCCCTCCCAATCCTTTGAACTCACTTTGGTGGAAAAATAAAATATCAATAATTCCTCTTTTAAGTTACAATTAAAGACCTTATAAGGGACACCGATAATTTCTTGACAAAGTTGCATTAAGGTTCACTTTGAAGGAAGATCTTTTCACCAGTTTTCAGGGACAAATGTACTTACCTTCCAAAGTCGCAGAGTTTTAGAACAGCTGTATCAGGGTCCAGTAAGAGGTTTTGTGGTTTTATATCCCGGTGGCAGATTCCAAAGGAATGGATATAGGCTAAACTCCGGAACAGCTGATACATGTACAACTGGAACACAGAAATACCAGTCAAATCAAGGTAAACACAATTAGTTTAGCACAAACTCTTATTAGAAGAAAAACAAAATCACAGAGAAAAAGACCATACTGAATGCCTATTAGGCCTATGAAGGTGAGCAAGGTCTTTGTATACCTCCCCCGCATGCCCTTTGCTACATACACACACAGATGTGGTTCAAACCTTTTTATGTGTCCTTTGAGACAGCATAATAAGCATAATTCCTAAGAAATAATTGTGCCAGTTTTCCAACGTATGTGAATAATGGCAATCATAGAAAGCACACACAAAATAAAAGTTTCAGTTTGCTCTAGAAATCAGCGTGTTCACAGCAGTGAAGAAGTATTCCAGGTTATTAAAAAAACCCAAAACAAACAAATGAGCAACTAAAAAATATGCTCCACAAAACCCAAAAGAAAACCCTTTAGTTGACAAAGCTGTATTAAATGTTGCTCAAAGACAAGGGTAGTTAGTGTCTCAGCCTGTCACTGAAGTGAATCTCCCAGTGTCTCTTGCTGAGGGGACAGAGTAATCTTAATTTCAAATATCTGAATAAAACCAGAAGGTGAATAAAACCAAATGTTCAGATTATTTTTATGCAAGGCACAACAAACAAGTATGCTGAGGGAGAATCTTCTCTGCCCACTTTACAGGGCTGGCTCACCCCTTAGCAAGGCAGAACACAGGAATGGGAGATACTATAAAGCCAAGAATTTCACAGGACAACATTAGAGGGCAAGGGGGATGTCCAGCTTGTGGAGCTACATACTTTTGATTATGGATAATAAGAAGTTGCTAGATACAATTAAGCATGTATAGCATATACAGTCATAAAGGCATGGAAAGCCATTTTAAAGTTGACAAAAGACTGCCGGATTATTTTTTGTTTTTGTTGTCCCCCCACAAGTTTCTACTTAAATCAAACTACAGGCAGGACACTATATCAGAGATGCACCTCCACATTTTTTTTTACATGCACATTTTCCACAGTTCACCTTTAACAGTCTATACAACCAAGTGCAATTACTTGATATTAATATCAGGTCATGTTTGCCTCTCTTTCACCACTATCTTTGTCTTCACACTTTCTCTCCCCTTGATTTCTGTTATTTGTTTGGCAGGGAAGTAGGAGAGGGAGAATTGCTTGAATTTTGGCTCTAGGCCTCTGGTTTTCATACTTGTTTCTGAAAACCACAACTCTGCAAGAATAAAAGAAACATTTTTTTCCGAATTGCCTGTTCTAGGTTCTTATGTATTGTGCAAGTGTACTGCAAAATAATGCAAAAGACTGCTCTAACTTGAGGGTTCAAGTCAACACATGTGGGATTTAGAAAGTATGCCTTTCATCTCCACATGGCAAACCCAAAATTTCCAAGAACTCCTTAAAGCAAGTCAGAAATTACAATTAAAAATTAACCAGAAGACTATTAGAACAGCTTCTGTGCAGCTGCCAAGTTTCTTTGTTACCCCAAAGCAGCTCTCTACCTGTCTAGTTATCCATCAGAAGTGAACAAATAGGTATGATCTGACCTTTGTGCAGCCAAGACGCCTGGAAAACTACAAAATCCTTAATGACATTAAGGTAACATGATCTTTTAAAATACAGGATTATACAAAAGCCTTTCCAGAAAAATAAGAATAGCTTTCCAGGCTACCTGGAACAGAAAGTCTTAAGCATTCTGCAAGATGAAAGAGTCGAAGCAGATTTTTGTGTGAAAGTGTAAGAAAGAACAATTTTCTCAAGTTCCCATAACAGAGAACAATTAGGGCAAGAATACTGACAAAAGATATATAAATAATTTATCTAAAGTCATACCTACAGATTTTGGAGAGAACATAACCTGAAGACATTCTGTTCCACCAACAGAACATAGAGACCCTGAAATCTGCTGGATGATAAAATTCTGTGCTTTCTTAAAAATCAGGCAAAAGTGATGCCTATTCCAGAGACATGCCATTTACAATTCATCCATATAGTTATGGCAAAAATTTAATAATTGAAATAATTACTATTTTTTAGCTTTCACTTTTGAAACTTTCATCTTATTTCAACCAAATTTAAGATTTTTCTTAAGCCAATCCTTACACTAAGCATTACACTTTTAAAGAGTCTGGAGAAATCAATATGCGTCAGGAAAATTTCTTGGTAATTTCCATTAAATATTACTGTATGTCATGTTAACAAGTTAATGCCATGTGAAAACATCATCATTCACTAGTGTGTGGATTGTGGCCTCCACAATATATGAAACAGAACTATGAGGCCCCAAAATAACAAATTTTATTTATTTTAACCCCTTGTTTACAAGATCTAGACAACTTGAGTAAGGTTTTGAAACTACAATGTTCACACAAACACTTTATTCCATGTAGCTTTTGAAGACATAAGCCAATGAGCTTCAAGTGGAGACAAAATTGTGCCTTTCATGACCACAACAAAAGCACATGAACTCCAATTTATATGCCAGGAAAAGGGGAAGATAACAGATTAGGGAACGTGCTCTTGACATCCTCTTTCAGTTCCTGACCTTAGCTCTCTTATATCTTCATCTCAGGAAACTGAAAGCTGCTAATCTGGCTGGTGTCAGTCTATGCCTAAGATGCTTCAAAAACAAAACACTCGCCCCACACTCAGACTCCCCAGCCCATTCCAATATTTCTGTAAGGTCAAAAATTGGGAGTGTTTGTTAAAGTCTCAGCCTTCTCTTCTTCCTTCACCATAACAAGTAATTCTAAGCTTTTTTCCTAGCCTCAACATCTTTTTGCTTCTAAAAATACTCAGAAAAGAGTATTTACAGTGTATTTCTATAATATCTTTCTTCACCTAACCACATCTGTCAGTTACCTACCTTGACATAAATCATAGGGAGTGTCTGTTTGGCCCGACTATAATGTCTGGCCACTCTGTATACTGTTTCAGGAACATAGTCCAGCACCAAGTTGAGGTATACCTCATCTTTCTGAAAGAGAATAGAGAAGAAAAACAAATCAACACTAGATTTGAGGCATGAAGTACAATAGAAGTGTTGAGAAAAACCTAAAAGAAGAGAAAGCTGTGGACATTTTGAGTCCCATCTTTAGTGTGTGAACTGCCATGGAATTATTTAGGCTTTGCACTTGTGCACTAATACTTTTATCAAACTTATGTTTAAGGTCATGTTAATTGTTATGGTCTCCAATGTAAGATATTTTCAGATTATAAATGGAGACAAGGATATAGTTTTTCTACCCAGTCAATATTTTCATTAGGAAAGTATTTCAAGGTAACATCTACATAATTAGTTAAAATAGCCTATTAACTCATTAGACCCTTACCTGCCAAAACCCAAGAAGTGCAAATTTCAAAGTTCAAAACAGCCCCCAACAACAACACATTAAAAAAAAGTTCAAACAATCTTCATCTTTTTGAAATATTACTTTGATCTTACTGAATTCCCAGCTATTAAGATATTAATATATATTAACCATTTGTATACACTAAGCCCATGTTAACATATGTAACCATTCTGTTTACAGGTATTTTGATGACCAGTAATCTCAAACATGAATTTATTCATGACAAAAGAGAACAAACCAAAAACAAAATCTCAAGTAAAATTTTCAATATCTAGGACTAAGTTAGAGATTCAGGTGAACATAACACATGAGAAAAAACAGAAGTAGCATTATAGTAAGGTAACACTGTTACATTATAAAGTACCTTTTACATTAGCAAAGGAAAGAAGGAACAAAAATGACTTAAATGACAAAGTACTATAATCCTATAGTGCTTAACTGCAAAACTGAGAATTTTCAGCAGTAGAACAGGTCTTAAAGACACTTCTGATATTTTAATGCAGTTTTCAGTGCATTATCCTACCAGGACTGTGAATACATCTAATGTTGGGGGGTGGATATATTAACTATATCAGCATGAAAAATTATTTTGAAAGCTAGGTAAATTAACTAGAAGTAACCTCTCCTGTACCTGCTATTTTATCACCTAGAACTTAAGAGAGAAAGACAATACATATAGAATTTACATGGATGGAAACAACACAGAGCTGCCAAGTCTTCAACTGGAGGCCCTTGTCAGAGGATCTACTGTCTATCTGTATTTTAACACCTAAACGCAAACCTCATTCAGCTACAGTAATTTAATACTACTACTCTTCTGTGATTTGACCCATCACTTCAAGCACAGAGCGAGGTGTGTTTCTCTCACAGTGCTCTGCTGTCCTGTCACAGCAAAGAGCATCAGTCTGGTACACTGCAACACACAGAAATACACACATTGAATACATATGCAAAGAACTGCTGGCTTTATGCATTATTAAAGGCTCAGAATTCAAGATCTCTGATCACCCTTATTTGACAATAAAGGCTTGTATTTTCAGGACATTTTAATAGTCACCTTGCATGGCCCTGCTTACGTCATTCCTCCCTAGGGAAAAAAAAAAAAAAAAAAAAAAAAGCACTCTTTTCTAAATATCACTGCTTAAGTGACAGTGGCAATAGCACAGCACCAAGCAAATGACAATCGCCAACAACTTGCATCTATCTGGTCTTATCATACTTCTTAAACATACACAAGGAGCAGCCTCTGAAACCCTGCCTATGCTAGTGCTTCTCCCAGCATCATCCCAAGAACTAGGAACAACGTGAAGGCTTTCTCGGGACCAAGGTGGGGAGAAGAAAATTTCTGAAATGGATGAGAAGGGCGAACTACCAGCAGAGGAAATACCAGATGGCTCTGGATCTCCACAGACATGCAAATGTATGAAAGGAAATAAAAAAACAAACAAATTTGTATTTTAGCACTTCCCCTGCAACAAGAAAATGTCTTATTTTCCTGACTCCTACTTCAAACCAATAAAATTCATCCACCACCTCTTCTTAGGTCAGAGCTTTCAAGATTTAGTTATACAATACCAAAAAAAATGTCCTAAAAAATTCAAAGTTAGCTTATGTCTGGTAAGGCAACCTGTAAACCACTAGAGAAAACAGTTTAATGAATATGAATGCTGTTTGCTTCAGTGCAGATACAACCTGATGAATATGCTAAAATGTCTGCCTCTCAGATGATGGGAAAGTCTTACTGGTGACAAATCACTTCACTGAGTATTGATACTGAGGTTGGTGATTGTGATCCAAGGATTCATGTTTCATGTATTGAAAAGATTTACATAAGAGATTTGCAGAAAAAAAATAGTAAAAATTAAATTATAGTGATTTTGTAATCCTCTCATAATACAAGCAAAAGGACACTTGTAAACCAGTAAAACATATTATTAGTAAATCCTGTCTACACTACTTCATAGTAATGAGTTTTGAGAATTACAGAACTACTCTCTAGTCCAAATAATCTTTGCTTTGCTTTTAAAATCCTCCATTTTTATTTCTAATTTTACATTCTATTAAAAATGGGAACAATTCAATAGCATGACATAAGCACAAAAAACCTCGAGACATTTGCATCTTTAGAGGTGGGAGCTTCACTTCTAAGTTTTGATGCCACCTACAGTACCTAAACAAACAGCATGAGCTTTGTGCTCCATACGGCTGCTTTCCACTTCCAGTTCATCCCCATGGTGCAGCAGGAATGGTCAGAGAAAAAGAGCATAGCATGCTTCATCTGCTGGCAGCTGGTTGTACAGTGGGGCTTCATCAGCCCAGGTCACTTATTCCTGCTCCTTTTCGTCAGCAAAACCAAAATGTTTACCTTCTGGCCAGTTTGTAATTATCTCCAAAATCCGTGGGCAATTTGGGTTACCAATAAGGACATGCTGCGTGATGAGGGCAATCCACTTGCTCCATGTGGCGCAGGTGGCATGGTGGGTAGAGGGAACCTTTCCTTTGAACATCCACCCCAGCACTGGCAGTCGGGGTGCCAGGAGAACCTGTGCTTCCATGCCAATCACTTCTGAAGCAGCCTGAACTCCTTCACAGACAGCCAGGATTTCCTTCTCTGTGGGAATGTAATTGGCCTTGGACCTTCTGTAACTTCTGTTCCGGAATCCTAGAGGTCAGCCTCGAGTCTCACCAGACACCTTCTGCCAAAGGCTCCAGGACAGACCATGCTTCCCAGCTGCAAAGTAGAGCACATTCTTTACCTCTGATCCTGTCCTGACTGGGCCAAGGGCTACTGCATGAGCGATCTCCTGTTTGATCTGGCCAAAGGCTTGCTTCTGTTCAGGGCCCCAGTGGAAATCATACTTCTTGCGGATGACCAGGTAGAGAGGGCTCATAATCTGGCTGTACTCAGGTACGTGCATTCTCCAAAAGCCTATGGTACCTAGGAAAGCTTGTGTTTCCTTCTTGCTTGTTGGTGGAGACATTGCAGTGATCTTATTGATGACGTCAGTGGGGACCTAGCACCGTCCATCCTGCCACTTCACCCCAGGAACTGGATCTCTCAGGCAAGTCCTTTGCTTTGCTTTTCTTGATGGCAAAACCGGCTCCTGGCAGAATCTGGATGATCTTCTCTCCTTTCTCAAATACCTCCATTGCTGTGTTCCCCCACACAATGATGTCATCGATGTATTGCAGATGTTCTGGAGCTTCACCCTTTTCCAGTGCAGCCTGGATCAGTCCATGGCAGATGGTGGGGCTGTGTTTCCACCTCTGGGGCAGTTGGTTCCAGGTGTACTGCACGCCCCTCCAGGTGAAAGCAAACTGAGGCCTGCACTCACATTGGCAATGTCAATGGTGGCATACCACCTTGCTGCCTTGGACTCCAGCTCGTACTGGAGTTCCACCACGTCCGGCACAGCAGCGCTCAGTGGTGGAGTCACTTCATTCAAGGCATAATAGTCCACAGTCAATCTCCATTCTCCATCAGACTTGTGCACAGGCCAGATGGGACTGTTGAAGAGTGAATGGGTTTTGCTGACCACCCCTTGGCCCTCCAGCTCATGGATCATCTTGTGGATGGGGATCACAGCATCTCAATTCATCTGGTACTGCCAGCAGTGCACTGTCGAGGTGGCAACTGGCACTTTTTGCTATTTCACCTTCAGGAGTCCCACTGCAGATGGGTTTTCTGATAGCCCAGGCAAAGTGTCCAATTTCTTAAGGCCCTCTGCCTCTACAGCAGCTATTCCAAAAGCCCACCTGAGGCCCTTTGGGTCTTTGTAATAGCTGTTCTGGAGAAAGTCCATGCCTAGAATAAATGGAGCCTCTGGGCTGGTCACAATAGGATGTTTCTGTCACTCCTTCCCAGTCAGACTCACCTCAACCTCCAGTAAAGTCAATTCCTGTGATCCCCTGTCACCCCAGTAATGGAAACAGGTTCTTCCTCCACATCTCCTGATGGTATTAGCATACACTGTGAACCAGTATCAACTAATGCTCTATGTTTCTGTGGTTCTGATGTGCCAGACCATCAAATCCACACTATCCAACAGACTCTATTATCCCATGCCTCTCCCTGGCTAGAGGCAGGGCCCCTCTAGCCCTGGTTATTATTCCTCTCCTGGGCATACATAGTGGAAGTTCCTTCTGGGGGAATCTGACCGATCATCCTGCCTTCTGTAATACCTGGCACCTTGGTCATAGGAGGTTGAGGCTTCACTTTAGCATAGCTCCCTTGGTTAGTGGTTCCCTCCGTGAGCTGACACACCCATGCAGCCAGGACAGAAGTGGGTTTCCCATCCCATTTTCCCATGTCTTCTCCGTAGTCACGCAGAAAGAACCACAGGTCAGCTCATGGAGTGTACTCTCTCTCCCTAGCTGGTGGGTGTTTGCTCTAACTTTGGGCGTATGACTCACACTGGTGCTGCACTGATCTTCCTCATCTCCTCCCTCATCTCCCTCACTTCATCTTGGAGGTTCTTGACCACAGCAGAGACATGAAATTCCATTGGGCCATTCATCATACTCTCAAAATTTCTAAGCTTGTTAGCAACAGAGCCCACTGTTTCTCGGTTGTCATCAACATTAATCATTGCAATGAAGGTGGTATATTGAGATGGACCCACAGCATGTGCCCTGTGCACCTGACCTTGTCAGGGTCATTGTCATGTTATCCATACCTCCCAAAGAATACCTCCAATACTGCCATTTCTCTCAGCTGCTGGATCCCTTCCTCAAGGGTCTTCCAGCACATTCTGTGATGGTGCTTCTGCATTCTCTCTCTGTGGACAAACCTCTCTCTTATACTCATCAAAAGTCGCTTCCAGAGGGAAAGGAGGCCTTGCTCCCTTATGAATATCTGGTCCACACCTGAGTCCTGGGTCAAGGATCCCAAATTCCTCGCCTCAGTACCATCCAGTTAAACATCTGTTCCCATAAGGTCCCAGATATGAAGTAACCAATTTGTAAAAGTCTCATGGCCTCGTCGTACGTCTTTTCGCAGATTACAGAGCTGGGGAAAGATGCTTCTTCATCATCTGTACCATCTCACACATCTCCTTCACTATAACTCTCACCCACTCTGGGTGGTTCCTTTCTGGTGGGCTGTGGGCCAGGGTCAGGCTCTGGGGCAGCATCATGCTCTGGGGCAGCGTCCCTAGTCTCTGGGGTACGGTCAGGCTCTGCAGCAGCATCCCTAGTCTCTGGCGTAGGTATGAGGGTTGCTATCCAGGTCAATTCCCGCCTTATCTCTAAATGATAGATAGAACAGGTTTAACAGCGGTATCAGCAGCACCAGCCACAGTATATCATTAGCATTTAGAGCAGATGTGAACGCCTTGAAAACTAGAGGGGTTTGACTTAAAAAAACTGGATGATTGGTTGGGAGAAAATTTCCCCTGCTGTCACTTCCTCACAGTAAGTACCATTATTGAAGTAACCCCAAAATCACAGAGTTAAGAGTGTGAAAGCTCTGGATCCACATGGCCGCCTTCCAGAAGAAGTTAAAAATCCATTAATTCCTCACCCGATCAAACTCACATAATGAACCGGATAATAGCTACAGTAACTTTGGTGATGGGACTCATGATCAAATAAGGGCTTGCAAATGGGAAATACAGCTGTGACCATGTAGAGCCCAAACCAGGTCAAACTGGACAACATGGTGGCACCTAACACAAAACCTAAGGTAACTCAAGAACTGTTATTCCTTTTTCACCCTCCTCTCAATGTCCTCAGGCCCTACATCTGGGCACCAAAATCTGTCCTGATTTGAAAGACAAGTACTTGCCATGAAAGGCAGGAGTCCCTCGCTGAGGTGGAGAGTACAAACCTTTCCATCCCCTCCAAATTATTATCATTTTGGAATTAGGGGGTCTCAGGCAAAGAGCATGGGGATTGGAATAACTGCTCTTTATTAATATATCTAACCAGACACACAAACACAACAACAGCTATGAAAATTAACAACAAAACAGAACAGTAACTCCATTCCAGTCCTTTTCAGCCGCAGACACTCTCTCCCTGCACTCAGCACCAGTGATGGGGGCAGGGCAGGTCCCACACAGCAGCAGAGGGTTGGGACAATGTCGGCAGTGTCCCAGGTGGGACAAGGATGGAAGAAGGACTCCCCGCTCACCATGTGGGTTGCGATGCTTGGCTGAGTGCTTGGAGGTAGCAGACTGGAGCGGGGAAGATAACAGTGCAGTGTCTGACAGCAGAGAACGTGGCTCCAGTGTTGGGATGGCGGGGGGTGGTAGACAGCAGCACCGGATGTTTCCCTCCGACCCCACCAGCCACTGAGAGAGAGAGAGCCAGTGCAGCTACCCTCTCCCCCGCACCATCTCTTTCATCACTAGCATCGGTGAACTAGGGTGTCGCTAACAAGTTTTCTTAGCATCACAATGGGAAAAATTCCACAGAGAGAAAAAGGGAAAAAACCCCAACCCCCAACAAATATTCAATTAAAGAGATCAGCAGCATAGGAGTTACATATGAGATTTTCCCATCACTGCTAGACTTAATTATCACAAACATAGATTAATGGTAGAGGATCATCAAGTTCTTCACAAAGACAGTCAAGAACTGTAAGCCCAACTCATCACTACACCACCAGATTTTCTGCTATACAATGCTTGGATTTTTATATTACTCTTCCCATTGGACTTGACTTTAATAAAATGTTTATATAAACCTGTCGGGACATATAATCTATATCTGCAACTGCTTCCTAAACATTGTTCCTGGTTACCAGATGGGACACTACACTTTTCTTCCTTCTCCACCCCACAAACAGACAGCTGGAGGAAAAGATGATATTGCTTCCCAGAACTGACAAAACCATAATAAGAAGCATTCTCCTTCATTTCCACATGAATTTCAGAATACCAATTTATTGCTGTCTAGAGCTTTTCCCAAACAGCAGACAAACTCTAGCCCCTTTCCTCCTAGGGGAGTACCAGTCTGCAAGAAAGCAAAAACAGCAACCTGCTATACCACCTAGTTCATGCAGGAAAAGTTGTGGAAAGTTGCTGTGCTAACACTCAGGTTGTGTTTGCTACAGCTTCTTCTGCAGGTGTTTCCTGAGAGCTGTAAGAATGGGCATGAGTCATGCACACCATCACACAGTTATCTGCTGCCACCTACATGAAAACACTTGCGAACCAATTAAGTGTCCTTTTGTATTGAACTGCAAGAGATCTTGCAACCTGAACTGCAGCATTACATTGCTGAAGCACTGCTGGGTGTGTGCTGGCCCCAGGGACTACTTCCCATTTGTCCTATATCGCAATAGGGTGGCAGCAGAAAACTCAAAGGAACACAGCAGAGGCTTGAAGACCAAGGAGCAGAAAGTATTGTGAAAGAAAACTTCTCACTGAAACATAGAGATTCATTGGTCATGGATAGAGACATTTTTAAAAGCAAAATTAGTGCTGCCAAAAATCAGCCATGAGAAGTTTGAAAGAGCAGAATGGAAAATCAAGACCAACATAATTTAAAGATTTTCAAAAGCATTTTTCTCAAGTTACTGTTACACAAAAGCTCCTGGGAAAAATATTCTAAGCAGTTTTAACACTCCACTGTTCGCAGAAGATTTTTAAAAGCCATTAGATAAGTCAGTTGGCTTCTGTTTGTCTGGGAAATTCTACTTCCATTAAGTAACAAGCTATTTTAAAAAAACCCAGCCAGCCAACCAACAAAAAAATCCCAAACCCAAGCCTCGTTCACAGTATTTTGCTTTTTGTACTCATGCTGCTTGAGGAATTCTGTTTATGAACTTAAATACTTAAAGCTTAAAAAAATGACATTGCATTATCAGCGAAGCAGACACAGCTAAAAATGCTTGTTAGCACCAGCCAAGGGTAAGGAGGAAAAGGAGAGGTTGATTTAAAAAAAAAAATTAAAACCCTAAATTATATTCCTCCTTGAATGCTGTAGTTTGGCAAGCTTTCTATAGGCACAGGCAAGGTAGAGGGGAAATGCCTCTCAGTTAACAGCAGATCTCCTCCAATTATCCTCCTGTGCACTGTACAAGACAAAAGTAACTTATCCTGGAGATGTTAGCTCCTTTTCTGGCTCCAAAGACCATGAAAGGAGTGAGTTGTCTCTCCCAGTCTAATAACCCACTTAATGAACCTGCAGTTAGCAGCCTGCCAGTAGCTATCAGCTCTCATACATGTTCTTTATAGCACTGTGGATAAGTTTATCAGCATCTGAAGACAACTAAGGATGCAATCTGCCTTAAAAAATGGAAAAAATAAGGCAGTATTTATATAAATTATCTAGAAATTATATCAATATTTGTAACAATATATAGAAAGATCAGAGAAAAATTTAGAAGATCATCAAGCTCATTTCCCAACCTCACAACTTACATTAACTCTCATACAGTCCACAATGAATTTGTTTTTACTCCATGGATGAACCTGCTTTAAGGATAAGGCTGGAGCAAGATGCCATCTTGAAGTCCATTTCATTCTGAGTTCTCCTACGTAAAATTTTATTTGTAAAATGCTAATACATACTTAGAAAAGGAATACATTATAATTTCACATTAAACTAAACCTTGTAACCTCTTCTTGAAAAAACCAAGGAATTTTTAAACCTGGACTGAATGAAAACAAATGTCAGTATCTTTTCCTGGGAGTTATTAAATCCAGCTATTTGATCTTTCTTCTGGAGCACAAACATTCGGACAAATGCTACAACCATATAATCACATATTATTTTTTCCTCTGGGCTCTGAAACTCAACCTGGGACATCTAGAACAGATGCACAAGGAAAGGGGACAGAAGCATACAAATTCTGGGAAAAGTCACATATATGCTTTAAATCTAAAATGTTTAACATTGAATCACAGAAAACATCTATCTGCACATATAGAAAGGTAGTGCTAGAACACATAAAGCCCAGCTGTGATTCACTAAATTTAGAAAGAGGCAGTTCATACACAAATCTACTGCAGTCTTGTATTTTTAATATAAACTCCACTCCTTACAGACCACACACTTCTGTACTGAAAAACATCTGTTCTAATATTACCTGTTGGGTACCATTATAGCATTTGCTCAGTGTTGTATGTCTAATACCTTCAATTTCTGTCTCCAGACATTCAGACAGTCCAGTTACACCCCCAGCAGTTACCAGGACACATTCCTTTGTTTTTTGTTCTTACCTTCTCTCCACTAGAGTAGAAGAAATAACGCAATCGGACAATGTTACAATGATCCAACTTTCTCATAATCTGGAGCTCTCTGTTCTGAAACAAGAGAAAAGCAAACAATTGGAAAAACTTTTTGTGGAAAAAGGTAAAGTACCATCATAAACACATTATCATATATATACAGAAATTGACAAACCAAACAACAACTAAGTTAGAAAGAGGCAACAGCTTTCACATGTTTATTAGCATTTACTGCAATTGCTTTATCACTGAGAATGTTGCCAACTTTGAATAATTTTCTCTCTAAAATAAGTGTCAACAAATCTGTCACATAATCCATGAATTATCTATTTGTTCTATCAAAGGGTCAGAGGCAAAAGGCAAGAAAACATTAACTTCCCATTTTTATATTCTGATCTTATAATACAACATATCAACAAGAAGGATGGGAAGCCTATCCCCTTTGAATACTGTAAAAATAATGCAAACATTGTGAAAGCAAACATAACATTTCCACCTAGGTTTCCACCTTTCTCTACAGTGCAAGAGAGGTTTGTAAGGAAAGATCTTTTCCACTACCGTTCTTTTTGCAATGCTAACTAAAAGCACCTGAAATTCATTAGGTAACTCAATTTCCACTTTTGTTCAACCAAGGTTAAACCAGTTTAAACAGACGGAATAATAACATTATTTTCCCATTTTATAGCAACCTGAAAAAGCTGTTAAAATAAAATCAGTATATTACGTGCACAATAAACTGGGAACTTTACTGTAATATCTATTGCATAAATGAGGCCTGAAAAAATGAAGGATCTTACAGCCTAGCAGGTAAAAACAAATGAAGTTTTGAAATGCAGATATGAGTAAAACCAAGCAAGAAAAATTAGCACAGCTATGTTACTCACACTTCATTCCATAGCTGTTGCTACAATACTTTTTTCCTCTCGTCACATTTACACAACACTGCTTTTCCTTTCTCAATTAATACACAATCTGTAGCTATGAAAATAGAAGGTATTCCACTTTGTATTTTGATCATGGTATTGCTAATCATATATTCTAAGCCAGCAAGAACTAATACACGACTAATTCACTGGTCTTTACTAGCTTCATTAACTCTACCAAGTTCAAAAATACTTGGGAAGAGAACTCTTTAGCCACATTTTCACACTTAAGTGCACTAAAACTAATACTCACTTTGTGCAGTGCTGCTGTCAAAACAATGATTTCAGATTCTGTGTTATCAGAGGGTCACATATGGTGTCTGTCACTACAAGTAATTTTTAAGGAAATCCATGAGAACCACTCAGAGCTTCTAATGTGAACATGGCTACAAACTCTGCTTTTAATTCCTCTAAGACATGTATCCTTAAAAAAAAAAAGAGGCGCTACATTACACGCAGTATCATTAATCCTATCAACCCTGCTACCTGCTGACCGAAAAAATACTTCAGTATTGGCCAGCTCTTTACAAATATGAGTGACATCTCACACAGTTATCAGCTGGCAATTACTCAGCCAGTAGTTAAGGAGAAAGAAAGTCCCTCCCCTGTACCTGCCTGGCCTCTGAACTGGTTAAAGCCCAAGACCATTTGTTTCATACCACAACAGGCCTATTTTATACTGCAAGATGAAGAGCCTGTGAGGCTTTCATATAGCTCCTGAAATCTTATGGAGTAAATTTGTGAAAAAGGAATAGAGGATTCACCACACAACCTCATCAACATGTCTTATATCTCACGGAGTAAAGCGTTCTCCTGGTAGGAACAGGAGCTCACATATTCGCTGCTTACTCATTCTTTATTAAATCCACTAAAAAAAAAGTCAATTTTGGGAGTCATGGCTGGGGTTGCTGTGCTGCATAGCACAATTTAAACTTCAGATCAGCAGCATCCCATCCTCTTGTCTTGTCCAAACCATTCCTGGCCATGGGGTATCTCCCTGGACCACACAACATGGGACAGATTTCAATTAGTGAGTAAAAGCAGGGATGGCTCTAGAGCTCAGTGATTACAGAATTACCTGTTATGACAGAAAACTAATTTCTCCTGTTGGCTTTACAACATTTAACAGTATTACTACAGGATTAAACCTAACACTTCAGGTTCTAGCACCTCAACCAAATTCCACTAGCATTGCATATGCCCAACATATGGCAACTAATTTCTTCTTCCCCTTCTCCTCCTGACTATGAAATGGGAATAATACTTTTTTATCACATAGATTTACTGGAAGAAACATGAATATGCTAAGCATTAATGTGCACATATTATTTTGGTAACATCTCTACTAGCATCTTAAAATACCAGTATGTACTCAGCTTCATGTTCTTTAGATAGTGTACATGCCAATTGAATACACTGGAAAAAAGAAATCAGCAAAAGTTATTCTAATGCTAGGCTGAAGTTATATTTATAGTCTGGTATCTCATTCTAGCACAAGCACTGTTTCTGCCTACTGTGATGCCTTCTACTCTGATACATCTCCTTCAGGTCTCATCCTGACCATCGGCTGCAGCTGCATAGAGTGTTTCAAGAGATGCTAGTATCAGGGATGTCATAAACTAGTTACACAGTAACGCATATCTTGCATCCTGTGACTAGGCAGAAGGAAACATATCTAAACTGCAATCTTAGCCAAATAGTCACCTCAGCCATCTTAAAACCAAACTGATTTCTAATAACCACTCCCTGGTGGAGTTAAAACTGAAATACCTAAACAGTTGCAAAGCTTAAATTGGATATGGCAGGGCAACAGCTACTGATATTCATGTTCAAGAATTACTTTTTTCTCAGGTGAGTATTTCAAGTAGTCTCACTTTACAATATACTTCCCTGTATACATCTTAAATTGGTAACAACTTTTACATTGTGATGTGGGCTATTAAATACCAGCGCAGAATTGCTTAGAGGGAAAGGGGAAATACCAGGAGACCTTTATTGAAATAAGCAGTGACAGATGTCATGCATCAAGTGCAAGAGACAAAAAGCATGTCTAAAGATAATGCAAACTAAAATATTTTCAAACCATGCTGATAAGAAAGGCTGACAGTGCCTATTCAAAACACAGGGTAGATGAAAACCTAAGGCTCATGCTTATCCTTAACTCACTTTTGTCTTGCAAGAAACATGGATGGAAAGCCAAAGACTCGAAGAGGAGGAAATAGTTATACTTTCCTGTTCTCCCACCCATACAACATGAAGGAAAGGGTTGAGTTTTCTAACAAGTGTATCAGGCCTGGTAAGCAATGCAGAAAGCAGTACCCCTTCAGCGCTCGCCTTGCCACAGGACCCAGGAGACATCTACTCCCACCAAAATGTGCTGTTGCAGCACATGTTCCTTTGAGGAGCTGCAAATCCATAGGACTAATGAACGGATTACTCAGCAAATTTTCTGCAGTTTGATTTCTTTATCTAAAGTATCTAAAAAATATCTAATATCTAAAATTCTTTATCCAGAAGGCAAAGGCTGCTTTATAACTGCATTTAAGCTCTTCACTAACTACTGAAGCAAATGCCATGGGACAAAACCCTGTTCATCACTGAACCAGTGCTCACCCTAGACCAGACTGCCTATAAACTGTTCATTAAATTGAGGAAAACTTGTTGCTCATCAAGATTAAAGATTTGGTTAAAGATTGCCAAATAATCAGATTTATAACTTCAAAGCACAGACAAAGTTCATGCATGAAGATTCCTGCCTTCTCTCCAAAATTACATTCCAAATCCCTCAGGTCTCTGCTAATGCTGCAGGTGATACGATAACATCAAAGGAAGGTCACTTCTGCCTTACTACTGTAATCTGCTATTACAGACTATGATAACCATCACTCCCTGCCACACACACTTCCCTTCCTCCCCATCCAGGGATTTCTAGAGCTAAAACAAATTGCATGCATCACTCCTAGTCTGACTCTTTGCATTGTCCCTGCCTCACAGCCTCCCCATCACCTTCTCCCTCCCCTCCTTACAGCAGGGGATAAAATGACTAGCTCATCAGACATGAGGCTTTATAGACTTGCAAGTTCCTGAACTGGTCTACAGCAAATGAAGATTAAAGGTTTTGTACAGCTCATGTCAGCATGACACGGTCAATATACAGCCAATGAAGTGGAGAAATATAACCTGGATCCAGTTCAGAAGCGAATTCCTCAGTTTTGTTAGCTGAAGTGCAAACTGGGTTTTGATTTTTGCTTTTCTTCTGAATTGCCTTTTTTAAGTCTCAGCAAGGCTCTTGGAGTATTATATTCAGTGAAAATGAAATGGCAGAAATTAGAAATTTATATTTTTGCTTTTTGTCACACCAAGGTCATGACATGGTTATTTTAAATAGATGAAAGTATGTATCTCTTGAACTTTTAGAGAAGATATCTTTTAGATGGAAAGGCAGGATAAACTACCAATCTAGTTCAGCATCAGACTTCTTGCTTAAATCAAGCAGGAGCAGCAACTAAGGTTAATGCTTATTTCTGCATTTTTAAGTAATTGCTATTATTCTTAGTATAATAACTTCAAATGATGAAGCTCAGTACCTTGTGTTCTTCTATCAGATTGAAAAAATTGAAAATTAAGCATAATTGTATGAACTGTGGCATTACATACATTTGGAAGCAGCACAGGTAGATCCAAATTTCTCAATATACACACTATTCCTGCTCTTGTATATGTTGTGTTTACTATTTCCTCCTTTTCTCTGCTTCCACCATAATCTTCTCCATTCTATGACATTTCTTATCCTTCACAGAGGTTTTCCCACAATGAAGAGCATGAGGAGAAAGCCATGGGCAAACTGGGGAAGAAACCAGTTTCCAGAAGTGATGACGCATGAAAACAGTGATGGGACAGAAGGGCTTGCTTCTTCCCATTTCTACACCCAGAATGACTCATCACATCCACTCACCCTCACCTGCTGCACTGCTGAGTCTGCCCTGAGAACAAGTTCAGGCTGAAACCTTGAGAGATTCAAAGCATTTTTCATCCAGCAGCAAACCCCTCCTTATTCTGACCCTCTCCCACCACAAGAAAAAGACTAGACTCCAAGCACAAGGCAGAGGTACATGCTGAAAGAACTTTCAGTGTGATCCTAGCTAGCTGGGCTCAGTGCCCTGCAGAAACAGCTGCTTGCACAACAATGAAGTCATACCTCCCCCTAAAGTAAGCTTTGCAAAACTGACCGAAAAAGAAAGGCTCAAGACCACAGAGGATGACATTGAAATAGCAAGGTGTAATGGGATCACAAACCCCAGCACATTTAGCACGTTTTCACTAATATTGTTACTAAAGCACCAATTCTAGTATGTGTGGTTTCTCCTAAGCTTAGTAATCAGTCTGAAAAATAAAAGCCGCACCTCTTCTCTAAAAACTCCTGAAGTTGCCCGACCCATTCCTCAAAAGATAGATTTCAAACTCCATCAATCACAAAAGTGCTTTTAACACTATCCTGTTGTCAACAAAACTATTACAGAAACTATTCTCACAGAACTGATTTTAAGAGATATATGATAATTCAGGCATTTTACAGAACAAAGGCCAATTCCTACATCCATCTTACCCCAATATATCACAAATACATCAGTGTTTGGAGAAAAAAGTAGTGCAAAAGGGGCTTAACTACAGAAGTCTATGCTGGTCATCAATAGCTATCCACACATGTTAAGTCCATTTTTTAGGTAAGCAATTTGAAGCAGAGACAAATGTCAACAGGGATCACAGTCTTCCTCATTTACATTTGAGGCGTGGATTAGGACAAAGTCCCAGTCTCCCGTTCCTGTCAGTCATGGCATATTTACAGCACCAGCAGATCTAATTTGGGGTGGTCTCCATTTTTAGCACACCTGTTCATCTCAAAATCACAAAATCATGACCTTTAATCTAAAAATAGAGGACAATGTCAAAAACAAATACTATATATTGAATGCCTGCATCTATGACATATTAAGAGCTGTGATGCCACAATACGCACCACCCAGTTCTTGCTGTCCCATAGATGACTGTTGAATACTTGAAGACCAGCAGGTCAGAAAGTCCACATACCCTGTCCCGCTGCAACCTCTACCAATGTATAATACATGCATATGCACAGAAGCGGTTTTGAGAGTTAGCAATTGTAGAAACACTTCAAATTTGTAACTCAAAGTCACAGAAACATAGATCGAATACTAATTTATATCTTACTGACATACTCAGATTCCCTAAGGAAAACAAAAAACAAAGAAACAAAACTAAACAAACAAAAACTTTGTTTCAGAAGCTTACAGTTAAAACATAGAATTGCTGCTTTAAATACCCTCACCCTCCACCCCTTTCTTATATCTCTTCCTGCTTGCCATTCACAGAAATCCCGAAGAGAGAACTTAGAGGCTATGTACCTATACAACAGGAGAGTAATGAGTGCACATGCACTATGACACACAAGGGCATGAGCAGGGGAAGCTGCCAGGGGGACCAAGATACAAAGTGCTGGTGGTGTATGCACTTCTGTGCAAATGGTACATTGTGGTTGCACCATGATCTGTTTTACTACATAACCAGAAGGAATCAAACACTCCAAACTCAGCTACATATTGCTATCAAGATCCACAACACCTTTCCCTATTTTTCATCCTGCAAAAATCTGAGGCTGCATTGCAAAGTGCTCCTGATATGCTGGCCTGCAAACATCCAGAACCAGTCACAGGCACAAAACGCTTGTGTCAGCTGTATTCTGTCCAAAATTTATTACTGAGAACACTGACCTCCAGCCTTGGCATGGACACAGAGCAGGGCAAAAAGTGTCAGCTCTGAATGCAGCAGCAGCAGGCAGGACCTGCCTGAAGAAGCCAGTGCGCACAGTGTGCTGGGCTGGAGCTGAAGCCAGGCCAGGGCAAGCTGAAGGCACAGGGTTCAGGCGAGTGTAGGTGATGCCACACACTACCAACCTGCAAACCCGTGATTCATTAACAGCTTCACTGAAATTTAAGAGCAGGCAGGGGCTGCAGGAGTCAAAAATATGCTTTTAACCTAAAGATCCAGAGTAACAAGTCTGTTGGATTGATGTGGCCAGAAATGTGTATTCTGTCACCATCTGTTAAAACCGGGTCAGGCAGTGATCCTTATCTCCGTGGCACATACCAGCTGCTAATGGGCCATCTTTAAGACAAGATGGGGCAATCATCTTCATATTTTCCACAACCCATTCTCCCTCCAGGAAGATATCATCTGTTGCTGAGCCATTAAGTCCCACTGTATGACTGATAAAATTACATCATCCCATTGGGAGATGCTCCAGCCAGGGAGAGGAGCCAAGCCTTTCCTACCTAAATAAAAAAACCGAGATTTTGGACCGCAAGTTACCTTCTTTCCACTAGATTCCAGAGGACAAGCTGGACCCTTCTACATCATCCCTGGACTTTCAGAGGAAGGCTGCATCTTTCTACAGGAGCACTGCTTCAGCTGAACCACATCTGCCATTGCAGGGGGACTCTACCCACCATTTGACTGGACTGCTACTAACACCCTGACTGATGGGGTGTCAGGCTGTATTCTGATTCTGTCAGGGTTGGGATTGTTTTTGTAATACTTTATTTTTATTTTAATTTTTGCAGTAAAAAACTGTTATTCCTAATTCCCATATCTTTGCCTGAGTGCCCCTTAATTTCAAATTTATAGTAATTCGGAGGGAGGGGGTTCACATTCTTCATTTCAAAGAAAAGCTTCTGCCTTTATTGGCAGATACCTGTCCTTAAAACCAGGACAGAGTCAAACAAAAATCACACAGCTACCACAAAGGTGGGCTAGATTTCATTACCCCCTTTAGAAGCAGACAGATTTGAACCCCAACCACGAAGTAATGAGTGAGCTCACAGGCATGATGGATGAAAATCTGAGCTACTTGCACACACTTTGTTTTTACCCTATTAATTCCTTTTATTTTATTATTGCCCCAATAAATTCAGGTATGACATCTCTTCTCAGGAAGAGATCACCTGCTCTCCAGTTCCTAACTCTTCCCCTAGGCAGTCAGCAATGCCAAATGCCGTATTATGTCATCTCCAGGCTGCTCTTTCCAATGCAGAACAGAGTCCTCAGGCAGACAACTTGATCTTCATAAGTTATTATACATTTCGTATAACTGGAAATAGAAATGGGTTATTTGTGTTAAGAGATAAAACAAGCCTTGATCCCTCCTGGGAGAACAGAGGGAAAAAAAAAAATCTGATTTTTCTTTCATTTTCTTCCTGTATCTCAGCAGTTAATTGATCAGTGAAAGACAAATTCATTAACTCACTGTTGCCTCTTTGAATGGGAGTGGAGTTTAAGAGCCTCTTAATACCACATCTAAATTCTTTCCAGTTTTGAAGTTTGAGACTAAACTTTGTAGACAAACTGATTTCCAGCATCACATCGCTTTTAGACGACAACCTGAAATCCTCTAAATAATTTTTATGTGGTTGTTTCAAATACTGTGACCTGATGAACTTTTACACTTCCATTCTACAGCATGCTGCCAGCAGCAAGTCCAGATGCAGGAGGAATTGCAGTGTACCCAAGATATAAGTCAGAGAAACAGAACTAAGTATGAAACTCAGAGAGATTGTTTAAGTCAATTATAAAATTGAAATAAAGTACAATAGAAGAAGAACTGAAAGGAAAAGTATTTTGTGAAAGGCAGCCCCATGCTTTCAGAAATAACAGCCATTCTTTTTCAGCGGAAGCACAGATGATCTTTGTTAAAACACTCAAAAGTAAAAATCCTTCTTCTTTCATAGAAATAGCAGACAGGTATTTCCTCATGTTTTGGTTTTTAACTCTAAGAAGAAAGTATACCCACAACATCCATAGAACCCTACACCTGTAATTGTAATCAGAGCAGGTTGCAATTAATCTACTAATCAACTAAGTTCCAATCTCCCAAAGGCATAAGACATTTGCTGGGTTACTAATCACTATGTTATTAAACATTAATGAAATGTTTTATTACTCTTGGCTTTCTTTTACATATAATGTAGCAGATGTTGCATGTAAACAGATTCCAAAGGACCTGCAAAACAAAAATTATTTCTCCTCACCATAAAAAAAAATTATTTATTTAGGGAGCAGGAAAGTGCTGCTTCCAATGTTTATTTTTCCTTTGTCTAAGGCCTATTGCTATATGACATGAAAATGCCTGATGTTACAAGTCATGGCAGGCTTTTATTTCAATCCAACTGACTCCCTCCGACCTGAGACATTTGAAGAAGATTCAAATTAGAAGACATAAAATAGGGAAACGGCAGGTGAAGACTGAGCCATCAGTAGTATAGGGAGAGTGGAACTGGCAAGTGGAATTAGCCTGCAGATGATCATTTGCCAAGCAGAATTAAATTTTCGATTTCTTAATAATGAGCTCCCAGATAACCAAGCTTTTAAAAGGTTAAGCATTCCCTGCTGAATTCAGAGGAAGGTTGGGCAGGTCCTCCTCTGGGGCTGTGGGAATAGAAGAGGAAATTGGCTCAATTCCAGCAGTGAAGTTAAAATTGGAACTTATGCTCCTTACTTTACGTCCATACACAATAAGCTATTCTCCTCCAATTTCCAGTGGGTTCCCCACCCCCTGGTTTGCTAAGTTTGTCATGAGCAGATAACAAAATCTATTAGTTACTGCTGTAATTAAGAAAACTACCACATGCGAATACCAGGTCTAAGATAAACCTAAAATAATAAATACCCTACAAAATTCCAGATGATAACCCCACATAAAAGAATGTTTCAGCACTCCTTTGTAGTTTTATGTATAAAACCAATTCAAGCTTCCCCAAGGACTTATCTTCACATTAAAAGGCAGCAGCACATTCTTCCCAAGAGCTGCAGAATAATTTCACTGGCTGATAGTTGCTAAATACAAACAACCTATCATACAGTTGGAAAATAAAAGCCAGCTATGTCAAAGTACAAATTTACTATAAGCTGTCGAAGAATTAGTGTTCCAAATTTGATAAAAAAGGTTATTAGACTTCATGCTTGAGGGTTTTTTCCTTAGTCAGCATTAGCACTTTCCAAACACTGTCCTATTTTAAAGAAATAATTTCTTCGGCAAAAGGGTGTCACAGCACTAAAATAAAAAGATTTGGAAATCTTTGTGTTCACTTCTAGCCTAAATTACCCCAAAAGAAAGAGTACAGAAAAAAAACAGTTTTAGTACCTATATACATAACAAAGGTTGTTTTTTAATGACAAATTAAAAAACAGAGACACAACTAAGATTAGACTACGATCAGATTCACAACGTAGTCATGCTAAAAAGGAATAGAGATCTCCAAAAAAAAAGTGCATAAATAAATTATTTCATATGTCAGGTAAACACCATGAATTTGAAATGTGTCTTGGGTTACAATATAGGATGTAGCCAGAAATGCGTATTCTGTCACCATCTGTTAAAACCGGGTCAGGCAGTGATCCTTATCTCCGTGGCACATACCAGCTGCTAATGGGCCATCTTTAAGACAAGATGGGGCAATCATCTTTATATTTTCCACAACCCATCCTCCCTCCAGGAAGATATCATCTGTTGCTGAGCCATTAAGTCCCACTGTATGACTGATAAAATTACATCATCCCATTGGGAGATGCTCCAGCCAGGGAGAGGAGCCAAGCCTTTCCTACCTAAATAAAAAAACTGAGATTTTGGACCGCAAGTTACCTTCTTTCCACTAGATTCCAGAGGACAAGCTGGACCCTTCTACATCATCCCTGGACCTTCAGAGGAAAACTGCACTCTTCTACAGGGCCACTGCTTCAACTAAACCACATCTGTCACTGCAAGAGCACTGTAGCCACCATTTGATTGGGCTGCTACCAACACCCTGACTGATGGGGTGTCAGGTTGTATTCTGACTCTCTCAGGGTTGGGATTGTTTTTTGTAATACTGCATTTCTATTTCACGTTTCGTGGCAAAGAAAATTGTTATTCCTAATTCCCATATCTTTCCCTGAGAGCCCCTTAATTTCAAAATTATAATAATAATTTGGAGGAAGGAGCTTTGCATTCTTCATTGCAAAGAGAAGCTTCTGCCTTTATTGGCAAACACCTGTCCTTCAACCGGAGACAAAGTGGCACACACTTTTCGCAAATTTCAAAAAGCTACATTACTACCTCATGGGCTTCCAGTTTCAGAGTTTCTCAAGCACCAGGTCCAGCTGGACTAACATAGGGCAGGAGTGTTGAAGAGGATGACATGGTAAAACCTTACAAATATGAATATATAGATTCTGAGAAAGAGATTGGAATGAAAGTCATTTTCGAGACACCAAGCCTCAGTTACTAAATAACTAGAAGACAATGGAATGGCTAGCTGAAGGTAATCCATCTTGATGAAACAATGATTCCTGCTATAAGCGGGTCCAAGGTCAAGAAAATATCTTGTTAAATTCCAAAAGGGTAGTTTTCTAGAGGTTAAAGTATAACACACTATGGTAATACAAACATCCTCATAGGCTGCATGTAAATGTTATAGAATTTCTATCTTGTATTAGATTGGTTAGTAGATGTTAGAATATTCATTATTGAACAAGATTTATTGTATTGTAAATGGGAAATCGCTCTCTTAACTCTTCCTCTTCTTTCTCCTCTCCTCTCTTCTCCATCTCTCTCCCTCTCTCTCCCCCCGCTTCTTTCCCCTCTCTTTTCTTTCTTATTACCCCTCACCCTCCTTTCTCCCCTCACCCCTTTCTTACACTCTCGCCACTTGCCCCTCACCCTCCTCCTCCCTTACCCTCCCTGCTCTCTCACTTCCATTCTACCTCTTTGAGCCAGGCTTTTCTTGGTTGTGTCAAACATGAGACAGGAGACAATGAATAGAAACTGATGCATAGAAAGTTCCACCTGAATACAAGGGAAGGACTTGCTTACTGTGCCCTTAACCATGCACTGGAACAGGTTACCCAGAAAGGTTGTGGAGTCTCCCTAACTGGAGATACTCAAGAACCATTTGGAAGCAATCCTATGCCATGTGGTCTGGGACAACACTGCTTGAACAGGGATGCTGGAATAGATGACCCATGGTGGTCCCTTAAAACCTTGCCCATTTTGAAATTCTGTGAAATAATTTCCTTGCCCCACACTCAACCAGTGAAAATACCTTTTTCCCATTTTGTTAAAATCAAACTCTCTACAAAGGGTGTTAAGACCCTTTCGCATTCAAAATCCCAATAGTATGAAATAATGAAGATTATTGCCTGCTGAGGATGCCTTGCTTATGTAAGCAAGACAGTATCACTCCCTACACATTCTGCACAGAAGGTTAGGTAAAAACAAGAGAGACCATTGTGCTCACTGTATACTTACATTCAGGAAAACTAAAATGAATTTTAAAGATGAATCAGTTAAAACTTTCTACATTGTTTAACTGGACAACTGAATTCAGAAAGGCTTCAGAGACATTTATTTCTCTTGGAAAGGTCATTATCTACTCAAGAAGTCAGCTACAGCATTATCACCCACAATCAAATCCATGCAGACAAGCGAGTTGAACAGCATGCCACAGCTCAGGGCGCCACCAGGAAGGGACTTTCCACTACCACCTGCACATGGCACTGTGCACAGGTTGCTCTCACACTAGCAAAGATTCTTTCCAAGAGATATTCTTCAGTTTAAATCCAAACAAGAGTCCTTGCACTGTTTATCCCTCTTGCTAATTGATGGCTTTCATGCTGCCACAGAAATTGTTCAATGAATACACTGACTGTTATGCCTCCAACACTCCAGGCAACCCTCAACATGCCCTAGTTTTTCCTCTGTCTCATATACTTTCTTGTCCTACTAGATCTGTTAGCCCTGCATGAAAGCAGATAAACTTTATACCTGTTATGCATTTACAGAAACAGAGTCATTGCCTATCAGGAAATCCAGCATACTATCCTCAAACCGTGTCCTTTCTTGCCCTTATGTTGACTTGATTAAAAAAACAAATTAAAAAAACAAACAAAAAACCGAAAAAAAAAAAAAAAGATAGCGCCAAGTTCTTCACTATTTGCTGCGGCTCTTCAAATGCTGATCCCAAGCAACCTGTTGTGGTTTCCAGCACATTGGAAAATAACATTTCCATTTTGTATGTTATCATACTGCTGCTTTTGCAGATATCTAAATGACAAGTAGATAGGGTTAATAAATTCACTAAAATAAAGGAAGCTCCTGGTCCCACAGACATGCAATTCTAGTACAGGTTACTGTGATGTTGCACTACTAGAAGAATATAACCTGGAAAGAATATAGAACTACTTTTCAAAAACTACAGAGCTTCTGATACCATTGCCTCAACCAAAGATTATTATCTGTTGTTATAAGCTGTTACCAACTTCTAATTTTATAGCTTAGAATTGCTCACAATTTATAAAATATGTTCAGCAGAGCACTACAAAGAGAAAGTCCTCATTTTTAGGAATTCTTCAGAAATATGTGCTCACCTTAGTTCTCCTGCTCTACATTACATCCTGTTAGGCCTGCCAGACTTCATTTGAAATGTGCTTATAAAGCTGCTCAGCATCAGAAAACAAAGCAAGTCCATTCACATAAGATACTGAACTGAATCTTCCCAATGTTTTCTAGCCCATGCACTATATTTTGAAGTAGCAAACTGCTATGTCCTCATTTTGACACCTGCATACTTACTACTAATTTCCGTAGTAGTAAACAACATGAATTTTTTAAGGTTCCCCTTTATTAATTAACAGCAAACCTGAATTTTCCACTAAAGTGTTCACAGACAATGTCAACATCCACTGTGAAGTTTTACTGTAAAAAGGAAAAAAAATAAAAGAAACTAAAAAATCCTCTTCTGTCCACTTGCAGCAAGACCAATGCAACCAGTAGATAGCACAGCAAGTGGTTTTCATGTCTCACCACAACACCTGGATAAGTTGCAATGTCCCAATTCAGGGACTAAGCAAAACCTTCACTAGTTACAAATTATCTCATTTATAATCCATAAACATGCTTACACTGTTAAACTTATCTGGTTTAAACAAGAAGCATGTGTTCAAGCCCAAAAAACCTGGTACAACTTTCATGACTCAATGTGCCTGCTGAGATTAAAGGAAGATGAATGCAAAAGGGCCTACAAACTCAGTCTGATAAGCAGATCCCTAGATAAATCTTTGAATGAAGAAAAAGAAGATGAGTCTAAAAGACATCAAATTCTATCTTCATCACTTGATGAAGTTTAGGAGGGAAAACAAGGAGCTTTTTTAAGAAGGGTGATTTTTGAAATTAAAAAAACCCTTGAAATTAGATCCAGCTGTTGCTTTCCACATGCATAGCTATGCTTCAGTGATTCAGACTGGATTTTTCTATTTTGACTAGTTAGCTCAGGACCTAAACAGTCTAATAACCATGGCTGGGCTTTCAAAGGAACAGCACAAAGAAAGATGTGAAATGAGCACCTTTGTTGGGCCTCTAACAATTAGACCTGGCTTCAAATCCTAGAAGAACTAGAGAATATAGATGTCTGTAGTCTGCTTATTTGCATCATGACACATAAAAGAGTCTTGATTACTCATCTCAGTTCACTGTACTAAACACTGTACATAAACAAAAACCCACCCTGAAGAAAGCAGACTGACTTCTCCTTAGTTAGAAGCCTGTAATATGATAAAATATGATAAACATCACACTTCACATTTCATCTTAAAGAAGAGTGAGTCCCTTCTTTGCTCCTGGCCAAAAAACCATTACAAATGCTCAATGACCACTTCTTTGACATCACTCATATTTTAAGATAGTATCAACACTGCCAAAGCATCAAGGACTGTAATTAGAATGTTGCTTAAAAGAGTAAGTTTCTAGTTATCTTTCTAGAAATATTTCTTATTTTGAATTATTACATGATATAACTCTTACAAAACCATTCAAATAAAAATCAGAGTAATTTTTATTTCCTGCGGTAGATCATACAGGAGTGTCTAGACATCCAACAAAACCTCAGTCTACATTATCCTTCAAATTTAATCTTCAGTCTTCCAAATGGACTCTATTTCACTGGATAAAGCAGATGGAAAACATGATGGAAAAAACAAAGTGGAACAAAAAGCTTTCCTCAAAAACATGGAAAGTAAAGTAGTAGAGAAGTAATTCTTGTATTGTATAGACTGGAAATAATTCCATTCATCACAGACATCTCACCTTCTCAGTCATCAGGGACCAGGCAGTACCCAAGTCACATGAAAAAAATGGCAGCTTTGCTAATTTTAGAATATGCCCAACAGTCTGAACTGTCTCTGTACTTTAGATGCTTGACAAAATATTTAAAAGAGCTTTCTTTTATTATTTCCCCATGTCTTGGTACTATTTTTCCAAGAAGCAATGGGCGGTGCAAATATTGCCTTTAGCAGCAAAGAAAACAATTACCCATTACATGGTCCTCCAAGTTTTGAACACTTCCCATGAGCAAGCCCTTTGATTATAGTGTCAGGTCCACTCAACAAAACAACTGGAAAACAAAAATTACTCCCATTTTCACATTTACTTAAATCTTCTTCATTTTGTTTGCTGACTTTGAGTTAATTCTCTTCAAGGAAGAGTCACAAATTAAAATAACTCAATTACAGCTCAATTAAAAGGTTTTAAACAAAGCCAAAAGGGCTGAACTATAGTGCAACACTGGAGGGTAGGGCAGAGCTGTCTTGGTGACACATAAATGAGTAGATTATCCTCTTCTTTACTTCAAGAAGCCTCCACTGAGCAGCAGGTGGATCTCTTCTATCCCTTCTGTGACTAGAATTTTATAGGTTATCCCTTCTTTCCCACTAAGCTCAAAAAGGACACAGAGTTTGCCGCTGCCTGATATAGCAGCCATCCATTTTAAAGACAAAAAACCCCAGTGTTCCCTGGCAAAAACTGACAACAAATTATTTAATGATATATTCCAATCGTGCTCCAACACTAGAAAGTTGTACCAAAGATAAATTAACCAAGTAAGAATTTAGTAAGCAAGTGAGAGCCACAGGCAGGTAATGTTGCTAGATAAAAAGACTGTTTATGCTAAATCTTACATAGCAGGCAATCTCACGCTATGGGACTTTTAAAAGAGAATGCATAACAGTACAACCAAGAGCCTTGAAATATCTGCACACACCAAACATCCAAGTAGTTCCAAAAGCACCATTTTTATCCCATCCAGCTAATCTTTATTTATACTCTATGCAAAACTCTTTTTCCTAACTAGGAGAGGTGTAGAAGGTTCCTCCTGTGACACCATTTCCACCCAACACCTGTATTAATGCCCAAGCTCTCTATAGTAGCAGCATTATCAAGCTCTCAAAAGCGTTAGACAAGCCTGCTCTCTTGCCTGATCATTTCAGCTTCTACTCTGAGATGAAAAAAATATAAAACTAGCTTTGAATCTATATACAGCCTCATGCACAGTTGACCATTAAATTCCTGAGCTTCAGAAGGACTCCAGGAATTTTTACTGTGATTTTTTAAATGACCAATTTCAGGCTCCATTCACATAATAAAGACTGCCCTCAATTTTCCACCTGCACTGGTTCTACACTTAGAAAGTCTACTCCATTGCCACACTACGACTGTCAGCCATTAAATATTTTATTTTTAGATAAGAATTAGAAAACCCGAATCTGCTCCACCAGCCTGTAATCTGTCAGCCTCAGAAATGCAAAGATATAAAGCCTCCATGGTAGCAATCCTGAAAGACTACCAAAGATCTCTCCATAAAACACTACAAAATGAAGAACATTAGAATCAATTATCACCTTTGTTTCACAGACCTACAAATCCATGCTATAATCAAGGCTCCCTCTAAGTAGCAAGTGTGACCCAGACACAAAACTGATTTATAAACATAAAATAGAGAGGTTATCCCTACTGCATGCAGGGTTACTGTTTTTCTATGCCAGTCCTTCTCAGACACTTAGAGGCAGCAATGTTAAAAAGCCAAAGGAAAGGAAATTATCTTTCAAAACTGAACTTAATTCAACCATGATCAGGAATTCTGCAATGTCCAAGTACACTCTTAACATTGTAATATGCTGTCAGTATGTGGCAGAGTTACAGCTATTCATGTGCTTTACACTTTGCATTTCCATAGCTTGTCGGGTTTGGAATTCTTTTAAACTTCACTCTCCACTCCAAATGTCATTATTTCAGGATAGCACCCATTTAACCTGTGTCTCTCAAAACAGTCTCTAGCTAATTTAGGAATATATATACAGAATATATATTTCATAGACTATATATAAATATATGTATTTTATGAAAATCAGACATATTAAATAATTTCCTTTAGAAGACCTGAGAAACAACAAGAAATAAAACATTATTGGAGCAGCTGTATGAGTTATCTGAACTAGTGGGGCAAAAGACTTTTTAGAAATGTAATGTATCATCCGGTTCTTTTTGTTGGTCAGTAAATTCACATAGGACAGACAGGTTTAATTTAGGCTCAAGTTATATACTAGAAATGAGCAAGAAGAGAGAAAACTGACAGCATCACTATCTTGTTTTAAAGTTCCATCTTGGTCCTAGTCTAGGAAGTACCACAGAAAAATTCATGGAAATAGAAAAGCTCAAAATCCAAAATAAATGCACCACTTAAACTGTGGCATGGATCTATAAAAAGCTTCATGCAAATACCCATGGAGTAGAAGCAGAAAAACCCTCAAGAGCTATTTTGACTCCTCCCTTTTTAAAGAACACATTCCTAAGACCTATTTCCCTACTAACATGTGGTTTCCACATGGCAACATGTGGAAACATCTCTCAACACACACAAAGCCACCTCTGCAGATGAAGAGCATCTCCTCCTCTTTCCTGGGCCAGCTGTGGCTGGATGACACTGCATTCCCCAGACATTAATTATCAGTCCAAACTCCCCAGCTAAAATGGAGAAAATTGAAATCAAGGCTCATAGTACAAACTCCATTTCATCCATGTGTCAAACTGAAGACCTATTTTGTACTAACAGCTATTATGCATCCAATTCCAATGTCAGATTTGAAAACATTTGCAGGAGCAGCCAAATACAAATAATTTTATTATACAGACTTTAAAATAATACAAAGTTAGAAATATGATTCTTGGAGTTCCTAGATTTTCTAGGCCACTTAATTATGTCCAGGGAGGTTACAGCTGATATATTGAACAGTACACACTGCTTTCTTCAAAGAATGTCAAAAGCAAGGGTAAACAGATTTTTTACCCATTAGGAAAGTTTGAGAAAATTGGAAAATGGAATTAAATATATGGTTGTGAATAAGAATTCAGATCTCTACCTAGCCATTTTGGTTGCTGTGAACAGATAGACACTGCAAATGCAATTAAAGTCAATGACAAAATTGCCTCAAATAAGCTTCCAGGAGACAGCCAGATCAAGTACTGCTGTAAGAAAAGCAATTATCTTGGCAAATGTCTCTGATAATAAGGCTAAACTAAGCTCGAACAGAGCTACAAATGTGGCCTCTATACAAGAGTTAAAGCATAGATCAGAAATAACCTCTCTGAAAGCAAACATAGTTCTCCAGCTGTTGAGGACAAGGAAAAATAACCTAAACACATGCCCAGGCATCTCCCATTCTGAAAATCTTATCTGACAGCCTCAGACTTTAAGAGGAACTGTATCCCTTTAGACAAGGACAGCTAGGAATATAAGGGTAGTCTTGATCAGGCCCAATTATCTTTGTACTGCTGCTTTTACAAATGTTTGTAATATTTGCTGAAGTCACTGAAAAATATTTTCAGCCTTCCATCCCCACTTGTGATACAAACACACACAATCTCATTAGTTAGAAGACAGATCTATTGCTCTGGGTGCTCTATCTAGCTATTTAACAATAAAACTGAGGCATCGTTTAGAGAGTAACACCTCTAGGATAGTGTTATGAACAGTGATTCACTACTATTCTTCAGATCTCCAAAGTAGCTATGATGTGCAAGTTCTCAGACTTAAATAACTTAAATGTTATTAATTCTCATCATCATATTTTTCCTTTGTGACTTTTTATCCCATGGGCGCTTCCAACTCAACAGATACAGTAAATAAAAGCATTCTTCTAACAGAAGGCCTTAGAGATTAATGTTTGAATATTCAATGGTACTTAGATGGAGATATGAGAGAACTAAGCTAGCTCCTGCACAGATTCAATTAAAAAAGGAAGTTCTTAGTTCAGAGTAAATCTGCACAGATAACGAGGTCACAGTGAAAGACAATCATGAATACATCAGAGCGAATGCAACCTCTACCCTGTATTCAAGACTTTAAACACTGACTCAAGATAGCATTCATTCTGAACCTCTGTGATAACTTTCAATTCTCTTCCAGAAAGGAGTGAAGTAGGAGGGAAAAGAAGGATCCAGAGTGGCCTTACTGCTTTCAAGGAGTTTGTAGTAAAGTAGGGGTTGGTCTCTTCTCCCAGGCAATGACAAACAGGACGGGAGGACACAGTCTCAAGCTGAACCAGGAGAGGTTTAGGCTGGGTGTCAGGTGAAATTTTTTCACAGAATGGTTATTAAACTTTGGAATGGACTATTCAGGAAAGATGAAGTCACCATCTCAGGAGGTGTTTTGGAAATAACTGGATGTGGTACTTATTGCCATGGTCTAGTTGACAAGGTGGTGATCAGTGCCATGGTCTAGCTGACAAAGTGGTGATCAGTACAAGGCTGGAATTAATCCTAAAGGTCTTTTCTGTAACTTCGATATCCACTTGTGTGCTTGAAACAAAGGGTTCCCAGCTCGGGCACATACAAAGGAAGAGTCAAGGCTTCTATGGCAGTAACAATGGCTTCTCTTCAACTGTACCTTCAACATTTTCATGACAAAGCTACAATACATAGGAGTTTGGAAGATGGACCTGCTAAAACATTAAAAAGCCAAGATAATGCACACATCCTATCTGAACCTAACAAAGGAAAACCAAATCTGCACAGAAGAGACAGATACCACTTCCCTTAAAGCTTTACAACTGGGTTCCCTAACACATGTCAAGAGGCTAGGTGGTCAAACTCCTGTCTGCTTGTCAGTATATAGACATGACCACCCATAGCACAAGCTTACACACTGTAAAACAAAATTTGTTTTAACTCTTCTTTCAGTTAGGTTACCCAAGTAATTTGAGCACATCCCTCCTCAAAACAGCTCAGCTACACCAACAGTGGCCTTAACAGATGGAAGTCCCCTGAAATGGAGCCTTCCAGTGTAATGCTACTATCTGTTATATCTTCACTGGCTATGGATAGCCAAGAGCTAAGAAACAAGCTGGGGGCTGGAAATCAGCATAAGTGGAACTCATGCAACCCAATTTGAAATCATTCTCACAGTGATCAGTTAACCACAGAGATTCTGAGGGCAAAGATGCAAATCATTAATTAACAGGTTCACTTTTTCAGATGCACAGAATTATACCTTCAACCACAAGCAGAGACACAAAAACTATTAAGAAAAAACTGGGCCAGCTCTAGATTTCTGAATGCTTTAAACAGAAAAGTCTCTTGAAAAGTTAACAGAATTTAAAAACCTAAACATCTAATAATTTTTCAATGGAAATTCTTCCTTGTCGTTTTACACTTTTCATGGGAGCTTCTAGGATCAAAGTTGCTGAAAAGAAGTTAACACAAACAACACATATGGGCTACTTTGAAAAGGATCTTTTTGTATTTAGCAGTTTGATACATCTGAGGCAGGAACTGAAGGCAAGCTGCTGCTTTCAGTAGCATTTCAAGCAGTTCACAAAAGTACACACACCAGCAGAGAAAGAAAGAAACCATAACCTCAACACAGACTTACTTTTCCATCCTGCTGCTATATTGGCTTTAAGGCTCAAATTAAAACTAAGACTTTACATACTAAAAAAAAAAAAAAAATCTAAAAAATGCAGCAACAACAACAAAAACAAAAACAAAAAATCCCAAACCAAAAAAACACTAAATATGCAAATACTCACAACACCTATTCCTTCGGTAAGTAAAAACAGGAAAGAGCACTGCCTACTATTCAGTGGCCTCAGCTTTAGCAATGCAGTGCTTCACATTCATGGACCATCAGGGCTCTAGTCTGACATCCTCTCACACTCCAGAAGATCTGCCTATTTAAATAATTCAGGCAATGAAGCCAAGGGCACACACAGTTGGATAACTAAACCAAGACAGTCTCTTAATGATTTGACAGACTGGATGGCATGAATGGTTCCCATTGCAGGATCCAGCTTTCTCTTGCTGCATACTTTATGTGTGTGAGAGCCATTAACAAGAAATGTGATGCCCAATCTAGACTATTTTGAAAAGGTGGAGGAGGAGTACAAACTCTCTTTATCACTTAGATTTCAACTGCCCAGAGCTAAAAGCAGAAACATCAAATACTGCAATTCAGATACAAGAAATTAACTACTTATTCTCAGTCAGCTGTGAAATATTTCTAGCAATTCACACATTCATTCCATTAGGATTTCTTAAAAATCTTAAAAGAATGACAGAAATAAGAAAAAGTAACTGTTTATACTAACAGGCCTCTTTGCTTATTATTGGTTTTTGCATGATTAGACAGCAACATGACAGACTCTTAATCTGAAGAATATTCTAATGAATATGCTAACACAAAGGCAGATCAAGAATTTTTATGCTACCTGCATTTGCTTTTCAAGCATCACAATTAGACTGTGTCACTTGAGGGCCTGAACTGACACATGGATGAAAATAATTGAAAATACTATGCATCTTTCAACTGCACCTATTGATGCTTTGCATAAGAACCTATTATTACACACTTGTGGGAGAGAGGCAGAAACACAGTATAGATCTGTGAAAGTCAGGTCACTGTCTTTTGGAAATTTTGCCATTTGAAAGCTCTTTGGCCCCAAAGTTTATGAACTTATACTATTTCTCAAAGAGAACCATCCCTCTCACCCCTGTTAAACTTGCAATTGAAAACAAAATCCAAAATCTACCACCCCAAAAATATAACCTTCCATAAGAGTTGGTTAATTAAATTAAACAAATAAATTGTTTCACAGATTAATTACAAACAGAACAAAGTTTCTGAACTACTCATTAAAGTGTCAGGTTATTTCCCAAAATTATGTTACTTAATTCCTCATACTTAGTATGGAGAACTGTTTTACTGAAGGCAGAACTACAAACTGAAATTAAGCATAAAATTTCTAGGTGGTATTTTATTTACTCCCTCCAATGTCTTAGTACTATTCCTACCAATACTATTGCTGTACATTAAGCTGAACTATAGACACACATTCTAAAAATCCAGAACAATTCAAGAGATCCCGTTTAAAACACAGTCATGCAGGAATTGCAATGTCAAACTGAAGAACCACTGAACTGTAATGAGGGAGTAGAAAGAAGGAGCACTGCAAACTATCTTTACCAATCACAGAAACTCTAAGATTCAACACTTCAGCATTGATTTAACACAACTTCTTTCTGGTCTGACCAATGCTGGGAGGCTGACTTGTCATAGTAATGGAAAAGGAAAAAAGGAAAAAAAAATTACCCCTCTCTGGTAATTCCAACTTTCAAGCTAGCTTTAAACCTGGACAAAAGCATCTTGGCTTCCTGACAGACATCTAAAATTGGCAACTGAGGCACATATTCCAAACAAACACAGTAACTGCCCTCCACATTCACTAAATGCAGCAAGAGCCCAGAAGTTACACTGTCTTGGGACTTCCTAAAATTTCTGAATCATGCCCTTTCAATTTCAAAACTATTTGCTGGCTTTTCTCAAAGCTTTTTTTTTTTAAGAAATCATGACTAATGAATTATACTTGTACCAAGTACACATGTACCAAGGCAAATACATCATCTTAGACAACCACAGGGATAAGCAGGCACCAGCCAGAGGCATAAAGCTAAAAATTTTGTTCATGATTCAAGTATCAGGAAGCAACTTACACATGTCACTTTCCTCTTGTTGCTTATCCACCACTGGCATCAGAGCAGACTGGTATTTCTAAAGTGCTCCCTCCTCTCTTCCCTCAGAAAGTAATAATAAATCAACTAAGCTACTGCAACCTTTGGCTGCCTACAGTGAGATTGGCTTTTCCCCCCTCAATCATTGCTAAAGTGAAAATATGCATTAATGAGAGGGGGGTGGCAGATTTCTTAAGGAAGTCCACTGACCAGGCCTTGGATCTGGACTCGAACAGCTGAACAGGTATGGCAATGGCCCACCTGAACTACATCCACAGCTCAGCTCTCTGAACATAAGAGCTGGTCTGCTCCTACACTGCACTTGAACCATTCAGCCCACAGACTTTCAAAGTTCCCTCTTAACGGGTAAATTATGTGGTCTAGCATTTGCTACCTAGATCAGACATTCCCAAAGAGTAGCACACCCTGAAGTAATTGCATGCTATTCTTAATATAAGATACATGTGTCTAGCTTCCAAATCTGTCCAGGCAAAGGCCACCATCCAGCCTGCAAGAATTTACATTTTCTGCCAAAACAGCCTACACTTCTATATCAGAATGTGAAAAGAATGGGAGGACTAAACTGACAAATTATGGGAAAAACTAGGGAGCTTAGAACAAAGCTAGATGATGCTGTGCAGCTGGGACAGAAGTTTGCAATAAGAATATGAAAAAATACATAATTTGGATACTACTGTAGATGTGACCCATACAAATAAAGAAGTTTATAAAAGTCTTTTTAAATTAATGCTATATATCTGCAAATGTATACATGGACTTAACCATTAATTAGATATGGTTTAGAGATATTAAAGCTTCCAGGTATTGGATGTTCTCAGCTTGTATTATCAAATGTAGACAATTAATTCAGAGTCCAAACTGGAAACACCCTACTTAGTTTTTCAGTTCAGCCATTTTGCTTTAACAGAAAATCAAGAGATGTAATTTTTTTAATCACTTAACAAAACACTCCAAAATAAAAAGATGTATAGTCAGGTAACAAAATGTTACTGAACCAACTACCAAAATAAATGGCAGTCAAAGACCAACATTTTACTCTACATGTACAAGAGAAGTTAATTTTAAAACAAAGTTAGATGTTATAAGCTATTAATATCTGATGGTCAGGAACTAAGTGCTTGGCCAAGTTTTCATTTTACATGTTGCAAAACCCTAGAGTTACAAGACTAAAGAAATCAAAGATTCTTGTCAAAAGCAGTAGCTAACATCTACCAAGCATGACAGGTTATAGTAAAGATCCTAGGTCTATTAAAATCACCAACACACTTATAAATCAGGTAACAAGAGAAATAAGTGATCTTCAGGCCAAACTGCCCTGGGCTCTGTATTTGTTATCTTCTTGCTTGGCCTTCACAATTTCTGATTTACCCAAATATAACCTCAACTTTATAGGTGCAGCAACTAAAGAACAAAGGCTTCTGTTCCTTGCAACAGTTCAATTACTAATAATTGGAGAAGAGCTTTGCTAGAAAAAGTAACCTTAAGACAAGCTTTCCCTTGTTTCCACATCTCACTGTCTGAGAAATCTGGTCTGCAACCTGGAAACTGCACATCAAATCAGGATTCTTAGCTTCCTGATTTGGACAAATACAAATGATCATAGTGATTTGCTTTGATCAGTCACTCACTGATTTTCAAGTTAAACTACTGCTTTATCATAATCCAACTCTTTAATCTTTAATCCCAAAAATTTTTATGTGTATTTACATGCTCTGATGAAAATAAATTAGGAAAATCAAAACAGTGCTATCAAAGACATCAAAAAGGAGATAACATTCATGAAAATGCTATGAACTTATGCATAGTCTCACCTTAAATCTTTTATCCTGCAGGACTTTCTTAATGGCCACAAGCTCTCCTGAATCACAGAGTTTGGCTTGATACACAACACCAAAAGATCCATTTCCAATCACCTTGGTGTCTGTGTAGCTAACTTCTTGTGGTCGGTCCGGACCTTGTCCAGGGGTTGCCACTACCGTAGTTACCTTGCTGCCATCTTTGTCTCCTGCAAAGCAAGAGATACACAAATAATCAAAATACATAATGAATAAACAAGACGACCAACAAGACTAAAACAGAGAAGGGTAAGACAAAGATTTAGATCAGCATATATACTTCAGTATTGTAGAGAAAAATAGAAAACCTTCGACAAAATGCAAAGAAAATTGAGCATGTTTTTTAACAATATATATTAAATGGTGTCAATTTTTCATTTAGATTATTGCTAACAAAAATTTGCTCTCCAGAAGCCAATAAAATGTAATGCACAAAGAAGCCAAGTACTTATCCCTACATCTGATTATCAAGTGATATTAAACACAGTTGTTCACATTATCAAAACGAAGCATTTTCCCATATTTTTCCTATAATTGAAGAAACCAAACTCCCAGTATGAGCTCAGATCAGCACTCTGATCTTTACAGGCATTTATCTAGCAACAAAAACCAGGAGCACTTTTAAGTCTGTTACAAATCCACCCACATGTAAAGCTTCAGCTTGCAGCACTAGGAAGCATAATTTTTGTCAAACCTGGCTGTGTGCACCTGAAGCAAAATCTAGGCGGAATCACATGGCACAAACCTGTTCCTCCCTTCTTCCATGCCTGGACTTCCTTGCAAATAAGGGAGGCACTTGCTGGGGCAGAAGAAGGGGGAGAGGGATGACAACAGCAGGCATTTGGCTGGTATCTCATGATGAACCGACACAATCCGGGGACAATGCTCAGGATGCAAGATCACAGTGGAAGCTGCACACTTGAATGTGCTTTGGCACAGATGCAGCAGCTGTAGGTTTTACTGGCATTTTCCCAGCCACTTTCTCATCAAAAGACCCAAGCCACTATCACCTACTCTTAGCCCCACTTTACTACCAACAATAGTAACTGTCACCGTGTTCAAATCATAATAGAAGCAAAGCTTTAGGCATTTTACAAACACACTCTGGGCATTTCTTGCTCTTCAGTAGCAATAAAGATCCCTTCAGGCTTGGGTTACAGAACCAAATAAAGCTGCAAGAAAAATCAGAACCTGCTGTTCCATAGCAGTCACCACAATTCTACAGAAACTGTTCTCAAGAAATGCTCATCACATCTGCTTAGTAACAAACCCTCACGACTTTCCCCAGGTACTCTGTTCACTTCTTTTGCATTTAGAAAAGTCTTTCCAAAAGATAGCTTGATCAATAGGTTTAGTGCAGTTTAGGCAAAATGCTATTTGTCCTGCTCCAAAGTGGCATGGGAAAAAAATGGCACAGCTCATCCCTGCTCTCTTTCCCCACAATTCCTCCTTCCAATATTAGGGCTGTTGCAAAGAAAGTTATTATGATAGAAAAGTTATTTCTCTTTGGGCAACCTCTCCCCTTACTGCTAAAAACTACTCAGGAACAGGACCTAAAACCAGACTCTGCAAAGGAAGCTCATCTCAGCTCTACCAAGCAACTCCTTGTGTCCAAATTACAACACATTTGTTTGTAAAGTCCAGCACAATGTTTGCAACTTGTGCAATGCTGCAACCTCATGATCAGCTTTGTACCGAACTCTCCTCTGTGGAGCTGCTGCCTATCCAATCCTCATCCACTTTCCACTTATACACCTGATTGCTCCTATCAAAGTCTAATATTCTCTATTTGTCCTGACTGAACTGCATCCAAGGTTACTGAACTCCTGCCAGCTTGTCATATCCTTCAAGCACAGTCACTACCCAGAGATCCATTTCCTGATGCTACATAAAAGTTACCTAAGAAATTGGTGAAAACCAGTGAATCCTATGAGACTGCCTAAAAGCCCAGCAAAAACCCATGAAACAACTTATGCTATTTTTTTCTTGAACATCCTGCTGTGCTCAGACAAAATAATCAAATCATTTTGCATGCCTTTCATAGGATTTCCCACAGTCCATTGTTTTTCTAGATTTCTCATGACAAATTAGTTTGAAAACTTGACAGTCAAGATGCCCACATCTACTACTACTTCTGCACTTATATTCAGAAAAAAAGCAGGCGGCTTGGCAGGATTTCCTCCTGAAAAATCCACATTAACTACTATTCATCTCCTGTGTTGCCTTTAAAGTTCTTGTAAATTGTTTCTTTTTATGATTACAACTACTCAATGAAACAAGTAAACAAATCACCTATAAATAAAGCACATTAGTACTAAGGGTGCCAATTAAGTGCCAAGCAATACAGAGTAGGTATAGCCCTTTCCCATAAGAGCTACGAGAAGCTGAGATGTAGATTTATAAATTTGGAGAAAATGGGGGAGGGGGTAGAAAGGAACACTAGACAGATGAATGTCTTACAGAGAGAGAGAGAGAAACTTAAATAGAAGCATACTAGCTGCATAGAAATTTCATTCTCCTCTTTGATAACTAAAAAATAAAAGGAAGGAAGCCACAAAGAAATGTTTCTTTTTTTCTTTTTTTTTTTTTAAAAGCTGAAAGCATAACTCATAGCAGCAATGCATTTTATTTGCCCAACTATTCTATGATAAGCATTCTAACTAATCAAATACACAAATAAGTTACATGTGCTTTACTACAGCAATCTTCATAAAATAAAAGGTAATCCCCAACCTGCTCAATTTTGAGGGGCAATTTATTTTTTTGGCAGGGTTTACTAGATCAGAGTACTGAGATTGTTGTTAATGAGTTTTGTTCTTTTTTCCAAAAATCAAGGCTAATGAACTAATAGAGATGAAAATAATTGTCCCTGGCAAAAGTGGTTGAGATTTGAAGTATCTGATATCGAGAAATCTGCTCTAAGACCTCTCTTCAGAGCTGCAACTCTCTCAGGAGTCTCCTTGTTCACAAAAGCAAACCCTGAATTTCAGGCCACTTCAAGTGATTAATTCCAATGTGCAGCCCACAAGCTGCAGCCACCCAGACAACTTTTCAGAGCTCAAACAAAAAGCCAGTCAGCTTTAGATACTTTCCATTAAATCTACAAAAAAACAGCTCCTAACTAAACTTGCTAAAATGACCAGTGCTTAGAAGTGTATGCACTAACACTTTAAACACTACACCAAGAATTACTTTGTTTCTTTACCAGAATTTAGAGATAATTAAACCTCACAGAACTGTCTCCCAGCTTCCTGCTTTCAGGAAACAAGTTTTTGCAAACCATCCACAAAACATACCATAACGACTCAAATCTTTAAGTTAAGCCTGTTAAGAGTTTCAGTTATATTTTATTTCAGTATTGTTGATCCTGAGGGACTATAGGCATGAAATTCACCTTGCACCCTTGACACCTTTGATTTCCAAGAATAAAACAACTCTCTGCTGTTCCAAGTACACAAATAATGTGTTTGTATCACAGCAGCAGCCAGAGGGCCCAAGCCTGTTTTGCTGCTCCTTGCACTACACAGATGTAGGTATTGCTCACAAGATCATACACAGTTCAGAATGGTTATCCCAGTTTTAATCGTCTGGACAGCAAGCACTGCCTTGCCAGCCAAATAGCCCATAAAGAACTTCACTAAACACATTTCAGAAATGCTGGCTTTAGCCTCAGCAGGAGGGAAGATAGCAGAGAGGAAACAGCCCTGCCCACCAATCTTCAGTATCTCCAAACAGATTCCTAACAGCAAATACCACAAAGCATTTTCTCACACAGTACTGATGTTTAACATCCATGATGTGGTATTTTGGTTTGGGATTTTTTGATTAAGAGCTTTTTCCACAATTATGATGTGAAACTGAAAATCCAGACATTTACATTTCCAAGTGCTCTGATTGATCTAGCTCACTTTCTACCTTTAGCACATGATGACCATATGGGATAAATCACAAGCATTAGGTAAAATCAGTGAAAGCACTGTAAAAAGCAGAGAATAGTCATCAGTTTGTGGGAAGATATGAGCATACTCCACTTAGAAGACCACAGACCATCAGTGCAAGCTGCAACCCTATTTTGGAATCTCAAAAAAGAAAAAAAAAATACATGGTGCCAGATGTTTCTTTTTTTTTACCCAGGTGAGATTAGTGATCCTGCTATTGGGCAAGCATTTTGTCACATATATACTTTATCAGCTACAGATTCCTACTACTCAGCTGAAAGGCGATCATCTGTAAGTGTACTGCATGTATACTTTTGGCCTGTGCCAAATAAGGTACCATTCAACAAAATTCATTTCAGTCCTCAGGGACCATGAAAAGCATTCTTTGCTATTGATCACCCACACACACCTTCTATTGAACGGGCCTGGAGACAGTCCAAAATTATGTCTGTCCTACATCCCTTTAGCTGCTTAGTGTCTGAGCAGTAAAAGCACACTTCAATGCACACAGAGAGATCCAAGATTCCTTTTTTTCCTCTCAACTATGTATGTGTGGCCTCTTCCTCCTCTTCCAAGTGTTTTACAGTTGAAGTGAAGAAACAATGTATTAGTACAATGATTACAGCCATGTTACTCCTACTTCAAATACAGCCTTCATCCTTTGCACTGTCTACAAACTCCACCTTTTCCTCTTTTTTGACTTTACTTATTTCCTCTTGTTTCCCTCCTCCAGCTGTTACATTCTTCCTCACTGGCTCAGTCACGGGCTTTCCCATTAAATATTATTTAGGTTGTTTTGAAGTAGTAAAAGAAAACTTCACAGACCTACAGCACACTCTGTACAATGTCTGAGGTCATGTAACTGTGTTCTCTTAAATATCTTCACTGACTTGTTTCAAATCTCAGTGCCACCTCCCTAATTAAGAAACAGCTCAATATTAAGCCATTAAGACTACTTCCAGTGCTTCAGATGGCCTCGCTGCACCATTTCATCTTAATTTGCTCAATGCTCAATACAGTCAAGGAGACACTTCTGTGGAAACCTGACATGACTGGATCCAGCCCCTGCAGATAGAATTAGGTTACAACCAACAGCTGACACAACCACCTAGAATGAAATGAGCAGCCAGAGAGGGATGGAAGTTTGTAAGTACTGCAGTGGCTCTGTTCAGTTGCAGATAACTGGACAGTCAAAAGATCTGAATACTTTGTGAAACAAATATTTTAAGAGAAAACTTTTCTTGAGCTATCTGCTAGAATCTGGTGCTGATCATCACATAAGGCTACGGAATAAGATACCTGACTTCTTAGATAACTGTTCATGGCATATAAAGGAAGGAGGTCAGCAGCTGCTCTGAAAGCCCTTAATGTGGCCAATGTACGCTTGAGGAAAGAAACTGTCTACTGCAGTAGAAATCAATACTAATTTTCTTCTTCTAATTAATTTTTCCTACATTTTTTAAAAAGTTAGTTTCACAGAGAGCTAATTATTATGAGTCAGTACAGAGCAGAAAGTATTAAAAGGTATTTATGAACAGTTTTACTAGACAACTTCCTTTCTTCATCAGTGAACAGCATGAATGTTACCCAGTGGGAGACAGTACAAGATAAAAAATCGTTGAACCATACAGAATCATCAAATGGTTTGGGTTTGAAGGGACCTTAAAGTGCATCCAGTTCCAACCGCCCCAAGCATCACCAGAGAACCTCCACTTGACCAGGCTATTTTAAGTCCTATCCAGCCTGGCCTTGAACACTTTCAGGGATGGGGGGATCCACAACTTTTTTGGGCAACCTGTTCCAGTGTCTCACCACCCTCTCACTGAAGAATTTTTATGTACAATCTCAAGTTTTCAGCAGTTTGAATCCATTCCCCTTGGCCTATCACTATATGCCCTTGCAAAAAGTCTCCCTCCAGCTTTCTTGAAACGAACATTCATGGACCAAATCAGAAAAACTCAGGAAAACAAAGAAAGGAGTCTAACAAAACACAGTGTGGTTCAATTTTTCAATTTACTCTGAACAAAAGGAGCCCCTAGAATTCCAAAAATAGTTCAGGTCAAACACTGAACAAAAACCTCTAAGCGTGCCAATCATCACCCAGATAAGGCAGATGGATTCACTAAATATATACACAGACACATTAGTTTTAGCACAGAACATGTCACTTGACTTCCTGACTGTAACTGAATACTGCAATAAAAGAGCAGCCATTAGACATTAGTTAAGATCAGAAGAATCCCATGATTTCTACCCAAGGATTTTGGAAGAGCTAACTAAGAAGTCTGAGAAGTGATTTTTGAAAGGAATCAGAACATACAGAGAACTTCAAAGATGCATGGGATGATCCATACAACGCTGTTATTTTGACAACAATTTTGTTTTAAGTACCATACCAGTTACTTTGACAATGAATAAAGAAGCAGTAAGGTACTTCATAGAGACCAGATTGTTGGATTTTATATTGTTAGAGACTACAGCTTCATCTGGAAAAAAAAAAAAAAAATTAAAACATTGACACACAAGCACTGGGACTTCTACTTCTGTAGGGTTTCTGACTTGCCATCATATCCCAAGTTAAAGAAGAAACACGTATACAGGAAAAAAAAGTGATTATTAATCAAATTATGATACGCTAGCCCACAATTTTGACATAAAATATAGTAGGAGCTGCCACTAGCATTAACTTTTGCCCTCACATACAGCTTTTATTAACAACCTGAAAGAAAAGCCACGAAGTAGTAAAATATAAGATTCAGAGTTATGCACACGGTAGAGATCAGTGAAAAAACATCTGACCTTCCTTAGTAACCCAAGCACAAATTAAGCATAGGAATCCAAAATCCAAGATCATAGGCTATGCAGCCAAGTCAAGTAAAGTCATCTGAAAAGTGAAGTCATCAAGTCTGACTTGCGAGACTTCTCAGCACAGACAGGAGTACACGTTGCTACTGAGACCTAAATCAATCTTTAGATATATAAGCAGAAGTACATCAGAGAGAAAAAAACCCAAAAAAATCTCTTTGCTATTTCACACCCATTGAACAGGTACTAGAATAGCATGCTCAATCCTGATAGCTGAAATTCAGCAGTAATAATTCAAAACAATAGAGATTCAGAAAGAAGCCTCAGACATCAAAGGGTCAGCAAAAATATATTATTTTGAGTGAGACTTAAGTGTGCAAACAATTTAAATCAAAGAGAAAGCTGGAGGATTATCTCTAAAAGGAAAAAGGAACAGACATTTCAGAGAGATCTCTGATCTGCAGGTGGAGGACATTTTGCAAATAATGACTAGAAACAGAAATTGCAAGAGTTTGGGACAGAACTGTAGGAAGACAAAATCTAGAAAAAAAATTAGTAACTTCCTTATTAAAAACTCTGAAAGGATTATTTTTGCAACACATATTTTTATTTTAGACTTGAATTGTTTTCCTAAACAAAAAACACTGCTGAACTGCAACTGCTAGGCTTAAAATAAGAAAGCATGCACAGGATTAACATGATACGTCTTAGGGTCTTAAGAAGGTCACAAAAGTTCAATATGCACATAAATAATTTCTTTCAACTCCGCACTAATGCAGTGGTGTCATAACTCAATATTAAATATGCTGCTTTCCACAGCAAATCTGCATTCAACTTAAAAACACAAAGTGATAAATAACAGAAATGTGAAGAGTAACAGGTCATTCTTTGGCTTTATTGCTAATGATCAAATGACAGGCACAATTAATTATGTGTCAATAGACTTCAGCTCAATCCCAAGACAAATAATCGGGACAAATTTCAGCAACAACTTTCAAGACAAAGACCACCAAGGGAAAAGGCTTCCAAAGCACCCTGAAATCAAAGTTGCCATCATCTCTAGCTGGACACAAAGGAAAAAAGTAAAAGGAAAATGTTCATTCCACTTGTAAAAAGCACTGTTATTTGGTACAAGTCAGTAATTTGAAAACAAATCTTTTTACAAAAAATATTTACCTTGCAGAAGGTAAAATCTGTCACTTCAAAAAATAGTAGCACCACATTTCATTCAACAGTTTCTAAAATGGCAAATTTGAAGTACTGTGTTAAGTTTTGCAGGAAAACTGAAGAATGGAGCAAAAAGCAAACAGATTACCAGTGACTGACTTCTGTCTAGAGAAATAAACTACCCTATCACTACAAAATAAGAAGTAAACAGTTCAGAAAGATTATACAACTTTATTATCAAAATGAAACTGTGTAGCTCAACTGACCTCTTTTTGAGGTCATTGTGTCACTAAAAAAAGTTAAAAGAAACTAAATGTATTTCCAGCAGACTGTGACAAGTATTGGCATGCCTCAGATGACTATATTTGATGAAATAAACGCATAAAATTCCAGCAAGATGCAGGTACATTTACACCCTAATATTTATGTTGGGATAAAAAGAAAAACTGAAATTTAGCAGAAGAAACAGCATGTGGATTTACTGCATCCTAGTTCAGACATTCAAAATGCCACTGGGGCTTTAAGTGTTTCTTTAGAGGTAATAATAAACTTTTGGAGAGGACATTCAACTCACTCCCTTTGAAACATTAATGTTAAAGACTGTAAACAAACCTCTAAAGAATAAGCAGGGCAGTGAGCAGGTCCCAGAACATTCACATGATAAGCTTGTTAAAATGCCCACTGAAAGGTCACATGAAGTTCTAAGACACTGACTTCCTACAGGTTTTTATATTTTAACCACAGAAGTCAAAGTGAGCACAGCATGGTACTGGCCACACAGTTGTGCTCCTCTACTCCAGCATACACCTGACTCTGAACAGCTTAAAGAACAAAACAAAAAAACCAACAGGAAAAAGGATGGGAAGAGTCTTGTTGATCTAGCCCAGATGCCTATCACACTGGTCATCAGATGACCTCCCTGAATCCAACTGTGGCAAATGGGATTTCAACAATTAGCTGCTTATATTGGCCACCATGAAATTCCAGCAAGTTAACACCTCACTGATCTATAAACTAAACAGCTAAATCCAGAAGGGATGTTTACTTGCAGTGCATAAACAATAAAATTCATTCTGCTATAAGCTGTCCCTCCTACCACTGTGCTCTGAGGCACATTTAAGGTTTGTATTAACTATCTCATTAACACAGACCTTGCTTCAAGTACTCTTTCTGTCATGGCAAACATAGACCAAAACTGTAAATCTCTAAAGAAGAGAGTTGCAGTTAACATTCAGGTGGGGAAAAAAACTATGCACAATTACCTTAGGGAGTACCATAAAAAGTATTTTTGTTCTGTCCCTAAACAAAATATCCACAAGAATGCTTACACTTATATTTCTGCTTTGGAAAAAAACACAGAAACGTACCATTAAGGTAATCTAAACACTGGCTGACAGTAGGGTTTCATAAGCAGTCTCATGGTAGTTAACAAGTTATTTTTAGTAGGCACTCTTTCTGTTCTCCTCTCTCTCCACCCACACACAGAACCTATCCCAAAAAAGCTATTTAGCTATATAAAACAACTTTAAAATTAGATAAGGTGATTCCACAGATTAGGAAGGAAGTAACAAAGTGATCATAACAGATTTTGTTTTTATAATCTTAGATCAGGTCATTTCACCTCCAAAAAGTTTACAGGTTAAATGCAGCACAAGGAACAAGGACAGAGATAGGGAATTAAGAGAACCAGTATAACATTTTACCATAAGACTGAGGCCTCAGTAGTGTTCTCCTTTCCTTTTTAGCTCTGAGTTAATTGCTAGCTGAGAAATTCAGCCTAACCAGTACTAGGATTTGTCATCTGAAGTTTCTTTTAGTTATTTTTTCCTCTTACATTATCAGAGAATGTAATTTAGCAAAGATTTGCCAAAGACAGCTAGCAGTTCGGCTGACATGGAGTAACTTATAAACCCCTGTAACTGAGCCCTGAGACGCAGAACCCCAAGTTACAAACAGATCGTGTTTATCCACTTGTTAGTGCCATTCAACAGTTGACCCTGAACAGGTCTATCGGTGTCTTCTAGCAGGGGTGATGAGCAAATCCACTGTTAGCCACCTGCTGACATGCCTACTTTAAGATCACTGTCAGAGACTCCAGAACTCCCACCCCTCAAAGAATACCAAATAATAAACAGCTCATCTGGGGAATTCCCAGGTGGTCTACAATCTTCCCATCAAAATACCTGGTATGACTTGCAAACCTCTCCCTAAAGTAGTTTCTTGCAAACTGCTTAAGTAGGGAAGCAGTCTACTTGCTAGAGACTGCCTAGCTCAGCTCTAACTGCATTTGTTTGAGTTTCTGAATCCAGTTAAATGTACAGGTCACGGAGATATGCTTATCTCAGATCCCTGAGAATAGACACGACCACAGTTTTTTCCTTTTCATTCTCTCTTTGCATTCACCAAGAGGCTTCAAATGCATAAGACCATACCATTAAGCAAAACTCCCAGAAAGCCACCTGCAGTAGCTGCAAGTTGCCAAGATTCCCCCCTACCACACACTTGCACAAACTAAGAACATCTTAATGCATGTTAGAGGGAGTCTCTATTCTCCTATTGGAGATCTTTCAATTGTGTTAAGTACAGCAGTGCTTAAGTATGCAGTGTGAATAGGACCCCACTGTGCTAGGCACAGCACCAGGAATAAAAGACAGCTCCTGCCCCCACTAAGAGGGAGAAACCAAAAAGGAAATAAGCTAAGGAAAGAAGGAAATAAAGCAAAAGCAAAACACAGGTGAAAAAAAAACCAAAATGCCTCAACCCCCCCAAAATGCAAACATCAAAAAGTGCGGAGAAGCAGAAGCAAGAGCAGAGAATCAAGGAGAAAATTTGGAGCAAGACTGTAAGCATAATAACACTGAACCCACAAGCGAGTTCTCTAAAGGTGTGAAACACTTGCTGTCACCACTTCTGCAGGCAGCCTAGGCCAGCAGAGCCTCTGGGTGGTTCTCTGTGGCCTCTGCAAGCCTTGCCAGACTGTGGAGAAAGAAGCAGGGCACAAAGCAAGCAGTTCCTCATCGGCTGGAGTCTCCCTGGCAGGTCCCTTCTATCACACTGTGAAGCCAATCCTTATCACAAAGGTGTATCCTCAATTTGTATCTAAAAGTGAAGAGCAATTTCTGTATTTATTGGTATCATAGGTGACTTGGAAATCCAGGTGCAATGAACAGTAAGTAACACCCACTTAGCCTACAAAGTTTTGCCTGGCAGGGCAAAGGACGAAGCTCTCCCCTTGCAAGAGCCCTGGAATCTAACACATTTTTCTGTCCTCTGGAATATCAGAGGACTCCTCTCCTTCCCTTTGCAATTTCTCTTTTCTGTCCAGTACTCTGTAATTATGTTGTCCAATTATGACCTGACATGTTTCCTTATTCTTCAGCTTGATTAAATGCAGCACAGAAATACAGCATGTACTTGTCATGATATACTCTCTATGACCAAGAAACAGCATGTTGGACCCAGAGTCCAGCCCAGACAGTGAATGAGACAGATCAAAATCATAGCGAGAAACAGATTGTTTGGAATCTGAGACAGCAACCAAATCCCAAAGAGAAATACAGATGAAATTAATTATGAAAATGCATTTGGTGACTATGTTTTAAGATTGGAGGAGTAAGAGAACTGCCAACTGTTCAGAACAACATCCACCTTAGACAGAAAACACAGTGAATAAGAAAAAGTCAAAAATGAGTAGTAGTCAATCTGAATCCCTAAGATGACCATGAGCTGAGGTTGAACACCATTCCAAAACTAGAAGAGGCATTGCAACTGCTTCTCCAGAGAATAAAATCAAGCTGTGCTACACTGTACACCTCATGCTGCAGAGCAAGACCACCTTTAAGAGACTCCACAGCCTCTGCACCCATCTCAAATTACTGCTTTAGACTGTGCCACAGAACAGCACAGGAATGGAACAAGTCCTTTTAGGTTAAAGATGGTTTTGAATTAAAGGAGAATGTTATCTCAATTAACATTAGGAAACTGTAGGCTTGCCATCAGTGCAATAAAGACATTCTCAATGGCAAGAGTAGCTATCTCGGTGAAGGAGCTATTATTACAGATGAAGAATAATTTTGGAAGCCAGATGCATAAGCTATTCACCACTGGCAAGTCTTGCTTTTAAAATTTATTTATTTTTTAAATAATAAAAATAGTAGAGCAAGAGGACTAAGTGTGGACATCTCTAAAGATTTTTAAGGTAACCAGAGAAACTACAGCTCATTTTCATATTATACGTAATCTGATCAAAGTGGGGGCGACTGCCAAAAAAAGATGGCCTTACTTCCCACTTTCATGCCATAGCAAATCTGGCAATCTTGTAGCCTGAGGATGAGCCTACAGTTTAGCCTACTGATCTGACAAACTAATCCAGCTCCAAAATAAAGCAAGTCTCAATTCAGCAAACTGTACTCACTATCTTGAGGACAGGCAGTTGCTAGATCCCAGGAAAGGAAGAACTGGGAACAAGCCTTTTCCTTACTGTCTGTACTCCCAGGAAAGCCACACTAAGTGTAACACAAACCCACACACAGCGAAACGGTGCAGCTGTAACTTGTGGAGGAGGCTGCCTCCAGAGAGGCAATTCTGGCCCTCCCGTCCGGTGCCCTGACACCGCATTGCCCACCTACGCGGTGTCAAATGACTGCTATCTGAAGGTGAACTGCATCCCAGCTGCTTCTGGAGGAACAGAACTGCCTGCCCAAAGCAATGTGAGCACTAGGGCTGGCAGAGGAAGGAGGTGGAGGTAGCCGGACCAATTACTTGCCATAACAGCCTATGCCAAGGGCAGGTTCAATCAGCCATGCTGTGGGCTTGGGTGAACCAAAGTGGAAGCACCTGGGCTTCCTCTGCCTTCTCAAAGCTCATACTGTCAAACAACTGGAAAGTATTTCTATTATGGCTAAAAACCCCATTACACATTACACCAACACAGACCTTTATTCTGGAGAATAACTATATTCCCTTAAAATGCATGGTTTAGATAACAGAAAGTATCATTTTCTCCTATGGCTTCTTAAACCTACTAAGAAGCTTATTTTTCCTCTCTCAGAAACAATACACCTACTAAATATTAATTTCTCCCCAGTGAAAGGACAATAACTCAAACTACAAAAGACATCTCCAAATATTTTATTGCAATATATAGATTTTAGTAAAATAAAATCCTAAAAATTGGGAATAAGTTTTCTCCAGTAAGAAAAACATTAATAAAAGTAATACTTCTCTTAAGAATGAGCCCAGGCATCTGGGGATTTAATTCCCTTGTGCCAGCACATGAGCAGACAGAGGCTTTCAAGGAAAATGAAACATATACAGCTGAAGTTTTCAAACTGTTCCTGTAATTGTTTGTTAAGGAATACTGCTGAGGCTTGAAATCCTAAAATAGAGACAGGTATATGGAAACAGGGAGAAAAGAACACCACTTTTTAAAGCAAAAAATCCTCTCAATTATGCCTGTAAGAGGAAAAATAAGTAGCAAAATCAGATCTTTCCCAAATTCTGTTGCTTTCCATACTGGACAAAGGCAGTATCACTCTTGAAGGTGTTGCAAAAGCAGAAAGTAAGTGTTACTAAGTAAAAGATAAGCCTAAAGACACAAGAAAAATTTTTAAGGGAACAAGCATTTATGTTATATATCTATATCTATCTATCCATATATATATCTGCAAAAGTCATATACCTATCCAGGAGGTGTGGTTTTTCAAGGGCTGCTGTCCCAAATCTATGTAGGTTTTGAAGGCACCTAGGCTTTTTTTTTTTTTTTTTTTTTGCCAGCAATGAAGCAAGTTTTCTTAATTACAAGCTTGCTTGTCTTGGATGGAAGAAGAAACAGGTCTCAACACTCCTATCCTTTCCTTCTCTTCTTTAATATACCCTCATTCCAGGAATCTCAGGCAAGAAAAAACAGGTATTATGAAGCCAGGATAGAGTACATGCAAAAGATTTCAAATTCTAGAAGGAAACAATGGAGCCTAATATTTTTCTGCTGCTGTTACAGCTGGAGAATAATGGCAATGTTTATCTTGGTACAGGTAAGGAGGCTACTTTCAACACAGTAACAGACATCCTTATCCGAGGAGAATAAATACAGAGGAACAATCTAATGTTCTTGCAGACAAAGGTTTCATTACCTGCCTCAGAGGACAGTAAGCAACTTTGAAGAACACAAATCCTTTATTTTAAGGGTTCATATTAAAAAAAATACTCATATATGATATTGATAAAGATAAAGAAAGCATGTAACAGAGAAAGCATGGCTTCATCTATCCCATTTTCCTTTGTCTTACAGCAATAAACAGTATTTAAGGAAAAGCGTAAAACAGGACAAACTTGCAGGGACAGCTACCCCAGTACACTCTCCCAGACCTCAGCTATAGATAGGGCTTGGGAACTTCCTAAGTCAGAGGCAGTATCTCTAGATTTTTCTTCCTGAGTTTGCAAATCCAGCCCAGGATCTGAAAATAACACAGTAAGACAACCACCTATTTCTACATAGCCATAAGAAGGGATATGTCTAAAGCATATCAGTGTCAAAACTATCCGGTACAAAGCTGAAATTTTATCTCAACATCTACAGTAACAAGTAGTGACAATTCTGTTCAAAGACCAGGATGGCTGAGGCACATGCCAGCTACATATTACCCAGCATACAGGCAATTTTTATTACATATAATTAGTCTTCAACTTCCTCATAAATTCATCTTTCATCTTCCAACTGAACAGAAACCTGACTAATAAGGGTGCCAATTATGTGCCAAGCAAAACAGAATAGGCACAGCCCTTCCCCATAAGGGCCACGAGAAGCTGAGATGTAGATTTATAAATCTGGAGAGAAAATGGGGGAAGGGGTAGAAAGGAACACTAGACAGATGAATGTCTCCCATAAATAGAAGCATACTAGCTGCATGGAAAATTCATTCTCCTCTTTGATAACTAAGAAATAAAAGAAATAACAGGATAAAATCTTAACCTGACTAAATAGACTCAGATCAAAAACACCCAGCATGAATTTGGGAATAGGAGAGAGTCACAACAATATAAAATAAAGATCAAGTAGCAGTGACAAAGAGTTGAGAAAAAAGTAATTCTTGAAAAGGAGCATATAGAATATGCTTGAATGCTGGGACAGGAAGTCTTGAACAGAAATTATTTTCCACAGTAGCAGCCACTCAACCACAAACCCACAATGAAATTTTATTAAGACATTACAGCCTGGCACTGTAGGAGAGATAATGAATGCATAAATCAAACTTATCAGAGAAGGATTTTGGCAAAGGCAAGATGAGATGAGATTCATCATCTTAAAAAGCTGTTTCAAAACCCAAAAAAAAGCAGAAAAAAATATTTGTGTTTCAGTTTAGATAAAGTTACAACAAAGTACACTTTTTTTTCTTTTAGTAGAAACATTCTTCTGAATAAACATGTTTTTGTAACAAATCAGTAATTGTTCTTTATCTGCCAAGAAATGAACCCAGAATTCTGGTTTTCTTTTCACTTGCATATAAGAAAAAATCTAGTATTTTACTTTGGATCCTTAATAAAAATCAAACAACCCTACAATTTAGTGTGCAGTTAAAAAAGCCAGTATCTTCCTTGAAGCATGCAATTGAGTTGGTACACAACTTTGTAATTAGTGATAATTTTTGCAAAATACTTATTTTCTCTGCAGGATGACCTGAAAATACAATCTACTTTTTAATCCAAATACTGCTCCTTCTAGTTTGCCATATCCAAAGATTCTGACAGCTAATACAGCAGATATGAATGAAGTACTGGATGTAATGCCTGCTGCCTGCATCACAAATGAAGCAACAAAGAAAAACCTGAAGATATTTATATGTATTGCTCTTGATCAGAGGTGATTAATGTGTGGGTTCATCAAAAGTAGATGGGTGGGAAATATTCAAATCCGAATTCATCCCATTTCCAACATCAAACATTATGGCAATATTGGCATTACTCAAAGTTGGGGTTTCTAGTTTAACAGTTGATCACCATCTATCCCAGCGACAGATCTTCATCTACCTTTACTGTTAGCTTATTTGCCAGGGCAACAGAATCATTCCTCAGAAAAATGGCATCAGATGAATAAATGGACATGAAGAACCATACTTGCATAGGATGAATAAAAATTGGCTTCCTGTACAATTCCAAGTACTTCAGAAGGTCTCTTCATCACTAAAGAATCTAGACATCTCAAAATTAGGCCTCAAGAGTAGAAAGCTAGGGCATTCCACCACAGAATTAGAAATTCTATCCAGAGGATAAAATGCCCTTGGTCATTGCAAGACCTGTGGCCTTTAAGGCTTGGAAGCACAATGTGGCTTATGCACAAGGAAAGCTCTGTTAACTATCAGCCATTTCTTAAAATCAAGAAGTTCAGTATTTCCTTGATATATTAAAACACAAGGAACTACAGCTAATATAGGAGCACATTCCCCAAGCATAGGCTTTGAAAACTGTGAACAAAACTTTAAGTATCTTGGATCTTCATGCTCATTTAAGAAATATCACTAAGTAAAAATGAAAAAAAACAACCAAAAACAACAACAAAAACAAAAAAAAAAAAAAAAAAAAAACAAAAAAAAAAAACCAAAAAAAAAAAAAACCAAAAAACTTAGATACCAGAACAAACAAGGATAGCATTCAGAGATTTCTGCACAATTAAAAAAACATCCTGAGAATATCACTGCAGTGGTTTTCAACATAGTAGATAGATACATTGGTTTTTTAATAGTTCTAAATTACTCTTTTAAATTTCACAATTCATCCTCCTATTGTTTACCCCATCAGATACAGAAGACCCCACAGAATCCACACAGGACAGAGCAATGCAACACTGTCTACAAAATACATTCAGTTTAATCTGCGGCCATGATCAACACGACACAGACAATCCATCTTTCAGAAAATCACGTTAATTCAGTCCAATTATGAGAAATACAACATTTAACAGGATTTTCCCCTTATGAAAAAAAACTGGTGAATATATAGATGCTTGTAAGTTCACAAAAGACAAGTTGAGCTCAAGGGTTTCACAGGCATCATTCCCATCTCCAAAATTATGGTTGAGCATCAGAACATCCCTTGCAAGTAGGTTATCACATGTCGGTACAATGTGTTGCAGTTTTGCACATGTGTGTTCTCTCACATTGTATTATTTCAGCTTCAGCATCAACAACCGCAATCTGAATGCAACGTAAAGGTTCATTTAAGCAGAAAAGCAATTTGCCGTCTTCCATATTGCCTATACAGATTCAATAATCACTTACTGCTACCAACACAAGTCCTTCTAGATTAAAGCAATGCTACAGGAGTTCACTATTCTATCACCATACCCTAGGGCCACAAGTCAACATTTACTGCATATTACATATCTGCACTTAAACTATGACACTGTACCAGAAAACGGTAGCAGTGAACTTAATGAAAATAGTATCATAATCACCACAGCAACTATAAATGCGAAGCAATTTTTTATGGAGAACAGGATTAGAACTCCTAACTTGATGCACTTTACATAAGAACTTACTGGTTGATATTCTAGTTTCATGCTGCTTTGTCTGGTAGCTAAAAATCAGATTAAAGTCTCCCACACACTGTGGCAGCTCTCGCCTCTACCATAATTCATCACATACTAAACAGTGCTCGTGAAAGTGTTTGTGTGGCTATGCTCTAAACATCAACAAAGAAAAGGAAAGTAACCTATGTTTTTTAATTTACAAAATACATTTGCAAATCTGGATCATCTCACCAGTTGGTTTCACAGCACAGTTGTGGGGAAAAAAAAACTAGCATAGGGGATAGAACTGGTCAGACAGCTTGCCCCACTAAGAAAACTAATGCAAATCTGTACCGAAAAAGAAAGGAAGCAAGAGCTAAGGGGTTTGTTAGTCTTAACAGAGACAATTCTTGTCTGAACTTTCTTGACTATCAGAAAAGACCTGCAACACAAGTGCTAGAAATGGATCAGCAATTATCTCAATTTTTTTTTTTTTTTTAATTTCACCAGAATTAATGCGACTAGAACCGTAAGACACAAATATTTACAGGGAGCGATCTGTCCAGTTTGGGTCTAATATGCCCTGTAACACAATGTAGTTAAGAATCTGCAGGGCTGCTCTAATAACTGAGTTATAATCATATTATCGAAACTCATGCTTTTGGGCACAGTGGGTCAGGACAAGAAACTTCACATTACTTGCAAGTTTTTCTGAAGTTCTTCAACAACTAGCTGTCCAAAAAAATTATCCGGTGAGAGTCTCTAGGGGTACAGACAGGTAAATGCAATCTCCACCCATGGCAAAACTGCCAATATTAAGAGTATAGCAAATAACCTGCTGAAACAAGTTGAATATGGCTTAGAGAAATCCAGCTAGCACTCCAAGAAAACAGGTAGAGAAATTCAAGGAAAACACATACTTTGACTTTTAAGAAGTTCAGACTGCTCCTTTAACAGTCTGTAGCAAAAAGTCAAGGCTATAGAGGAAAGACCCAATTAGGCAAAAAGCTGGTTAAAGACTAGGAAGCAATGGTGAGATAAGTCAACTTTCCACTACAGAAGAGTCAATAGTGGAGCTGACCTGGCAGCACTGCTAGATATCAATCCATTCAACATCTTCACTGACCTGGATAGAAGTGCACAGTCAAATCCTCCAAGTCTTCAGATAAAACTAAGCTTTTTCAGGTCAGCCAGCTGCAATGGCACTAACTGTGACATCTGGAAGGCCCTCACTAAACTCTAAGTAAAGTTTGGTAGATAAGCTTCAATGCAGAATGCAAACAGACCTATGAAAATACATAGGAGGAGGGAAAAAACCAAAACATATTAGGCTTCCGTACTGAATTTATAGCTGGAGTTTACAATTCAAAGAAGTGATCCTGAAGTCATCCTTGACAGTCCTTAAATTACATGCTCACTGTGCAACATGCACTAAAACGTCACCTAGCTATTGAACACAACCAGTTCTGGAAGAACTCAGAAGAAGGCAGAAAGTAATTGTGCTGCTAAGTAAAAACTTAGTGCACTGCAGTCTTAAAAACCAAGATGTGGAGACAAGAATAGCATATGAGAAGGGCAAATCGGAATTTTAAAGGTATAGAAATGGTTAATTAAAGGATTAAAGATACAGCAGCTGCCTTGGAAGAAAAGACTGAAGAAGCTGGGGCTCTTCAATCTGAATGCAAGATGATAGGGGTGGAAGGGTCTAATACAGTCAAAGCTTACTTGAATGGCAGTAAATACTTGATGGCAGTAGGTAGGATTAACATAGTTGTAAAGAAGTTTGGAAATCTATTATCTCAGGACTGTGTGAGATGTTACATAATGATTCGTGTCATTATAATCAATATAAACAAGAATACTAAATCCAAAGTAAAACATGGACATGAGACAGGAAAATTTAGTGACTTCATTATATTTGCTTAAATCACTTTGCTATAAGTTGTTAGCTTTTTGGTTTTATGTATTTTTATTATTTTGTCATTATAATTATGAATTGTATCCGCTTTCATGTATAAGAAAAATATAAGCTTGCTTGGACATGAGCAGGCTTGTCCCTGCTGTTACCTGCTTGCTAGGAGTGTAACCTGACAACATGTTTGAGGCTTGTCCAGATCTGGTGGGGGCTTGTGGCCATTGCTGCCCGAGTCCTAGTCAATGTTCAAGCTTGTTCAGACTTGTACCCCAGCACAGTGGGCATGTCACAGCCCACCAAGAAACTGCCTATAAAAGGGGCAGTGACCAAAGGTGAGATGATGTGTTGGCAGAGCACAGACTCCCCACCCAGCACTGTGTTGCCTGTTCCTTATCAAGAAACTAATAAATTGCCTTATTGACTGACCTACCCTATCGTGGTGAGTAATTTACAACAATTGTAAGTGGATACTAAAAGGAACAGACAAGGATGCAGCCTCTACTGTTCCCAAACTGGTGACTGGATCCTAGAAAAGTGGGAGGATAGTGAGTTACAGAACAGCCATGCTCACTTGTACTCCCTAAACAGACTGCGTATTTGGCTATGCAAGCACCAAATACCTGACTCAGTATGGTGCTTCTTACCTTCTAAATCTAAACTGGAAAAGAAAATGTTAATATTAAATATTTCAAATGGCTTAAATTCCAGGAAAACTTATTAAAATACAATTTCATTATCTAATTTTCATTGTATTGAGGCAGGCCTCAGAAAAGTACAGATTCTTCACTAGATGTGATGAGAAGCCTGGTTTTCAGGATAGACAAGAATGAGAAGGAAGCTTAGTTATTTCAATTACACATTACTCTGGATACTTATGAGTCAAGAACAGCTTGCTTCCAAAATAGCTACACATCTCTGTGCCACAGGCTCCATCTCTGAGAGCTTCAATGTCAGCAAAGGCAGCTCAGGGTAGAAGTGCACTGCCTGCTCCCATCTGACCAACCATTGTTATTGCTTCTGGATGTCATCTCAAGGGAATTCTGCCTGGAGTAAAACACACCTTTAAAAGGCTACCTGATTCTTCGTGAACACCCATCCTTTCCAGGTAAATCTTAAATTAGGAGGAACAGAATTAACAGGCTTAAATCACTGAGTCACTGGCCAGTATCTCAGCTACAGAATTTTCTTCAAAAGAGACAAGGCCATGTCAAGAATCTGGAGATGGCTGGTTTCAAGTACTATCAAACAAAGCAGCGTCATTGATATTCCCCCTCTGCGTTGGAAATCAGTGCACAGAGCAGGGAGACAGTGAGGCTCTCATCCTAGTTTCTACTTCTGAACAGATCTACAGCCTGCTCTTCTGATTCAAACCTCTATTACTGGATCCTCCGCTGGACTGAGTTGCAGGGCAGCAGTACAGAGCCAGTACACATTAATAGTACTTTTATCTTGCTCTTTACAAGATGGTCTGAAAACAGCTTTCAATACTACATAATGCTGTGATGGATAACATAAAAGACAGGCCTGGAGCACAATCTTTTTCCCTTGAGACAAGAGCTAGCATAGAATACAACTCTTACCCAGTGGTCAGGCACGGACTGAGCTGAAACCAGGCAACACAGACACTGAAAGAGTACCTGCTCTGATCAGCCATGCTGGATGTGAAAACAGCTGTACATAGTAGGACCAAGTGATCCAGTGCAATTCTTGCCTTGGGTCAGCACCCTGAGCCCTGCTGGAAATGGATTCCAGTGACAATTTTCATGGCCTTGGGAAGCTCTGGGGAGACCAAACCATCTACCAGCAGAATCTGTGGCAAGATCGTGTCTTCTCTCACTCCATTTGCAGGCTGTGAGGAACAATCATTCATGGCAACAACAGAGAAACTGTAAAAAATAAAATTATTTGGAGCTTTTCCACGTCTTTAGGTTCTAATGAAAGAAATTACCCATTTAAGTGGCAACACAGAGAACTCAAAACTGAAGCTCTACACCCATAAAGAACAACCACTTGCTTAGGAATAACAGCACTTGTGAATACCCCAAACACTACAAAAGTACTAAGACCAAGGGTTTCATCCCCACTTAAACGCTTCAATTGTCATTTTAAGCAGTTAACACAGTCACATATTTAGCAACAAGCAGTATAAAAGCAACAAGTTCTGTTTTGTTAGAAAATGAAATTAGGAAATGTGCTTTTATAAATAAGTCAGTTTCTCTCCATGTACTTAAACATAAGGTACCTTATAAGTCCACAGTTCTCAAATATTACACTTCATATATCCATGACACACATCTTTTTTAATGTGTTTGCTCACCTTATACTTGGGTTGTAAAAGAAACAAACACCAAGCCAATATAAGAAAAAGTAAATCTGACCTATAAAAAAATCTCAGATGACAATACACTAAAATCCACTAAATTATTCACTAACTGGTATCAATTTAATTTGTTTTGCCCCAACACTGCTGCAAAATTTAGATATACAACTTTCTGAAAGAGTATTTCAAGTCCAAGCATATAAAGAAGTTCAGCCACGCCAAGCCTTGTAGAGGAGGATGCAACCTTCCCAACTCCTTAAAAATATATGGATGGAACTGCCATGTTACAAAGGCATGATGGAGAGAATACACTGTTTAAAAGCCAATCTGTAGTCAATTGCATGCTCACAATTTAAATCCTTATCACTGATCACAATAAAATCACCTTGAATACATTAAGAATTTTTGTTTGTTCCACAAGTTACATAGTTTTTCTGATTCACAGGACATTAAAAACCTCAGTGTTTTGATGGATAGGTGTTGAGAACAATTTTAAGATTATAGGGTTTTGCAATATATCCTAGCCATTCTAAGAAATTCCAGATTTTCCATATAGTAACACTAAATGCTGATTTGTTAATGCTTTACTACACACACTGCACATTTTTATTCTTCAAATGCAAGCAGTTTCCTGAAGATGATATTTATGTTTATGATGTCACTGCACCTGTCACCAGAGTCTACTTACATCCTCTGTTTGCAAGACTTCAGCTCACTTTATTTTGTCTGGTGTTACTTATGCTTGACCACATACCCTTTAACAGGGTAACTTTTGTGATTAACAGCAGTACTTTAAAAATGCTCTTTTTTAAATAAAGTGAGATAAGTGTATCAAAAATATTACAACTTCAAATGAACCAATAGTTTTGTTCTATGACAAGACCAACAGTCTTCTTCCAGCAAACAGAAATCAGCAAGACGATAAATTTCTATTTATCACTATTTCTATCATCGCGTATTCAACTGAAAGAACTGGGAAGGCTTTCCACAGTTAAGTTATATGGCAGTTCACCTACAGAATCCTCTATTCAGTAAGTTTACCATACTGTTTGGATAAATATTGTAAGTGGTAATTTGGGGGCTTTTCCAAATATAAATCAGAGCAGCAAAAACAAAGGAAAACACCAAGAATTACTTACCATTGTAATTGGTGGAGACGGCACGTGACAGCAAAGAAGCCCAGGAATTAACAGAAACACTGAGATTATGTCAATTAACTAACAGAGATAAGAAAAAAAGTGATAAAATCCCTCGAAGTCAAAAAGGCTACAAAGCCCTATGTTTACTACTACTACCTGGAATAGGCAGCATTTTTTAAATAGAGTCTGAAGTTACTTGATTATACCATAAACTCCTTAAAAGCAACCCACATCTCATAATAAAGCAAGAACCCTGGGGAGTACAAAAACGCTTAACCATAAAGACAAAAACTTCCTTGTCCCACCTCAAGCCTGCAGAGTGTCACAATTCTGTTTGTGAACAGTTGACAATTATGGCAGTAGGTGCAACATGCAGTTTCTGATTGTTTTAATGTAAAACATGGCCAACTAGAGCTCAGCACATTTAGGTTTACTCAGAGGGGAAGAACAAGTCGAAATTCCTATAAAGCTGCATAACATTCGCTAGACAAATCTGGCACGTTTACTGAACTTAAACTGAAATGAAATTTTCTAACACTTTTGCATAATGTTCCAAGACTAGTTATATCCACCTAAACCTTATTCTACCCAGTTTCATTTTATCTCTTCCCTACTTTGTATTCCTATATCCTTTCTCTCTTTATTTAAACTGTTCTTCCAATCTATTTTGCTCTTCTCCTGTCCTGCCTCTTCCCTATCTGTGACTAAAAATTACAGTGCTAGCCTTTAGTTTGCTCCTTTCAATTCCCTTAAACGGGAAGTATATCTCTCCCCATACCCAGCCATATATTCCAATTTATACCAAGAGCTGAGAGATGGTCGCTGACATTATGTCAGCCTTCTTTGCAGCTATACAGCCTCTCTGTGATTAAAGGCAACTGTGCATTTGTGTCAAAATCATCACAGTTCAGATCTATGCACAATCAAATCTGGTCTGCAGATGGGAAAGAACTCATCATTACTAATACTCACAAACTTCTGTAGACAAATATGCAAACAGCATGATACTATTCCCAACAGAGTTACTTAATGTCTACCCTGCTTTACTGTAAATTCATCCAGCAATCACAAATATCCTGTGGCATGGGAACAATAATTACTCATTTTAGGTTTTAAAATCTCTCAGAATTTAAACTCAATCCACCTAAAGGCCAAGGCAAAAAAATCAGTTCCCAAACTGAAAAGCACTACAGATCAAGGGGCACACACAGTTGCTGTCACCTCACCAGCTCTGGCACTCCTGAAATATAGGAGCCAGAAGTAACGGACCATACCTGCAGTAACCAGTCTGATGCCAGGCCCAGACAGAAGGCCACCAGCTAGAAAGCTGCTTCCACAAAGCTAATCATTAGACTGTCAATACATTAAAATCCATGTCAATTATAGCCTCTGGCTACCTTTTAAAAGATGCATCCAAACCCTGATGACAAACTACCTGGCAGCCAACAAACCATTCAATCTGGTAAGAGTGGTGTCCTTTCATTTGGTGGTATCTCCAGGTACATCACTCACTGTGCCACTTTGGTACTTGCACATACATATGCCTCAAGAGAACACCTCTTTTTTGCAACATATTCTTCTTTCAGAAGTTGAGCAAGTGCTTGTAAAGTGTCCAGACCTCACAGGGAAGTTGAAAGCTCCTAATCCAAGTTTATGGGAGCAATTATAGCAGCTTTTGCGTGTAATTTTTAATGCCTTCGGCATGAATGTTTTTTTAAAGGATAGACTAAAAAGCACTGAGTAAACTGTATTTCTGTACATCAGAAACAAAGCAACTCAAAACATTTCTATTTCTTGTAGAGCAAAACACATTATCTTCTCCCAAAACGGATAATAAACTCTAGAGCTATTTTTTAAAGTACCCCTCCCTCATGAAATGAAAACTCATAGTTTTCATTTCATCCTGCAATTCACACAGCTGTTAAAAGTGTCTTTATAAAGCAGACAAGTTTTCAGAAAAAGACTCATGCATTACACTGTCATATCACAATTGCAGATGTGCCTTCCATTTATCACATCATTCAACATCATATAAACATTATATAAAACTTACAAACATTAATTATATACATTTAAAAATATCAGGAGAATGAAGTAAGAAAGAGTACTGCCCTGCACTACCTCCCCACTCTCCAGCTACTTGCATGGAACAAATGCAAGTCACTTACTACTGCTTACAGAAAACACTTCTGTGTGTGAATCTAAACTAAGACAGCTTCAAAATTCTAACTGGATTGGTATTTGGAGATGTAGCAATTCAGAAGAGAGAGGCTATTTACCTGGATGATGGCAAACAGCAGAACTGTTTGATCACCACTTTTGGAACTGCTTGCTTAATTTCAGGAATCAGTTTCTTTCAATTGATTTTTCCAATACGGTGTAGTTACAAGAAATGCTACACCACCACCAACACAGGCTGAAGAATTTGAGTTTTAACCAAGAGCTTTTCAATTCTTCCCTTTAAGGACAAGTTTCAGCACGAGGTGAATGCCTTGTGCATAAAATTACTTTAAATGCTGACTTTCAGATGGTCTCTGCCAGGCTTGATATCCACCTTGCAAAAGAAAAAGCTGAAAATCTGAATGCCCTTAAACACCAAAATAATTTCCTTCATAAAAATCACTCCCAATAATTATCTACAGTTACAAAGAAATTAATATTGCTGCACCCAAAGTTTATCAGAATTTGAAATGTTCTTAATCCCATCTTTAAACTAGCCACATAATATGACTAGTACACTCAAAATACAAACCACATATTTTAATTAGGTCATATACTGACAGGAGTATCAGACTAGGCGTCTTGTTCGCATTTAAGACAATACCTAAAAATAAAACCTGACTAGAAGTTTCTACACTAAACAAGTCAATTGGTGCACCAGAATAGATGTTCTTCCAAGAAAACTCCAGGTACAAGCAATGAGCTGCCAAGTACAGCTCATCACACACCACAGCTTGTCTGAAGCTGCTTACCTATTCCATTATCTTAAAAAGCAGTGGTAATGCCAACAGAGATCCCTAGGTACTGCCAGGATTTCTTTGGCAAGTACATCCATCTTTCATGCCTCTCCTTTCCTTACAGTTGACACAATTTGTAATCCAAGTGCAATCTTCACTGGTGTCTGAAACAAGCACTTCACCCTCATTTTTTGTTGGTAGAGAAGAGATGGGTGGTAGGAACACAGAAAAAATTCAGAAGAAAGTATTATTAACTGAATGAAGCTGAAGCCTTGCTGTTTCAAGTTGTAACTACAGAGTGACTTGCAAAAACTCCCAGTCTTTGCTGTCTCTTTTTCAACTACCAGTATGAATGCAACATGAAAAACTGTTTCAGTAGTGTTTTGCAACGTAGTGCCAGGATAAATCTCAGCTCTAAGTAATTTTAACCTGTCACCATTATAGAGGCAAGTGATCTGGACATAGACTTGCATCTCAAAATCTCACTGTGGGTTTCCACCTAACAAAGAAACTACTACTCAAGGAAGGATGTCTGACAGCCCTCCAGAACAACATGCAAATGCCTTTACTCTTTAACTGTGCTGTGGTGTGGTTAGACAAGGCTGCTAAGGTGACCTAATACTTGCTGTCATCAGAAGGGCCACTCCTTTCTGCTCTCCCTCTCCCCTGAGCCATCCAGTCTTTCCCATCCCTAGTCATCACAGCTACAAAAATAAGCCAATTCAACTCGCTATCCAGGCAGAAAACTGTTTAGTCTCTGATGAATAAGCAAGTTCAACCAGCCCACTGACTGGTCATTAAAGCTCCATCAAGACCATATAGAAAGAAGTAGGAATATGGCCGGTAGTGGAAGTCCATTTTGATAGCATGAGAAAAATCTGCAAATATAAATATGTATAACTTACTTCAAAGGGTTCAAAAACAAATAAGGGCATTTTTTTTGACCTGCGATACAGGTTACTGCTACTATTTGTTGTTCATAAAAAAAATCACTGAACAGAAAATGGGAAGCTGGCTCAGAATCTGTTACATAATGTCATTGGTTTAGGAGACTTTCAGAGGAAAGCTCAAATACGTTCTGACCTGAATAGTTCTCTCATAAAAGTAATATATAGTTACCTGGTCTCTTAAGGGCATCCACTTATTTGGTCACTACTTCTCAGAAAAATAGAAAGGCTTTGAATAACAATCTGCTGGCTCTGTCTCATAAGCAAGGTGCTGACAAATAAGTAGCTAGTTATTTCGTTCTTGAAACTTGTTTCATTATAATTCACTGATTCCAGTGGCAGCTGGCTCATCAAAACTGACTTTATCAGAAGTTTCACATCAGGTGCTTTGATAGAGATAGTGAGATCAAAATTCATTTGTTCAAGTGATGAAAAACTAGCCTTCTATTATGTGAGCATGGCTTATCCTCAAATCAGGATAGACACCATTTTTCATAATCTTTACTTCAAATGGTAAACAAGTAGTGACAAAAACAGGAGTTAAAGCCAATGTATCACGCAACAGACTGCACTGAAAGAATAACATCCCACATGCTTTACAAATAGCAACAAGAAAGGAAACTTCATTAGTAACAACAGAAGCCGATGTGTGAGATGCCAAGTCAACAAAGGAAAGTTGAGTAGCCACAGAGGTAGTGATACCTGGAGAGAAAAAGAAACAAATTTTGTAGAGAGCAGAGAACAACAACAAAAAACTAAGAGGAAAGGAAAACAAGAAAAGAAGAAAATTAACATATCACATCCCGTATGAAAGTCTTAAAATATAGCAATGAAATAACTTTCAACCAATTGGTAAGAAACGGTTATTTAGACAAGCAAGACAAAGAGAAAATTACCATGCCTGGCAAAACTAAAAACACAGAACACATGAAAGGGACTAAGCAATCAGGCTTCAAGTTGAGATTGTTGATTCAGTTCAGATTGAGTTATATGGGCAAATCTGAGTAGGGAAGACCTCTGGCTAGAAAGGAAATCACCCAGATTTCTCAGAAGTACACTCCAAAGATTTCTTCTCTCCCATAAACAGATTAAAATTAACAAATGTAGAAGAGAAGAGAGGAGGAGATCACATACATAGAATATGAAGTAATTGCACTCAGCAGGTATTCAGGAGCAAGAAAAGGAAAAGGATGTTTAGTCACTACGTTCCAGAAGTACCGAGATGAAACTGCCCCACCTCTTCCTATCCAAATTACTTCAAATTTGTATAGAACAATGCGTTATCAGATTACAGTGCCTCAATAAGATACAAAAAATGGTTATCATATACTATTTATGAACTATTTTCCAGCTACATGGTGATCTTGAGAAAAAGTAGATTTGTACAAATTTTAAGCAGTCCTTGGTAACATCCCCTTGGCTGTACAGAGAAATCCTATACATCTATGCACATTGCAAGCCACACCTCTGATCTCAAGGGGAAGAACTGGAGCATGGCCCCAGAATGGATTATATCCTGGCAGTAACCTCCTGTCTTGGTATAAGAGACTTCTTACTCCCTCCACACATTAACACAGAAACTGGGTCGCAAGTATGAAACAAATAAAATCCATGCTACAATTCCCTTCCTGAAATCTTATGAAGGAACAGTCTCAGGTGGACTATGACTCTCTCCTTCAGAAAATGGACATGCAAACAACCCACCATGCAGAAATTATGTGACTGAACTATAGAATAGTGTGCTACAGCTTCCCATCTGCACAGTCACCCCGAGATTGTTTCCCTGTCATTTATTTACTGTCTTTTCCTCTGAATCTGAATGAACAGACAAAACTATTGAAATGAAGCCTTTCACTCCACTGACCTGCAATGGCTAGTTATGTGTCCATGCCCTCAGGTCCCTATCACTGTAATACACAAGGGCTTCAGAAACTGTAACTGGCCTCAGAATATCTGATAATATAGGAAGAGGCCATTAATCACTTGTTTGAGGCACTGAACAAAACAATACTTGCCTGCATCAGCAGAATTGCCTGAATAATGAAAACCCTACCACGGATAAAATCATAAGGCTATAAAGGCATTTTTACTGGTATAGCCAGTTCTACATGGAATAAGAAATTGCATGTGAGATAAAGGTTTTCTCTGACCACACCAGAGGTTTCCATAACACAGGCAATATTTCTTAAAAACTCAGAGCTAGCAGGATGGTAGCCACGCACACAGAGTTTGCTCAGTCCTAGGATAGCAGCAGTAGAAGGCAGCAAATCAACCCAGGCCTCCCAGCTTTCACATTTTCTTCACCTGTAAAACTTTCTTCACCTTGCTGGTGCTCTTCACCCTGTCCTCATTATTTTCTTCCCTGTAAGGATGACAAGAATCAAAGCTTGCCAAAGCTCTACAACCAAACACTCATTTAGAGCTCACCTCACAGCAGGCACCGTCATACAGGAGGTACTATGAATTAACTTTTGTCTCTCCACTATTAATGAAAAACTATCATGTGACTTAAAGCAAGACAAAAAACTGGGATAAAGACAGCAAAAGTAAAAACTGGGAAAGATCTCGGGACTGAACTGACAGCCTCACACAGTGAGCCAGTGATGCAAGGCACTCAGTATAATGTAATGATAGGGATTAAAACACGACTTGGTATGTTGGGTAAAAAAATTCAAACTTTTGCCTTAAGGGACAAATTGTAAGCAAAGTTCATCTCTACTTTTCTGTGTTTTGTTTTCTACACTGTTTTTTTCTGTCGATTGAGAATATTGGTTACCCCACTGCCCTTAAATTGGTTTCCTGAGCTAATTAAGCCCATTTGCTCACTAGTTTGCCCATCTGTTTTTCCTTCCCACTACGAGAAGACCTGGATCTCATTAGCCATTATCAGCCTAGTCTGATAGAGCAGAAATATCACAGACATTTTGGATGCCTTGTCAATCAGTAAACCAGGAATACTCCTCCAGCTCTTTCATCCTGGTTGGCAGCAAGGAGCCAACAGATCAGTATACACATACCAGTCACCAGCAAAAACATGCTCTGTTACAGACAAATCAAGGTACAGGCATTCTCTGCCTGTGAGAGGATGAAACCAAAGTCATCAAGTTACAAGCATATAAATAAATAAGGGGGCATCACTAGTTTCAATGCTGTGGTGGTTGACTCCAGCTGGATATCAAGTCCCTACCAAAGCTGATCTATCACTGCCCTTCCTCAGCTGGACAACAGAAAGAAAAAATGTAACTAAAAGCTGACAGGTTGAGATAATAACAGGGAGAGATCACCTCCCCATTACTCTCACAGACATAATAAACACAATTTGGTGAAAAATTAGTTAAATTTATTACCAATCAAACCAGAGTAAGATAATGAGAAATAAAAACAAATCTCATAAACACTTTCTCCCTTCTTTATGGGCTTAACTTTACCCACAATGTTCTCTATCTCCTTCCCCAGAGCAGCACAGGGAGACAGGAAATGGTGTTGCAGTTGATTCACCATCTGTTGTCTGCCATTCCTTCCTCCTCAGGGAAGAAGGCCTCATACTCTTCCCCTGCTCCAGCATTGTGGCCCTCTCACTGGAAACAGTCTTCCATTAACTTCTTCAATGCCAGTACTGCCCGCAGGCTGCAGTTCTTCACAAACTGCTCTATTGTGGGTACCCTCTGAGATCACAAGTCCTGCCACCAAACCTGCTCTAGCGTGGGTTCCTCTCTCCACAGGAGTCTGCTTCAATGGAGGATTCCCACAGGGCCACAGCCTCCTTTGGGCATCCACCTGTTCCAGCATGGGTTCCTTCATGGGCTGCAGGTGGATCTCTGCTCCACCATGGACCTCAGTGGGGACAATCTGCCTCACCATAGTCTTCATCACCAGCTGCAGGTGAATCTCTGCTCTGGCACCTGGAGTATCCCCTCCCCCTCCTGCACTGATCTTGGTCTGCAGGGCTGATTCTCACATATTCTCACTCCACTCTTACCATTCCTACAGCATAGGTATTTTCCCCTTCTTAAAAATATCATCACAGAGCTGCTATCACCATCGCTGATGGCCTTGGCCAGCAGCTGGTCTGTTTTGGAGCCAGCTGGCATTGGTTCTATTGGACATGGGAGAAGCCTCTATCAGGTTCTCACAGAAGCCACCCCTGCAGCCTCGCTGCTACCAAAACAATAACCACACAAACCCAATACAACTGTTCAGAAGTCTGTGCATTACAAAACTTCTGCCCACAAACTTCTCAACCTTTGCTCTGAAGGATTGCAGGCCTGTTTCCATCTATATTTGATTTAAACTTCTTTACCCATCCTGTCTCACACCACGTGTTTTAGTGTCTTGACAACACACCCTTAAGAAACTTGTAATATTGAGAGCTATGTCTTTGGCAGTACAGTCACTCTGTGACTGCACCTGTTTGTGTACGAAGTAGACATTCAGATTGCAAATTGAATTAGAACTGCAAGCCAGATGTGGTTTTTTTATACCAGTGGACACCTCTGCCACCAATTGCTACCTACAGCTAGGCATAACAGGCCATAATAAAAGAGTCCACAGATAAAACCATCTGAGGCTAAATAACTATAACTCTACCACAAGAGCTTATTTCCCAACCATAATCTCTAAAGTGGTGTAGTAATCTTTGTTTCTTAATTTTTTTTGCAACAAACAAAACAGACATAAAGCTGACCTATCTACATTAAAGACACACTTGACCAATTTACTTCAATTCTACATCTACGGAGAATTCCAAACTGCTGAGGTCTGACTATTTTCATTTTCTTAATACTACTGCCACCTAACAGATTTCAACAGCAAAGCCATCAACCCACAAGTCCTCAAGGTTTTCTTGGAGAAATACTTCAGAGACAGGCAGAAATCAACCTACACACAGCTCAGGAAATTAGCATTCACATATGCTCCAGCTGAACATCACTAAGCAGGAAATAGCTCTAAATGAGACAAGGGAATCTGTAGCTAAAAAAAAAAAAAAAAAAAAAGTCAATTTATCCTAATCAAGAGGAGAGACAGAAAGCAGAACACGTAATTTCCTAACCTTTACATTCAGAACAGACTGCTGCTTCAAGCATACAAAAGCTAAGCCAACACGTTTCAAAGTGCTCAAGATCTACAGCACTGGCAATTTGGATTTCTATTTCTGTCTGCTTACCCCGCTGCTTCTGCCTGTAAACATTTTGTAGGCGGATGTGAAATTCAACAGAGAGGACTCTGAACTATGAATGACTCCACAGTGATTCTTAGAAGTGTGTGATGGTGCCTATGAGCTTGCTCACACATGAAAACGTCACCAGTTAGGGTCAATTCAATGCAGCTACAGCTCTACGTGGTTACAGCTGTATGACAGTTCATTAATGTCAAAGTGCCCTGTTCCCACCTTCAGGGAAGGGGGCAAGGGAGGGATGTTTAAGGGGAAAATTAGATTATGAGGACACCTGGTAATACTTTCAATTCTTTGCTGGTCTTCAACTTCTAGTAAAAAAAAGCACTGAACACTGATGTCTTATCTCATTAGGCTGAATAGTTCGATTTACCACATTCATTTTGTCAAACTTGATGACTTGAAGGTCTCTCTATATATTGTGTAAATTACTCTGAATGCCTAAATTCTGGATATTTCACCTTATGAGATAGCTGTGCAGTAAGTATTTGCTTCCTAGTCTGTATTAACAACATAACCAGCTGCCTGAACTAGTAAACCATAATACAAAAATGCATCCCAAGGTCTTATCTACACAGGGCTGAGGAGAGAGTAAATTAGATAAGATTAAAGCAAGATACACTACACACAGATATTTTCACTTCAGATCAGTTATACACAACTCACCTTTAAATACACCTTGACCTGATCAGCCAAGGTCAATGCAACTGCTTTATCTCCACAACAAGGAAAAGGTTGGCTTTATAATTAGAGTTAAAAGATACAACCTAATAGTTGAGCGGAACATTGTCTGAAGAGATCAGAAAAACTACTCATTTCATAAACACATTATTAAAGAACTCCTCATTGCCTCTTCAAATCACAGTCTTTGTTAATTTAGTCACCAATCTGTATCATAACTAAGACTTCTACCAAACGAACTTGCTATACATGGCACACCACATCATTAAGAATCTGAGAAAAAGAATAGATGTAGGTTTCTACACCAGCATGGTTTTTCCATCAGCTGAAGACAATGTACGGGACTGTTGGCTGCAGAAAATGAACAGTAATAACAAGGGACTTGGAACCTCAACAACACAAAAGATAGTAAAATTGCATCTTCTGTTTTACAGATGCACACATGAACAGATGAAGAGAAAAAAATTATGAACCAAAAGAGGAACCAACACTTGCTTTTAAATAAAGATGCCATTTTACCCAACATGTTCAACATGCTCAGCCAGGGAAGCTGAAAGCTTCAACATTGCCCATCTATAGCATCAAATCAAGCTAGAATACATGAGAAGCTACCACAACACCACAAACTAATTTTACCACAAACTCAGACAAAACACTAAATTGTAGGTCCCATCATTGCCACAAGGTAAAAAAGTTTGTAACCACACAGAGATTTATGGGAGCTGGAGCCTCCCCAGCACACAGAACCCTGCCAACCACAGATCAATCCATTTGGTGATCCAAATTCAGGAACAGGTAGTTTAGACTAAGCATCTCCAAGTCCAACAACTTTTCCTCTGCCTGCAGAAGAGCTTGACCACAATGAAATAACAGTGTCACTGCTGAAGTAAAGCACAGTTGTATGAAAAGAATAAAATCATGAGACCAGAGACTCTTCAGAAGACATGAATTTCCACAATTTATGAATAAGGTGTTTAGTTTCTACACAGCTTCCAACTTCTATAAACTCCTACAGCTTCAAATTATCTACTACCACAGTGAAGTAACACTAATTTCTGCCAAAAGAGTAAATTTCCACCAGCTCCAAGGCAATGAGCAACAATGTGAACTCAAGTGCCTTGCAAAAGCTTGCAGCTACTGTACAGCAATCCTAGAGATGAAAATCGAATTTTGCCTTCAAGACTCATTCTGTCATAGGAGAACTCTTTGAAGAAAAGTGTGTGATTCACATTTTTTTGACCTCAGACTTCCACATACAGCAAACTAAATCACAAGACAGACCCGAGAAAGCAGGAACTTGAATGAAGTCAAGATTTTATCAACAACAAGATTTCGTATGTAGTTGTGGTACAGAGGCTCAAAGAAAATTGTCGAATACTCTGATAACTCCAAAGGTGACATCTTTAGAGTTATTAGCACAACATAAGAAACAACTTTTAAAAAGTAATAAATACATACTTCACAACTCTCCGTAACAGAAAATTCAGTACACCACTACTTCAATATTCCAAAGTAACAGAAACTCACCATGTTCTTGCATGAATAAAGCTTCTTAAAGGCAAGCTAAATATGCTGAATATATTTTTGAAGTTTGAACAACAACAAAAAAAATTTCTTATTTCAAACATCTAAGTGTATAGCAATTCTTACCATTAAAGGAAGGATTCAACCACTCTGCTGCATACATAATCTAGTGTTGCCTCAACAAATCAGCAGTGGTTTTCCCTAAGCACACTGCATGTGCTGAAATTCAGTGGATATACATTATAAATATGAAAGTAATTGAGTCCTCTGAGATGACTCAAAAAGCCTATAATTCCACATCAGCCAAAGATCCCAGTATCATGGTTGTTTAAGAAAGGTTACAATGTTCAAATATATTTGAATTACTTCTGAGTTATACTGAAAGACATTAAACCCTTCACCCCTTGGAACAGTAATTACGGGCATCCACTTCAGACACCAACATATCAAACAGAAATCTATTATTCTGTAGATAATCACTGACTTTCAGAATCATTTTTTTTCTAGTAATACTGTACCACAGTGAAGAATACTTATCATGGCAATCTAACTATACTTCCTCTGGGAAGAGAGAAAAATAGGAAATTGTGAAGCCAGGCATTTTTAAGTACATATTCAAGTACAATTTTAGCCTCATATTCAGAACAATGGACTGCAAACAGATTATATTTCATGGAATTGTGAGAAGAAATATGTTGTTTTTTTCTGGAAAACAGTAAATTCTGAACCCTGAAACACAGCCAAAACCAAAAAATCTAATTTGGGTGTATACTGGGAGAAGTATGGAGACAAAACAGTGAGTTTGAGCACACAAGTAAACATGAAGGCCAAGATTTGGAGACACACAGGGAGCACACATGCTCTGTGCTGCTTCAAGACCAAGACCAAGCAGCTAGTTAGCTCTTACTGGAAATTATTCAAAAAATAAAATGCTAATCTAAAATCTTGTATCTTCAAATATCAACCAGTAATGTTAGAATTTTTATTTCTTTGGCTACAATTTTTTACATAAAATCAGATTGAGAGTCTAGTTTGTCAGCAAATAAAAAGCAAAGCTGACTTTGGGGTGACTTGATGATACTTGTATCCCCAAATAATCTCTTCCGTTGGTGTTGAATATTGAGTTTGCAGCTTTAAGACTGGTTTCAGGAGTGAAGGGGGAGAGAAGAGGTGCAGAGTTTGTTATCAGAGACTGTAATTGCTTCCACCGCATTCTTCACACAGACCATGCTGTCTGCAGTGGACAGCAAGAGAGCTCTCCTTTGCTTTTGGTTAGTTTTTCTTGCTAGCTGAGGCAAAGAAGCTCCCTGGACTGTTTTTTTCCTTTTTTCCTGGAATTGCTTGAACCTGCTCTGGACTGAAAACCCAGAGGTGAACTGAAAGCTCACACCTGTGGCTCACCAGGCCTGGCCTGGGCCATGGCAATTCCCAGCGCCAGAGGGACTGAGAACAGACTGAGTGAGCCATGCTGCAACCCACGGAAGGGACTCTTCTGAGTTTGCCACCTCTTTGAAGCAGCGAGAGGTTTTGCTGTTTAGTATTGTTCATTTTTGTGCTGGGAAGTGCTTTGCCTGCTAAATGAATATTTTTTTTTTCCCCACTTGTCTCTGAGGAAATATTTTTCCCCAAACCAGCAGGGGAGGGACTGCTTGTATGTGTTTCCTAGAGGTTTCCTCCCAAACTTGCCCTAAATCAGGACAAAAGCATGCTTACAAAATTATGCCAAAATAAACAGTTCCATTCCTAGAGTGTAGATGATCATTTAAGTTGAATTCACATTTTAAAGATGGTCACAGGCAAAATTACCTCAATTCCTCTTTCTGGAGCCACTAGCAGTCAGAGGAAACCAAGGAGAGCCACAGTTGGCCACACACAAAATTCAAATGAAAAATTTCTCACCTTCATAGTAACAATGGTTACTTTATGGCCTCAGTACAAGGTGGAAAATCACCCTCAGATATATGCAGCAACTTAAATGCCTCAGCACCTCAGATTACACCTGCAGGTTTGGTGAACTAAACCAGACAGTTCTACATCAAAAAGGCTAAGTACTTTGGTTTTCACAGAAAACAAACAAACAAACAAACAAAACAAAAAACCTCAACAAACAAAAAAAAAAACAAAGAACCCACAACAAACAGGAAGCCTTTAAGCCAGAGTTTAGAAGTTCAAGGCTGTTTACATCCAGTTATAAACTATATATGACAGCACTGGAAGAGTGCTCATAACTGGAAGACATTACTTTCCAGGCCTCATGTAATTTTTTGCAGAATTCTGCCAAGAGTTGAGCAAACTTTTCAACCGTGCAGTGATCAAGCTGCTTCAAATGATCAATTGATTACTTTGTAAATACAATCAATTTCACTGCCTGCAGTCTTGAAGCTTCACAACAACCAAGAGAGCAGAAATATCCTGGAAGAGCATATTAAACTGGTGCTTTATTTTTATGTATCCCAGTTTCCTTTAATCTGCTACAAAGTTCATACAACTCTGGACTGCTTGATAGAAACAAAACCAGCATGTTATTTTCACTGAACAGGAAGATTTACAGCAAGAGCTCAGTGTGCCCACGGTAGGTCTTCCCAGTGTTGCATATCTAGTAGCATCCTGCAGGATCAGAGGCAGGTGTCTGTTCCAGCAACAACACTGTCACCAGACTGGCTGAGGCACTGAGCTCAACCATTCAAGGACTAAATGCTCCATGTTACCAAACGAATGTAGCAGGAACAAAAATGCCTTGTAATGATTCCTCCAAAGCTGTGCTTATCTGTTTAAGAAATGCCACTTGAAATAAAACCACAACAAAACCAACAACCAAAATGTTCAATACAAAAGAACCATGGCAGGAAAAGTAATCTGAGAGAAGAAAAAATACTTAATAAAAATCTAAACTGGCACATCTCAACACTGCATTAAAAATAAGTAGAACACGATAAGCAGACACTTGCATACACTTTTATGCAAGTCCAACAGAACTTGAAATAAAGAAAAGTTTAGTGACTCATAATCCAAACAAAAGCTCATCAAGGCTACCTATGCTTGGAAACTATAAACTGTACTCATGTTTTACTTCTTGATTAAACTTAAGACCCTGCCAAAACTAATTTTTCTTGCTGTTGTCTGGGCATCTGTCATGCTGAACCTCCTCATCTGCAGAAGCAGCTGAGAATTTTCATAATCAAATCACACTGAACACTAAGAATCTTAACTTGTTCAAGATTTTTGCCTAATGTCTTCGAAAAAAGAGCTTTCTAGAAAAGGTTTTAGTGTTAGTAGGTCAGGGATGTGAGAACAGTGAGTGGAAATAGGCAAGTCATTCTGACCAAAACCAGTCTTGGTTTCAATTTTTTTCCCCTTCACAAAATCATTTGAAAAAACGGCCAAGAAGATCAGAGAAAAAACTATTCTATCCACATCTAAAATATATTGTTTCACTAAAAGCAAGAAAAGACACTTAAAAAATCTATTACTAACAAGAGGAAAAAAACAAAAACAAACAAAAAAGTACTGAAGAATAAACTGGACAGAGAATTAAAATTTTGTTTAAAGTAGAACTCAAGTAACTTTATCTAACTGCCGTCATTTATAAAACCTACAATTGTGAGAAGGATGTTCTGCATGAAACTTGACAAGTACTTTCCAAAAACCAAAACTGAATTATGAGTTTTGAGTATTTTCCCTCATTTTTCTCCAATACATTGAATTTGTACATAAATACTCTAAACACTTAATTTAGAAGTCCAAGCTGTCACACCAATGGCTTACAGAAGGCTGTTCCAACAGTATAACCTCATTTATCTCAGGAATTCCACAGAAAATTAATTGTAACACCTTAAGATTCAGAAGGTAAGGTATGCCCATAGTACTTTTAAATCAACCTGTTTTCCACTACATTTTAACATGCAGTACCAGTCAGTACATTTTCTCATGTCAGACACTACACCCAACTCCCCTTTAAATGTCAAATAGTCCTAGTTCAAATCAGGCTGCACAGTGATGGTGAAAAACAACTTAAACTTCAAGCGATACATGCTCCTTGCATAACACTCAATCAGTCCCTAACTTGGATTACAACCAGAACATTGGTAGTTATCAACTTGAAAACGAGGAGATTCCCCTATATTATCCCTGAGTGCTCCTAATAGGCTAAAGGCAATGGCAAAATGCCTCTCCAAGAATGGCAGAAAAGTTGACCAAATCAGACAAATCCAATACAGGGTAGAGTTTACTTTATTTATTTTCTCTTAATGGAAAAAAAAAAAAATCAAGATAAATAAAAAGATGTTATCCTACAGATAAAATGCTTTTTTGTACAGGTCTCAGATCCTAAACAGGAGGGGAACTGGAAAACAAGCCTGCTGCTACAGAAAATTCCTAAACTCAATTCAAGTCAAGACAATTCAACAACTGATAAAGCTACATGGCTGCTCTAGTTACTACCAGCCACAAAGAAACATTTCATACATGTTCATGAATAACTAGATTAGAATGATTCTATTTATTCACTTTAGCTTTATTCCAGCCAGTCAAACGGTCTAGATAAAGGCACACAATTGTTCTTTAACAAGAGCAACCAAGGCTTTCTCTTCAAGTCACAACAAAGGATGTCTCCATATATGCCAGAACATCCCCCTCAACACATCGAAGGTTGGTCTTTTATATTGCTAGAGTTATACAATCATGAAAACTTAACAGCTTTAACTTCTCATATATATCTTACTTCTCATATAAAACTTATACCAACTGGAAGAGTAAAAAATATCTTTTAGGTTCTCAAGTCCAGCAACTTCTTACTGAAGGATGCTATACTGTACAGCCCTGGGTATATAATCAGTCAAGACAAGCCTTTAAGATGCACAGTTTTTCTTGAGGAAAAACATTCTAAAAAATCTTTTCCACTGGGTGGGGAGAACAGAAAATAGAGGCATTTCAGCAGAAAATATATTTTTTGTAACTTCAGTACTGTTATTTTTATATAGGCAGTGTACTTGAGAGAAGCCAAAGCTGAAATTAATGTTTGTTCACACTGCCCTCATAGTACTTACAGAGAAAAAAAATTACCATTTACATCTCACTATTTTGCTAAAGTTAAGTCAAAGACCATCTGTTTCACTTCCTGATTCGCCTTTCCCCAGTATCCCAATTTGTACTTCAGACTGAACTCCTCTTTTGTGACGTCCAAGTAATCAGGTGGGTGCTTAGTTCTCCACATGTATCCTGAACTGCAGCAACTCCAACTCTGCTCATCTCCCTGTCTCCACTGCAGAACAATCACCATAATCACCTATCACCCTGACAGCTACACTGCTCACCTGTCCCACTCAAGGATGTCCCAAACATCCTTGTGCAAAACCTTGTCCAGGCTTTCAGCATAAGGGCTCTCCACAGCATGCTGTTTCTAAAACACCTGGATTCACAGTCATTGAAGTACTCTTGTCATAATGGCAAAAGTAAGAACTTGTCCTATATTAAAAGCTGTTTAAAAACAGAAAAAGGCAAGGTGCAGTAAAATAAGAGCATAAATTTTGCTGTCAAATTTTCTTTACTGACTTTAGACTCCATGTTTTCTTCCCTGATTTGCACATCAATTTTAGTCCAAATCTAGAAACTCAGCTCACTTACACATGCTTCTACTACCATCTCTAAAAAGTTCTGTTCAAAAAACACATTTAAGATATGGGTAGGATATGAAACTTTAAATTCTCACTGCTTTATTTAAACCAAAGGTGCATTGCTGCATTCTTTAAACCAGAACCATTTTAAGCATGCTGCTCCACTTACTCTTTTCCCTCAAAAAAAATCATTATTGTATTTGTAAAATAGATTTGCACCAAACTGAAACTCACAAAGAAGAACACTTCTTGTGAGTGTAACATGAGCTAAACTCTGGCATTGCAAACATTAAAATCCACATTTTCCAGAGAACTCCATTCAAGAGCTCTGGTTTCCTACAATTTCAACAGACACTGAGTATAACAAACATAAAGGACCAAGAAAGTGACATGTGACCATTTAAACAGAGGAGACTTCAAACACAAAGATAAGTTACTAGTATTTTACAAATATGGAAGAAGAGGAATGAGTACTTTTCTCCATTTCTTCTTCATGAGAAAAGTACTTCAATGATAAGAACTGCATTAACACTTAAAATTTCAGTTAGCTCACCAACTGTCTCATACTCATCTCATGCATCCTAAACTCACAACCAAGTACGGGAAGAGAGGGGATTTAAGCATTTAATGTTATTGTTATTATTTACTTCAAAGCCTCATTTTCAGAAAACTCAATCTGAATGGTTCCCATAACCCCAAAAGACCACTTGGTTAGGCTCTACCTTGCTTCTTTCCTTGCTGCCTTTTCTGATGCCAAGTTACTTTGTTGACTTCTTGTTGCTGTCACAGCACTGAAGCTGAAGAAGGTCAGCAGAAGCATCCCAGTCTCTCACAGCTATCAACAGGGAAGGGGAACAACTTTTCCACAATACACAAGTTGTAAACTCTGCCATCATTCAGATAATGACAGCTGCAGACAAAAAAAAGAACTGCACGCCCCAGCAGTCTAAGCCATCTAAGAGATGCAACTATTTTGTGCATGTTGAAGTCAGATCAAACACTAAAGCACAGCCTTATGCCAAACACTGTCTAGAAATGAAGTACAACCATGTCCAGCAAGAGCCTCACTTTCAGCCAACCTTCTAATCCTTCCATCAGCCAAAGATTTCAAATGGAAAAAATAAAAGGCATTTAGGACTACTTACTGTACCTTGGAGGACTTTGGCATAGGTTAGTGAGTTATCATTTCTCCTCTTTTATTTGACCAGAATATAAGGAAAAAACACTAATTTGAAACCTATCAATTTTTCACATTCAAAATCACATGGAATATGGAAGCAAAGACTCAGCAGAATTTTACCATTCAATTATATTTACAGTTCAGGATTCCAACCTTCCACAGTAACTTCACATGTATATAAAATAAGACTATAGCTTTGCGAGGCACAGAAAAAGTTTTTGTTTCATTCAAATCAAAGTTTCTGAATCAAAAGGGAAACCATGTACCGGCAGAGATTATAATTTCTGCTCTTAAGTATCTTCATAGTTTCTCATGCAACAACTCTAGACTTTACAGTTCCACACATCCATCTTACCTGCCAGAAAGCTACCTCTAAGTCAATTTTAATGCCTAAAAAATTTAGATAATAATGTGACAAAAGGCAACACTTTACAAGCTTCTTTGAATCTTTGAATTTTGAACTAATAAAATGAAAATAATTTAATACCAATCTACACTCCACAAATGTACAAGACTAAAAATGTGTTTTCTTTCTTGGTTCATGTTCCATGTAACAACTGATTTCTACACACAATCTTCAAACACTTTTTCCTTTATTAAATTAAAACTAAAGCAACTGCTGTGAATAGACGGGAGTTATATATTAACGGATGAAAATTCTTTTTGCACTGGCATTATACGCCAAAGCAACACACTCTTAAGTTGTTAGGAGCAGACAGACACACCTAACTTAAGCTTAGTACCTATCCAGCTAGTGAAGTTTGGTACTGGTCTCTGCCTGACATTCTGAGCAATTCTTGACTTGTGCTAAATTCTTTTGTGTTGAAGCAAGAACCACAGGATGAAAAACTGAAGGAAAGTATTGCTTTTCTCAGGACCCACATGAAGCAAGATTTAGAAATCCACCACAGAAAGTCTGTGCTTCTCAACTGCAGTATAGGACTACCAAAGAGCACACTTTCATTTGAACAACACGTCTACAAAAAAATGAAATTCAGAGTAGATTTAAATACTTAAGTAAAAATACTGCCCAATTGCTTTTCTAAATACAGTATATTTATCTAAACTCCAACACTAAGGAAGCTCTATGAGTCTAACTATTAGAAAGATTTTTTTTTTTTTTTTTTTTTTTGCAATGAGAGTAGTGAAACACTGGAATAGAAAGGTAGTGGGTGCCCCATTTCTAGAAATTTACAAAGTCAGATTGGACAGGACTCTGAACAACCTGATGTGGCTGAAGATGCTCCTGCTTTTTGCAGGGGGACTGGACTAGATGACCTCTCTAAGACAATCTATCTTGCTTTTAAGTGTTAAAGCTGTGGACAGTTTCACAAATTCTTATCTCCACATCCACTAACTGCCAGCAAGGTGCCAGTAACACAAGGCTACCTCATCCCAAGGGGAGAAGCAACAGGATCAGTGTGCTGTAACTGAAATTCATCCCAAGACCATGCAGAAATAACTGGAATGACATAAAATAATACCATAAGGGACTACAAGCTGTCTTAAATAAAACTTCTACAAACTTCTATATATAGACCACCTGGCAAGCATCTTGATTCTTCAAACAGGCACTACCTGGGAATCTGACAGCCTTCCTAATCTATTCCAGTGCTCCTGCTCTTAAGAGTTCACTCAACTAGCTTAATAAGTATTTGCTACAGTTCAAGCCCACAGTTTCATCTCTAGTAGGGAAGACAACAGATTTGTCTTTTCTTTCCAGCTATCTTTTATATATTGAAAGAACTTTATCAAAAGAAATCTCCCTTCTGCTTCCTTAAAAAAAAATCCAAAGTGTTTTCAGTTTTCCCCTGAAGCACTTTTTTTAGACCTCTGATCATTTTCCTCTGCCTGCAACTATTCTTCTCCCAGTGCAATACCAAAACTAGGTGCTGTACTTTAGGTCATTAGCACGGTAAGTCAGAAGGCTAACTCCATGTATTTTACACAACAATGGCATCAATACATCCAGTAACAGATTTGCTGGTTCTCCAGCATTAGTTGATTCATGGCCACTATGCAAATAATCTGACTCCAGATTCTCCTCTGCAAATCTCCTACTGTCCCAGTGTCCTGGGTTGATGTTACAATGCTTTGTATCTCCAATCACGTGTGCTGTTCATGCCTGGAATTATGTTCAGTGCTTTTCAGAACTGACTCTGAAAGTGAAGGTTTGTTTTGTCTACTTAGCTGGCACCCCTCCCCCATCATCTGGGCTTAGCTGCTGCTTGCTGCTTAGCGGCTGCTTACTGCTTAACTGCCGCTTTGCTTTGCTTTTTTCCTTATTAGTTAGTTTAGCTAGGAATACCATCCGAACCTGTTCTGGACCAGGACCTAGGAACATCGAGGAGCCCCAGAGTCCGCATTTTCATGACAAGCATTCAGCCCTCCCCGGTGCTAGAGACTTTCTGAGTTTGTTCATCCTCTCAGACTGGTAAAAGAGCTTCTTTTGTCATCTGTGGCTGTTTTTTTCTTGTGTTGGGGAGTAGTTTTTTTGTGGTTTGTTAAATAAACAGGTTTCTTCCACTTTTCCTCTGAAGAAATTCTTCCCGAACCCGGTGGTGGGGGGAAAGGTCGTGGGGGTTTGTTTCTTCTGGAGGTGTTTCCCCTAATTTGTCCTAAACCAGGACACCCAGTTACCTCCAAACCAAATCAGCAGAGTCAAATCTGCACAGTCAAACCTTACTGAAGCACAAAAGATGACATTCTACATCCTACTTAGGGTACCACTTGGTTAAGATTATTTTGTACACATACTCCCTAATCCTGGGAGCGCCTCTGATAGTGCAGTCCACAAGTCTAGAAATTTTAATCAGTTACAAAAAAAATTACTTCTACACTTGACAAAACTACTGAAGTCCTGATTCTGCACATACTTCTGGTTTGACACAAATCCTGATGTCAAAGAACATTCATTCTATAATAGCTGCAGACCCATTCTTAGACAAGCAAGTCGTATTTTCTGCTATAATATATGCAGTAGAGTTAACACTGTGAAAGCGAGCACATACAACAAAGATACATCATGTACAAGAACAAGCATACTGGGTCAGATCAAGGCATTGCCTAATCTACTTTCCTATCTTTGACAGCTGCCATAAGGAAACACACAAAAGAATAACATCCAAGCCTTAACAGGAGGTATGAATATAGACATTTGCCTTGAATTACATGTATATATATCTAAATAATGCCATCTATTTTAAGTACATTCAGTAATTTTACCTAACAATAAATTACACCATTCTTCAGCACTGCATATTGTTGCCCATATCCAACATCAGTTTAAGGGAACTAAGAGCCCTCAGCTGCATGAAGCCAAATAAATGAAAATGATGCAGCAACAAAATTACGGGAGGAAAAGAATTTGTAGTATTCCATAAAAGTAAACATCTGAAGGTTTTAGTGGATTATTTGTTTTTAAACAAGCATTTTCATGCCATACGGCTCACTCCATTTACCAGCACAATCCATGGCTGATCTCCTTTCAAGATGTTTCAGTTATATGGTCTACATATCCTTTTCTTCAAAGAACAGCGATGGGATGGGTCACTTTACAAGAATCTGAAAAGCACCGTACTTTTTAAAAGGGGGGAAAGGTACTTTGTGGTAGTTATATATGTAATGTTTAATGACTTACTTTCCACCTAAGCACAAAAACTAGTAATATATATGGCAAAGCTGCTTCCACACACAGAATAACTCCAAGTTAGGGTTGAAGAAGTTGTAGAAAACAAAAATGGTCAAATAATCACTATTTGACTCTGCATGTTCCCTAAGTATGACAGAGTTTCAAGTTAACACAGACAAAATTAAAAAAAAAAAAAAAATCAAACTTAAACAGCACAAAAGATGTCCAGAGAAATTCAATGGATTTCAAAAAAGAAATCTCCAGGAGTTCAGGAACATCTGCTCTCTTCAGTGGCAAATGACACAGTTATTTTCTTCATCTACAGACAAATTCCCTACCCCTTTATTAATCAATTTCCTGACAAAAACCTGGATATTAGTTTTCAGAACTACTTACTTTTATTGTCTACTAAGAAATCACAGGGCTTTCAAATACAGTCATAAAAACTTGCATCTGTAGTCCCAAAGCAAAACTGTAATAGCCTATGTACAGCAGTCTTCAAGAAAGTGGAGTCCTATCCATGAACCTTTTGTTCTCCTTACTAAATAAACATCCTCCTTCATTTCTGTAATTTAACAGGCTACCAATGTATTTTCCATATAGTTTTTCCCTCATATTTCCCAGAAAAATATTTTGTATACAAGACAGAAATGCCACCCCTAGCAGCCTTGGCTTGGGGGAGGTTTTCCCCCCCACTAGCCTATCTCAAGTATGAAGGGTGTAAGGTGCACCTGTAAAGTACTAGATGAGGGCTGCTCACCTCTGCAGCAATCCCCAGTGCACAGCTTTGGAAATTCACTGGAAGCACAGCAGTGTACAAGAACACGGGGAGAGGTGAAAGCACCACAGCACATAAGATTGCACAGGAAGTGTGAGTAACCAGAACAAACAACTTAAAACCTACATCTTACTAGTCCTCCCAGATACTCAGACAAGAATACCATGACTCACTTTTGCATTCATACACATAGAACAGACTGTAAGAACTTTAAAGCAGAAGCCTTCACACATGGCTTAAGTTTAAATTCCAGATCTCTAGATCATCTCTTCCCCTCCATATCATATTACTGACCATGCATATGTGTGCCTGTCTATACTCAAATACAAGTAGAAAGTAATAGAGTAAAAGTAGCTATCAGAGGACAATTTAACATTACATTTTTCAGTTAGAATCTACTGATTTTGAAATAGTCTGCCAGTAACTCCTTCACAACTGCACTTGCTCTTCACTTAAAATAAAGGACAAAATAAACAAAAAACCCCACCCCACAGTGTCTGAATAAACTAAAAAGGCACATGTAACCTAAAAGGCATCTGTAGATACCATATGCTCTAAACTAACACCAGAAAAAATTTATGCTTTGCAATTATGCCACAATATAAGAATAAAATTAAGCTTTCACCAGCTATTTTGAAATGCAGGGAGTGTCACTGTTAATAATTATGATACTTCAGAAATATTTAAACTTATGGATGCAGCATAAACATTTTTGCACTACTTCCTTTTAGAGTTCGCCCACTGTAATAAACATTCACAGTCAATCATGAACCACTCAAGTATTAAGATTTAAAAAATAACCCAGGTTATTAGAGTAAAAAATAAACTCACAGGCTATTGCTTAAAGCCAAGGTATTGACACCAAACAGAAAATGTTGCTTGTGGCCTCATTCATATCTCGGTCTCCAAAATCCCACAGGCATTTCAAATGTGCAACCTGGGAAAACAGTCACTATTCTCCTCCTGTCAGAGATCTCACATCACTTGTCATGCTTGAACCTTGCCAGTTTTCATGGACACTGAAAGCCAGCTACTCTAGCTGAAGGGATGCTTCAGTTCACTGAAGCTGAATCTATCATAAAATAGAAGAGACTTGAAGATTTGGCAGCATTCATTCCCTTAAGAAGATCTTTCATTATGCCAAATTCATTTCTGAAACATGCTTTGATTGCTTGAATGACATGCAGGCATTCCTGCTGGTGAACTTCACTCATGCATGTGAAGAGTCCATTAAACCCGACTGCCATGCCACTAGAATAAGAACCTATACACAATCCCAAACCAACTCAAGCCTGTTGCACTGATCAAGGAAGAGCAAGTTTGAAGCTGAGCTCAATCTAAAATTGACAGTATCATTTTTTTGGAGATGCAACTAAAGCTCTCCCTGTCCTCTCATTGACCAGTATCATCTGAAGTTTGGGTCCACAATTTCTAGGACAGTAAAGTTCTCCCCTCCACACAAACCTTATGCTTTTGTCTCTAGTACAATCTAGTACATTCATTTTTCCACCAGAAAAGCCAGACAAACAAAAAAAATCACCTAGCTTTCCACGGATCTCTAAAACATTTCCCCAAGGCTCAGATCAGCTCAGCAATCCATTGTGGTTACTAAAACATATTGGTAAATCTATTCCAAAGGTTCTATTCTCTGAGGAACAAACAAAAAAAATCATTAAGTTGCAACTTGTATGTTGCATAATTGTACACACCCATGGCTACCAAGGCTCTACATACAATCACATGCAAGATTATAAGTGAAAAGGTCAACAGGTATGTTCTTCTCAAGGACAACACCATTTTCTGCTTCTTTAGGTTTCAACTGAGTGATTCTATATATAAAGAAAATAAAACATTCTGTCTACTCACCTGCAGAGATATTGCCCTGCCAGAAAGCTTTTGTTCTCTAAGGAAGGCACAAAACATTTTTCTTTAATGTTAATACTGAACCCCACAAAATGAGGAAATACGTTTATGGCTATGGGCTTCATTGATTGGGATACAGATCTGTGCCAAATGATTCACATTTACTCAGCCAACATCCAAATATTTCGTTTATTTAGGCTGATGAATTTGTGACCCCTTCCTCCCTCACTCACACAGGTCAATTCATTATGCAACTTTTTTCAATAGATATTTAAAACAACTAAGCAGATGAGATGCAGTACAAATAGCATTGTGTGTACTCTATGTAAATGTTTACAGGAGGATATGAATCAAAAAACCAGACTGGCACTATCAACTGTGACTAAATAGTTTTCCCCTTTCTACACAGCAAGAAAAAAATCATTCTCCTCTGCAGCAACAGTCACAGTTTTATCTTTCCGCAAAACATATTCTTGGCCTGCCTAAAAATTAAACATGTGCTATGAACTACAGGGCTTGTATCTGAGAAGAATTATATTCCTATTGAAAAAGTCTGAAGAGATGATGTGGCTGTATACAGCCTGCCTTGGTTGGAAAAATACAGCTTCCCTACTGATTATAACTTCAGAGCCAACAACCAACTTTTCTCTAAGTGCTCTGATCCACTGCTTTTGATCAGCAAGTCTCTTATTATAATCATCTGCTGTCAGGCACTTGGACTACTAAAATGTTTCTCCCACTCACTCCAACTGCCTGAAAAAACACAGCAAGCAATGTAACTATATCACTACAGATTTTTTGTGATTATATTTATATATATAAAGTTTAAGAGACATTTTTCAGACACAAAAATGCTTTCACCAATGCTACATTGGTCATTATACCCTCCAAAGAAAGAGACATTCAGCCCTGTTCAGACATACCACAAAGCTATAAAGCTGTTTTTCTTGGCTAAGTGTTGTCACTTCTGTGCAAGCTCAAGTGAATTTCCTATAGCAAACACCAAGGCCTACTGCAGCCCCTTGGAACTGATTCTTCAGGTAGCCTGATTCTGTATCACTCACACAGAAACCCTCGAAATCATCTAGAAATTAATCAACACAGGAGACAACTGGCAGCCCACTTTCACCTGTGCAGAAAGCACTGGCACTGATACACAGTTAATAGCTCTTCCCTCAGCTGATCAGGCCAAGTCAGAAAAAACAGTCCTTGCTACAGCTCCTGACAAGGACTGGAGCTGTCCCTTCAAAAGGAGCTGCTGCTGTATAGCTTTTGTTTAAAAAAAAAAAAAAAAGGAAAAAAAAAAAAAAAAAAAAAAAAAAAAAAGGCCCTGAGTTCTTGACACTGACAAGCTATTTTACCACTTTCTTCCACTATAAGACAGACAAGATGAGAACACAAATTGCCTTCAATGCTTAGATCTACCTCCCGTCTGCAAGAGATAAAAGCACAGAGTGAACTGCTTTGCTTTATTTCCTTTTCTGAACAAAAGACAAGTCATCTGTGGCAAGAGCACCTAATGAAAAGATTCTTTGATAGCACTGAACATACAAGAAAAAATCACTGTCCGCTTATTTTAGAAGCACAGCAGTATGACTTCCGGGCATCCACATTTTTGACAGTTCTCAGAGAGCAATACAGGACTGCTGACAGAATGGTTTCCAACATGGATTTCTATTGAAATAGAACAAACATCACACATTAATACCTACAGGATACAGGATTGAGTCAAGCATGCACTGTTTTCATGGAAAGCACCTAAATAATGACCCTCTCTCTATGGCGTGGTAAGCTCTTACCTATGGGGGCAAGAAGGATTCTGAAGAGGTGATGAAAGCAAATCCTTGTTATCCAAATCCAGCTTGAAAAAGCTTCAGGTAGAAATTCATTTTAAGCTTCACTTTAATGAGACACAGCAGCACTGACCAGGAACAGTTGTCTGAGCACGACTATGATGTTATAGCCATTTCTCACAGATTTGCATCTTGCTACCACATCTCACACCTTTCCCACCTCAAGAAGAGACTGCTAAAGTGCACTCAAGCGGTTACATTTTAAATCAATCCAAAAAAATATAAACTGGCATAGAACATTATGCCTCCAATCTTCCACCTCCCCCAAGGGCAGCATGCAGCACTTTGGAAATAATCTCTATGGGATGAAAAGTGACAAGGGGGTTCCTGCATCTGAAGAAAGGGGGCCTGACCTGTACTGACCTGTAAACTATGGCTTTTGAGCCTTTATGACTGAAAAATTATCATCTTTTCTTGTCACATTGCAAATATTGTAATTGGCATTTATTTTAAACACAAATAAAAGAGCACCTATTTGTGCAGCTTTCTGAAAGAAGTTTTGAAAAAAAAACAATTTGAATTTTGCATGAACTTGGGTATTTTGTGAGATTTCAATAATCTCCTTTCCAGTTGCTTGAATTTTAAAAGTTTTGTTTGTCTTTCAAGACTGCTCCAGGCTGATGCTCATTAAATTCAGAAAATAGCCAAGTAACTGCACCAGCCATATCGCTGCTGCAGGACTTAGCACTTCCCACACTAGCTATGGGTGACTAAAACTTCTCAGAGTAAAGTTAATTTTTAAACATTTTTAACGAAATCAAAAGGGAGAGAACTCCAGAAAAATATTCAAGTTTTAAGCTGTCTACAGAAATTTCTGGAAATCCAGAGGTAACAGACTTTTCAATTTAAAATATGACTCGGTCATATAAAACAAAAATACCCCAGTAGCTTGAAACAAGAGGCTTCAGGTGTTCTCCAAGCAGCTGGCACAGTTTAGCCACTGTGTTCAAATAACCAAGAGGTCCAGCATTTATTCATTTCAGAAAATGCTACCGCTGATTGCAGCACAAAGCTTTAACTGCACTTTTTACACACAGATACCCTGTAGACTTTCAGAATCTTCTTCACCCCTCCATCCCGTTTCAGAGAGAGCATGGAGTGAGAGAACAGCAACAGCCAATATCCCACAGATTCCTATCATTGTGAAGATCTGTGATGAGTAAACTGAACACCAATATTTGAAAATTCCTTTCTATTTTATCTAAAACAGGTCTTGAAGATAGAATACAAGAAAATTAAAGAACTCTCCTGAGACAGTAGAAGAAAACTCATCAGGCAGTGGGGTGGGCTCCTTGCCACTGCTTAATACCTACAAGGCCCTATCAAGTTAACAGATTAAGTGATACAACTTCCAGGGCCAGGATGCATACAGGCAAGGAACACACTCCATTAAGCCGTAGCTGTGTAAACAGGTAAACAAGACGGTTCCAATATTACCAGAAAATACAGAACATGAATCAAGGGGGTAAAAGGGGATCACCTCCAACAAGCAATGTAGGGAAGAGGAAATGTGCAGAACAGAAATGGGATGCTCAACTAGCTAACTGTATGAATAAAGAGGAAAGACTCTGTCAACATCAGAATTAAGTTATATTCCTTTTCAGTCTGCAAAGCACAACTTTGGGGCACTGTAACATGAAACACTTCCCACTCAGGAACACATGTTCATTAGCTGACTCCCCTCAGTGCATTTTTTTTCCATGCTAGGAATGAGGAAAGCTGCTCATCCAGCAGCAGTCAAAAAAGGTGGACAGGGCTAGGATGAGCAATAGCCAGACATATAATGCTCAGCAGGCTTCTGGAAGGGAGTGATTTTCCTCTCTCCAGCAAGGAAAGCAGGATGGACAGCTTTCAGTTTCAGAAACCAATTAGGTAGAAACTGCTATCAAAGCAATAGAGAGGGCCCTACCCTAACTGGGTTGAGAAACACCAGGTGGTATTATCTCAATCGGTTTTGCCAGTTTCAACAGTCCCACTCATTCCTTCTTGCTGAAGGCGCCCAGGGTGCTCTTTTACAAGGCTCTTCCCACACACCTACCTGGACACCACACATAATTAAACTAAACTATCACCTAGACACCACTGCTAACTAAAAAGCACTCACTTTTATGTAGTGGCTTGTAGAATAGCTACTAAAAGCGCAGCAAACTCACAGACTTTATTCCTTCATGAGCCACTTTTAAAAAGCCATCAAGCTCTGTGTAAACAACACACAGTAATACAGGCTTACCAAGCTATTGTGCTTTCAGATTTTACAATACAGAAAAAAACAGTGAATCTAAGAAGAAAAGAAAAACTTCAACAAACCACAAGTCTGGCACCACTATAACATTCTCTTGTGGAGTCTAAAATGAATTACTACAAGATTGTCCTTTAGATTATGCAATCAAGAGTTTGTGGTGAACATCAGAATTAGCTAAAGCAAATAAAATTGCCTTCCTCACCCTCCAAGTTGACAAATCCTGCATAACCAATTACAGACCCATGACACTCACACATGAAGCAAAAAACTCTTCATGGCAAATGTTAGCAAAGACATTATTTACTGCAGACCATCAAGACAGCTGGCTACAGTTACAGTAAATACTGCTGTCTGCAAGGACTTGGTGTTACTTGAAACACGTATTTCCTGAAAGCTAAGAGGAAGGGGGAAAAAAAAAAAAGGTCATTCTACAGTCATTAGATGCAAATTCTCAAACTGCAAACTTTGAGACTTCTAATTTTTATACTAACATTTTTGGTCATGCGTTGCATGACTACCCTTTATATTTCAGGATTATTTTTGTCCCATTTGAGAAACAAGGTGCATTCATAAACAGTGCAAGAGCAACTAGGTGAAGAACAAAAGAAAACTTCAAGCTCCTGTCTCTTCTCATACTATTATGAGCAGGTTGATAGTATCAGCAAGTGGAAAACTGGAAGCTTAGCTCCCTCTTTTTGAGGGACAAGCTTAACACAAGGAATGCACACGCTTTTTTTTTTTTTGTCCAGGTAAAGCCTACAAACCCAGTAACACAGACCTACACAAAAAATACCCTATTTGAGGTCTATTTCAACGTAGAAATGCATATGGTTGAGTGATTTCACAACCACCAAAATATAAAAATAGAAATAAAAATAGTTAGATTTCAGAAGACAGATGTATGTTTTGAAAGAGATACATGAAGTCAACAGGATTCCTACTGTTGCAAAGATGTTAAAACCTTTTTAAATATCCCTGCAGCTTGCATGAGAAGTCATCTTTACCAACAGCTGCTTCCGCTTTGGCTGTTGAGAATCTCCCATCCTTCCATTCAAGGCTTCATTCAGTTACCAACTTCTGAGAACAAAGTATTGTAATTTCAATCTAAAAAACTGCAAAGAGATAAAAAATCCTCACTCACTCTTTCCTCCCCATATACCTTGGGAAGAAAAGCAATCACGGTACAGTTCTAGTTCTGCTTCTCTCAGGAAACACAAGGAACAATGAACCCTTCTCCAGTATTTTAATAATTCTTTTCTCGTCCCTTAGATCCATCCTTCCTACACAACTGTTGCAATGCTCAGCCAGGAGAAGCAATAGTTGCAAGAGACATCAGAGCAAGAGCGACTTCATAATTTGATTTCACCCCTCCTTACAAATAAGAGCAAAAAGGCAAGTCAGGTTTTGCTTCCAAAAGACCCACACCAAGTCAGAGTCATTAAAGATGTCCCATACACTCAAAAGATACCAATCCATCAATTTTCAGCTTCCTCACAAGGACTCTATCGTCCCAGCTTTAACTCAAACTGGCTCAGAACTGACTATATACATCAAAACTGGCTATATACATCAAAATGAAAGAGCCAACGCTAACTCTGTTCACCACACAAACACTCCACACTGGCAATACACAGATTGCTACATCGTGTCAGAAGATGTTACCAAGACTCTGCTAGGCAGAAAAAGAAAACCTTTTTTGACAACCTGGTCTTTTTCTCACTTAAAAAGCAGAGGGAAACAACAACAACCACAAAAAACCACACATGCAAAAAAAACAAAACAAACAGCCAAACAAAAAACGCCAAAAAACCCAGAAAAAAAAAAAAAACAAAAAAGCACCAAAACAAAAAAACAAAACAAACAAAAAACCTATCCAACTCCTCCCTCCCAAAGTTTACTTCCCAGGTTGCCTTACATGGCTGGATTAACTGAAAATAAAAACTACATGTCTCGTAGAATTCTTGAACGTGGTTCTCTTGCTTGTTCTGACATTTTTTCCAGACAGCAGAAGAACCAGGAGCACATGACTAGAGCAACTGGGAGGGTTATCACAAGTGCATGCGCTTTATGCTACGGCCTTTGTTTCTCCCTCAGTGTTTTACACTTGGGATTGAATCATATTTGCAAACTTGTTAGTCTGCATCAGTTAGCACCCTCTTCACCAGCAAGCATCTGTCTAGTTTTGATCTCAAATAACGGGAAAGCAGCATCAATGACCTTTCAAGAATCAAGCTGTAGAACCTGAGCAAGACAAATTTAGTTACTGAGTATGGCAGGTTGAGGTCACTCTTGGTTACACAGCCCCCTGCAGAAATACTCATCAACAACATCTGCTTTCCATTCCACAGGCACATAAAGTAAGCCTGTAAATTAAAATGGAGTCACCCACAGTTCGTACAGATCAACAATCCTTAATACTAATGCTGGACCTGATCAAACCTACGCTGTCATGCCGCTAATATGGGTTAACTGCACCCATGGTCTTTGGAGTGCTGCTGGCACACTAATCATTCAGATGCAAGGTGGACAGCCCCTGAGCCAAAAGCTCTCTTCAAGGCTTCAACCACAGTGGAAGACATTTCAGTGCAAAAAAACTATCAAAATTTCTCATATGTCAAAAAGCTCACAATCTCCCAGTGCTTTGGCATGAAACACACAAGACCCTGCGATGGATGCAGACATGCACCCAGAGAGCCATGTAAGGTGTGACTTTACACGAATATAAAATAGATAAATCGAATGGGAATGCATACTGAGCACTCCTGATCCCATAAAGATGTCATCTTTCACTCCCGTAAGAAAAAAGAAAATATCTCCAGAAACCACACTGCTCATGTGAACCTGGAAGAACAATTCAGTTCTTAATGTGAACAAATTCAAACCAGGATTAAAGAAATTCCATATGATACACATGTAACTGATCTAAGCAATTCAGAAATGGGCCTTTTTGTATCAGCACTGTACATTTGTTCAGGTTGAATTAATATTTTTAATTCACATAAACCAGCTAACCCCAACAGATAGAATATGAAGAATGGGCTCACACTAAGCATGATTTCTGACATGTCTGTGCAGAATCAAGCACAGGCTTCATTCTTAAAAATATTCTTCTGATCAGAAAATTGGAAAATTATTATCAAGCTTGACGTGACCCCATGGAGTAGTTATGTCAAAATAAGCATTTTCTTATACATTCTTCTGAGCATTTTATCACAGTCTGGAAGATATTAGAGACACCTTTTGCAAGCTCCCCTCCCCCCTCCTTTTTTTTTTTTTTTTTTTTTTTTTTTTATGGGCCGGACTAAAAGGTGCTCACACCCTGTCTACGGGTGCATGGAAAAACCTTCCATGCTCTCTCTCCTTCACAGCCAGGAGCGCTTAAAAAAAAAAACCTCAAAAATACACATCATGAACGTGAATGTCACGGTCATATCTGTGTGCCCGCAATTCGTTTCCTCCTTTCGGGGGGGGGGGAGGGAGGGGGGTAATGAAAAGGAAATACAGGCTACGGAGCTCCGAATCCGTTTCACAAAGGGGGAAAAAAATGGCTTTTTAATGAGCCAGAGGCCTCTGGCAACGACCAGGAGCTAAGGATGAACACAAAACCACCGGGATTTTCCGTCCAGCAGGCCCCGAACGGAGCGGCGGCGTGCGCCTATTCAAGGTTAATGGAGGGGGGAAGGGGAGAGAAAGGAGCTGCTGAGGCCGGGCTTCGTTCGCCCGCTCCCCTGGCACGCCTGGGCGAAGGGCGGGGCCTCCACGGCCCTCAACCCCCCACCCGATAGAGGTAGGATACTCACGGCTGGACTTTCATGCTGCCGAAAGCTGAGGGCTGCTGCACCGGTTTACAGCTCTCCGCGAAGGAGGGGTCCTGGGCCGCCCAGACATGTCGTCTCTCCCCGCTCTGCCCCAACGACGATCACCTCTCTCTCTTCCTGCCTCGCCCTCCGCCTCGCCCGGCGGGCCGCCTGCCGCTCCTTCGCTCGCTCAGCCTGCAGGAGACGGGTGGGACACGCCACATGAAAAGCCGGGACCCCCCCTTCCCCCCCCCCCGGGGAAGCCCCCTCCCCTCTCGGTCTCTATCGCCCGGCGGCTGCTTCTTCTTCTCCTGCCTCCTCCTGCTCCTCCTCACGCCGTCCGCTCCTCACACGACCATCCTTCCCGGCCGCGCCGCTGGGTCCGAGAGCCACCCCCCCCCCGCGCCGCTCCCGAGCGAGGGGGTTTCGCTGGGCCTCGCTGCCCCCACCGCGGGCGCCAGTCACATGGGGCGGAGGCTCGCGGCCCGGCTCCTTCGATCCGCCGCCGCGTTTCTGTCCTTTTATTTGCTTTATCTCTTTATTTTTCCTTTTCTTCTTTTTCTTCCCTCTCTTCCTTCCCCGCTCCCCGTTCCTCTCCTTCCCCCTCTCCTCTGAGGGAGGCGGCAGGCAAAGGGACTATTTTTTTTTCCCCGGCGGAGGAATCTCGGGGCTCCACCGAGAGGAGGCGAGTCGCAATAGGATCCTGTGGTGGCGGCGGGATTCGCGGCTCGCGGAGGGAGACGAGACGGCCTGGCGGCCTCGTTGCTCGCTGACGCTGCTACTCAGTGCGGCGATGAGGCGGCGTTGGCTCCGGCGGTGAGGCAGCTCATTGCGCCCGCACAGGCAGGCGGCGGCTCAGGCAGGGCACGCTGCACTGCGGGCGGCGGCTGGCGGAGATGGCACGGGCCATAACGGCGGTAGCTCCCCTACTTCTCCTCAGCCCGGCTTCAGAGCGCTGGCGGCGGTTGCCTGCTTTGCTGCTGCTTCCCCAGGTGCCCAAGGCACATAAAACTCGTCCGCCCAGCTGAAGTCTCCCGCCGGGCCCCCCTCCCCGTTCCTGCTGATCAGTCCCTTTGTCCTCGCTGCTCCCTCCGCTGCGTACCGAGCTCCCGCCGCTGCGCTCTGTGCGTGCGCCAAAGCTGCGCAGTCGCCCGTACCCGCCGCCGCCCCACGCTGCAGAGCAGCTGTAAGCGCCGTCTGTGAATACCCGGCCGAAGAACCTGGCGCGCCCGCGAGCCCCCTGCCCGAGACCGTTACGGAAACGCCCGAGCCTTCTCGGGGCCAATCCTGAGGCCGTTACAAGAATGCCTGTAACTGTCCGGAACCAATCACGGAACCATCGCGGGCGCGACCGATTCTTCCCGAACTGCAGCGGAGACCCAATCGGAGCACGCCGCCACCGCCCTAGCAGCGCGGACGGGCGGCCAATGGGAAGGAGGGCTCTCTTCCGGCCATCGCCGGGCTAACCCGAATGGAGCCGAGGAGAGAGAGCCAATCAGGGAGCGCGCTGCCTCCGTCATCCAGCCCTGGGACGTTTTCAAGCCGCAGCCCGAGGCGGAGAGCTGCCGCGGGCTGCGATTGGCTGGAGGCGATGAGGGCTGCCTGCAGAGGGCCAATCGCGAGGCGCGGGACCACGGGGCTCGCCTGCTCCCGACGGGCAAGGCCGTTCACCTCTGTAGAAGCGGGGAAGGGAAGCCCGCATGCGCAGCGCGACCGGGCACCGCCCTTCCGGCGCGCCCCCGCGGCCCTACCCCCCGTCAGCGGTGCTTGGGGCAGCGCGAAAGGAAACCCTAAATTGCGAAGTTTGTGCTTAAAACTTGTCAGGCATAGGGGTGTTTGCGGTTCTGCTTCATTGAGCCGTGAAATAAATGGCGCTGACGCAAACAGTGCTGTCATAGAATCACAGAATGCTTTGGGTTGGAACTGATCTTAAATACTCTTCAGTTCCCACCCCCCTGCCACGGGCAGGAACTAAACCAGGTTGCTCCAAGCCCATCCAGCCTGGCCTCAAATAATTCCAGGGTGGAGCCATCCACAACTCTACCGGGTAGCCTGGTCCAGTGTCTCACCACCCTCAGGGTAAACTGAATATCTAATCTCACCCTACCCTCTTTTCAGTTTGAATTCATTCCCTTTGTTTGGTCACGACCAAGTCTTGTAAATAGTCTGTCTCCAGCTTTCTGCGGGGAGACAGGAGGCAGGAACAGTCGTGGATGTGGTTCATGAAGCGATTGTGAACCCATTCTGCACAAACTGGGCCAAGCAGGGAAAAGAAGATCAAGACTCTCACAGAGTCCTCCCAATTCAGCTGTTAACAGCAAGGCTGCCTCACAGGAAACAGTTTGTATTGAGGCACTAAACGCCCTCATAGTTAGATCCCAGAGCCACCATAAATAGATTGAGCTTGGCCCTGGCCAGAGTTCCAGGCACTGTCCTGGAAGAACTTGTCCTTCTTCAGGGCTCTGGAGCATCCCTGGGGGCAGTGCCCATCAGCCCTGGCACAGCCAGCACTAGAGTGCTGCTGCCTGCTGTGACCTAAGTGAAATTACTCGGCAGACATCAGTAAAAAACTGAGCACTGCTTGCTTATGCCATTTAAAAAAAAAAAAAAAAAAAAAAAAAATCTTGCCAGAATCGTTTATACCACAAACAAAACAACTTGGACTAGCAGAAACATATTTGCCAGAGATTAGGAGCTGCTGTTTTCTTTTCAAGACATCAAAATATTGACAGATTTACTTTTTTTGCATACCTGTGCTGACACCATTGCTATGTGACCAAACTAAGACCTGGCCAAAGGCAGATAGTTTATCCTTTACAAGAGCTGTTTTCCAAAGCAAAAAACCAAACCCAGTCTCTCAAAATGGTCCTGTTCAGCACTTTGCTCGCCCCGGGGTGCTTAGCTTGCTGGAAGCCTTTTTTCCTGCCTGGTGAATGATGAATGGTTTTACCTATAACAAAGGCCATGGGACGTTTAAGCTTTGATCCTCCAGGATCTACCTGTGCAGCTCTGTACAGCTGGGAACCTGACAGGTGAAACCTAGCAAGGGCTGAAAGACACTAAAGTCACAGCATAGAAGTGATACTGCACCCAACCCAAGCCACCCTACGACATTCATTGTTCCAATCCCCCTCTGAGACACCACTGTGTCAAATAGTGAAAATTACATTTTCTCTCCTGCTTGGAAGAGCTGTTGTCAAAAATTAGGGTTACAGGTTGTGTTAGCTCTCTTAAAGAGCATTCTCACATAAAACAACAAAATATATATGCCACCAGGCAGTGGCCAGCTCTCTTCTACCTGAAACCTACCACCAGGCATTCCAGTCATTATTTTTTCTAGCTGTAGGATCAAAATGCTAACACAAATCACATTTTCTTATTTTTTGACAAAGTTCTTTCAAATTACTACATAAATGGGAGAACTGACTTCGGAGAGACAGCCAAGCTTTGTTTCTTAAAAAAGTTGGCAGTGTGAAAAACAGAAGATGGGGGAGGATGAGTTCTTTGCTTTTCAACATTTGCTGCCTGTCATGATAATAGTCAATAAAAATCTGACTGATACATAATTTATACTGATGGTGCCCATTTGAGAAATTTCCCTTAAAGTTTTGTAGTAAGTCTACAACCTGACAGTAAAAATGGGAAATCAACATCATATACTTACATAGAACAAGCTACTTCATGAAAAAAACTTAGTCTGGTATAGCCATATATAACTTTATCTGGTATAGCCATTTTCTAAAATCACCATTTCCTCTTCAATATCAAAGTAATCTATATCAAAACCACAACTTGGTTGCTAGTAATAACACTTTCTGAATACCAAGCCTATCCATCCATGGGGAAAGGCATAGTACAAAAAATCCCAGCTGCAGTATTTCATATTTGGCAATCCTGCACATATTTCCATGTCATAATTAAGCAACCAAATGTCCAAAACCTGTCCATTCAAGTTGTATCATCTTCTCATCCACCAGGAAACCACAAGTGTGTTTGAAAGGAAAATTGTGGTGTATATGAGGGGATGGAAAAGCATACAGCACCTCCAATTTCTGTTAGTCTTTTCAGATTCTTTCCTTAGCTAAAACTACTCTCAGAAAAACCCTAAACATACAATAAGGGCATCTATTAAGCTTTCATTCTCAATTTCAAAATGACTGACAATTAAAAACCATTGTGTGAGAGTCATAAGTGAGCTAGTTGGTTTTTTAGACTGAAAGATTCTCTTTTGACAACATTGCAAAGTCTATATTTATTTTTGGCCCCTTGGCTGATGAAATTTCTTCTCTTTAGAATCTGCAAATATAATGGAATTGACGTTTTAATGATGAGTTTTCACAAACTATTATAATTGAGGCATCTCAAGGCATCAATATTGTTCCAAATCTGGGGCCATGGGGCAGTTTTAACAACTGCTTTATCTCTGTAATGTGCTAGTGGCCAGGGAGATTGCCTGAATACCTGAAGTTCCAAATTACTGAGGTGTTATCTCTCTGAATGCCATAAGGTGGCAGTGAATTGGAAAACTGGTACAACTTCTGGGCAGAGCAAAGCTCTAAGGAGCCCAGGAGAAGAGTAGGGGAGGGTTTTGTTTGCTTGTTGTCTATTTGCATTGTATATATTAACATAAACTTCAATCATTCTAATCAGACACTGAATAGGCCTAGCTTCAACAGGAACCAGTGGACATGTTCCTACACAGGACCTCCTGCTTTTTTATTTCTCCATTGCTTCATTTCAAGTGATCAGCAGGAAGATTTTTGTTTGCTTACTTGCAGCTCTTGCTGGGTCATTCTACCAGAAGGCACGGTAAGAGGCCTATGTCTTACTAGTCTGATAAGGCTGCAATCATTCAAGGCTGTTTTGAACCTTGCTATGCTAGAGAATTTAAATTATATTAAAGGATCCACCACTCTTATATCTAACTCCTTAATATTGCCAGGGCAATTATCCAGAGAACAATTTAGTGAGACATTGTAATGGTCTGTCTCTTGTTTAATTGGCATGGACAAACTCAATAGTTATGGTTGAACTTTAACTTTTTTTTTTTTCCCCAGTGGAAAATCGGAGATTCTAACATTAACAAATCTATTGATTGCCCAGGCGTTAATGATTAAACAATAAATCCTGAAAATTTGTTTTGATTTTGTCTCAGAACAAAGCCCAAAGGAATCTATGTTTAGAACCTGCCAGTTGCATTCATGTTTTTGAGCAGGACACAAGTTTTTAATCCTGAGAACCCACTATTTTGCAATCACTTCCTGTCACAAAATGTGTCGTCACCAACCATTGCTTCAGAAGACACCTGATGTTTTGCTGATCTGGATGTGTGTGGGTGATCCTAGTCCTTGCAAGGCTCCAGGTAAGTTCCAAATTTGTAGTGGAGGTGAATGAGCAGAGACACCAAATACAGGTTAATGGCAATATTGCAACGTAGAAAATGTCAGTGACTCAGTATACAGGCAGATGCCTCCTTCTGTGGAATTAAGTTCTCCCGCTGATGTTCTGCACAAGTTGAAAGTTTGTTTTATCCATTGGCTCTTGAAAAAAACAATAGGCTTCCCATCATGCCAGGAGAACATCTTGTTCAGCTGGACAGTTGCCTTTGCCCCAGAATTTGTCTGACCACACTGTCTTCATAGGTAACCCTGGAAAACAATGGTGCCCAGAGTCAGAGAAGCTCTATCAGTCTAATGAGCTTTGACAAGTCTTCCGGATTCTTGCTTTCAGGAAAGCAACATCTATGACCATTTCCTCAGGAATATGAAAGGGTTAAAATCTAGAAAAAATATTGGTGTCTTCTGTGAGTATCATCTCACTCACATTATATTCAGTCAAGCAGCCCAAGGCTAACATCTCTTTGCTCTCTCTGTACTACAGTTTTGGTGGAAGGCCCCATGAATGTCCCATGCTCGCAATTTCCCTGGTCCCCTAATTACTTCCAAACTGGCTGTTAAGAACACTTTTGAAGCAAAGAGGGTTAAAGCCACCCTGATTCCTGAAGCCTTCAGTTCTTTGAGAAAATTCAGGAAGGATAGACAGCCTTAACTACAGCCCCAGGATTAGGACTACTCTGATAGATGTATGGAAGAGGCATGTGCAGCAGAGAAGAGACAGGCTGTCTTTCCAAGTCATCACAGTGACCTAGAAGTTGTACAGCGAGCCAGGCACAACAGCCAACAAAAGAGATTTTTTTTCCACTTCCTCCTTCAGACAGCTGAAGAATATTGCACCAGGATGATGAGTTTTATTGTGCCTTCTCACAAATGCAGGAAGAGGATTCGCTAGTTCCTATTGAAATAGTTTTTGGAAAGAAAGGATTGCAGATGGTGCAAAGTGCCAACAGGAGAAAAGGCTGTTGAGAATAGATGTTTGCATCATCAAAGAAACAGAGAAAGCAGCAATAGGCCTGGTGAAGCCTGCCTGGGATGCTGTCCTTGCTGGAAGAGCTCTCTGCAGAACAAAATTACTGTCCTTAACTGCAGTGGAATACTCATCCAGCTCCTGCTGCTGCAGCTGTTTTTACCCTGGCTGAAAATAACTGCATGGGTACAGGTCTCCCCAGGACAGTTAGCACTACAAGGGAGAAAGAGGACAATAGTGCTTGGTGGGTTAGAGCCATTCTTGATATCCACAAGGCAAACTGTGCTATAGTACATCTGCAGATAGAAATAATTGCTCTGCAGTAGACAACACAAAGCAAAATGTTTAAACAGAGCCACCAAACCTTGGTGATACATCATCTACATCAGTGACCTTGCACTGTTGTATGTCTCGTCTATGAACTGGGGTCTCCAGTTTGCAGAGAATCAAAAGTGGTGATTCTCTTCAGAACCTGGGAGAAAATGCACAGCTGTTTACAAAGTAGCCAAAAATGTAACCATCTTTTCATTTAATTAATGGAGATTTTGCCAAGCACTCTAATTGATTTAATGATCCCTTTCCCCGGCTGCTCACTAATCACCATGGCACACTACTTCCTTCATCTTTGGCTGGCAAATGGTTACTAATTGTTGCTGCATCTTGCATTGCACATCTGGTGTTGACAGCTGTCCTTGCCCTGAGATGGAGAGATAGCTGTCTCTTAAATCTCTAAAACATCTGGGAAAATATGGCATTGAAACTGAGCTATCAAATACAAAAAGTTAGCAAATATGTGGACATGCTAGTGTGTCTGCAAACACAAAACTTAAAAGTATGCACAGGAATCAGAGCAGAGAAGACTCTCTGCTGTGTCTTTAAAACACAAGTCCTGGGTATTTCCCATAAAACATGACTCTTTCCCCTAATTCCCTGTAGACTGCTTGACATCATAAAAATTTTTAAACTCTGCACACTAACTAATTTGATCAGGCTAACAACCCATGTTGCTTTTGCTTCCGCCTATTAGACATAATTCAAAAGCCTCTCTAAAAGGCAAGATTCAGGATCAGGCAGGAAGATCTAACTGTCTGGAAACAAGAAACCAGTAGCGTGAAAGCACCAAAAAGGCCTAGAAATCAATTGCATTCCTTAAAAAAAAAAAAGCCAAACCAATCTTTTCCAGAATCTTTTTTCCTCCTGAACATTTTGTGACTGTGATTGTTACAAGGAACCTACTTTTTTCCTCTCTCTGTTTATTTTGTGTATTTAGCAGCACTGAGTGTACAATCCATTGTTTTGCTAATGGTCAGCAAAGCTTATCTCCTGATCGACCCCAGCTGCTATTGCTCACATGCTGTTCTGCAAGACTTGAATGAGCTCTCCTCTCAGACCCTGCAGAGGCTGTAAGCCAGCAGCATGAGCAAGGCTGGACTCAACAGGCAACAATGCATGCAATGCAGGCATGTAGGGACACAGAAAGGAAGTGGGTGAGCTTAAACCAAGTTAGCATGATTGGAGCAGGAGACACTACAAATGACCCCTAAGAAAAGAGTTTGCAAGCAGAAAAGGCCTGGTGGAATTGATAATCCCTTTTTATGAAAGTCATTTCAGGACATCTGACTTAAGGGAAGTGCCATATTTATATATTTTTAATTGGACTGGATTTAAGCCATATCAAACTGATGATGCCTTTCTGAGTTCAAAAGGATATTCTCTTTGTCTCACAGCACAGGAACAAGGGCACAATGCAATTAACAGGAAAGGTGGCACTTTCAGAAGAAGTAGAAGGGATGTTTTTAAATTAAGAAGCTACTGTATATTTCAGGCACTTAAAGTAGAAGTTTGTTATAGTGAAGGTGAGACACTTCTCCAGGAGATTATTCTAATTCTCAAGTGTGGTTGCTTTTAAACTGTCACCAGAAGAGCCTGTATTTTATCTACAGTCATGGAAGGATTCTAGAAAGGCCTGGCTGGTAAGTGGCCTCTGGAGTAAGAAGCCTCCCACGAGGTGACAGGAAGAGAGTTACATTTCTAACTGGACTCTGAAAGTCACTGATGCAGGATGTCATTGATGGGCAAGAACCTGGATAATACTGATACCTTTCTTTGGTAAAGAGTGCTGCTTGGAAGCATGCTGTTTGAATTCAAATCACTCTCTAAGTGTGGATGTATGGGAATATTTATAAAATGCTCTGAAACATCTTGCTCTGGCCACAATAAGGATCAAGATCTTAAACTAGAAACCAAGGGTTGAGCTATTTAATCATCTCATCAAAGCTTAAGAGTGGTTCATCCTGACAAGAAGAAAATCAAGCAAGGGAGGCAAGAGGCATGTGTGGTGAGAAAGAGGTCATGACTAAACTCTAACATAAAAAGAAATGCAGAAAAGGTGGAGGCAGGGGTAGGTAGCACAGGAGGAAGCCTTACTGGTGACAGTGTCCTTCAGCAATCCCAGGCACCTGAGCAAGGGGGCCAAAAGTGCTGAGGAAACTGGGTAATGTAATTGAAAGGCCACCCTTTGAAAGATCACACTGATCAGGAGAGGTTCCTGCGGCCTGGAAGAAAGCCAAAAGCCACTCCTATTTTCAACAAGGATAAGAAGGAGCATCTGGGAAATTGAAGTCTAGTCAGCCTCACCTCAACCCCTAAAAGAAAACGGAGCAAAAAATCATAGGAACCATTTCCATACACATGAAGAACCAAGAGGTTATCAAATGAGGTCAGCATGGGCTTACAAAGGGGAAATCAGACCTAACCAACCTGACAGCCTTCCACAGCATGAGCAGTGTTGGTGAATGACAGGAGAGAAATGATGTTGTCTGTGTTGACTTTAATAAGGCTTTTGACGCTGTCTCCCCTAACATCCCCATAGACAAAGTATGAGTTACTGTTATGGGTTGATGTTTAGACTGGCTCCTCTCCTTGCTTCCCCCATGCAGCTGCCGGCCCCTCCCTCAGGCTGTTTTATCTAGGCTGGTGTTTTCCGGCTGGCTGCTGCTGCGCTTCGGTTCTTGGGCTGTCTTGCTCACTCTGTCGTTGCTCAGCTGCCCCACCCCCCCCCCGGCTGCTTTGGCCACTTTTCCCCTTTCCCCCCAGCTGTTTTGGCTGCGCCCCTGCTTTGGCTTGTCTTGGGCTCGCTTTTGCTTGTCTTGGGCTTGCTTTGGCCTGTTCCCAGGTGCCCCTCCCCCTCTCTCCCTTCTCCCCGTTCCAGGGATTTGCACCGACTGGAGGACGAGGATCTGGACTTCGGGAACCACTGCTGGAGGTCGGCTCGGAAGGCTCTGCCGCCCTCCCCGGCGAGGACCGGCTGGGTTCGTCTCATCTGGGTCTGTGCTGGGAAGTGTTTCTTTTGTATTTTTGTTAATAAAAAAAGTTTTTTCCATTTTCCCCTGAAGAACAATTCTTTCCGAGCTTGGTGAAGGAAGGAATTGTAAAAAAAAAAGGGGGGGGGGGGGCCTTTGGAGCTCTTTTTCCCCAAATTTGTCCTAAACTTGGACAGTTATCTAAGTGGGCAGTGTGGTGGATCAAAAAATGACTGAATGGATGGACCCAGAGTGTTGTGGTCAGTGGCACAAAGTCCAGCTAGAGGCCGGTCACTGGAGGTATATTCTGTTACCAGGTCTTTACTTTTTGACATCATCATTAATGAGCTGGATGATACAACAAAGTATATCTTTGGCAAATTTACATATTACACAAATCTGGGAGGAGCTGAAGCACCAGATCATTTGCTGCCACCCAGAGCAACCTGGAGAGGCTGGGAAATTGATCGGAGAGTGATCACATGAAGATCAACAAAGGGCAATGCAAAGTTCTGCACCTGGGAAAGATTAACCCCATGTACCTGTGTAGGCTGGGGAATCTACTGGAGGACATCTAGCTGGCCATGAGCCACAGTGTTTCCTCACAGCAAGGACAGACAGTAACATCCTAAGTTGCATTAGGAAAAGCATTGTCACATTAGATGAAGACAAGTGATCTGTTCCCTGTACTCAACACTAGTGAAGCCACACATGGAGTCCTGTGCTCAGTTCTGGCCTCTTCAGTACAAGAAAGACCGGGACTTACCGGAAGGACTCCAGCGAGGGGCACAGAGATCATTAGCAGACTGAAACACATCTTGTGAGAGAGGACAGAGAACTAGGAATGTTCATCATATTGATTCCAGAGAACAAAAGGCATAGGAGGAATCTCATCAATATGTATAAATATCTAGTGGGAGGGAATGAAGAAGAGGGAGATAGATGCCTGCTAACAGGACAAGAAGCAACAGACATTATTTAAAACATGAAACTCCACCTGAACACCAGAAAACATATTTTTACTCTGCAGGTCATCAAAGACCTGGAGAAGTCATCGACTCTCATATTTACTGTGTATCCAATTCTTTACTGAGAGGCACTGAAAGAGGTTGCCCAGAGAAGCTGTGAAGGAAGTGTTTAAGGCCGGGTTGTATGGGGCATTGAGCATGTTGGTCTAGTGGGAGGTGTCCCTGCCACAGCAGGGGGGTTGTAACAAGCTGATCTTTAAGGTTCCTTCCAACTCAAACCATTCAATGATTCCATTTATGGAAATATACAAAACCTGACTGGACCCTGTCCTGAATAACCAGGGGTAGCTGACCCACCTTGAATAAGAGGGGGTTGAACTCGATGATCTCCAGAGGTCACTTCCATCCTCCACATTTCTGTGATGATCCTGTAAGCCACTACAGTAGTTCCTGGTGTCCTATATGCTCTTGGGTTTTGTGCATTTTGCTGATCTTTCCTTGAGGTAATTAACTATTGATGCAATTAATTGCACTGAATGCATGTACCTCTGAGGATGAGGTAGTTGTGGAGAAACCTGAACTTAACACAACAGTCTGAAGAATTGTCCATTAAAAAACCCAGAGGATCTGGGAATCATATTCATGATTGTGAGGTTCCATATAAATGCTTTCAGAAGAGTAAGGAAGGTCCAGGGATATGGAAGCTGATGAAGTGCGCACAGGGCAGGGTCAGATGAGAAGTGGAAGAAGAGTGACATATGACATTCAGCACTGAGGCACACAAGAACTTCAGTTTTATTTCCTGGTCTGTGAGAACCAATGCCGCAAGGTCTGGGCAGTCTGGGTGGTGGTAGTAAAATTAAAGCCCTAAGACTACATTGAAACAGGGCACCAAGCATGGACAAATAAATCAGAGTTAGTATTTTCAAACTGTGCACCCAGAAAATGGAGAAAACATAATTAATGACTGCCTGGAAGAAGTTGGATTTGCATGACCACCCAGGAACTCCGAAGCACAGACAGTTCTCCAGGGCAGCAGTCCACAAGCTGAACCATGAGCATGTTCTTTCTCCAGCTGTGTTCCTAGTCTGCTTCACAGCATAGTCCCAGTAAATTTTATGCACTAAGGCAGATTGCCGTTAAGAAAAAAAAAAAAAAGTGATCCAGTAATTAATATCTGTCTCACAGAAGATTAGAGAAACATTTGTCAAGAATGGTCTAGAAATAATTGTTCCAGCCTTGGGACTGCAGTCCTCAGATGGGTCCTTAAGGTTCCTTCCAGGCCTCTTTTCCACAAAGTCATACATGCCAAAATGAAGCCAAATTAGGTTTGTGCAAATTGTTTTAATTCCAGTTTTCTGTAACTTCTGAATGCTTGATTTCAGAGACATTTTGGCACAGACTACAGTGTCCTGCTTTTTATGATCCTGGTCAGTTTATTTTAAAGCCAACCCAGCTAGCAAGGTTACCATGATATGCACATCTACCCCTTGTAAGAGCCCCCTGACAAAGACCTCTTCCAGGGACTGGCAGAGAAAACCAAGGTGATCTCTCCAACTAACAAAGGTTAGGGTGGCAGTGGGAGGGGAAGCACCAGAAACTTGCCTTTCAGATTCACATGCTGGGAGCAGATGAGTTGAAAATCTAAGGATAATTTGGCTCCATCCCAAACTCTGGAGAGCAATATGTACCACCAGGGGCATTTTGCTTCTTGACATCCATGTTCTCTCCAATCCTATTATTTTTTCAGACCCTTGGAAGCAAACAGCTCCGTTGCTACCTCCTCTGCTCCCTGTCCCACCACTGTCAAGTTAGGATCTTTCCTCTCTCCACTCTTGCCTCCAATAATTGCATCCCACATAAAGTCATGCCCACACCCTACCTCTTTCCAGTCACCTGGCTTGTCCTGCCATCACATTTTTTTCCCTTCTGCTCTTTTCTCTACTTCCTCACCTTTTCTGTCCAACAGCTGCTCCCATACCCTTAATCCTTGGTGGCTTAATCCTTCTCTCTGTCCTCATTGCTTTTCATTGTTGATTCAGAAAATCAGCCTACCCACCTTCCTGCCTCTGCCCCAGACATACCATATTCTTCAAATAGATTTACCTCTTTCCTCCCATATCTGGCTTTTATAACCACTTCTCCTGCCATGTTGCTTCACAGCCAGTGTGGTAGTCATCACTTAATGAGATAAATCCCACTTTGCTCTCAGCTCAGTGCAACTTCCCAGTACAACATCTGGCAGGTCTGGTGGGCTTGGCCTCCACCTGTGCACAGGCCAGGTGATGAGGGCTCCAGCAGCTACAAGGACACAGAACATACTCAGCCAGGACTTCCCAGGGATGATTTGGGGATGGCTTTTTGTCCAGTAAGTGCTAATAAGCCTCCACAGACCTATACGGTCTATGATTTTTCAAAGTCTTCAAGTGTGGTCCTGTTTGGATAGCTTTTGTCAAGACCCATAAAAACTAGATTTCCAATTTGTATGGTGTGAGGAAGTGTCTCAGACAAAAAACTAAGACGTGCTTGAAATGGGACAAATGCATATTTTAGCATTCTTCTTGGAAATGTCCTGAATCACTTTCATTTTAACTTTTTATCACTCTGAAAATTATAAGCAAATGAATCCAAGATATTTTTATAGGAAATGCTGTGCAGCCTTAATATGCAGAGGATATTATGCTCCTATGCATAAGAATGTTAATTGTTAGATAATGCAATCATAAAGTATTTCACTTTTTTTCACCTTTGTTTTTCTCATTTCCATTCTCACCAATTATAAAAATCTGCTAATCACTGCATACTCCAGGCCTGTAATACTTTACTCTTCATTGGAGACCTTTTTGTTGCAGGACAAACTCCTTGTTATCTGGAACATCCCCTGAATTAATTTATTCCATTGGTGACTACTGAGTCACAAAAATAGTGGTATTATACTGAGGACTTAAGTTACAGGCAGTGTTAAACTGCTTGAGCAGTTGAATTAGTCTGAACAACATCCTTTTCAGCACAGTGTCATGAACTTTCCTCTAGACTGATCACTTTTTTTTCCCCAAAGATGATATTCAGAATTATTAAAGGGGTGTTTCTGTTATCCTGGGCTTGGGCATGCTTGCTGAGCTGCTGAAAAAACCCCACAAGGTTTATGTCAAAATCGGACATCACTGTGCTCTTTCACAGACAAAGACATAAGCAGAACAGCTTTTGCTGCTTGAATGGCATAAGCAAATAAATTTCTCAAATCTGTTTTGGTCAGCCCAGCATTTCTTTTATATTCTATAGATAGGTTGCAAACTTGCAAATCCAAGGAGGCAGTGGAAATTTCCCCGTGAGGAAAGTGTGTCTCTCAGCGCTTCCAGGCATGTTGCGGCAGAACAAAGCTGTGACCCATTATTTCATCTGCCACCCTAAGGGTAGGAAGATCTTTAGAAGTCAATGTCTCATTTGTGACTGTGCATTAGAACAGCCTACACTGGTCACAAAGAGAAATTATTTTACAGTAATCCCGTAAAAAGAGAGACAGAATATCTGTAGCTCAGCTGTTGGCTGCACAGGGCTTTTCACCGATCGTGAAATCTGATGAATGTTGTTGGAAACCATATTGTTCCTAGATTTCCAACTATACCGGAAGGTAGGTGGTCAGTGCAAAACCTATCCTACCTGCTGCTGCAAGATTAATGTTGTCAGGATCAGGGGTAGGATCACCCAATTCTACAAAATAAATAGGCCCCTGCCATGTCCAGCACAGAGGTGTCATCTCTCCTTGTAGGAGTGTGGCAGCCCTGCAGCCCAGGGTCTGACTGTATTGCAGGGAACTCATTTTTCCAAGTGGAAAGCTGCAAGATAATTTTTTTATTTAACTGCTTTACCAGACATACCTCATATGCTTGTGGGGTTGTTTCTAATGCTGTCATTAGCTAGAAAATCTTTGCTTCATGGTAGAAATTGCATACTTGCTGATGGGGAGCAGGGTTCTTTTCTATTTCAAATTGATGATTGTCAAAGTCTAATTTTTCTAGATGGTGGGATGATCCTGAGAAAAATGTTTTTCCTCTGTGTAAAGACACAAATATATACATGAACATGCACAGAAGTATTATTCAATTTACTAAAACCAGCTCTTGTGAACAAACCACCCACATATAGCAACTACTCAACAGCAAAAACATTGGTCTCCCCTATTAATAATCCAGACTGTTGTCTGAACTCCTTCTCCATCTTCTCTGGCCTCTCACTCACTTTTTCAAGAGGACATTTGGGATTTTCACTGCCCTCCAAAAGCTGCTGTTTTAGGAAGTTAAAAAGAACCCACCTGAGAGCATCAGCTCTTGTTTTCCTGTTCTTTCATGGGTCCTACTGGTCACTCAGGCCTTGCTGGTGAAACACTCGGAGCCAGTTTTGCAAACATATAGTGAAGAAACCTTGATGCAGCTCAGGGAAGTGGAACTTGAATGCCAGGTGCCAGTGAGAGGCAGAAAAGACCGTGGTTTTTCTCTCTGAGATGAGCATAAGATTCAGTAGAAGAGACAAGGCTGTTGACTCCCAAGTTTCCTCCTTGAGTAAATTTGACACCATGTCATCATTGGATACACTTTTTGTTGTTGGGTTTGTCTGCTTTAAAGATTTAACTCAGATGCCCTCAGGCAGCTGTGGCTGAAGGCAGTGGGTGGTGGGAGCTTTTTTCCTTGAGAAGGCAGTGAGTATTTAGCCCAAAGGTGTTGTACTGAGACACAGCAGGTATCCAGTAATGCTGGGCTTCCAGGGATGGGAGAGCCTGGCTCCCCCACTGACTGCAGCACACTCCTATCAGTTATCTGCAGAACTAGGAAAAAGATCTTACCATTGGAAGGTTGTAAGGAATGGACTGCAGAAGCAGAAGAGCTCCAAATGTGATTTTGTTAGTGGAATGAGAAATGCTGTAATAGCAAGGAAGTTAAATTATACTTGCCAAAGTGTAGCTCACCATCAATGTAAGATTTGCCTACCAGAGGAAAGGAAGTCTTTAACCACCACCTCTGTTTGAGGGACTTTGAAAAATACCCAACCAAAACCCAGCTGTTTTCAAACAAGAGTTTGCTGTAATCATGTACAGTGTATCCCACTGTTCATGGATCTGCCTAGCACTGCTGCAAATTCAAGGTGTGATTGCATCAGCTGATATTTTTCCTGCCATTCTCTTTGGTTTGAAATATCATCTGATTCATTTGTGTTACATAGGAGAGACAATTGCCTGGAAACCAGTGCACAAATCCAGAAGGGTGCCTTGCTCATTACATTCACCTTTTCCAATGAAATATCTGTGGACACTGCTGAAGGCCTAGGCAAAATCTGCCAGGCCTTTTTCTCAGGTTCTGAGTCTTTTTCTCAGGCCAGGAAAACTTTCCCAGCTCCAGCCAGGATTTTTCCCATGCTTCTCTATTGTAAACGTAAGACAAAGAATCATAACAGATAAACACCTGCTAGATCCATAGAAAAGCCAGGGAAGTGTCTCTTTCTCTGTCCAATGAACTGTCTGTATTTTGTTTTTCACGAAGTACCTTATTTAAAGCCATGGCTTCCTTCAATAAAATGCTCTTTCTTGCTCTTTCTTGCACCAAGCAAGAGAGTGTCTTGTTGCTGTTTTTTCTCCACCGCTCTGTAACCTTCCTACAGCAACAAATATCCATATTGTTCCTATGCTGGATCATGTCATCAGAATACTGCAGAAGGGTGTGCTTTCATTTTCCCCTTCTGTGAACCCCTTGAGAGGTACCAGTGACTTTCTAAGGAACTCAGGTCCTTATGGATTTTATAAGCCATGGGAAACCTCCAAGAAATAAAAGCTCTTTATGGTTTCTGCAGTCACTAGGCATGGATACATCTCTCAGCAATTGCAGGAGGTGTGTTTCCTGTGCAGAAAGGAAGCAGGGATGGGCAGCCCTTCTGTGAGATTATTAACATACTGATGGTAAATCTAGGACCCAATGGGTGCTGGGAACCCCAGGGCCATTGCAGACTTGCAGAGAAAATGTCAGCTTCTTCATGAGCCACAGGAATTTTGCCTGCTTCTGGCCTGCCTTTCTGATGCCCCAACTCCCAATGAGTGTTTCTTCTCTCTCTTCAAAGGTGAGCATGGTCCTGTCCCAGCATCCTCCCACAGGAGAGGAGGATGTGCTTCTGGAGGCAGGGAACAGTGTATACAGTGCTCCTCACATGGCTGCCAAGGGAAGGGTATGACCTGGTAGCAATAAAACTAGGGCTCTCCCTCAAAGCCTCCCTGAAGACTGAAACAGGGGTAGATATGAGCTGCTAAAGGGAACTAAAAATAGTCTCTTCTTCGAGTAGACCAGGGATCCTGGGAAGAAGAGGCCACATTCTTCATTGGCATGTAAGAGAGTAGACTGGGTTATGGAAAGGAAGAACAGCAAATAACTAGAAGACAGCATTGGCATGAAAACAAGTAGATAAAAATAGGCTATGAAAAAATGTGGGCTGCAAATCAGAAACAAGTTTCCTTCTGTCGAAGTGAAGTTCTTGAATAACCTGCCAAGAAAATTCCCAATGACTTTAGATGGACTGTGATAAATTAACAAGATGGACTTTATGACTCACTGTTTGTTATAGCTGGGAAATATGATGATGACTAGGAGATCCCTTCTAGCCCCACATTCCTGCTGGTATGATAACAGAGGAATCTGTGTAGGGTGCAATAAATGCTGAATCACTGAGTGTTTAATCTAGCTTCCTGGCAGGACAAAGTCCCTTGTACCCATCCTGTCTGCAAGAACCTCCAGAAAAAAAAAAAATTCCTGATGGAAATGATTGTGCTCTGGCAGCACAAAGCATGCAGCTGTGGATGCCCGAGTTAGGCAAACCAGCTCACCTACAGGCACCTCTACACAGAGGAAACGCAGTGGCATGGGTGTAAACACTGTAAACCCCACTGTAAACACTGAGAGGTACACATTCCAAGGTGAATGTGCTCCAGCAGCTTCAATACATAATCTTAATGAGAGAAACTCATGGAACCATGTGGCAGTGTCCCAGGCACTTGCTCAGCCAGGTGTGTGCAGAGATCGATAGGTTCATAGGGCATGACTTGTGTCATGTAGCAGAAAGTTCCTGCAGTTAACATCAACCACTAAGCCATCCATAGTTCTCCTGCTATGCCAGGATCCACAATTCTTTTGATGGTATTTTTCCCTGTCTGCATCGAGTTCCCCAAGGCCAGCAATCAGGATGCAGCTTACACTGATGGGTTTGGTGTCTCACAAATAGACAGCCATAGATTTGCTGCCCTGGCTGCATGAGCAGACCTTGGGTTAACAGCAGCAGCTGGCAATCCAGCAGTGCAGGGCTGGAGACAGAGGCCAAGAAGACAGGCCTGAAAAACTAGACAAGGTAAGAGATAGGCCTAGTTTCTTGTCTCAGGAGAGCAACGCTGATCGGGAGGAAAGCGCTTCTCCACAACCCTCATGGCCACCAGACTCAAGGAGGACTTCTCTAGAGCTTCTTCCAGACCTGTGAATGTCCTATACAGATATAGGTTCGCCCTCACCTCCTCAAAAACCTGTAGCACAGCCTACCTGGAGTTGTAAAGCCCCTGACTTCTGCTCCCCACTGTGCCACAGGACTGCCTCCCCACAGATGTGGCACCACTGTACAGCCACTGTGTCCAGGGATTGCATAGTCTGGTTACTCTAGGCAAAGAACACAAGAAGGTTCTCTCTCTTGCAGTACTTTCAAATACTCATTATTTCTCATAACTGCACCCGGTATCAAAGATCAGAGCAAGAGGTTCCCAGAGATTCCAGCTGCTAATGCCAGCACGAGGCAGTGGGGAAACTTCCACACCAATGGTCAGGACCCCCATACCATAGAGCCTGTCATAATCCCTCTCTGCCATAGCTAACAAAGCTCTTTTCATATTTTTGGCTTTTATTTTCTTGGGTTTTTTTAACCAGGCAGCTGAATCACAATTAAGATCAATTTTGTTATTTCCTAAGCAGTGGTAAGCTGATGGGTAACAGAGGCAGACTGAGTCATGGCAGGTGGCTGTGGCACAAGACCCTCAAGGCTTCCTTGCCTTCCTGCCTCTTGCCAAGGCTCACCAAGAAGGCATGGAGATAGATCTCATCCTGGCTGTGACGTGACCCTTCCCTAAACAGCCATCAGCAAGGAAAGAGCCCAAAACTGAACACAAGATTTGAGGTGTTACCTCACAGTGCTGAATATAGGGGGATGATTACTGCCCTGGTGCTGCTGGGCATTATGACACAAAACACAATGCTCTTGGCCTTCTTAGTATGTGCATCCACAGGCTATGCAGTTTTCAGGTGGTGGCTGCTGGTCACCGCACAGAAAATCAACGACCTCAAATTCCAGCAGTGAGTTTCCAAACAAATCCTAGGTTCAAAGTCCTCTGGATGGTTTTTCTGCATTCACTAGTGGATTTAAAGTTAATTTTTATATCAGCCACTTCCAGGTGGGCTCATGGTTGATCATTTCCTTAGATTGTGCTGCAGTATTTCCCAGCCCCAGAGCAAAGTGTTATTCTAAACACGCTTGGGGGTGGGGAGAGGTTTTGACCCATATTTAATAGGGTCCCTAGAACGTGCTTGTCTCCCCTCTTGTCCCAGAGTGGAGATGCCATGGGATGTAGTTGGTGTTTGCCAGCACAACCAGTGTGGCGGCAGCAGCAACACCTGCTGCGAGCACTGCAGAACTGCAGGCGGCTGGCAGGTGATGGGGACAGAGATCTTGAGTCCCACTATAGGGAGCAGCTGGGCTCCCAGGTTTGCCCTGCACAAGCAAGGGACCCTCCCAGTCAGTGGGTTTCTCCCAGGCCAGAGATGTAAGTGCTCAGACAGGTAAAACAAAAATTGAAACAGAACGATTTCTATTAGCAAAAAGTAATGACCAAAAAAAAAAAAAAAAAAAAAAAAGATTACACTCTGTCTGGAGTGTTTCCATTTTAAAAGCAAACAGGGACTGTGGGAATATTGTTCCTCACAAGATTACTGAATTTGGTGATTTGCTCTACAAGCAAGCTTGTATGTAAACTGGGGAAAAAGGTAACATCAGTGAAGGGTGAGAGAAGTGAGGGATTTCACCATCATAAAAGGTAGTGGAGAGGGCAGTACTAATATGCTTTGTTCAAAACCAGGTCCGGGATTCCTCTGACACCTGCTCTTTTATTAAACCCTTTCTCCAGAAGGTGTATATTGCACTGGGCATCAGGTCTCAGCATCCTGAACTCCTTTGGAAGCAATGATAAGCTCAAATGCCATGATAAATACCCCCAGAAAGGCACACACACTGGGTTTACTGTTCTTGGTGTTCTAAGATAAAAATTAAACAGAGCATATTAATTTAAACAAACCTTATTCCAGACTACATCATCCATACAAAGACAGAAGGGCACAAGACCCAGAAATGAAGGTAAAAGAAGAAACCCCTTTTCAGATATCCTTTACAATGGCTAGGTTGTCCTTCCCTTCAGCACTGACCTGAGTCTCACCTACAACAATGCACCTGAAAAACACAAAATTCAAAGACACCTCCATGGACACCACATTTGGACTCCATTTTCTCATTCAGAGGCTACAAAAACCCCAAAAGTTTGTGGCGAACACCCCATTCCAAAGTCCTTGCTTTGCCTGGAAGCAGCCCACCCCAGGTAAGTGGAAGGCTGCAACTGCTTCTGGTGTCCATCTCCCATCCTAAGCTGGGGGTGATGCCAGTAGGATGCTCTGCTTGGGCAGCCTCAGGAGTAGTCCTCTGTTGGTCCATATGAAGCAGTGTGTAAGAAGCAGCAGTTGTTTCTGAGGCAGGATACTGCTCCCTGCCAGTGCGAATCATGCACGTCTCACAGGGAAAATTCTCTGAGGAGATAAGTTTGGGCTCTCACAGACACTCAGCCCCTGTTCCTCCACTACTGGCACCAGGATGGACAGAACTGCCAGCTACCTGCGGGACACAGGCACCTGCCCAGAGTAGCCAGGACAAAGCCACCACCACCTCCCTGAGTGCTGCCAACCCCCTTCTCAGCCAAACCCAGGCTGCAGTAACAGCTGACCAGGCTGGGGCTGACACTGCAAATCTGTATGGGAAAAGGCACATTCCCTAGAAGGATGTGTGCTTTTAGCGTTGCTGAAAACATGCAGTGTTGCGGGGATGGGAGGGCACTTGCTTTGAGGCAGAGGTGCTCCTAGTCACACAAAAGTGGGTTTCAGATCGTCTTTGAAATTCACCACAGGCTGGGGCCTGCTGTGGTGCTCTGTCTGGTGATCCTCACAGTTCATGGGCTCTGTGTCCATGTCCGTGCTGCTGCTGTCCAGGGAGCCACGTGGGCTCTGGAAGCAAACCTTGCAGCAGGGTCGGTGGCAGCCATGAAACATCTCCTCAGAGCTGCTGCTGCTGGAGTCAGAGTCTGGGTAATAGTACAGTGAGTGCAGGGAGGGCTCAGCAGGTCCCCTCAGGGTGCCTTCCCACCGCCACTGCTCCTGTGGGATGCACGATGAAGCACCCTGGGACTCGGGCCATCCTAGCCATCCCTCTGGCTGGAGGCTGGCCTGCCTTGGGATGGCTGGAGGGGATGGTGCTGGAGGGTGAAGGAGCCCTCTGCCAGCCATCTCCCCTCCCATTCTCAGGGAGTTATGAGCTGACTCCTCACAACCCCAGCTGCCAACCTCCTTCACCCTGCAGCTGGCATGAGATGATACGTGTCCAGGAAAGCATGTAGAGGCAGGGGGCAATGTGATCCTCAGATGATGCCTTGCCAGGTAGTGTGTGTGAATGCTTGGATAGCCCTCCTGGCCCACCCATGTTTCTCCCTGCTCGCCTGAGGTGCCTTGGTTGCCAAATGGGGGTCCTGCAGATAAGACTGGACTGTAGTTTTTGCCATCCAGGCTTAACTCCTGCAATATTTCCCACAGCTTATTGCTGTTTACATAGCTGACTTTGGGGGACGACTCCCAGGCTACACCTGCTGAGCTATCCTGATCTGGCTGCTGCCCTTGCACTGCAGGTGTCCCACACTGTTGGACCTCTTTCAGGCCACATTCAATGTTGTCCCCTGTATGAAAAAGCAGCACCTGGGAGCTAACAGGCTCCCGGGTTGCATGTTTCTGGAGGGCCTGGGCATTGTTGCCAAGAGGTGACGTACCCAGCAAGCAGGGGTGCAGCCACCTCTCTGGATCTGGGGGGCAGCAGTCCCCTGGTGCATCTCCAGGCTGCCCTGAGCTCCAGGTACAGGGAGCTGTTGGCAGCACATGGGGGTCACAGCTGCTCTCCGCAGACATCAGCCTCATCAGCTTCTCCTTGGCACTGCTCACTTGCTCCTGCAGGCTTTCGATCACGGCATTTTTCTGTGTCAAACAAATAAGTCGGTCAAGTGTGGGGTGTGCAGAGAGGAGGAAAACACTGCCGATTTGGAAGCACACACTGCCAGAAAACAAATCACCTCTCTCTGCATGACAAGAGCCATAGTGCCAGCATGTGTGACCTCAGCCTCCCCTGAAGCCCCCCAAACGTGTGTGTGTGAAGTGGCACACTGGGCAGGCAGCTCTTCAGACTGGGGTGTTCCCATGGAGTGCAGGTGAGGGAGCAGGAGGCTGGAGGCTTATCTGAGACACAGCATCTCCCCTCTAAATTAACCATGTTTGACAAGGCTGTGGAAACGAGACTATCTTGCACTCTTCCCTACAGACTTTTTTAAGCCCTCCAAATTATGCCTAAATTGTGGTGCTTTGGAGTGTGACAAAATAAAGCAGCTCTTCCCCTCAGGAAGGGAGAGGCTGGTGAGGGATCACCAGTGTGGACAAAGGGCTTCCCACCCGGCAAAGCCTTCAGCCCACAAAAGGGAAGGGGAGAAGCTGAAGGAGGGGGGCTAGCAGAGCCCAGTACCTCAGTGAGCAGCTGTTTCATAGAGTTTTTCTCTCCTATGAGCTGGTAGAGCTGCTCTTCGCTGTACACAGAGCGGCAGCTCCTGCTTGGGCTGGTGAAATATTTTGCCATATGGCTCATGGTGTGGCTTTCTTCTTCAAAGGCTTTCCACTGCTTGAGCTGGGGAGTAGGAGAGGGTGTTATCCACAGAGCCCAAGCCAACACAGCAGGAGGCAGACACAGTTCAAGCACGAAGGACACAAAGGGACGGAGAGGGAGAGACAAAGGCAGGGTGTGACGGAGGGAGCAGAGACAGCCAGCTGGGCGAGGAGCTGCAATGTCACTTGGAGCTTCCCACCCATCTAAGCCCTACCTTGTTCCTGGCTCCAGCTTTTATGCAGGAGAAGGTCAGTGCCTGGCTGCACTGAGACTGCTGAGCACACTGAAAAAGCCCCCTTCCGCTTCTCCCCACTCCCTGATTCCATGACAGACAGTGTCATGCATACCCCCTTATCCCTGAATCACTGGTGACAAGCTGAAAATCAGCAATGTCTAGTATCTGTTTTCTCATCTAATGTCTGCCTGGAAGCCTTGTGCAGTCCAACTCCAGCTGTTTATTGATCTCAGATGAATCATAGAAAAGCAACCCCATTAGGAAAAACAAGGTAATAAATTTAAAGATCCAAGTTAAATAAAATGTTCAAGGGCCCCAGGCTCCCACAGAAAAAATGATACACAGAGAGTGCAAGTACAGCTCATCAGCTTCTCCACCCTCAGTCCAAGAGACCTGGTGCTTGGCAGAGCATCACCAGCAGGCCTGGTGCTCCCCAGAGGAGGTTTGTATCCTTGCTCCCAAAGGCTGCTCATCTAAGGGCTTGGGTCTCTGCAGTTACACTGCCTCACCTGGGGCAGGAGGGGACATCTGGAAATCATCCCAACTGTCCTGCTCATGCAATGTCAGATGGAGCAGCCTGTTCATGACTGTGTTCAACTGGGTCTTGAGTATCTCTAAAGATGGAGACTCCACAATCTCTCCAGAGATTCTGCTACAGTGCTTTACAACTTTCACAGAAAAAACTCCTTACATTTCCTTATGTTTAAATACAATTTCCTATGTTTCAGTTTGTGCCCATTGTCCACTGTCCTGTCAATGGATACCACTGAACCTTGCTCCCCTTTCCCCATTCCACCCCCATCGACATTTACATACAATGCTGAGATCCCCTGAGCCCTCCCTTGCACAGATATGCTTTCATGAGCTTCACCTCTTCCTCCCTTTCTCACCTCATGTCCTTGAGCCCAAACATCCCTACAAACATTCAACTGAGTAAATAACTGTTTCCTCTCCCTCTAACAATGGGAGCATTATTCCCACTAATATGGTGGCCAGGCACACCAGGCTGCTCCTGGAGGATACAGGAAGCAGAAGTGCCTCACCTCAACACCACAAAAGGCTTCCTTTAAACACCTCCTCACTTGTGGCAAGGCCCAGCTTCCTTCTCCAAAAGTGCAGAGGAGGACAGCCTCCCCTGGGGATCAGCAGCAGCAAAGAAGTCTCTGAGAGTGGCTGGGCCATCTGGATCGTCTGCATTGGCTCCATCCCTGCCAGTGGCAGAAGCCCCTGGTGCAAGTGGGCATGTGAGGTATGAGGAAAGGACAACTGCAGAAGGGAACAGATCCCATCACCTACATGGAGCAGGAGGAGGAGGAGGCCAGTGGCTGCCTTGCATCATATGTGCTGTGTGCATGGCTGTCACTTGTGGCACATTCCTGCAGGAGTATTTCTGAGCAGCAGTGCTGCACTCCTAGGAGCCTTTCCAGGACACAAAGGGGACAAGGGACAAGAAAGCTGGAGATGGACATTTTACAAAGACACGGTGATAGGACAAAGGAGAATGTCTTTAAACTGAAAGAGGGTAGGTTTAGATTAGATATAAGGAAGACATTCTTCACTTTGAGAGTGGCAAGTCCCTGGAACAGGCTTGCCCAAGGAAGTTGCAGAGGGCCAAATCCTGGAAATGTTTAAAGTCAGGCTGAATGGCACTTTGAACAACCTGGTCTGGTGGGAGCTTTCCTGAGCACAGCAAGAGTGTTGAAACTAGATGATCTTTAGATCCCTTCCAATACAAACAATTCTGTGATTCTTTGAGACTTGGGGAACTTGATCGGAGAAGCAGAACCACCAGGATGGGGTGGGGTAGGGCTTGGAAAATGAACTGTGCAGGTGAGTCCAAACATTTGGGGAAAAAAAGCAGGAAAATTAGTGCAATGATGCCCACAGCTGCTGTTGATAAAATGTGCCCATGACCAGCCAAGTGACAGGACAGAGGTGGCAGCATACCTGTGGGAAAAAGATGAAACAGTTGATCGTGGTTGTGCACACAAAGATGCCTCCAGAGGTAAAACCAAACAGCAAATTGTGCCAAGTATGGAAGAAACGGTGAATTAAGCAGGTGGTGCCAGCAGCCAGGAAAACAAGGCTGACCCCGACGATGAGTGTCAAGGACTGGTTGACCGGTGAGGAGCTGACATTGTTGGTCAGACCAGCCAAGTAGGTCCCATATAGCAGGAGGATACTCTGGAAGCAGAAAAAAATATTTTGAGAGTATGAAAAATTACAGCCTGATGGTGTCAACCCCCACCTTGCACCAAGCCTCGTGAGCTCAGATACACTCAGTGCAATTGTAATTAATGCTCTTTGATCTATAATGCAGGCCTTGAACATATGGTGGTGATGCTGCGGCAAATGCCCAGCATGGTGCTGAAAGTCAGGAGTGGGGCTGGGTACACAGGGCAGGAGTGAGGGCACTGGTGGGCACAGGGGGCCCCAACCAAATGGCATGAAGAGTCAGGAGTCAGAGGTCAGCAGGTGCTGCCACAGAGCAGGGGATGGCTAGGAGAAATTGTGAAAGCTGCCCCTTGGGCAGCATGGAGCAGGAGAAGAAAAGGCAAACAGACAGGAGGCAGTGGTCCCTGCACGGATGCAGCAGTGGGTGTCATAAAGGCCCAACAGCATACCTCTGAAGGAGCAGGAAAGAATTCCAGAAGGAATTCAACAAAGAAGGCAAGGAGAAATGGAGGTTTAGACTGGAGGGAAGAGGATGTACTTGGTGCTTCTTTAAATAGCAATAATTCAGGAAACTACCAGGTACAATTATTTTCCCTTCCCTTTGCTGTTTCCTGACTCCAGCAGCAGGGAAGGGCACTACAGAAGTGGTCTGTACACAGAAGCTCTCCCTCCCCTTGAGCAGAGCAGTTGGTTCAGAGAAGGCTGTCTCACCACCCTGCTCCTCAATGGTCTCATGCACATATTTTTATTTTTCCAGGGTGCTCAGGATAGAACTACCCAGCAATTTAAGCCTCTCCTTCTCTAGTGACACTAGCAGGAAACACCAAGTATTTTTTGCCTGCTTTCATAGAGCTGAGCATGGTCTGCCTTTAGGATCATTTGGAAATACCATCAAACAAAGTCCCAGCTCCTGCAAGACCTGGAATACACGGAATATGACCTACATTAATCCTGTGCTACCCGGTAAGTGTCAGCCTTTTATTAAGAGTCATTATTTGGGCATCAAGAAATGATTTGTGACTTGAGGCAGGTATTTTTTAGAGCCTTCTGAACCCCTTTGTGCTGTGGCTGGTTGATGACTGTGATGGCCACTGCTGGGGTTAAGGTCTGGAGGGACACAAGCAAGAGAGGTTCATGTGCAGATCTCTGGTGTGACTCCCAACTTCAGAGCAGCATAAAGTCTCAGGGTGATGTTCTAAGAGTGAAACCTGCCTTGCTGGGAACAAGGCTGGCGCCTGACCCTGCTTTGCAGAAACTGTACTGGATCACAACCACGTCCACCATGAGGCACCTCCAAACAGCCTGAAGGCAAGTCAACCCCTAATCCCTGAGCAGGAAAAAAAGCACCAAAGCCCCATTTAAATTCATACATCTATGTGGGACAGAAAACAGCACTGCCATCTCATAAACTAGGACATTCAATAAGCACAGGAATAAGAGGCCTGTTTGTTTGCTTGTTTGTTTTGAACTTCAGCAGAGGACTTTGCTCCTAATTCCAGGCATGTCCTTGGCAAGTTGTTTCTATTCACTGCTCTGTGCCAGTAAAACCATGATAGTACACTGTCTTCCCAAAGGGCTGAGCACATTAGTGCTGTGGATGCTAAGGAGTGCTATGTACACAGAGATAAAGCCTACTCTCACGTTAGTGTAAATCCAGACTAACTCCAGAGAAACCACCAAGGAAGTACTCCATGACCGCCAGTAAGTAGGAAGGAACAGGGCCAGATTCAATTTAACATTAAAAAGATTACCTGGAACTGATAATGGGGATGTTTTATTTCCAAAAGGATTTCGTAAGGGTTGTAGGCAGAGACATTACCTCTCTAAACCCCAACACAAATTGCAGACAAAAATCAGAGGTGGAGACACAGCACTGAAAGCCCAGGTAATGCCTATATTACCTAACACCAAAGGACTTTTAAGGACAGTCCAGATTAGAATCCTTGAAATTAAGTGTAGAAGGACTTTTCTATCTTGTGAGGTCCCTTTCTGCTCTGTCTACTATTATTCTGGGTAGATGGTCAGTGAGTATTACATTACAGGCAACCACAAAGGAAGTGCCTGTACTGCACCAAGATTAAGCCATTCCCAAAAAAAGGTTGTGAAATCACAAACTTCATCAACATCAGCTTTCTGAAATGTGTCCAGCCTCTGTCATACCAGATACACATGAGACCGCAGGTAATTACAGTGATAATTATACTGACATAGTTACATCAGTCTTAACTAATACTGCTGGAAAAAGACTGGCCATGTACAGAGATTGACCAGTGAAAGTGCACCTCAGAAGTATAATTAACCTGATAAGCATCCTGTAAAGGGGGAACCAAGCACTTGTCATCAACACGTCCTTAGTTTGAAGTCACAGGATTCAGGGGCAGAGCCCACCTGGTGCATCTTGGCAGTGGCCATTCACTGGAGCCTTTAGGGAAGGAGTGTGATATAAAGAACAAGATGTCAGTTTCAGGAAGTGGGATGGATGAAGCTCAGGGGGTTCCTGAGAGAGATCTAGAGAGACTGTATGTGCACATAAAGGAGATGGTGAGGCAAGGAGAAAGCAGCTAGCAGGGCTCTCACAGTTCCCAAGACGGGAAGGGCTGGAAAGAGAATGAAAAGGAGTAGCTGGGATCTGCAATGGGCATGTAGTAGTGAAATGACAAATGCTGTGAAACAGTTCAGGCTGAAAGAAAGGGAGGAGGTGAGATAAAATGCAAGAAGCAGTCAAGAGGTTACATACCTTAAACCCTAAAATGAGAACAAGCCAAAGATCGGAATAGAGCGATGCACAGGACTGGACCCGGCTCACGGAGCATGTCATGCCTTTCTCTGTTGCCTACAAGGCAAAGGAAAGGCAGAAGTGAAGGCTGCAGCCTGGCAGATGGAAAGATGCATCTGGTCTCTGTAAATTTCTGAAAGGAGAGGTCAAAGCTGGTGCTACCAAGTGCAGAGGCTAAAAATGAGAATATTTTGGCATTCTGCTGCCAACAGGGCTAGTTAAACTAGTGCTTCTCTAAAGCAGACACCTAGAATCTCTCCTGTGTCATGCACGTGATCTGCACAGACCTGGAAATTTTGCAGTAGACTCTCACCTCTGTAATAGACCAGACATAAACCAAATTCAGAGTGCCCAGAAGGTTTTCTGCCTCGTTTTTCTCTCTGTTTATCAAAGACCACCTCCAAATGCCTGGCCATCCATCAACTCTGTTCACAGAGCTCAGACAGGACACAGCAAAAACCTGCACCACCCCTCCTCATCCTTTTACCCTCAGTGAGACGCTGAGACTTCGGAAGCACTGGACTGGATCAGAGAACACCCATGTCAAGAGCAAGACAGTGTCAGCCAGCAACAATGCTGCCACCATCGCCAGCAACTGCAGGTCTTTGATAATCTGCAAACACGCAAGAAGTAACAGTTACTACGGGGAACAAATGGACACCAATAACCTCCATCCCCCTTGGGTCCCTTTCTGTTGTTTCTTTCAAGTGACACGTCCATCCTACTACTTCACACAGAGAGGTGTCTAGCACCTACATTTGAGTTGGTCACAAGATCCCTGTCTTCAACTCCCAAATTCTTGGAGACTTAATCAGGCTTGAAGTTAGGTATAAGCCCTGCCTGGTGGTGTGGATAGCAGGTAAATGCTTTGACAGAAAACAGTTCTTCCAAAACAATACTATCATCCCTTATGACTGTATCACCAGAGGAGACATAAAGGGCAGAGAAAAACACCTGGTAGGACCATCATTTTGCAAGTTTAACACAGATCCCTGTGAAACAGGAGCCCTTGCTGGTACCCAGTTCCCTTGCAAACCTCTTGTCCCATCTTTCATCTGAGACCTACTTTTTTCACTGCTGGAAAGTGACCACTGAAAGTTGTAAGTGCACACTTTTGTGCATGAATCTCCCATTTCCCACCCAGTTGCTGAATACTCATCCTTAAGTACTGTAGAGGAATACCCAGCACACCCTTCCTGCCTTCAAGAACAGATTGAATCCATCTGGGGATGGCCTCACATAGCATGCTTTTGAGGACACTTGGTTTATTTTCATCCCACAAAAACAACCAGCCTGAACCTGAACCTGAACACAAACACTGGTGTGTAGTGTAATGAAGGTGTGTGGCCAATGTAAAATGAAAACATTGCTCAGTGATGGGGCTGGGACTCCACTGGGGAAGAGGCAGTCTTGCAGGGCACCCACTTACCTGTAGAGTAGAAAAGCTCCTGCCTCACTCTGCAGGAATAAATGAAGGGCCCATGCCCAGCCAAGTGTGAAACTAGACCTGTGATTGTGGCATCCATCCCTGTCTGTGCCAGTTTTATCTGCTATTCCACATTGTGTTGGGACTTGCTGGTGTTTGACCTCCATGGAAAGTCTGCCACCCTCCCGTCCCACCTAAGATGCTGGGTACTCACCACACGCTTGTCTGGCACTCGCTGAGTGAACACCTTGTAAAGCCTCCAGCTCTTCCCCAGGACAGGGCCAAACACCAGGGAAGTTCCCACACATAGCAGGCACAGCCTCACCTGCCAGGGGGTCAGAGAGAGGGGGAAAGCTACAGCTGGGCTGTGGCTTTCACATACACAAAGGGCAACCAGACATTTTCTGTCTGAATGGCCTTTGCTGTTTTGCAAACCACATCTGATGAGGCTGTGGGTAAGTTTTATAGCTGCAGAACAGATCTTCATCAAAATGCTCACCTGAATAAGCTTCTCCATTGAGTCTCCAGATGGCAAGCTCTGCTCCTGAATCCCAAAGAGGTAAGCACTTGTGTAAGTTAAGCTACTGCCCAGCAGCGTCACAATGTTGAGATTGGGGCTGGACATCTTCACAATCCTCCAGGAAACAAAGCAGGGAATTTTGTGACAGTTACTGAATATCATGACTGGCAGCACAGGGGTGAGGGCCCTTACAGGGATGATGGCGGTCACAAGGGATGCTGACACACTGTCCACCCCCAGCCTGTGCTGTTCACTGCTGCTCCAAAAGTTCAGCCATTACTCCATGGTCCCATTCTCTCCCCTTTCTTGCTGGAGTGCTTCACAATCCTCCAAGTATTCATTCAGCCCTATGCCAACACTTCTGCTGCAGAGGGGCAGAGGTGGAAAACCACACCAACACAGCCCAGGGTGACAGTCTCCAGCAGTAAGCTTTGGGTACAAGAGCTACATGTGCTCCCAGGAACACGCCCTTCCCACTGCTCCCTCCTCTGAGAAGATACCTTCACAATCAGCACAGTCTCAACTTCAGGAAGCTGCCAGCAATGTTCAGGTTACAGTCTCCCCTCTGTAATTTCACCTCATCACTCATAATCCTGTAACTGTATTCAGGGAGGGGAGAATCAACCCACTGATCTCTCATGACCTGCCACCCTTGCCCAGCAAGGCCATCCAGTGAAAACTGTACCTCCGGCCATCCCCCCAATAGCTCTGCCCCTTTGACCTGCGACCAAGTCATTACTTTTCTCTCTCCTTGAGCTCCTTCCTGGCTTGCTGTCTTGTAGTCACAAAGCCTGGGGCTCAACCTCTCTCCCTTCCTGCCTTCCTCACCATGTCTTAGACCTTGGAGAAAGATGTTCACCAGCTTATGCTCTCAGCTGCAGCTGAGAAAGGTTTCCTCTGCCCTCCCAGGTTCAGGAGGTTGACCAGTATTTATTTAGTGCAGAGCAAATAAATAACAACATTCATTACAGTACATTCTGAGAATATCAATTCAAGTGGCCACGGAACACAATACCACTCAGTAAATGAAGTGCTTCGGACTGGGATGTATTTGGGATGCAGGTCATGCAGCTGCTGCAGCACAGCAGGCACAGGGCTCTCAACACAAACCCTTATAACCCTCCTGATTGCACATTGGTTGTCATGAATATTAAATTCCTTAAAGCCACAAGAGAAGTCAAACAACATCAGTCCAAGATGCACTCAAATGTACACCTCTGTGCCAAACAACGGCACATGGAGAGCAAAGGCTTTGCCAGACGAAGTCTGCAAGAGGGATGTATCCCTGGATGAGGAAGCAGTTGAGACACTGAGGAACCGATGACACTGAGGAAAAGGTGGCAAAGAGGCAGCAAAGACATCCAGAATTGCTGAGGATGGCTCAGCACTAGCTGAGACAGGTTGATCTAAGAGGAACTGCCAAGCCTTCTTCTGGATTTATGCTGCCTTCAGGGGAGCAGGACTTTTTATCTCCTCTGTGCAGACTGAACAGCACCAAAAAAAAGTCTACACTTCACCACCAGCTTCTCTCACTGATGGACATCATGCTCCCACCAATATGAGTAACCATCAAGAACAAAAAGGGTTATCAGTATCTTCAAAGTATGAGTGGCCCAACAGCAGGAAGGACATGATGCACTGTGGGGAGTATGATGGCCTTGCTATGGAGCTGTGCTGCTCAGAGCAATGCTTTCAAGCACGTAAAGCAGAAATGAGCTCTCTTTTTGCCCACTCCTGATGATGCATGATGAGATCATGCATCACTGTCTGTGCCAGAGGGCATCCATAGAGTCATAGAATCATTAAGATTGGAAAAGACCTCCAAGACCATCAAGTGCAACCTTCGACCAACTGTTACCATGAGAACTAAACCACAGCACTAAGTGCCACATCCAGTCTGAACACTTCCAGAGATGGTTACTCCAGCACTTCCCTGGGCAGCCTGTTCCAACGCTTGACAAACTTTTTAGTGAAAAATTTATTCCTGATGCCCAACCTGAACTTTCCCTGATGCATTTACTGTGGCCATTTCCTTTCATCCTGTCTACAGCTCCCTGCCTTGAGGAGGAAAGGAGCAGTCCAAACAGGACTGTCTACACCAGTGATCAAAACTCTGTGTGATGGAAAAAGTTGCAACATCCCTGGCATTACCCTTGCTTCCCCTATGCTGCTCCTTCAGCTTACACCCTCCTGATCATCAGCTGATCATCAGATCAGAGCTTGGTCCTGAAGGAGCCTGACTCTGCTACTCCAGCTCAGGGGACATTTCCCATGAGAAAAGGGATGCCCTTACCTGTTTTTCCTGAAGCGAATTATGAAGATGAGAAAGAAGAGTGCTAACAGGACTCCTCCAGTCAGGAATGTCCACACAACTCCCAGGAGACCAGCAGAGAAGGATGGGGAACTCTTCATACTGTGGTCAAAAGACGTCTGCAGGAAGCAAACGGGATAATGAAGATGAGGACATTGCTGGGGCTCTTAGCAAAGGAGGTCCCTACTCCAGCATGATCACTCCCACAGTTATCCTGGTCAGTCACAAACCACAGCTCCCAGTAAGAAGACACTCCAGCACCAGACCAAGTCCTGCAGATAGGGCCACTGAGATGTATATGGATAGGATGTCTGCTCTGTCACTTGCTGAGTGCTCAGGAGGACATGGCAGTCCAAGAGGCTTCTTCTTATGGCCAGCTAGCCAAACCCATAATGAAACTGCACAAGTGATTCATAAACCTCAGGCAGTTGGCCTCTGGGACATGGGAAAAATTACACTGGTTCCCCTCTGTCTTCTGGAAAGAAATCTTTGGAGAAAGGCCCCATGGTGTTCCAATTGGTATTCACACTTCTTTAAAATGCTTCTTGGCTCCCACCCCTACCACTCTCTGCAGCAGACAACTGACCAGCTGGCAGACGTAACTGGGAGCCAGCAACAGAGCTGCCAGTCAGTGCAGGAGCACAGCAAAGGGAGTGTGACAGTGTTCTTCAGAGGTGGTGACACAACAAGCTGGAATCCACCCATCTCCCCACTGCCTGGAAATTAACTTGGTCCCAGGTAGACATCAGCTCAGAACTGGCAGGTATGATGGAGGCACCTCTCCCTATATACCTTATGGGTTTAAATCTCCATTTAAAAATATTCTCTGCTATCTCCTTATTAACATAAAATGGATAAAATGATCCTACACAAAATAAGAAACCTACTTCCGCTGCTGATCTAAAATTCTCCAGCATTTTTAACAGTGTGTGCATGTGTGGGTTACCAACTTCTTTTTTTCCATAAAGAAAACATCACTTTTATAAAAGTGCTGGCACATCCCCTTTAAGGGGGGTTTGAGCTGGGATCACACACCTCCTCATTAACTTCTTGGGTGCAGAGTCCTTTCTCAGGTATTCCTGCATCCAATTTCTATTGCAGAAGACTACTTTTGCTAGTAGTCTTCGCACTAGCAAAGACACTAGTATCTTTGGCACTGCCCCAAACTCCCAATTTTTACTTCAAGGTATGAGCTGTTTCTGCTTCCAACCTTGCTAGAAATAAATCTTCAGGCAGAAGAAAGGCATTAGTTTAGAGCCAATGTGTCACATCCCTCTTCCCCAGCCAGGCTTCATCTCCTCTGGCAGAGCAAGAACAACACACAGCTTGCAGAATTAAAGCCACCACATAATTCTTGAAACAAACACGTGTCACATGAGCACAGTTGATCTGCAGGCTCCTGGCAGCTCACATGCTGGTGCCATGCTGGTCACAGGGTAACTGGGAAAGGCAAACCCCTGCCTGGGAGAGACATCCAGCTGAGAGCTGCTGCTGGGATACAGGTCCATGCATATCTCAGCCTCGCTTTGCAGCAGCATGGAGGGATCCCTGGGGGAATACTCATCTACCTCCTGAAAACTGCTTCCCACTTCCTCTTCCCTCTTGCTATTCCCTGGGGAGTTCTTTAGCCACTCTGGAAAATGAAGATCACACCAGATGGTGAGATGACCAGCCAGGTCAGTCCCTTGCTTCCATCAGGGCTCTCTGTGTAAAAAACCCATCATTCTGCACAGATCGGGCCCATCCTGCCCCCTGCCTGGAGCTGACAGGACTGGTACAAGGCTGTAATGCCATTCTATATCTATGTCCTGCCTGCTTGAGCCCAAGGGTAATACCTGGCTTTTGCCACTGAGGTGAGCAGGGCAAACTCAGAATTCTGGGGCTTCTGCACTTCACTCCCAGATGTACCCACCAACAAAATCTTTTCACCTCCGGCTGTCAAAAGTATTACTGCACCCTATTCCCAGCAACCACCCAGCAATTAGAAATATCCCTATGATCTCCACCTTTTCTCTCCCACACACCTTTCCACATGACTATTTCCCTGGATGTTGATGCTACTTGAAGTTGATGGAGCACTTTGTTAGCTGCTGAGAGGAGTAAATCCTGGTCCTGGCAGTGGGACTATTAATTGTAAGCCAGCTGCCAGAGCCAGAACAGCCAAGCAGCTTACAGTCTCTTAAGTAAAGGCCACAGTTGTACAGGACATGATGGAGAGCCCAGTGGGCCAAGCCTTATGGCTCCATCCAGCAGCCTCACATGGTGCCAGCTGCAGTTGAGTGCTTCCCAGTGTCATTTCTACCACCTTACTGATGAAGGGAGGAAGGTACCATTTATTATATATGATGAATTTAATGAAATCATGCTCTATTCATATTTGAAAAGCACTTTCAAGTTTTAGGGGTCAGGAAAAATCAAGGGCAGATGGGGTCATCTCAGGCCAATCCTGAGCAGCTGGCTGCCACATGGAGGGCTGCTTGACATGACTTAGCTGTCATGGATGCTTTCTCCTCTTCTGGATAACTGCTGGGTGTGTCTTGGAGGCCAACCAGGTGACAATGTGCTCCCTTCAGCTGGACTGGGATTGCATGGCAGCTGCAACCCCCTCTTTATCCCTCCCCCAAATCTACTTCTGCAGAGCAAACCTCATGCCCCGAGCACCGTCCTGCATCCATACATTCCATTGCATCCATACATACCACTGTCACAGTGCAGAGCTCCTGCAGCACCTGCTGCTGCTGCTCCTGGCTGCCAAAACTGGAGCTGCCATCACAGAGCTCAGAGCAGTTGAATCCCGGCTCCATAGCACATCCTCAGCCGTCATCTAGCCATACCTTTGCCCTGCTGGAAGGATGAGCATTGGCTTTCTCCAGCGAGAAGAAACTTTTGGCACACACCACATCCCCCCTGTCAGCAGGGAAGGGTCTGAGGATAACCCAGGGCTGAGCTTACCCAAAGTGATGTGATGCACAACCAGAGCCAGGATAGGGAATGACCCCTGGTAGTGTCCCTCAAGGTGTCCTCTGCAGTGAGGAGAGTCAGCTCAGGACCTGGGCTTCCACGGAGCACGGTGCTACACCACCCTGCAAAACAACACCTGTGGAGGATGACAGTGGCCCCCAGCCCCTAAATCCCAGCTGGGAGCTCAAATGAGGTGCTCTGCTGGTACAAGAAGGAGCATGGCACCCTGAACCCACTGCAACTTTCCTTCGCCAATGCATTTTCCTGCACTGGAACAATTTCAGGGTCATTTTGCAAGTACCATCCTTGTGCTGGCAGTGACTGCTGGTTTCATGGAACATCCATTTTTTCCACCAAAGAACCAGCGAGTGAAAACAACAACAGCAACAAGTGTTGCCAGTGCTTAACAGGACCTACACCCAGGTCTGGGCGAGCCTTGGCTGACTTGGCCCGGGGTGCAGCCTGGCTACCTGAAGAGCTGGCTCTTTATTAAGATTTAAAAGCCTGACACATCTGTGCTCCCCATCCCTCTCAGTGCTCTGGCTGCCAGGTACTATCCCTGCCTGCTCCTGCTCCCTTTGCACCACCTTTGCCTCTGTTCCCCCTTTCATTTCTCTTTTTGGTGTGGATTTTAATAGGTCTCATTATCACTTTAGACATGAGGTCATACTTATCCTCAAGCATCCTTACTCAATTACCATTGTCACCAGGTTTAATTAGCTCCCAGTGCACAACCATAAGCAAATTTCCTGCTGTTAGCAGCTGGGGAGGAGGCACAATATCTCGCTCTCTATTTGCTCCTAACAACAGGTGGGAGGAAAAAAATTATTCCTATCATGATCCTTGGGGCTGCTCCCTAGCTGAACATCCCCCGTGCCTGGCTGATGCTCCATCCTTCCCTGTCACTACTCCTGACTGACACTTTGATGCTCTCTCCTTCCAAGTCCTTTCTTTGGATAAACTCCTATCACTGTGCAAGCAAAGAAAGAGTAAATTAAAAATAAGCATGGTCACCAGGACCTGGTCTGAAACCTGATGCTTGTCACAAGGCATAATTGGGGTTCAAATGCCAGAAAAGCTACAGATGTTGTTCTCAGCTTGAGTGTAGACTGATTTTTTAGCTTTAGAGTAGTTGCTTATAAGTCCCAGGGCAAGCACATCACCGTGAGTGGGCTACTTGTCCAAAATTATTAGACCCACCTCTGAAGCAACAACCCCAGCTCTCCTGCTGGCAGAAGCCTTTGTGTACTGTAGGTTCAGGAACTGATCTGCCCCTGCCAAAACTTCCCCCAGTGTGAGATCAGCTTGCTGTGCTCTACAACCACAGTATCACACATCAGCCAGACTGAAGATTTTATACACATGGTGTGTAAGGATATGGTTTTCAAGAGTGCTGAAGCTACCCAGCTCCATCAAGCTTCCTCCTCTCTAGCTTGTAGCAAACCATGGTGGTGTTGCCCCTCTCCAGCCAGATCATCCTCTGGGAGTTTTCATGCCCCCCATAGCTCAGGCTGAGTGACTGGAAAAGATCCATAGCTGCAGAAGATATCTAGCTGCTGCAGTGAATGCTAGGATTGCTACAATGCTGGAAGTGCTGGAAGTGGCAAGGAGGAGACAGGCTCCAGCTGAACAATTCAGAGACCAATGGACAGGATAGAGGGACTGGGTGGGGATGGGGGTAGGAAAGGGACACTGAACTTTTGATGCTAAGAAAATCTGAAGGTGAGCATCACACAGCCTCCAAGGGGCTCAGCTCCTCCCCACGCCCTCAGGTGGGTTTAAAGACAAAAACCCCTGTAATTCCTTGCAACCTTCTGCCATGTCAGAGGGGGAACACATCTGGCAGGTGGACCACTACCAAGGCTGGCATGAGGCCAGTAGGCACAGTCTTCCTGTGGCTCGTAAATGGAGATGTTACCAGGAGCTCTAGTTCAGCCTTTATCCACCAGGGAGGCCACCCCTTGGAGGAGGGCAGAAACCCCTCGGGGGTCTTCCCAGCCCCCACCCCTGCATTCTGCAAACAGCTCCCACACAATGTTGATAACAAGCCGAGGCCAATTAGTGTTCATTAGTATGCAACAAAGCAAGCACCAGTGCAGCTATTGCTGAAAGGCAACAGGCATTTTCAGTCCAGCTCCTGCCTCTTGTGAGAGCTGGCAGGAATGCTTCTCTGTAGCCTGGAGAGGATTCAAAAGGGACCAGCACTTTGGGGGGGTCACTGACCTTCAGAGGGAGGCCTGGCAATCATTGTCACGATAGCAACACAGGTAAAACCCCACATCCTTAAATGTAAGGGTCTGTTGAGAACAGAGATGTGGTGTTTGGGTTTTTAGGGGTGTTTTTAAGACCAAAATGCCAACAATTCTGATAGATCAATTCCACTCCAGAATCACAGAATTGGGTTGGAATGACTTCAACAGCTCTGCTTGCTTTGCTTTCCCCTTGCTGCTCTTCGTCTCTGTGGCCTTGTACCTGCCAGCTGTCTGGGACATGGTGAAGAGTATTTGGCCAGAGAGGAGCATCAGCTTGCATGTGGACATAATCCAAAAAGCAAAAAGTCGATAGGAAACAAGTGACTGGACCACGTGAAAAATATTGGCACCACCATCTTCTAAGATAAAAGGGAAGCATTGGCTGTTAAAACCAATATTTGTATAAAAGCAATTTGTGGTCATCTCAATGGTTAATCTCCAGGCCTGGAAAACCTGTTTCCTTAGATCTATTGAGACCCAGGAATACTTAGTATAAGATCATTTAGGTTGGAAAAGAGCTCTTAGATCATTAAGTCCAACAATTAACCCAGAACTACCAACCCCTCCACTAAATCATGTCCTTAAGCATCACATCTACATGTTTGCTGAACACTTCCAGGGATAGATACAGAATCATAGAATCTCTAAGTCTGGAAAACAACTCCACGATCCCTGAATTCAATATCTAACAATGCTGAGTAACTGCAGACTAGCATGCAAATAGCCCTCAAAATAGATGCAATTAATGTCATCTAAATGCACCTCTTGACTCTTGTCAAAGTTTCTTCTTCCCTTTCAAAACGTTTCTTTTGGAACAAAAAATAGGAAAAAACCCTTCAAAGAAACTGAAAAGTTGGCACACCAAGTATAGACTCAGAGCAGGCAGAATGAACTTTTCACCCCAACAGGTTCATTTTGATGTAGTGTCGAAAGAGAGGCTTCTTCCAAAAGGTGACATCACTCCTCGGTGAATCAAAAGTTGGAAAACCGAAGATGTCAAATCATAGACAACAGAACAATCACATTCAGAAATTTACCAGTCTTCATGAGCTCTGCCATCCTGTCTGGTCACACCAGCTCTGATAGAGAAATCTGCAAGGAGCACATCTGGAGAAACATCTGCTCAGAAGAACTTTTGGGAAGGTGGCTGTATGGCCAGAGGCAAAGAAAAACAGCTGGGTAGAAGGAGCAATGTGCAAACGGCAGAGCCATTCCTGCTGCCTCTGGACGGGAACAGGAGACTCCGGTCTGGTGCTACCAGTCCTGGTGGGAGATGGAGCTCTGCTGGTGTGGAGCAGCCTTGGCTGACAGGATGCTGCACACCAACAGCAGGAAATCATCCAGATAACTGTTCCAGCAATATGAACACCGCAGGATGGGATTTTACAATTCAGATATCTGGCACTTCTGAGACAGGCTCTTGCTTTTTCCTTCTGCTCTTCTTGTTTCACCTGAGAAACCTGCAATATTGCTGCCCCTAAGGTGAACAAAAAACATCACAAGCCAGACTTACTGCAACACCCCCTGTGATGAAGCTACTTAAAAACTGCGATTTAAAACACATAGCATATCTGAAGATGATTTTTAATTTATATTTAAAACTTCAGCACCTACATTTTCATGCTTTCCCTTGCAAACACAAAAGGAAAAAGAAAGAAAACCAAGAAACCCTGCTTATCACGTCATCTTAAAACCTGAGTTACAAAGGCTCAATCCCCAAGAACATTGGGGAGCTACAAAGTTGTCACCCTTCTTCTCAGCAACTATCCTGACCAGGAGTTGCAGGACCTGCTGTACACAAAGGAGGGAGATGCAGGACAAGATGCTTCTAACTCTGCACGCATGGGGAGCTTGCTGTGTGACTGAAACCTGAAATTTTGTGTTGACTGAAACTAGGTGTGATTTCCAAGCCTCCTACCATTTTGGAAAGCATGTCCCAATATCATGAAGGCAATAACTTCTGAATGTTGATCTTACTGCTTGTCTGTCCAGTGTAGCTGTCTCATCCTCAGGGAGGATGGCTTGAAGTTGGCACATTTAGCTCTGCCTCTATACTTTCTAACTTTGTAAGTACAGGTTGAATACCCACATGGCTTTTTTCTGTGGTTTACAGTTTGAATTAAAGAAACCTCCATGAAAAAAACAAAAAACAAAATAAACAAACCACATAACTTTTTTTGAACTACCGCACAGTCCTTTGAGGAGCTGTGTCACATTTCTCACACTAAGGAGCTGATAAGGCTTTTAACTCTATAACTGTATAATTGCTATACAATGATAGGCATGTGAAAAACAGACAGAATAGACTGAAGATGCTCAAAGGAAGGAAAATTAGGAGGGAATACCAAGAGGCAGAGGGAGCATGCCACAGATGAGGCCAATATGACGAGAGCTGATGCGGAGGTAAATCAAATCCTTGGAGCAGGAACAACTGCCACCCGAAGATCTGAGCCCTCCCTCATGTCTAGCACATGGATGAAAAGCCTCCTCCAAGTAGCTGGGAGTCCAGGGGTCGGGATCCCACCACTCCTTGTGCTGAGCTCATCCCTGCTTGGGCAGGTGGCCTGGCAGGCTCCTCACACAGAGCCAAGTAACAGCAGGAAATAGCCAGAAAAGTCTTTACAGCTGAATTTTAGTGACCCCAGGTAGAAGCTCACTTCCTGCAGCCAGTGAGAGAAGCAGTGGGGTCTCTGTTGTGAGAGAGAAGCCTCACCACTTGAGGTCAAAGAGGGCACAGCTGCCTCCCCCAGAAACAGGCAGGAGACATACCCCAAGCACTGCTCTGAGAAGGAGCAGTGCTGCTCCCATGCCCTTTCCATGCACAAGCCTCTACCCACAGCCAGGGGCTGGGGTGCATAACGCCCCAGCAGCTGTGGTGCATGGACAGAAAGGACACACAGGCTTTTCACCACTTTGGGAAAAATCCTGGGTTTCCATTACTCTGTAACAACTTCATCAATCATTTAATTTATTACTGAGAGACCACACCTGTAGGTGTTGTTCTGTCTCCATGGGACAACCTCCTTGCTTGTTCCCAAGCCCTGGGTCAGGAAAGGCTCCCTCCCATGTGCTGGGCATGTGGCAGATGACCAGAAAGTGGGATAGCAGGGGCTGCCTCTCCAGAAACACACAGCCAATTTCATGCTGCACTGCACCTTCACCATGAAAAGGCAGAAGTAGCCAGAGCTACAGGGCCAAACTGCGTGGCCACTATATCCCATGCCCACAGAAACACAGCTCCTGCCTGCCGCATTGCCAGGCACAGCTGAAGAGATGTTGGTTGTGTGCAAATATTCCCAAGCATCTGCTTCACAATTTGCCCTGGTAGTTGCTGCAGACAAACAAACCACAAGGCCCCCTTGTCTGTCAGGCTGGTTAATCCTGAATCCCTCCTATGGGTCACACCCACATCCCTGCCCCAGAGAGGCTGGCACCTTGACACAGGACAAGGAGGCTGCAGGACTCCACTGTGGCTGTGTGACACATATTTTTCCACTAGGACGCTGATTCAAGGCGTTGTGACTGGCGCAGCATTACCAAGTCCCAGGGCTCTGCACCCATTCCTGGTGCCTCTGTTGCCTTTATACTTGCTCCCATGCATTCACACGCATGATTTGCCTCAGAAAGCTGTCTTTTCCCAGGCCACTCCCACCAAATACTTCTACTTTCTCCTTTCGGCATGTGCCCCAATATGCTGCTCTGAGGCACAGCTCAGCCTTCAGCACCACTGATGGAGGCTCCAACATCCCTTCCTTCCATCAGCACCCTCTGCCTTCAGCCCAACAAACAGGAACATGCTAAACAGCCTTACAGGAAGGTGTAGCCAGGAATTTTCTTCTGTCTTAACTGTACCATCTTTAGAGAGCCACCATGAATACGAGGTAAAAAATCCTGATGACTTAAAATTTTGATTTACAAGGGAGATCTACCTTGTGGTTGTGGTGTGTATGACTTAAATAAAAGCAGAAGCTCACCCCCACTGAAGCTGTTTGCTGCCAAGCTATCAAATGCAGGAGAGGAAGAGACCTCAGAAGGAATATTTCCATAAAATTGTGTTTCACATTAAGCAAATGCCTTCAAAAGTTGTCCCTTTCCAGAGCTGGCAGAAAGCTTCAGCTGCTCCTTCATGCAATCAGACACCATCCCCTCACCAGCACACCCGTGTTTTCACCAACAGCACTAGGATGGCCAGGCTGCAAAGCCACACAGCCCCAAGCATGGGGAGAGCTTCTAGTCCCAACAAGGTCAGCATGTTTGTTCTCCAATTAACTTTTTTCTTTAAAAGTTGGCAGGATTTTAGAAATCAAGTGACACATTTGGCCCTTAAAGAGGCAGGAAAACAGAGTACTACATCTCTTTCACTTTACTCCTGATGACGGAACAGCAGGGAATATTTTCCCCTAAGAGACAGATTTGACTTAAGGCTCTGGAAGCCAGAGATGTCCACAGCCCTTTGGCTCCCCTCCCGAGTACCACAGGCTGCCAAATTGCACACAGTGCTGCCCTGGTCAGGCTTCTAGTCTCTCTGCTGGGCAAAAGAAGACCCCCGAGGGCAGGGCCACAATAAAGTTTCTATAAGGTCAGCCAGCCTGCCTCACTGCAGATGGCGATGAGGCTTGCTCAGGGGTGGAGGGGGGCAGCTCTGAAACTGGAGGCACAACAAACCCATGTGGAAAGTGCTACTTTTAAACTGTGTCAGCACAAGTTCCGCAGCAAGAGCGCAGCATGCACTGCCCCGGCACCAGGTGTGTGAGGGGATGTGGCAGCTGCCCAAGGCTGCATTAGAAATGCCAGCTGCAACTCAACACTGGTAGCTCCCGGCTACCCAGGATCTGGTTCCCTTAGCCTCCTCCCTGCCCCTCTGAGGATGCAGAGCACCTGTGGGGCAGCAGAAAATCCAGGTCTGGGTCCATGATCCACCCCTCCCTGAAAGGTGAACAAGTCCCTGGGAGTTGTGTCATGCTCAACTCTGGCTGTCAACGAGAAGCAAACAAGATGGGTCCTGGAGTGTTTCCGGCGGGGCGAGGGGGCCGGGGGGTGAATCTCACCCCTTAGAAGCACTGTGAATCCAGGGCACACGGGTCCCTCCCTCTTCCTCTCTACCCAACAGGTTGCTGCACTGTGGAGTGGGTTGCAACTTCTCCCCATTTTGAACTCCGAAAGGCGCACGGCTCCCTCAGGTAAGAGCAGTTTGGTTAGCACAAACTGACCTAGCGCTGCAGCATCGCATCTTTGCATCCTGCAAGGCAGCCCTTTCCCATTACTAGGTTCCAGCAGGCTCCCGCTCTCACAGGCGCCTTCCGAGGGCTGCTTGAAACCTTCGGGACAATGTTTTCTGGAGAGCTACGAAGCACCGGCCGAAGCCCGTCCCGTTTCGAGCTCAGGGGTACACTCCGGGAACAGCCAAGCCAGCGAAGGGCGAACGTGGAGCCCTGCATCCCCCAAAAGCGTGCCCAGAGCACGCCTCCGTGCTGCAGGACAGGAGCGTTCGGGGGCTGCCAGCACATTCCGCGGCCTCGCCGCGCTGGGGTCCGGCCGGCTGCACCCGCGGTACGCCGCAGGCTGTGGAGAAAGATGCAGGGGAGCAAAACCACCAAAGCGAACAGCGCCAGGGCAGGAAAGCAACTTGGGGGGTAACCTGGGAGCCCTCGTCTCAGCCATCTCGCTCGCAGTCCCGACCACGGCTGCCGGCCCCTCTCTCCCCACACCGCGCCCGGCGGAGCCCCCGACCCACCTGCGGGGACAGCACCCGTACTCAGGATATCAACCTGCAGGAGCCTAGCAGGAGTGACGAGGCCGGGGCAGGAGCAGCCCCGCAGCCGCCGTGGGACGCGGAGCTCAGCACCACCGGCCGCCCCTCAGCGCCCCGGCCGGCCCGGCGGAGGCGGGCGGCGGGAGGAGCCCGAGCAGCCGCGCTCCTCCCTCAGGGGGGGAGGCGTCGGTGTCGCTCGCGGTCTGACCCGGGACAAAACTTTTCGGCAGCGGGGAAAAAGGCTAGGGGCGGGGGCTGTCCTGGCAGAGCTAAACCCCGTTTCAGGCCGGCACCTCCTCCGGACAAGGGCAGCATCGAACTCTTCCCAAAACACCCCCGGAGCCGGGAGAGCGGCACCCCCCGGCTGACCTGGCCCCGTCGCCGCAGCTCGAGCTTATCTCCAGCCCCTGTCCCACTGCTGCCGGCGGGATTCGCCGGCTGAAAACAGGCCGCCTCGCTTGGGTCCTCCTAGCAGCTGAGGCAGCACAAAGCCCCACGTCTGTGGCAAAACCGGCCCGAGAAGGTGAGTAAACGCGAGGGTGGCTAACCTCGTGCTCTGTGACCTGCTTGTGCTGCCCCATGGCTAGTGGTAGCCAGCATGACTACTGCAATAGGTATGCTTGTGCGAGCAGCACTCGGTGTCTTGTGGACAGACCCACCGTCACTCTCAGCATCCCCATGCTGGCCGTTTCCCGGTCTTGCCTCCCACAGTCCTGCAGCTCGCTCACATCAACTTCGTGCTCCCTCCCCTCAAGACATCCACTTCATTTTACTGGAAGTTTTCCCCAGCTCTGAAAGCCAAAAGCTCTGCTCCAGTACCGTAATTTCTCTCCCAGCCTGCAGCGAAGTGCCACGTACTGCTGGAAAGAGCTCTTTGCAGACAGGTGTTAGGCTGTGCAAGTTTTCTCTCTTTACACCATTCTGTTTACTTCATTTACTCAACTCTGCTAGGCCTTGGCATGAACAATACTAATTTTTCACCCTGCCCATTTCCAGACCTGTAGAGCCATGACCAGGGGCAGCTGTGGTCTGAATGGGAGCACAGGGGTTTGCACAGCACTGTTGGTCATGCTGTGCCACACAGCACCACTGGCAACAAACAGTGTCTTGTTACATCCCAAGCCTGGTAAAAGCATCCAGCTTGCAGTCTCTGGTTCTGGCAGCAGCTCCCACTCCCCTTTAATAGATTTGACTGATATCACAGAGGCCTCCTCTGAGGTGAAACAGAGGCACATACCTTGCCCAGGGAGTCTAACACCACCCTCCAGAAAGTGTTTTCTAGTCTAGTCTAGTCTAGTCTTTTCATGGGCCATGAAAGCTCAGTGGGGCTGAGTCACATCCAGAGCAGGTGAAGGAGGTTGGAGCCTTGTTACTGCCACGTACAAAGTAAAATGAAAAAGCTCCTTGGAATGCCTTGGGAGACCAAGGTCCAGTGAATTAAAAGATAGAGACCATGGATTAATTCTAAATTTTGGCACTGAAAGCAGCCCTTCAATTTGCAGAGGTACAGATTATCTGCAGCTTACAGTGGCTATAATGAAGGTCCCCGTTTCAGTATCTCTGGAAATCTGTTCTCTTTTAAATGCAGGTTCTTAGACTGAACCTAACAATCTGGTCTCCAGCTCCATAAAGCCAGGACCATAAGTAAAAACATCCCTCAGCAAAGTGAGGGGAGAGGAGTGAGAAACTGACTGCTCACATAGAAGCAGGAGTGAAGTGCCTTTTTTCTGGTTCCTCCCAAAGCTAGCAGAGAGCACTGCTGTTGCCCCACTGATTCATGCTTATTACTAAGCACTTTGTAAATTGTGATGAGAATAGGCCACTTTGTGTGTGCTTCAGTTTTGCTCTTGGGTTTTGCTCTCAAAAAAAAAAAAAAGCTCTGTGGGAATGAAAATTCCTTGGCAACTGTTTCAGACGTGGATATGCATTGCATCTTATTCCTCACCCATCAGAAGTGGAACCACAACTTCATCCTAGTGAGCTCTGCAGTCCTACAAGAGCTGGGAAATCCTTCTGGGTGTCACTTGGCATTGTCAGAGAATGTGCAGTTGCAGCCAGGATGTTGGGGAGTCCAGGAAAAATGCCTCGGTGTTTTGTCTGGAGGCAGGAAAGTACCTGTTGCACTACAGGTATGCACCAAAGAATGATTTGTGCTACCAAACATGAAGGAATGGAGGTCTGCAGAGGCACAAGTGAGGGCAGAAAGCCCATAATTAAGGTGAGTTGTGTTACAAACTCTGCAGGGACAAGGCCCCTGTTGTACCAAAGGGTCCTGCTGTGCTTAAAGCACGGTCAGTAACCCCGTGTTGGGAACACATCACCCCATGCCAGAGAATAATGAGTCCAGCAGCAGCATGGTTCAGCCTGAGGCTGGGTCCTAGGAAGGGAAAGCAAAAGCTGAACTCATTTGAAACTGCCAGAGGAGGCAGGATGCAATTTTCTCCCTTTGTCTTCCATGTCTTTTCTCAGGCCTTGCTCTTTTTAAACATCCTGTTAAAGATTTGGATTGCAGAACTCCCTGGAGGGGTTCAGTATCCATTGCAACACTGCCTGATAAGAAGAATAACTCGCTCATGCCTTTTCACTGCTGCTCTGCCTCTTCATCCTTAGCACCTTGCTCATCCTGCATGGAGCTATTCATTTTGGAGGTCTGGTCCATATCATTTGCTCCAAGACATACACAACGGTTGGATACTTGTTTCAAGTTTACTGTTGAAAAAAGAGGGGATTTTTGTGGACTGAGAACCCTCCCCCCCCACATTCCCCCCCCCAACCCCGCTTGCCAGTCATTAGCAATAACACTTCTCTTCTGGAGTATGACTCAGGGTTTTAGTGCATTTAACACTTATGCTTTGTCCATCCTCAACAGTTCACACCCAACCAGGGTGTCACACAGAACTATCGAAAATACCCTCTAACTGCACTTTTTGGTCATCTTCTAAACTCTTCTTAAGCAACTCATATTGCAGTCAAATTTCACTAGATTTGTCCCAAGTCTTTAGGATTAATTGCATTCGGTTTTTGGTTCATCTTGGGGAAAATTAGTGTCTTGGAAAAGCCAAATTCATATATGACTACCTATGATTGTCCTGACTTTGCTCAAGTCCATTACAACTGCTCAGCTACACTGTCTGTACCCATAATGACAAATCTAAAAGGGATATCGGGGTGGACACATCATCTGCTGGGAAATTATCCTCCAGCATACTTAGAAACTCTCATGAGACTTGACTGTGGCCTGTAGGCAATGTCCACAGATGTGTCCTAGAATTAAGTTATCTATGCAAACAGTTTTCTTTTCACACGTTGCAAATGAGCCTGTAGAGGGAGATTTGTGCTGAGCCTCGTTTGACGAGTCAGGTACACACAGGCTTGCACAGGGTGCTCCCTCTTTGGTTTTCCTGATCTACATAGTCTGCTCTGACTCGCTGCTGTAGAACTGGTAATGTCATTAGCAAGAAGCACCACCCTTCTCTGTTTCATGCACTTTCTCCTTTCTCAGCATGTGGCAGCCAGCAGTTGTAAAATTCCCTCTAAAAAACACATTGCCATACTTAGGCAATACTGGTTTTTTCCAATTCATTCTGAAAAGGGAAGCTTCTTCACATTTTCCTCTTACAAAGTTTCCTGTTTGGGAGTTTAAAAGCTGATTATTTTCTTATCACATACCCACCTAATCCATGGGTGTAAATTAAGTTTTACCTATTTGAAGGTTCATTAAAGCCATCCTGCCTTTTCCAGCCCATTTCCAGGCTATGAGGTTGGGCACTGGACTTTTGACAGGCAGCCATCCAGAGAACCCATCCACAAGAACTAGGGCAAAGTGCTCCAGTGAAGCCTCTCAGCAAACACCAGCCATTTCAACCATAGAAAGTTTCTATTATTTTCTCCAGCTCTGAGAAGCAGGACCTTGGATTTTTTCTACTTAGCTGAGATTTTCTGAAGGCTTCAACAATCCTTTGCTGTTCCCACACTATCCTGTTGGCTTTCTGACAAACAATCTTTTAACTTTCCAAACAATCTCTTCTCAACTCTTCTTCATTCCCCTTGACAGAAATTCCCCATTATAACCACTTACCTTGCTAAGGCAACTGGGAACAGGTGTGGATTATTCTTACACAAAAAACTGCCCTCAGGGAGGTTCCCACTGCTCACTCTGTTCCTCCCAATACATTCTGGAAGACTGTCCATTGAGATGATGAAATCTCTGCAAGGAGTAGTTAGCTGCAGCTGAGGACATGAGTATGAACTGGGTCACATTCCCTTTAATGCCCATTTTAAATGGCTCTGCTTTAAGATAACTTTGTAACTTACTCATATCACAGAAAATTTTGAGCCCAGTTAGGGCCTCTCCATCCAGAGCAAGTTAAAAAACCTTCCTTTGTAGTACAAGGCTCTGCATCTTCCCAGATTTGAAACAGTCTCTCCAAAAGATGATCATTGTATGGTTGACATGCACCCCACTATTTCTACAAGCCAAGATCTTAGGAGTGACCCAGGTGAAAAAAGAAATAGGAAAGAGTGGGGAAAACCAAAGGGACCAAGAATATGGTGGAAGCACCACGTGAAGAAAAGCGACATGTGACCCACATCCCCTTGTAGCAGAAGCTATAGCACTTTGAACTTGTCTAGAGCAGGAAGATCAGCTCCAGCGTGGTTTCCACCATGCTTAGAACTGCAGCTCACTCCCACCCATGAAAACCGGTTTGTTAGCAACACCCTGCTCATCCTGCCTGTCTCTTACGTGAAGTAAGGCTAATCCCAGAATCACCTGAAAGGGCCAGGTCAGAAAGTCACAGAGGGCTTGGGCTTGAGACATTACCTCCTTCAAGTTGCTGTTTGGCAGCTCCCTGTAAAAGTGGAGCCAGTGGTGGTCACTACTGGAAGAAAGGTTGGTCTGCTTCAACTCTCTCTAATCCTTTCTGCTCCACCCATGAGGCCAATCTGTGGGGTGTTAGAAACTCTCTGTGTGAAGACTTTGTGCATCCTGCCAGTAGCAATGCTGGATGGGGACCAGCTGGATGGAAAAAATCCTCAGTCAGTCCATCAGATGTGGGAGAAAGGCTGACAACCTTTTGTAAGCTAGTTTTACACATACTTTCTAATTATTGTTTTTTAGGGGGATAGCATCAAGGGGAAAACATGAGGTTATGAATTAGGCACTATGGCAAGGAAAAGGGAGCTAGGGTAGAGCTTCAGAGAAAGCAGCAGGGTGATCCTACACCGCAGTGTGTAGCCAAAGTGTGTGGGAATCAAGTGAGGCTGTGACCAAGCTTTCTGGTAGAGGAGGCACAAAGCAGCTGTCTGGCTGTGACAAACCAGGATGTTAATACAGATTTGGTCTTGGAACTCAGAGACAAATGGCCTCATATTTGATGACATCCTTTCCAAACAGGGCCATTGCTCCAAATGCCCCCCCATTCCTCTTTCTTCCCTCTGCTTTACATACTGAGCATGATGTTATAGGGTATTGAATATCCCTTTGGTCAGTTGGGGTCACCTGTCCTGGCAGTATCTCCTCCAACCCCCCAGGACCGCCCAGCCTCCTCCCCAGCCTGGCAGCATGAAAAGCAGAAAAGGCCTTGACTCTGTGTAAGGTCTGCTCCGCAATAACAAGTACATCTTCATATTATCAACCCTGTGGACAGCACAAATTAAAAATACAGCCCCATACCAGTCACTGTGAAGAAACTTAAATCTAACTCAACCAAAATCAGCACAAAGGATTATTCCATAAAGGTGGATTATTCCTTCTCCCACATGGGGTAGGAGCACTTGCACAGCTTTTATTAAATATCAGAAATCCCTCTCACAGGGATGGGATCAGGCAGCATCATACTTTATGGCAAAGCACAGGTTCTACCAGTGGGAAGACAGGGCATCCTTAACTGATCTGTCCACAGGTTGACATGTTTGATTTACCATAATATAAAAAACAGTGCAGGAGGGTGGGCAGATGAGGTGGGTGGGATCAGAAGAACCACATAGTCTTCTTATTTTGTTTCCACTTGTATTTTCCATTGGAGACTTGGTTTTCATTGGTCCCTGTTTTTTGGTGAGGGAATAACGAATGCCCTCCAAAGATAGTGCTTCAGTGAAAGGCCGTGCTTGGTTCCACACTTCAGAAAAGCCTGCAGTGGTCCAAGCTCCTGAAGAACCAGCCAGGCTCTGCCCAGGATCTAGTGCATACTGACACAGGAGACCAGGAGTTCAGCTAATTTTAGGTAAGGGACTGGTCATGCTAGGTGCAGTCAGTAAGCTTGCCCACTCTTTCCTTTTATACTGAGTCTTCATGCAGGTTTTTTTATTAAATGTTTAACGTCACCTGGAACCAAGAGGAAGCATTCAGCCTTTTTGATGCTAATCTGAACCACCAAAGCTTTTAAGGTTCACTTTGAGCTGCCAGCAACACCCAGTGCCAGCAGTGATTAGTGGTCTCCTGGGAGGTATCTCAGCCTCTTATGATTTGACAGGGAAATAATAAAGTTTGCAGTGGAGCTGAGTTTCAGCTGTGCCCATCTGCTAAATAGCAAGCGGTAAATTATAGTTTCCTTCAATTGTAGCAGTCCATGATTACTCATGAAGTCATATAATGATCTCATCTCAGTTATTCACCACATTCTTTCTTCTACCTGACAGTGAAGATATTTTTCTTTGTAACCATAGACAGTATAACCAAACCCAAATCCCCATTAATACAGATCTAAAGCACATGCAGTGCACAACATAAGCATTTATTGTTTCTGGTTCTAGCTGCCACATCTGAAATATTTTTCCATCTAAGAGCTGGAAAGACAGGCCACTGCCTTTTCCTTTTAAAGTGTTCTCTTGTCAGAGCAGGGGCCTGGCCCTTGTCTCCCTGGATGCTAAGCACTCTGTTGCCAGGTAAGGACGGCGCATCCCTCTTTCCAGATCCTCACAGACAATGCCATCTTGCTCATGGCAGCCCTTAGAAACAAAGACTTCAGGCTGAGGCTGAGAACCATGTGGCACAGAGGGTATTGGTGGGAGATGGTCATCTCTCAAAATTAGTTCCTGATGGTGGTGGGAAGGTCTTGAATGAGAAGGTTACCACATCCATCCTGAATGGACCATCCTGGAGCAGAGACCAGCTGTCTATGTTCTTACCTGTCCCCAAAGGGACAGCTATGGAGTGCTGGGGCAAGGTGTTTCTGGGCTCACTAGGAGGAAGATGAGGAGGTACTAAGATGTGAGGACAGAAGGAAAGGCCACCAACAACTTGCATCAACAAGCCTTGTAGAAAAGCACATCCATGAGAGTGGGCTCCTTGGCATTGTGGAGGTCTATGCTGGCTATCAGAGAAGGGGCGGCTGTGTGAGGAATGGAAGGGAAAATGGTTACTATGGGACCATGGAAAAATCTTTGTGCAGAAGGAAGAAGAATACAGGAAGAGGGTGCTGTGTGGAGGCAAATGGGCGTAAAGATAAACCAGTAGTGCTGAAAAACTGAATCAGTCTGCTAAACCAGTGCAAATCCTTGGCTTTCACAAGGACAGTACTGCTGACTTTAGAGGCAAAGGCAGGAGGGGTGATGAGAAACAGAGCTGTGAAATGGAAGTTACCACCATCTATGTTTGGGCATCCATAATATCAAGAATAACTTAGTAAATAGGAAGTTAAAACCCAGGACCTTGTCAGCTGAAGTGAACAAGGAAAGTAGAGCAGGAACAGGAGGGTTTACAACTGAGAAACAGGCAAATGAAAGCCTGGCATGCAAGGAAACAGTTGTTTCTTACTCTCTGTAAAAGTTGGCACAAACAAATTTTAGACGCAGAACAACTGTTTCCAATACAGCTTTCTGTGGATGTTCTAACACCCAATTTAACAACCACTAAAGTGCACCTTACCCTTAGTAGATGCTGATCTAAATATGTCCACATTTTACAAGTCATACGATAGCTTTTCCATGGCCTTTACAGCTATCTTGAGTCAAGGACATATACCTAAAAAATTACAGACCTTTAGGACAGAATTTCTAACTAATCTGTGAAGCACTTTGATCTGTTTTGTTGCTACTAAGAAATTCAAAGCAGCAACTGCCAATTGCTTTACCCCAACATTTAGAATCAGAGATGGGAAAATATTGTACAACTCATAAAAGAGTTTTTGTTTACTGTCCTTCAAAGGGATTATATTCACAGGCTTCCTAGGATGATACACACCAACCCTGCAGCTGTGAACTCCTCAGTCTCCCTCACAGTTCTAAAAGCCCATTCATCATGAGCTGCTTTAAGAATAAGAAAACCACACCTTTCCATTCTTAAAAAGAAATTGAAAAATGGATGTCTTTGAAAAAGTTTGACTATATGTTTGCCAATTAAATTTGCATGAAGAAGACATTTGTTATTGAATAAAAGATTGTGAAGACAAGACATTTTTTCAGCTTTATTCACCCTGGACAATTCTGAAGAAAAGTTAATGACAAAAGCAGCAGGACTCATAAGTATGAAAAGGTTGCTACTGTAAAAAGAAAGGAGAGAAGAGGGGAGGAAATGGCTGGGCTGCCATGTACACCTCAACAGTCACATGGAAAGCTCTCAGAACTGGGATCAGGCACATTATGACTGTCCCAGTCTGGGGTTTCTCCTTTGCCCCGAGATCACCCCAGAGGGACATGAAGGTGGTTCAAACCCTGGTTTTCTCTGAAGCAGCCGAAGAGAGATTGCTGGAGACGGTTTTTTTCCAAGGACTGTTTATTATTTCTTATCTCCGGGACCTTTTGCCTGGCCAGCAGCGGTCTGCTCAGCCTGGCATCCATGGTGGAATCTGCCTGGTGAAGGCAGGGCTTATCTTATATAGTTTGTATTACGTATTACATGTTTACAAAATTTTCCCAATACTGTACAATTTTATTAAATGGTCCAGCCCTGACCCCATCCAATCCAAGAGTGCCAACGTGTCACCCAACATGGATGACATGGAGAAGAAGGAGGAAAAGGTGTACACCCCCCAAATTCTCCATCTTGGCCACATGTCCCTTATCATAAACATTCAAAAAAACCTATTTATCTACGTTCTAACAATCTAATTTACACTTCACTAATTTTGGCAGCTTGTTTCCATTCTCCTTGTGCTGACAACTTCCCCCAGGGGTTAGAATTCAGCACCTGTGACACCAGGGTCTCACTCAGAGGTCTTTGAGACCCTTGCCGGGGGGGTTTTGAAACCCCCAAGGAGTCCAGGGGTATGCCCTGGGCTCCCACATCTCCCCTCACTGCTTGCACCAAAAACACCCTTTTCACAGCTTTGTTCAAGGTGCGCCAAGTGCATGGGATGATGCATGGCAAAGCAATGAGAATAGCAACAAGCTCCACTAATATATAAAAACCTACTTTCAAAATTTCTTTTTACAAAGGTAAAAGATCAAAAAGATCAAACAGACCATCCAGACGCAATAACTGTGCTAGAACTCGGAAGGATGGTTTGTTTGAGACTACAATATAATTGCCATATACGTTCTGATTCGGAGTAACATCCATTGTTTGGTTCTTTTTCACCCCTAAAACATCACATACAATTCAAAAATCCATTGTCGAACGAAAAATTTCTAATTCTTTTGGTTTGAAAACAGCCACAGGGAGAAATTGAACCCACCATGCATCCATTCACAGGAGTTGTCACAACTCACATCACCCATGAAGGGGTGTCCTTCGGAATGGGCCATTCTTTCACTGGCAATCCCACCAGACATGTTGAAAATGGCTTTTTTGCCTGGAATGCCTCAAACAAATTGTTTCCAACCCCACTGTCCATGCTGAATTTTCCCAAACCTTCTCCCTTGGCTGCATCACTGGTAAATCCGCTTTGTTACCTAACATAGTTGACAAAAAATAAGATACAACAGCATATAAACAATCATTTTTCACTGTCAGTCCTTAAGTCTTTTATATTTTGTTTGAAGAGAAGTTCACATCCTTTTTCCTTGATGTCTGCCAACACTCCCCTTGGAATCCTGGTGGCTTGTTGTGCTGGATCATTGTGAGGAGGGTCTCCTGCTAATTCTGCCACAGTGAGGTTAGCATGAGCACCACCTTGGTATTTCTTTCGCAGCTCCTCCAAAGCTCTTCTCCATCTGCTCTCCCACATAAGTCCTTGTGTGTCAGTAAGTATCAATGACACAAGAGATTTCATGTCACATGAAGTCAAGTCATATTCATTGAGAATACCTTTTAAAAACTGTTTAAAATATGAAGATCCCAGTCCATAATCTCTAATTGCCTTAATAAAAATTTTAACTAAATCATGATTTAATTTTTGCCATCTTTGGTTTTGTCCTTGTGGGTCATAATTCACTGGCATGGCTATTTCACCTGTCCCAATTGCAGGCCATTCTCTGCTTCTTGTCAAGTCCATTCTAATATTTGCCCAATCAACTAAAGTATCTTGAGCTGCTGTTGCAGGTCTGTATGTCTCTATAGGAATTTGTCTGTTCAAAGGTGTTACTTGTTGAGATTGAGGCCAAGCTGCTGCCTCATTCATTTTTTGATTCATTGGTATTGTAGAAATCTGTGGTCCTTGCTGCATTGTTCATTGAAAAGTCCTTGCCCGTCATTGTCATCAACCTTGTTCTTCCCTTTATTATCACTTGTGCTGTCATTTCTAAATCTGTAAGAATTGTCCTTGGAGATCTGTAAGATAGGAAAACCCATTCTATAATTAAAAGAGGTTCTTTTTTGTGTTCGTCCCACTGAAAAATCAAAACATATAGCTGTGTTTCTTCTCCCAACACTGCTAAATGGAATGGTAAAGAGTCCACATATCGGTGTGCTTGTCTGTCTTGTATCATTTCTGCAACTTTTTGCAAGCTTGCTTGTTCTTTTGGCGTAAGAGTCCTGAGGGATTTGATGTTGTCATCTCCTTTCAGAAGATCGAACAATGATGAAAGGTCTTCATTTGTGATTCCCAAAATCGATCTCATCCAGTTGATCTCTCCAAGAAGTTGCTGCAGATCTTGGAGATTGATGACTTTTGAGCTGATCTTTAATTTTTGAGGTTTGATTGTCTGTCCGGTGATTTTCCATCCAAGGTATTTCCAGGGTTTGATTTCTTGAATCTTTGAAGTGCTGACTTCAAGTTCTGCTTTTTGTATTTCTTCACAAGCATGGACTTCTTGCAGTTCTCGGTCTGTTGATGCAGCAATCAGCAAATCGTCTATATAGTGTACGATTCTTGCTTTGGGATATTTGTGTCTTGCTGGAGCCAAAGTTTGTGCCACATACCATTGACAAATTGTTGGCGAGTCCTTGAGGCCTTGGGGTAAAACAACCCAATGATACCTCTTCATCAGCTCTTCTCTGTTCAAACTTGGAACAGAAAATGCCATCCGGTGAGCATCGTCTTCATGAAGTGGAATACTGAAAAAGCAATCTTTGAGGTCAATAATAACAAGAGGCCAGTCTCTGGGAATCATTGTGAGTGATGGAAGTCCTTGCTGAAAAGGTCCCATCTCCTCCACTATTTCATTCAATTTTCTGAGGTCGTGAAGCAATCTCCACGATCCAGAAGACTTCTTTCAGATGACAAACACTGGAAAATTCCAAGGGCTGTTTGTCAGTTTTATGTGTCCTTTTTCTAGCTGTTCTTTCACCAAAGTTTTCAATGCACTCAACTTCTTCTTCTCCAAGGCCCACTGATCCACCCAACAAGGCGTATCAGTTTTCCATGTCAATTTTGGAGTGGCGAGTGCCACAGTAAGTCCTACTAAAAATCCATTGTCAGGTACATGTTCCACTGTGAAAGGAGATCTCTTCCCCATACAGTGAATAACTTTTGCACGAGTATTAGCTGTCTTCTGCCCAGGCCCTGTGAATGTCATTGAATTTTCGCTTTGGAGGCATACAGAACTTCCTCCAATGCCTGAGATTTGGTCCAAAGGTACAATCAAGTTCCATTCTCGAGGCCAGAAAATAGATGAAATATATGAAATCAGTGTCACATCCGGTGTTCACCATCCCTGTGATGGTTATTTCCCTGTTATGGTATATCAAGTCCCAAGTAATAGTTGGCTGTTCACGGGTTATGTACTTCAACCATAACGTGTGCACTTTGACATGGTCATTGTAGTGTGGATGCCCTTCGCCCATCGCCCGCATTGCTTGATGCTCCAATGGATGCGATGGCAGAGCTATCGCTTTTGCCAGTTGAGTATTTTGTGGAATTGTCAATGGGGGTCGAAGAGCCCTTGCTAAAATTGTCAGCTCTTCGAAGCAGTCTGCTGAAACAACAATAGGATATATTGTCAGTCCAAAAATGCTGCACCGGTCTCTGCCTATGATCAAAAAATCTTGTTTCTTTTGGCACGGTGCTTTCAGTCCTGTAGGTATAGATGCAGATTCTTCATTCAAAAAACAAACCACTTTTGAAGCTGACAGGATGTACTGCGTTCCTGGGCAGCAAATCCCTGTCACAGGGGATGTCCCCTAACGCCCTGCTGAGGGAGTCAGATTGACGTTCCCCGACAACTGTATTGTCTGTGCCGGTGTTATTGCTGTTTCTTGTTGCACTGCCATCATTTCTGTCGTAGCACAAGATAGTCCTGCATTTTTCTTCATGTTTTTTGGCAGTGGCAATGGTTTTCCGTCCACATCCGTCAGAGAATAACATTCACTTGCCAGATATCTTCCTCTGCGACATCTAGGGCAAAGTTCTCGTAGCTTGGAAGTCTTTGTGGATTGAGGACAATTTTTCCTAAAATGTCCAAAACCCCACAGTCGTAGCATTGTCCTTTAGATGGATTCTTTTTCTTCTTGAAATTTGCAAAAATCTTTTCATGTTGTTCTTGAAGAACTTCCGTCATTTGCTCCTTGACAACTGAAGCTATATGTTGTGGTGTTCCAATCTTGCTGCAGGCTTCAACCATCTCCGTCCTCTCTCTGTGGAGACACAAACAGAACCCTTCCCCCAAATGCTTACTTTGAAAGCTTTTCAACTTTCTCTGTTCTAAATTTTTGATCAAAACTGGAATATTTTCCTTTTTACTATTATTTCAACTATTATCTAACAAAGAAAACAAACCCAAAGTTTACAATCTTCTGTAAGTAAACACAGTACAATAATTAACAATGCTTTAAACAACAGACATACATTTACAAGATTAGATAATCATCAATTTAAAAAAAAACTGTGTCATCACCTCAGGGTCAGCAGACAGCTGACAAACCTTGATTCAATGAGGAATAGATGGTCATCTCTGGAAAATGAACACCAAATTCACTTCAAAGTCAGCTTCAGCTGTTATATTGATAAGTCAAATTGCCAATCCAAACGACTGGAATATTATTTTGATGCAGAAAACACCTGGGTTTACACAATTTCTCTTTCAGTTAGAATCAAGGCTTGGCCAGAGCCTAAACTCTAATTGGAAGAGTACTCCCTGACATCTTAGTAAAGAAAAAACCACAACTCTTAACAACAAAGTTACAATTAAACATTTCAAAAAGAAATCAAACTCCTCTAGCAACTCATTTTCTCTAAAATTCATCTTTAGGGTAAGATACTTTGAACATGGCAAGACATTGCAGTGCTTCTATGATAGCAACTCAGGAAAACCATAACAATAGAAATTTTTTCTGAGAATGAAGCTCAAATAATTTTCTGGAATTCTGCAAAATATTCAAAACCATGATAGCACACTGCCAGGTCACAAAAGACCTGCCAAAATAAAAGAGAGAATTAATAAAAGGAAAACAAAGAAACATTAAGTTCACAATTTAGCTGATTATCTTCATACATTTGATTCAAGGACACGTCTGGGGGCTTTCCAAAACTTACTTAAAATGTTGAAAGATTTTAAATTAAACAATGAAATAGAAAACAAAATCGTTCTGTGATATAGAATTCATACAATCATATTACAATGTTTTTAAAATTAAATACAGAAACTAAATTTAAATTTTACAATCCAACTCAAAATCTATTGATTTATATTGACAATATTGCAAATACTTATGAACTGGCTTCTCTAAAACAATTAAGTATAGGAAAATTAAAACTCAATGTTGACATTTAAATAAATGTCCACTCATATCTGAGCAATAACAAATCACTAAATATAGATTATATATATTCAAATAAAATACAAAATATCTTATTATACCTTCAATTATTAAAATACCTAATACTATTAAAATACCTTCACCATTCTTAAAGTTCCAGCTATTTTTTTTTCTTTTACAACAATGCAAAACAAACACCTTTAGTTTAACATACAAGAACTGAAAATAAAACTGAGTCTCTTATCCTGTTCCCTTGCTCTGTTTGTTCTCCACAGTATAGATAAAAAGCAGCTCTTGGCATCTCTCCATCCCCATCCCTCCTCCCGTCTGCAGCACTGGACCCGTGCAGGCACAGGGGGAGCAGCGGGGGTGCTGCCGGAGCCTCTGGGAGCAGGGACAAGGAGAAAACACAGGCAATGGAGGATGCTTTTATATCTGTAGCCAGCAGTGCCAGCATTGATGCACCTCACTTTCTGCAATGGTTAATTAAGCCTAAGGATGTACCAGGTTCCTGGGAGACATGCTCGGGAAAAATACATTATGCTGGCACCTGGAACAGTAGCAAAAGATGTCTGGAACAGCCTTTTCAAATAACATTCCAGCCTTTCTATTGCCAGACTATTACTCTGGACTTCGGGAATGAACGCACCAAATGAGCAAAATTACTGCAGACCCATACACAACTCCTGTGATTTCCTGGACCAAGACTATAACCAACATAAAGCTGTCTGCAGAGCCTGTGGAAGGATGAAAAACTTTTCTGCTGGTGATGAACCAGCTATAACCTTAAAGATTTACTGGGTCATGATAACTATGAACCTCCTCATCCATCCCCAGGTATCATAGCTGCCGGGGCTAGGGTGTTCTAGCTCCCAGCTCCTATGGGAGACCGGATAGCTGCGAGAGCTCCCAAGGCAGAGTGCCAGCTACGAGCTAGCAAGGGACGGAGACTCTGGGAATTGTTGCAGAGGTTCCAAAGGCAGTTTATTTCTCCGAAGGGTTTCCACTAGCAAATCCAGTTACATAGCATAGCAAGGGGTCTTTATAGATTTAAATTAAGGAATTAAAATTCTAACCAGTAAAATTATGAATTGAGAAACTATCCAATTACTCTAAGATTCTAGGTAAGAAAAAGACCAATCATCTAGTAAAGTTAAAATCCAATAGAAATCTTAAATGATAGCAGGGGTTTTGGCAGGGAGGGGGGCCATCTCTCATGAAAGGTTCCATTGTCTCAGGGCACAAAATCCCAAGGGCATTTCTCAGGCACCGTTGTATCATCCACAAGGTATCACCAGAGTATTCATCTGTTGATGCGTTAATGAATATTAAAGAATTATTTGTGGAGCATATTTCCATATTCTTACATCCCTATCCATGGAAGAAGCAGTATCTGTTACCTTATGTTCTGCTTTATCCAAAGGTCCTTTGTCATACCACTGTTGCTATTTAGCCATGTCAGAGCAGGGCCTCATTTTGTTATGTCAAATTATCATCAGGCTTCATCCTTTGGCTACAGAAATCTAGGGACAACACCATGATGGTTTAAAAACCTTCATGTGAGACACCCTCGCTAGACACTTGTGATGTGTGGAATGGTGTAGATGTTTGTTGAAAAGCTGTCTGAAGAGGGAGTGGCATTCAGGAAATGCCATTAAGGAGGAAGTTTCCTTCTCACTCACCTGGTACAGAAGCCACCTTCAGAGCCCATGATGGATGCCACAGATGCTGGTGTTATCCTTTTGCCAGAAGATCACAAATGATGTTGGAAAGTGTTCTCTGTCAGGACAACCTTGGTTTAGAAGCTGGTGTTGGGTTTGAGGAATTACCCTGGGGTTGATGTTATTTCATAATGTGAATCCTCAAAAAGCTAGGTGAATGGCAGTGTGACACAGAAGGGACACTTTTGCCACTCATTTTCACTAGGCTTCTCAAAGAGAGTCACCTTGGAGGGGCAGATCTGTGACTGTGGGAGCAAAGCTTCTGTGACAAGCCAGAGCAGAAGCAGGCAGCCACTGGTGAACCTCTTTCTCCAAGAGGAATGACCCTTTGGATGCAAAAACTCAGCTGGTTTAATGGCGAAGACATCTGCCATTTCCCAGTCCTAGAGAGGCACCTCACATAAGCCTCCCTTGGACCATGCAGGGATAGGCCCTTTTGACATCCCCAGCAGCCAGGCCAGCTCTTAGAACTTTTTGGGCCAGCCACCTGCAACATCAGCAGCAGCAATTCCTCCCCTTGCACATGCCCTTTCCCAGGCTGTTGCTGGAAGACAAGCCTTGCTAATCCCCTCCTGTGCAAATGACAGGTATTTATGTGCAGGTAAACAAGCAGAAGTTCAGGTTCCTCCTTGCCACAAGAACACAATGGCCTGGGAGACGCCCTGCCTTTGCCCTCTTCCCTGTGGGGAATTCACTAGCCACAATGCCCTGCTTGAAGTGTAGATCACAGGAGCAGGAATATACCCCATCAGGGCTTTGCCAGCCACTATCAATGTAGACCACATTTACAGCAATTAACCAAAGCAGATATCTTTTTCACACAGAGTTGAAACAGCCCTCTATCAAGAGGTGTGGAAGCAAACTAGATGTTCCTGGACATGCTGCACAGTGGTTTTCTTCCCCGTGGCCCACAACTGTAGGGAACTCAGCACAGGAATGAAAATACCTGCTGCCATGACATGCCTGGCGTATGCCAGCTGTCAGCATTGTCAAGGGAGTTTTTGCCTCCTAAAGCCATCTCCTCCATATACACACCAAACAAAATCTGCTTTTCCTAGAAACAAAGTATTTCTAGGCAGGATTCTTGGAGGGCTGTGCATGGGACTAGGAACAAGCTGTGGCCAGGCACCACAGTGTGGGCTTTCCCTACAAACCGTGGCAAAGGGTCATCTCTGAACAGGTTTTCAAAGTGCAAGGCAGCCAGATGGGCTTGCAAGTTGTGAAAGACCAACAAAGTTTCAGACATTCCTGGACCATTTCAAAATATGTTTTGACGAGCCCAGGGGTTTTGCACGGGGTTTTCTGCAAGGCCTTTTATGATAATATCTCTCACTAGAAGTCTCAGGACTGCTTTAAAGAAAAACAAACAAAAAGATGCAATTTAACTCCAAATACCTGAAGAGAGTAAGTAGTGAACTCAACTTTGGAAAACACGCTGCAGTGTTTATCTGAAAATAAAAAAAACACTGCTGCAAACCACTTGGGTCTGATTTAGATTATAGAGTTTGGATATATAAATGCAAGGGACGTTTTAAAGTACTCCAAGCAAGGCCCTTTCAGTAGTGCTACTCACAACAGAAACAAAATGCTGGGTTTAGCCACTGCTTTCACCAGGCCCCCTGTGCCTGTGGGGAGGTTTTATGAGCAGGGGTTGATTTCAGGGCCCTCTGATGGAGAGCAGGACAATACACAGGGAAACAAAGCCCTGTCCTGAGTGGCCCAGAAGGATCCTCTGCCAAAGAAGTACAACACTTGCAATGACACATTAACCTGATGCAAAGGATGTCCCCAAAAGGACAGATTTACCCCAACTTTTAAGAAATACCCAGCACGTTTGAAGCAGAGGATTATTATTAAGGGAAATGCAAGGTCCCTGATTTCTGGCATTCAGATCCTCATCCATATTCTGCCCCATTCCCTGAAATGCCAGTTTGGTAAAAATTTGTTCAGTGTTACCCTGCTCACAAGGAGAACCTGTTAGGTCACCTACACCCATCACATGGCTGTTCCTGAGGAACCACAGGCTGCCCTCCCAAGTCAACAAACAGCATTTGCAAAGCAAGGCTTTAGAGGAACCATGTAACATTGGCTGGCAAAAAGGGCATTGTTTGCTCAATATTGTGCATGCTTGTTACAGATTACACTAACTTTTACTAGGGATGCCAGGAATACCAGGAATTACTAAAAAACATTTTTCCACAATGGCATTTTCCTATCCATTTTCAAAGCCCTAAGGCTGAAATTTACTCTTTCAGGGATGACCCCCAAACAAAACAATGCTTTCCCTTTCATACATGTCCTTTCACCAGCAGCAAATGTTCATGTCCTTGCAGATGCAAAGGGTGACATGTGGACCTGTTGGGCTCACTCTGTGACCCCCTGCCCCTAGCTATCACCTAGATGAAGGGTTTGTTTGCCCTCCCAACTCACCTATTCATCAGTGCCCAAGTCAAGCTCAGGCAAGGACCCTGTAACACTCTGGTCTGTTTCATTCCCTTACACAAGGAGTGACTGAGCTTGATGAGATAACTTATTTGCCAACACAATGGTCTTCAGAGGTGTGTAAAATGGCAGCCAGCCTTTTGACAGTCTGGTGAAAGGGTAATATTTAGGATAATATACAACTCACTTACCAGTACTGACTTTGGGTCCTGCTTTTTCCATGGGGTCAAGAAGGGGTTACAGACAAGGCACTTGGACAGCACTCTGAAGATACATTAATCCTTTACTACTCTAAGGGTAGCTTTGAGCTGCTACCAGTAAGTCCCAGGCCAGGACAAAGAGATGGCCCTGCCTTTCTTCAATGCAGCACTTGGACTTTCTCCTAGTTTGTTTTTTTTAAGGCGGGCAACTGCAACTCACAACCTTTATGCAGTGACAAATGTGCATACATTCAACTCTAGGTATCTTGATCACCTAGGGCAGCATGTCTGAGTAAGAGAAGTACAGCTCTACTTTATGATGACACTTCCACACTTCCAATGCATCAATATAATGCATCCCTTTAGATCTGTGCAACTGTATGAGACTAAAATGTCAATTTGACATTCTGAGCATCTGGTTCAGCCATCTACATCACTCACATTTCCTCTGCATTCTTCCTGTTGTTTTAGTGCTAAAGGCAGAGGACAGGGTCTGAGAGCCAAGATTTGCTCCTAAAGACTAAAACATGGGCAACTCATGTCAGGAATCATCACTTCAAGGATTTTGTTTCCAAATATAAGGTAGGCATTAAGTAGGCAAAGAAAAGGGTATCCTTCAATTTAAAAAAAAAATCTTGAAAAGAAATAAGAATATTCTCAGCCTGGCTATTACAGCAAGGTCACTGCACTCCTCTGTACTTTATGTTACTCTAAATGGAGCTGCTGCATAATTTGAGAGGGTTTTCCTTACATATGAAGTTGAACCATCTTTGAAATAGCTCCTGCTGAAGTTAGTACCAAGTCATTCTTGTTTCCCACTGTCCCATTTTCCAATACATGACATTTCTGCACTGACAACTGGTAATTGCATCACAGGACCCAAAACATTTTTCAATAGATCACAAAACTCTTCAGGATGTAGGAGGAAACATGGGATTATTTAAGAAATGGGAACACACTAGCCAGTTAACACGATCAGAAAATTGGCATTCAAAAAGTCATTTACAGGTTTCAAGGTTAGCATATTAAGAGGAAAACAATTCACATAGATTAGAACTGTTGTTTCATATTGCTGGAAAAGTCCACCATGACACCACCTGCTCTTTTTGGCTATTTATCCTGTCTGTGAATTACTTCTGCCTTTGAACTGTGGAGAAAATCTCTGCAACACTCTTCGAGAAGTAAAACAGGGTGTGATTCTGTAACACATACTGGTCTGTCACAAGTATGCCCCAAGATCCAGGAGTTTCGGCAGTCCCTTTGGAAGTCTCACCTACTCCTGGTTTCACACAGCACAGGTGAAATCCCATCCACTCCCCAACCACATACAGCCCCATTTTAATGCTTCCAATCCTACAAGAGTTCTGTCTGCATAAACACCAGAACTGACATGTCAGAAAATAATGGACAGACAACAGCAGAAATAACATTTTTGTAGGTTTAGTGTTTGCAATTTGTTTTGCAGCTTATAATGAAATACTGGTAGAGATAGTCTACATTCATATGTTTGACAGGCAAAATACAGTTTTAAAATCGTAAGGCACTTTAAGATGTCCTAAAACAAATGGTTATAATAAAAATTCAACAAGAAGGCTGGATGAGAACCCTTTCTACTCTTAGTGTTCTCGTCAGTAAATGATCAATTCTTGAGTCCGGCAAGCAAGTGAAATAATCAATAGAAAGGTTTCCAAGACAGAGTTACTGCTGTATTAGTGTGCACTCTGAAGCAGTCTTTTTAAAGTGTCTTCAGTTGGGGAGGGATGGCATGGTGTAAATAAGATACATTAAAATAGTTCTTTGAACTGGACAACAAAGATGCATTGCAAGGATTAAGTTTCATTACTTTCACTGGATTAAATTCCTTCCATTCATTATTGCCAACAAGAGTAAGGAACAAAAAGGAGTTGGTTCTCCCCTCCCTCCCCCAAGTCCCATTATAATTCAACACAAGATTTCAAAGACTTAAAATGACCAGGACAAAAGCCCATGAAAATCTGCATCTGGCCACTTCAGAGTATGTTTAAATATTCATTACTGACTTCCTCAAGTCTCAGTTCTTATTAAAGAAAGAGAAACATAAAAGAATTGGCAACTGTCTAAGTTGCTTCCCATCAAATTGATATTTTGCTTCTTTTTAACACAACCCCACTGTTCCCATCAAGTACCTGCATTCAGAAACACCAGCAGCTCTCCTTGGCAGAGGCTTGGTGGGGCAGGGGATGAATGCAGGCAGGGCCTCAGGCCCCACAGGGAAGAAGGAATGAGCAACTTTGCTTAACACAGTTGTATCTCAGCTTAAGAACAACTTCAAAAGCTGCTCATGCTGGGCTGCTGTAGCAACAAGGGGACTGATACCAAAACACTGACTAAAGACTTCACTTGAAGAGGCATCTTTTGGAGCTGAAATTTGCTAAAAAATTACAGAAAACAGACAGTGCCAAAAACACTACCTACTTCTTAGAGCCTCTTAAAAGGGGAGGGTAGAAACTAGTGCCTATCATCCATGTATGTATTTTCAACATATGTCTCACCTATTTTATTGCCTAGGACATTTTTAAGTCTTTGGGGGCTAACAATTGCTCAAAAACAACTCACAGGGGCTCAATGTGTTAGGCACTACAGTATATATCTGCATCCCTAGTCCTCTCAAAACTACCTCAGAGGGAAAAAACCTCAAACTCAACCAACCAACCAATAATTTGCTTTTCCTACACGTTCTTGATCATTTTAAATTCTGACTTACTTGAATTGCACTTTAAAGCCCAGCAGCAAAAAGAAAACTTGGTAGCTAAATTCAGGAATTCTATAAATATAAATTTTAAGAGACATTTTATCAAGTCTAAAAATTCAAAGATATCAACTGCATAAGCTGTCAAGTTTTGACCTGGCTACAGTGAAGAATCTGTGAAAAAAAAAAAATTACCCTAATAGACCATATAATATTTGGGCAGAAGTGAGATGCCTGTTCAGTTAGGAAAGAAACTGCATTTAAGGATCGAGCTAAATTAGAACAGCCACCACTGGTCTGAACTCATCACACAGAGAGGTGCTACTGTGCAAACAGGAACTCTGATGAAATCTAGCTTTGTGAAGTAAAAAAATGCATGACTTCAAGGCAGCTGCTGCTAAAGACAAGAAAGGAAGATGGTACCTTATGGCTCTGAGCTCTAAAGATCTTGAGATCTCAACTTGTGTGGCTCACTTTTGCTGGCAGGAGAGTCAAGCTCTAGATCACTCAGTTGATTGCTATGGTTATACCATCAGGCAAGTTAAAATTGTGGCTCTGGAATCATCTTACTGTCATACAGCATTGCTGTGACTATATTCACTTGGGACAGCAAGAAGCATCTGAAAGAGATGAACAAAACAGGCCACTCACTGGCTGCAACTTCACTAACAGTATGCATTTGGTTTCTCTTAAAACCTGTGGATTCTTCTTCTCAAACAAACTTCATAGAATCTGCTAAAGTGACATCCAATTGCTTGGCACATACAATTCATTGTATCTTAAAAATACACTTTAAAAATTATTTGGAAAGTCATAGAGCACATGCAATTAATTCCTTGTGGATCAATGCACACAGGGAATCACACATATGTGTGGAAAATAAGTTGCAATGATTAACAATGGACAGGGTACTATTTTACTATCTGGTAATTTCTTTTAAATTCCAGTTCTTTCCAAGGGAAACGGAGGAAATTAAGAGTTCTGACAAGGAAATACAAGGCAGGAAATTCAACCTGCATGTGAGACAGACTGGAACAAAGTTTCACAGATCTTGTTCTTCAGGTTACATGAAAGCAAAAACTGTAGTCTAATTAAAAAAAAAAATCACTAAAGCTAGTTATAAAGAGCAGAACTATAGAAGTGCTTTAATACATAAAGTGTCAAACATAATTAAACAGGACCATTAACACAGCTGCCATAAGATGTGCAAATAGGTACATGTGTTACCTGAATGCAGGAGAGGAGCACAGGTTTTTTAATTACTCTATAGGTCCAAAGTGGGTTAAGAAAGTTTTTCTTGTTCATTTCAGCTTCTTAATATGATGGTTTTGCTCTATTCATGCATTCAAAGGCACAGTTGGATTTGCTCTATCAGAAACTACATCAAAAGGACTGTCTACATGAAATATTACTAAACGGGCAGTTCTTACTGAGTGAAGCATACAGCAGCCTCACAAAGTAGATTTACAGATACCTGTCAATTTGTAGTATTAATTTTATAAAATATTTCTTGATTCATAAAAATTCTGAGCTATTTTCTGCAGCTTCCCCTTAAACATAGTTTAAGACAACTGAGTATGTTATTTGAACCATCAACAGATTGCCACAGGTATTGCCACAAGAGCAAATGCAAACAAATAAATACGCAAGACATTTCAAAAGCACCTCATGCATGAAGTTCAGGTAACATGCCTTTGCTTCCCTACCAGCTCTCCTGTTAGGAATCAGGAAAAAAGACATTCTCCACAGCACTTCTCTGGGTACTTTCCATTTACTGAGCCGCTATGAACCTTAGGCAAGTGACCTTAGAGATGGAAAGTAACTCCACCAAGCACAGCAGAACAAACTGCAGTGGGGAAATTTGGCTGTTTATAAAAAAAAAAAAAGTCAATTGAGACCATTCCTGCAATTCACAGCTGTAAAAGCAGATTTGCTTCAGTAAGCTGAGACTCAAAAGTATGACACAGAACTTCACATCTGGTCCCCTGCACAGGCCACAAGTGTGAAGTAATACCAATTATAACAGAACAACTTGTCTCTTTTCTGGAGGCACCATAAAGACAGCAACACTTTACGTGTAATGGGAAGAGGAAGGAAGAGGAAAAATAACAAATATTGTTAGAACGAGACACTAAGAGCAGGTTAGTATAACAAGGAAGAAAAAAAAGGTGGCTCAGTTCTATGATATAACATGTATAACAGTACAGAAACCCTACACCTCTAGACAAAAGGGTAACCAGAGTCTGGAAAAATCTAGTCCTGAATAAAAAAAATTTCAACTTTCTTTTTCAGTGGATGGGTGTAAAATCTGTAACTGAGATCAAAGGAGATAGAAAGGAACCAAAATGCTTTATAAAACACTGGGGTCCATACATACTCACATAGCATCATTAGCCTGTTTCTGATTTACCACAATGTTAAAGGATCTGGACAGTCTCCTTTGCTCTGCAGGATGACTGAAGTCCAGTCAACTTTCATGTATTAAAATCCTTCTGAATCTGCCAGTGAGAACAAATCCCTCTCGCAGCCCATCTGAGGGAGGAGGGGTGCCTCCCAGCCAGAAGACATTTCTAACAACCCCAGGCAACCTACAGGCAGCATGCTACACAGTTAGATCTCCTAATCAGCACTGCGCCAAGCAAGTCCAAGTTTGCTAAGATGTTGTGTCCCTTCATGGACTTATGTACAATTTCTCACAAACCCTTCAGGCCAGTGGCTCATGCTTCACCATTTCATTATTGCTTTTCAATGCCATCTTCCTTCCCATCTTCCCCTCTGGCTCCCTGTTATCCCAGAAGGACTTTCTGCATCCTGTGTGCAGCGACGCTGGCCTCATCCTCAGAGTCAGACTCGCTCTGGGAAGTGGAGCTCTGGGAGGCAGAACTGAAAGGAGAGGAGCACTCTGGGGAGCACAGGTAGTGCATCAGTGGGAGCCGATACTTCCCACAGAAATCAACAAACTTGATCTGTCTGACACAGCTGTCAAAGTACACACCTGTGAGGGAGAGAGAACAGAAAAACATGAGACCCTGTGCCCAGAGCCCAGCAAACTCCACAAGGCTCTTGTGCCTGGAGCATATGCCTTAAATTAGGATTTTATTGGTACAGCACTGTACTATATATAGGAGCACAAGGGATACTGGTGGAAGGGAAGGGACCAGGATACCTCTGAAAATGTGAAATTTCTTTTCTTAGTAAAACACTCCTGTAAAACTGTATTTGGTAGGTGATTCAGAACAGCACACTCTTCACATAAAGACACAGGGCAGTTACTCCCAAATAACATGACAATTTCTTCTAGCCATTAGGGAGAAAACTCACCTGGGAATTTACAAACTTCTTAAATGTCAAATGAATTAATGCATTCTATTTCAAGCCTGTGAAACCTCTTCTACCAGCTAGTAAAAATGCATTCAGAAACAGACCTTCACAACTCTACTTTTCTTTTGCTTGAGTGAAGCCACCATGCTGAGCTTGGATGCTACTTTCCACGGCAACAGTCTTGCTGCAACACACAATTATGTTCTCTTCCTGTCACAGCAAATAATTTTAGATGCTGACATTTTCAGAAGTTTCCAACAGTGTTTTAAGTCCTAGCTGGTCAGGAGTAAGCTTTGCTCCTGCAGTGGTAATGCTGCAGTACTGTGCAAGTTCATAAGGCACAGTGAAAAAGCACAAAACCAATCTGCTGCTATCCATCCAGGCTGTGCAAAACTCTTAGAAAAGAAACTTTTCTTTCCCTCCCAATCTAAGTCCCAGGTATTCCATCTTTGCTTATGGAGCATGCTTTGATATTGTCCTCTAAGAAGATAACAGCTTGCATTATGACTGTAGGGTAAATATTAATTAATGATTTTTCCCCCCCTTAATCTTCTAAATGCTCAATATGCAGATCATTTACTCTGGTTAAAGATTAAGCATTGAGGAAAATTAAGCCCAAGCATTCCAGGCTGTTTTATGAAGTCCTCTCCTTCCAAGAACTATAGGTTAGTGGTCCTAAGCTAGAGCTAAACAAGCTGCTGTTGGTAACTGCTAAGAACAAGAGCCACTCTCCTCTTTTCCACCCAGAAATTATGCTCACCATTCAGCAAGAGTGTGTGCAAAAGTTCTGCTGTCCATTACTTGCTCTGAGCTATTTCAGGACAAATTAATTGGAAACTTCAGATCATAAAAACCATAGTGGAGTGCTGTGATGACCTACTAAGACTCTGACAAAAGTGCTGTATTAAATTCCCATGCAAATCCAGTAAACCAGCACTACAGCTCTGAATACTGTTCCTAAGTGAACAAGCTTCCTTAAAGACAAATTTCCAGGAGACCTGGAGCCAGGGAAATACAGAATGTGGCTGCAGTAAGTAGCACTTTGAACCTGAGTGAGCTTATGAAGTCATGGCAAGTCAGAGGAAACCATAAGGGAAGAGCAGGAAGAAGAAGTGCAAAGGTGAACTTACCCCCGCATTTAGGATTGGGGCAGTTGCTGGCCAAGCTCAGGTACCGGACAAGACTCTCTGGGAGATCGCTGGGAGTGTAGGGAATGTTGCGAGTTTTAACCGTGCGTCCAGCCAGTTCCTGAAGGCTCGGGGGATTGTAGGTCAGGTCACGCACAAACCGCACCACCAGCGGGTTCCCACGTAAGCTCAGCTCATCAAGGTGAACCAGGTTAAGGATCTCTCGGGGAAGGTAAGTCAGCAGATTGTTATGCAGGCTAAGGGAACGCAGGGAATGCAGCCTAAGGATAGAGATGGATACCCTGTCAAGAAGTGCAAGCAAAATTGCCCCACAGCTGCATTAAGCAGACCTAATTACTCTCCCACTCCCACCAATTTCTTTTTCTTCGAGTTTTCTCCCTTTTAAAACATAAATTCATGCTAAAAGAACCACTCTAACTCCAGTACACACAATGCACCAGAAAACTCAGTTCAATACCAGAATACCTGCTAAAGAAACACAGTCTTAAACATGCTACTATCCCTCTGAGTATTCCCCACACACACCCCCCAAAAAAGGTAGAACAAAAGTGTACAAACTGAGTGCTTTCAGGGAATATAACAATTCTTTGTACTCCGTGCATGCATCAAGAACAGTCCCATGAAGTGCTCTAAGTCACCTGCTCTGTCTCATGCATTAAAGATGATTGCTGGGAGGCAGCCAGCCCTGGAAAGCCCCATGTTTTCATTGCTTGCGGCTGCACCACCTTGTGCCGATACCACTAGATCTGAGTGAGGTCAGGCCAGGCCAGCAGCAGAACAGAGGACAAGCAAATTTTTTGCTTTTGGATAAGGCTTTCTTCTCCCCTGAAGCACAAAGCAATGCTCCAGTACAGCAGCCAGGGCGGCTCTCAAACTCTAAAAGTTACATTGTACTTTAAGAATAATCCCACTACACCATCAAATTCCAACTTGGAGAACTCCATGCTGCCATTCAGTTGTTTTTAGGGTTACAGCTATACCTCCTATCTTCATTTCCCACCTTAGGATACACATACAGAACTGCAGTGTCTTCTTTGCTCCCATTATGAACAGATAAAGCAGTAACCTAGCCACTAGAACTGTGCTGTAGGATTACATTGACACTCTAAGATCATAAGGTAAAAAATGCTAAGGAACACAGGGTGGTACAAAAGTACGCACAAAAAGGTTTTGGGTGAAAGGCAGAGCCGATCAAGAATTCATTATTAATGAAACAGCACCATTCTTACTTCTAAGGTAGCATTTTTTTTAAGGTAGTATTATTTTTAAGGTAGTACTTTTTCTGAGTTCCCCAGGTACTTTTCAGGGTCCTCTATACAAATCTATTAAAATACAATTTAAATTAAAATACAAATCTAAATCACTGTAAGGTGCAATCTCGGTGATGGTTTTTTAACAAACCTTTCACTGAGTTTTCTAGATCATGTATTTGTGGTCTGCCTGCAGTGCACCATGCCAAGGACATTCTTTTTCAAATCCAGTATCATTAGCAAACTGAAGGACAGATAGGTCTTCCCAAGTACTTTTATCCACACACAAAAGGAAAAGTTCAGAGTTAATTACAGCTGGTGGCTGATGACAGTAAATACTCACTGTGCCAGCTGAGGTGGAATACTCTGGATCTTGTTGTCACACAGAACTAGATACCTCAGAGAAGGCAGTTTTGCTAATTCAGGTGGAATTGCCGTAATGAAATTCCCTCCAAGGTACAGGAACTCTAAACTGAAAAACAGGAGAAAAGAGTGCATTATTTCATTAATTTCAAGTTTCCTTTAACACCTAGGTTTTCATAGCTACTGCATTTCTTAAAGGAAACTGACAGATGAGTACCTATGAGATAATTTGATGAGAGCAAGAAAAAAAAAAAAAAGCTGAGTTACACATCAAAATTACAACAGAGCTGCTGTTTCACAATAGATAATGTTGAGATTTTACCTCCAGACTCCCGCAGTCACCATTACACCTGAAGGTAGGCACCAGACAACTGTGTATTCTTACACCAACCTCTTATAAAAAGCTCCTGCTCCTTTTTCCAAGGATGTGCATCCTGCACACGCAGGGTCTGCAGCACTACCACAGATCCTGTTGCAGTGAGTGGGAGCTCTCAGTTTCAGTAGGAGTGAAGCATGAGTGCAATTTCTCTCCCTGGAAATCCTGGCCCTGCAACAACACTAGTTGATCTTCGTGAAATAATCTGACTCCTTGGTGACCAACTTTTCAGCATTAGTCAGAGGCAGCCAGTCCCTCTTTGATACAATTCACATACAAACAGCACAGAGTGGACTTAAGTCACACAAATACACGCACACAATTTCTCAGAGACTGATTTCACTACTCTGAAGTCATGAAGACCAAAGCTACCAGAAACCATTGCTGGGCTTCACTGCAGTTTGGGCCCAAATAAAAGAACCACTGGATGTCCTGTGAAAACTCAGTGGACTGGAGACAGGAACAGAGAGAGACACTAGATCCCTTCTGCCAGGTGGAGTAGCAAGTATCTTCTGTGCATCTCTGTCCTTCTAGGAAAAAAAAATTGGCAAGCATTTCTCTTTGACATAATAGCTTCAAGTCTCCATTCCACAGAGTCAAGTAACTTTCTTTCCCTGTTCTGACGTTGTCTGAAAGTGGAACAAAGGCAGGCTCAGTTTGGGTACATCTTGCTAATCACAGTCCAGCCAAGATTTTTATCCCATGTTTGAAAAAGGTGGATCCCACAGTCCTGGTTCAGTATCTCCAACACACACAAGTTGCCTAACCACAATGCACCTTGGCCTTCTCTGATCCAGCAAGCATTGCTCACAGGTCAGGGAAAGTGAAATCCAGGCTCCATCAGCCTTTCTTTAAGTATAGGTTACATCTTCCTTGGAATAGGAGATACTTTCATCTCACTCCAGCAACTGGGAAATGCTATGGATACAACAGGCACAGAAACACAGGAAGAGAGCACACCCAAGAGGCATGGTAGTTCACCCAGACCTGTGCCCTAAAACTCTGTGCCACAGCATATGTGGAGCACAGAGAAGCTCCCCCCTGAGAATTCCCCTGGGATGGAGCAGGAGAACAGTAGAAAAGGTATATTTCTCTCAGCTCTTGCAAGAAACTTGAATCCCAGAGATCCAATGACGGCATCTGCCTGGGCTACAGAGGCCACTTAGTGTAGCACAAATGCACATGCCCGACAGTGAAGGACATGAATGACAGGCCTTTGTAGCGCACCTCGCAGGTGCTTGCAGGTCTCAGCTTTCCCTGGATTCCCTTACATTTTTGAAGTATGTTAGGCAAGCTAAATAATTGAAATTGGACAAAGTGGGCAGAAAATTAGGCCTTAAACTGAATTTGATTATATGGAAGACAGTAACTACAAACCAAGTGGGACAGCACATTTGGAGGTTACTCTGAATGTGCAAGAAAGTGCACAGCGAAAAACCACCAGCAATTGCCACTGCTCTTCTACTCAGACAACCTGAATGTTGAGGAGTGGGGGGTAGAAGGAAGGCTGCTGTGGTGCAGAGACCATGTCAGGCAGAGATTATTTTTAATTAATTTTTGATCCCCTAACAAAGTCCCGAGCTTTAACCAAAATTCCTCCTTCAAACCTCCATTGTTTCCTGAGGTGGATTTAGGCTGCTTGGCTTTCACTAGGAACTAAACTGCTGACAATTAACAAATCCTAACTCTGTACCATTGCTGGAGCCCACACCAAAAGCTGTTTGGCAAGGGAATTCTTGCAATGTGGATTTCAATATTAAACAAGGTTTAGATGTGTACAAGTTTGCACTTCCTAGGAAAAGTGAGTAACTAACTCCTCATCCTTTGTGTTTGATGACACTAATGCCTGTAAAGTGACATGGCATAAAAACACCTCCTACCAGTGAAGGAGAAGAGGGAACAAGTTATACATTAAAAATGTTCTGGGAATTAATTTGAAGGCATAAAATGCAAATGTTTCAAGAGCAGCCTACTGTACAAACTAAGCGTCCAAAACCACTGCCTACAAACTCCTTACAGCTTCAAGTCTGTTCTTTGTAAAGTTTGTAATGAGAACAGTCAGTCATACAAGGAAGGATATAAAGATTCAACATCAGATGCAAACTGCCTCTAACTAAAAATCCGCTAAATAAGGTAACTCCTTAATTGGCAACAAAATTCTTCTTAAAAACTGTTTTCTTTTTACTCATCTTGTGAATCACCCTTTTCGGATCAGCAGACTAAAAATTCATGGGGCTCAGTCTGGTACAACAAATTCAAAATTTCCACATCAACTTATGGTATTAATTAGATGATTAATTTATTAAAAAAAAATCAGAGGGAGGAGGTTTTGAAACTACAAAGAAACATATTTAAAACATAGGAAAGATATTCTTAAAGCTTTCACTGAAACACCACTCAGTGGGAAAACAAAACCCGTAACTCCCATCCCTCAAAGTACAATTTGCTACGAAGAAGTATCTAGCCTAGTCTTGGCTAAGTAAGGTGAAGGAATCAACAACAGCCATTTCTGCATCAAATTAAATTGTCAAGAACTGTCTGAATCACAACACAGGAAAGTATTTTCAAGAGTCTTTTATCAAGAGCACTGACTACAGCACGGGGACACAGTTTGTCCCCAGCTCATCTGCTCCTGGCCTGATTTGTATGTCACACTCACATTACGCCTGTATCTGGAGGTAAAGGTGATGCTGGCTCTCGAGTTGTCCAACTCAGGGCAGGGCAGTTTTCTGCTTCACAAGACAAGCAAAAGCACTGCTCAGCTCTGCTATCTTCACACAAGAGCCTGCAGTAAGGGAACCCACAACATTCACTCCAGGTTTTTGCATGAGGACTGAAGCAAAGATGGCACTGAGCTTAGTGAATGCTTCTAACTAACCTTTCACACTTTGACCTATTCCTTCTGACAATCATTAATCTGTACAGTCATTTTGATCAATCAGCTAAGGTCTTGTGAACTGCTGTGTACACAGAGGTAGAACTGGATTTTTTTCTGCACTTTCGAAAGTCCAGAACCTTCAAAAAGGCAGAGATTAGCTATCACAAAATAAATGTAAGCTCAGTTCCAATTTTTGAAGCTAGAATGAATGATTTACTTCCAACCTGTCACACAGACTCCAGCTAAATGAGTTTCAAGAGGGAACAAACACTAATAAAATCAATTTCAACAGAATCTTAAAAAAAACCCCAACAACCATGTGAGAGAGTCATTAATAAGGGTTGACACTTTCTCTCCTGCCTTTCAGCAATGTTGACAAATACATTAATAAAAGGCCAGAGTCCCTTTCAGCCTCACACCCAGCAGCCCCCTGCTCAGCACAACCAGTCCTAATTGCTGCTAAGTACAGCCAGAATACTGAGTCCATCATGTGGTGCTCCTCTCTAGCAGCATATGAAAATACTTTCACCTACTAGGAAAGGAGTGGAGAAATGCTCAAACAACTATTATCAACTCAGGGACTGGTAGCAAAATTTAACAAATTTTGCTATTTGCAAGTTATGCAAATAGACTGTACCTTCTTGCTTATGTCCTTGATGTTTTCAGGTCATCATATAGCACAAATCAAATTCAAAAGCCCCCAAACACTCAGGAAATAAGAAGAGTCACTCTGAGCACTAGAGGTATTTTTTATACCCTATCAATTACCACAGCACTCCCATAGTCATATATCCAGGGGATAATGTCTTCAGGCATAGGAGATACTCAAATTTTCAATCCACCCTGTTTCCCCACAGATGCTTCTTTGGATAAAATTTAACAGCTGACATCAAACAGATGCATCTAAATAGGCAAATAAAAAGCCTCAAACCAACAACGGTGCCTCAAATAGCTCCAGGTATTTTTAAGATAAACTTTTTAGCAAGAAATTTCCAGGGCAGTTTTGAGGCTCATGCAAGGGAGGAATTTCAAAGCAGCCCACAATACACCCCTGTTAACCCTGTTCTATGATTTGCTAATTCCTGAGAGAACTGCATAGCCTTTGCTGACATGTAAATTTAAGACCAAACAGTCATCTGAACACTATTTGCAAAACATTTGAAGAAGGAAATAAGAAGAAAGACAGCAAGCAGATTTCCTAATGCTGTATCTTTATCAAAGCTCTGCTCACCCTTTTTCCCACACTAACAGCCATCCTTTAAGCATATGCTTGTCTAACATGCTTAATACTATTCATGAATGAAAGCAAACACTCTGGTTTTCAATGCATCCAAGCCTTTACATAAACCTTGGATGAATCCAGTTAGGTATCTGAGGTCTTTGATCCCAACCCTTGCACAGCCAGGCTTTATTAGAGGAATACCAGCAAGAAGGAAAGAAAAGCACGGGTCTTTTCCAAGCTCTGCCCACTCCTGTTGCTCTACAGAGCATGAGAGCATCCATTATGAGAGTATGACTAAACTCAGAATTCCCATGGGAGACTTGAAGTACCAGCTGCATTTTGCTAAGCCCTTGAGAATTATTAATTTTACAGGACATTTGCAGGCCTGCACACTGATCAGGGCAAACCTTACACCCTTTAAGCCCAAACTCACAGCTGCACCGTGAAGATCAGAGCTGTATTTTACCAGATTTGCCCTAAAAATTTTATGCCAGGATGGGCACAAGTAGATGGCCACATTTCCAGCTTACCAGCTGTAACACACTTTGCCCCACAGTGCATGACCAGCTGGATCAGCAGAGGGAGGATATGCAGAACCAATGCAGCAGGGGGATCTCTATGCAGATCACAGTTCAGGAGCTGCTGAGGGCTGTGGATTGAGTCTGAGAGTAACTGACCATAACATCTCACACTGAAAACACAGCAAGGTCAGCAGGGAGAACTACAGAGAAGATAACACTTGTGTCTGCCTATGCTAAGCTCGTACTTTATCTGGCAACAAACAGGAAATCAATGCAAAGAAGGCTGCTCTCACACTTCTGGTGCATTCCTCACTCTAAATTCACAGCAAGAACCAATGCTAAGGTCATGCATTGTACTGACACACCAGCTGACAGGAACTGGAGATGCTGGGCATACAGAAGGACCTGGCACAGCCTCAACATGATCAAGAGAAAGCCCACAGCAGGGTCAACACCTACATTTCTCAGAAACACATGGGGCTATTGCTGGTCACGCTCAATGCTTACAGTGAAACTATGATGAAAGAGCACTGAATTTTCCTAATGGAAAACATGAAGCAAGAGTTACTCATCCCTGGTGCCAGCTTGCTATGATCAGCATCATCCTACTGCCATCACCAGCTCAAGCACAACCATACACTTATGAACCCATGCAAAGGAAACTTCAAGTATTGGTGGTCCTTCCACAACAGCCTAGGAGAAAACCAATAATCAGGAACACAGCAGTCACTTTCCATGCAGGATCTTGCACTTCACACAAAATATTTGTGTGGGCAAGGATGGGGCTGAAGCCGGAAGGAGCAAGACGTGACAGCAGCAGGACTGGTTGTGGTTCTTATCACCAAGTTCATTAACTTGCCAAGTCACCAGGAATGTGCCAGGGAAAAGTTTCTGCACAATATGCCTGACTGAAACACAGCTTGTGTGAAGTGGTGGATTTGTTATCTTCCTGTGAGTAACAACACATGGCACATACATTCCATTCCAGGACCTTTGCATTTGTAGTCACCAGCATGTTCCTTGTCCTTTGGTAGCTCAGACCAATCAGCTTTTTATACTTTCAACTTTACCACATACACATACTCCTTACCTGTATATTCTTGGCCTTCACTAAAACTGACATGCTTTCCCTTCAAAAACTAAAACAGGAAACCATGCAGTGCAGAGGAAAGACATGAAGCTTAGTTATCAAGAGTATCCTTTTCTGAAAAAAATCTCATCACAGCTCAGACATTCCCTGGAAATCTTAAGAAGCATTTCTAGATTTCTGCAACTCTGGTCTGCTCTGTAGTCAGTGACTGGAGCAAATGGGAAGCTGCTAGGGTCATGGGAAAAGGAGAACTGCTGGTCTCAGGAACTCTAGTAGCAGGCAGAGGAACTTGATCAGTAAGAGTGCTGCCTGCATTCACCTGTGGTCTCAGAGCCCTTATGAGAAAAGAAAAATTTATTTTTATTAGATATTGCACACAGAAAAAAGGGTGAAGGTCTTGCTTGTCAGCAACAGCAATACTGGCATTTGCAGATTGAGCTGTGAGGTTAATAGAAGCCACAACACCAGGTCCTACCGCCAACTTCTAGAGCTCAGAAACTAATAGAGGTCTCTACATTGCTATGATGAAACAGCTGGCTCTGCTCTGTCCTTGCCCAGGCTCATTTTACCCACTTCCACAACAAGCACACTTACACTGAGGACACCCCTCTTGTCAGCAGGCAGGAACAAAGTCTGGCAGCAGTTTCTCTCCAGAATGTACTTTCTATGCCTTTAGCAAGGGTCACTGTTTACCTGGGTCCCAATGAACAGATTCAGGACTCCCTCTGGAGGAACAATACATTATAAACGGTTGTTTTCTGCAAAAAAAGTGCTAGCAAAGCTGTGTGCAGCTCCCTTTTGTTACTTAAGCAGTCCCAGATACAGAAGTCACTAATGGCAGAGTGGGTAAAGAAGCTGACAATCCTGGTGGGGCACAGATTTGCTATCTTGAGTAAAAGTTCAATTATATTATGTTGACATGTTAGCAGAAGTTCTGTAAGGTAGAAGTGGTGATGTGGGCAGAAGCTAAGTGTCTAAGTGTAACTTTTCCACCTGACACGTCACTTTTCAATGATGAACAGACAGTTCAAGAGCTTTGTCTGCATTTGCTCTCTCTGAATTCTCCTTCTGGGGGTTCAAGCATGACCAGTCCAAGAAAAGCTGCAGGACATGACAACAAGGGCACGTCAGAGGAACAAAGCAGAATGACAGAGTGCAGCGTGAAGCACTGCTGGGGCACCCTGTGCAATGCTACGCAACCCAGTACCTTCCTGGTGACATCACACAAGAAAAGCAGGGTTGAAGTTTGCTTTGTTGGGGAAAAAAAACCCCAAAACAAAAGAGAGAAAAAACCCACAAAAACCATATAAACAGCAGCAGGGAGCCTCTGACTCAGAGGCGAGAGCAACAATCAGATCCCAATCATATCCTGTATGCTATCAGACATGCTATGGAGACAATGTGGATCATCTTCCTCATGAACAGCCCTCCTCCGCTGGCCTCTTCTCCCTTGCCACACTTTCTTTTTCATCCCTGAAGCATCTGTTCCCAGAGAGAAAAAAACTGCACTTCCCCTTTCTCATGACAGCCACAACCAGGATGTACCACACCTCTGCCGAGAAGAATATGGGCATGCATTCTCCATTACTCAAAATGTCTCACAGCATTTCTCAGCCCAGAGAACTTAATCGAGAACTGCTCCAAATCCTTAACAGCTGCATGCTATGCCACCTGGACAAAAGCAACAAACTCAATTGTATTATACTGCAGCAGACAAAACGGTTCCCCAACAGCACTCAAGCAGTTCTGGTACCTCCCACCTACACCTATGGGAGACATCACTCCACACAGAACATCCTATGCTTCCACTGGATGCAGCTCTGCTGAGCCATCAGAGTGAATCCAGGTATTTAGGGTCAAGGGTGCTGGAATTTGCATAAGAGAGGCTGCCTCTGGCAAGACCCTTGGCATAGAGCTGGAACAAACAAAGTTCAGATTCAAAGTCTTAGCAGAGAGCCACAAAGAGGCCAGGCTGAGGCCTGGGAATCCAGCAGAACACACGGACGTGTCACTTAAGCCACAAGAAGTATCCTTCTTGCCCAGAAGGACACCAGGCTTCAGGAATACCCAGCCCAGTCCAATGCAGGGAGCCAATATCCAGTGCTGTTTAAGGCCTGTTCCCACCCCACTACTGTTACCAACTGCTGTGATTCAGCCATAAGTTTCTGCATGATTCCCCCAGAGCCAGATGTCCCACTGCACCTGAGCACAGCCTGGGGCTCCATGCTTCGGGTCTGTCGATATCTGTCAGATCTACACGAGTCAGTGGGTTGAGAGAAACATCATAAAACCCTATCCATGACAGCAAGCCCTCAGCAAGCCCTCTTTCTACAGCTGTATGGGCAGAAAGGCCCTGTTGTTTGTCTGAGCCACAAAGACATCTTTATCCTCCTGACCAACCCATCATGCAGCCATGAGCTGCAGGACACATGCGGTTTAACTCGCTGTCACCCAGAGATGTGCATGAGAGAAATACTACGGAGATCTTTCGTCATGCCAACACTCACACCAACCACACCATTACCAGGAGAGCACCACTGCACCAGGGCAGCCCAGGAACTGGGCAGTGCCAAGAGTCACCCAATTTGTCAGCAGAGAAGGCCCATCGTCACCTGAAGAATACACAGGATTGACTGGGTTGGAAGGAACCACAGCAGGTCATCTGTCCAATCTCACACTAGAGCACATGGCACAGAATTGTGTCCACTGGAACACCTTCAGTGAGGGAGACTCCACAACCACTCTGAGCATCCTGTTCGAGTGTTTGGTCACCCCCACAGTAAAGTCCTCCCTCATGTTCAGTAGGAACTTCCTGTGCATCGTCATTTTCAGCCTGCTGCCTTGTTTTATTGCTTGGCACCACCAAAAAGACCCTGTCTTCATATTCAGCACCCATCCTTTAGATACTTTTTAATATATATATATGTGAATGAGGTAAAGAACGTCCTAGAGTTTTAGTAACTCAACATGACGAAAAGGAAGAGCCACATTAGCAGCAGCAGTGCCTGGAGACACCTGAGGCTGGAGAGAACTGAACCCCCGAGGGGGAGTGTGACAGAAAACCTGGCCGGGCTTGCCGAGGCTGTCCCTGCTCCCGCGGGGCCCGTCCCTCACCTGTGGAGCTCCTGGATGTCGGGCGGGATGCCCTGGAGCCGGTTGCCGCCGAGGCTGAGGCTGCGCAGCCCGCGGAGCTGCAGCAGCGCGGGCGGCACCTCGGAGAAGCGGTTCCCGCTGAGGTTGAGGACGCGGAGGGAGCGGGCGAGCGGCGCCTGCCCCAGCCCCTTGGGCAGAGAGCCGGGCCCGCCAAGCCGGTTGTTCTTGGCCAGCAACGTGTGGAGGCACGGCAGGGACAGCAGTTCAGTGCCCATCTCCGTCAGCCCCGTCCCGCTCACGTCCAGCACCTCCAGCGCCGGGAACCACTGAGACAGCCCGGCGGGCAGCGGGCCCGACAGCCGCCGAGGCGACAGCACCAGCCGCTGCGCCTCCGCGCTGCGCCGCGACGACAGCTCCGCCGCCAGCGCCGACTCGGCCTCGGGTTCCGGCTCGGGTTCCGACTCCGGCCCCATCGCCAGCTCCGGTCCCGGTTCCAGCTCGGGACCGTCCCCGCCTGCCGCCGCCATCCCGCCTGCACCGACCGACGGCCCCTCGCGTCACCCCGGGGGCTTCCGCACCTCGCCCTACCCCGGCCCGCCCCGGAACCTGCATATCCCCACCGCCCACCCCCCCGTCATGCTCGATCCCGGGCCCGCTGCCGGCAGAGGCCACAGCGGCCGCAGAGCGGCGATTACTTTTATGCAGGTTGCGGGGCGCCTACGGGTGGGCGGTGGAGGGAGAGGGAGTGTTCGATGGCCCCGGAACGAGCGCAGGAGAGCGGCGCGCAGGCGGTGGCTGCCCGTGGCTGCGGCTGCTCGGTGCAGCTATTCGCCCCGGGTAGCGCCACAGTCCGCACCGGCGGGCCTGGCCTGCCGGCTGGAAATGCCACTCCCCTCCCACACTAAACTCGGGACACCAGGGCTGCTAAGTGTAAAATCAAACTGCACCCTTTCCTCTGTCCCTTTTGGTCATCCTCGGAGCCCGAAGTTGAGATGCTGCCTGAGCCCGTGTGCCCCATGGCCTCTCCGTTGTGGCAACTGGTGGGGGAGCCTAGCCCAGCATCCCTGATCAGCGGGTGTTTTGTCCAAGGGTGGATCTGCTTTGGTCCCTGAAGAACAAGGAGGTTGGAACTGACCAATCTTTGAGGTCACTTCCAACCCAAAACACTCTGTCATTCTGTGAGCTGCTGCTCCGGACCACCAAAACGGAGGTACTCCCAGAAGTACCTCAGTGCATGTCCTTGCCTGGATGTGAAAAGAAAGCTTTGGTCTTAGCCGCGGCATTGCAGGAGTTAATCCACAACACACAAGTCTATCAGGCAGTCTGATACTGGTCACTGATCGACATGGAGCTGACCTCAGGGTCTGTGATTTCAGTTAATTGCTCTTTGAACAGAGCAGTAATTGTTAGTAATCATCAGAAGCAGCAGTAGTTATGTGTGATAAAAATGAGAAGATTCACAACCCACAGGAACTTTTGCCTCGACTAAGTCCAGGCTTAAGAAGCAGACTTACTTCCTTGTGTTGCATAAAGAAGCCAAAAGAAGGGAATAGCAACCTCCCACTTGTTCAAAACCCTTCATGTACACAAAATTCTCTGTCATTTTAGACTGGAGGAAACACAAACATCACAATTTGCGTGTACCAGCCAAGAATTTAAAACAACGAGTGAAGTAGCAATGTTGACTTCAAAAGTGTCCAGAATACTGTGGACAAAACAAAACCCATGGTCCACTTGTCTTTCCTTTGGTGGTCTTATGAATTCTGGATTTTATCACCACAAATATTTTGATGTGACAGCTCCTGTTGCTGAGAGGAGGAAGTTGTCAGGACTATGTCCAGCCTTCAAGAAAGTGTGCCATACTGGATAGGAATGAATAGGAGTTCCACTGGACTCATTTCATGTGTTTTCCAAGAGTCTGTGGATTCACAAATATAAGCCCTGATGTGAACCCAGAGATAGTTGAAGAACAGACACTGCACCAGTGTTAACTTCTTATCAACATAATTTTGCCCACTCTACAAACATTGTGATGTTCCAGGACAGTTTCTGGAGAGTTTATGTAAGCACAAGAATCAGGTCATCTGGATTTTGCTCTTGTCTTCTGTAGTGCTTTAAGGCTGGTTCTCCTCAAGGTGTGTCCTGTGACTTGGTTCAGTAACCAAGTGTTATTATAGATCAGTCTACTCCTGTCTTCAGAACTAAAGTTAATAAATACCTTACAAATGCAGTTCAGAGTCTTGATCAGCCACTTAAATAGCCTATTTCTCAACCTGAAGCTTAACAGCACTGGAGAATTGTGATTAAGGGTATGTAACTATAATGCAGCAATTTAATACTCAGATGTGCTTAACTCCATAAACAGGTCAGAGCTTTTCCCAGGCCTTTACAAGCAGCAGGCTACAAAATTTTTGCTTTTCCTCTCTCCTACCTCAAAACCACTTTGCTTCAGTAAATATGCATGGAGCACAAAGCAAAGTATTAGTAGTGCTACCTAGCTAAATTTGTGAGCGCTGCTTCCATTAATTTCTTCTTAAAATCCTGGTATAAATTGCAGTAATAAAACAGCCTCACTTTGCAGCTGAGCAGTGAATGGGCAGGGAATGCCACAGAAAAGACTGCATATACAGCAGCTGGTACATGCTATAGGCTATTTGGTGTGAAAAATAACATAGAAGAGCCAATGTTTGTGAGTTGTTTTTCTAAAACAGCTTTGGAAAGAGCACACCAAGTGGAACAAAGCAAGGCAGCTTTCTCTTCTGTCAGGCCATTATCTGCACAGAAGCACTCACAGCAGTGGCATTACGGTTACAGGGGAGATGAATAGTAGGACACCTATCATACAACACCATTGAAGGCTACTTCACCATTCAGTCACATTTTCAAGGCCTTTAGTTATTGTTTTTACTTGCCTGTGTTTTTTTTCCTACATGATTCCCCAGCTCTAAAACAGAAACAATCACATCTCACATTTGTTCAACACACTGAGATCTGTGTATGAATGTGCAAAGACATGTTATTTTTTTTTTGAAAACAAGTTGTGTGTCTTGTGAAAAATAAACCAAACAAGTGTTATTTTTAAAAATTTGTTTCATTTATTTGGCAGTAATATCCAAACGCCCCTGCTTCAAAAAATTACAAAATCAAGTAAAATAAGTGCACTAAGGAAACCTACAGAATACTGATAAATTTCACACACATACAAGGAGGAAATATAGAGGGAAGAGTGGGACTTTTTTGTTTGTTGCTTAAATGTGGGTTTTCGGGAAAAACAAAACAAAACACCTTCCCTGCCCCTCATAGTCTCTACAGCAACCATCCCAGAGGGCAATGGCTGAAATTCAGCACTTCCTTCCCCAGCAGCCAGCTCACCCTGCAGGAGTTAGTGACTGACCAGCCTGCAGAAGCCTGACCATTGCTCAGTCTGGGCTGCCCTTCTCCTCTTTGCAGGGAGCCAAGATGTTTTGGTCCCCTTTAAATACTGCTGCGCTTAGAACAGGCCCTATTTTCTACTGTGTCCCTTTGTGGGGGCACAAGGAGGAAGAGGCTCCACAGGCAGCAGCCCTTCCCAGAGGCATTGTTGTTGAACTCCCAGCCTGCTGCCTGAGGCTACCCTGGGATCTGTTGTATGGTTTCTCAGAGAGCTCAGCTTGCCAGACACCGCAGCCTGTCCCTCCACCTTCAGTGTAAGAGCAAGCTCTCTAAACCTCAGCTGCCAGCATGTCTCCATCTTGCCTAACAGCCACCCCTATCCACATGGCTGCACAGCCACAGCAGGCAGGAAGGGACAGAGAACACGTAACAGTGCAGCCTACAGAAACCCTGAAGCCATGCATTTGCCTCCCCTTCCTGCAGTCGCTCTGTCTTTCACAGTTGAAGATATTCCTGACTGAACAAGATGTTATCCCCATCCAGGGAAAGCCTTTAAGGCAAGCTGTTGTGTTTTCTCTAAGGCACTTTAACAACCCAAGCTGGAAGGAAGTGATCTGGGAGGCACTAACTACCTTTTAGAGCAGGGCTGGAATACAGCAAAACATTTATTAACAATGTTCCTGTGACTCCAGATCCAGAACACAAAGCTCTTTCATTCATACTCTAGGGAAGGAGCAAGCCTATGTCTAATGGGTACTCCTGTTCCACCAACCATTTCTTCCAGAGCCACCAGAACACAATAACTCTGTCCCAGTGTACTGTTCACATTACTCTCAGCTCATATGGACTCATTTCTCTCACCTTCACAGGTGACAGCTGCTCAAATCCAGGCCCTCATAAGAAAAAAACACCCAAGTCTCCTTCTCTATTTAGGATGCCAAAACCCCCATGGGAGGGTACATTATAATTCTCACTGGAAAAGTGGGACTATACCAGAGTCAATGGAAGTCCTCTGGCTTTATACCAGGAAAACAGCTCAAAGACCAGACAGCCTTTAACACATCTAGCTCATGGGAAAGAGCAAAGGAAGAGCCAAGCTTTCTTCTTTTCCTATACTTCTAGGTACCAGCTCATTCCTCCTCTCCAAGGAAAGCACTGTGCAAAAAAGGGAAGGTTGGGACAAAAGTCCTGCTGATCTTCACTCAAACTGGACAAGCTTTTGCAGATGCAAGTGGAATTTTGCTTGAGTAAGCAATAGGGACTGCAAGATACACAGCAACAACTGCTGAAGTTGCTCACAAACAAAGATGGAAGTCACAAGGAGTCGATCAGGGCACATGCAACTGCTTGGGAAGCACAGCATAGGCATGAAAGGGAACGTGGATGTTCAGGTGTGCACAAAGTACATTTGACAACTGCATAAGAAAATCAGCTGGGCTTCAGGCTACAGAGGTGACTATCAACAAAACAGCGTTTCATTTATATCTAGGACCAATGCTCTGAGAAATGTGTGGGATGAAATTGATCCATGAAGGAATGTGAGAGTAGTCAAAGGTGGTCTGATCAAGACATTGAGAAATGCATTAGTAATGAGGCTTCCAGCCCTGACTCCAAACTCATACCTGGAATCAAATAACAATAATGCTGCTGCCTCACCCCAGAGAAAGATGGAAAGCTCAAGATGATGCCAACAGCACAACTAAACAGTTTTCTACATAGTTAAGTTTTTTTAAGATACTGTACTAATGGGATTGCCTGGTCCCTCTGTCCCTAGACTGCTTTTAGCAATTTAGAGAGGCACAGACTTTGAGCACATGGTCAATGCCATCTAAGGGAGTGAGAGCTAGAAAGCTGCAGTTGCAATCTGTATCTGGTGAAACTAATTACATCCAGCCATACCTCTTCTTCCCATGAGGGATAATGCTATCCTCAGCTGGGAAATACCCTGTAGTGCAAGGCTTACCATTCTCCCATGGTGTTTGTGGTGGCTGAGCACAGTGCGATACAAACTGTGCATGGGTATTATGGTACTGTCAACAACAAAAAACCCACATGCTGGGTTTTCTTGAAAGATCTAGAGCTACAAAACATACAAAGGCTGAATCACTACCATATGAAATAAAAAAAATTAAAAACCCAAAACAAAAGGAAAAAAAGAAAGGGGAATCAACATGTGAATGTGATAAGAAACAAATACAATAGCACCTCTAAGGAGGGGGCAGGGACAGTAAGAGTGAGATGAGGTCAAAAGGAACCATGTTGTGTTGGAGCCTACGTTGTACTGGAGGAGCTGCTAGGGACAGTTTGGTGGAAAGCAAGGAGGAATGTGCTGGACTCATGCCAGCAGCATGGCACTATGACTCCCAGGTGTCACATCAGGCTGACCAGCTTTGAGGAGCTCAAAGCAAAGGGTAAGGTCCTTGAATAAAGGCTCAGCCACAAAACTGCCAGGCCTGCATTTCTGCAGCCAAAGCTGGTGTTGACAATTGTATTGACTGAAGACCCCCTTTTCTATCCAGCAGCGACCTCCATCCTTTCCCCAGATCCAGGGGAACAAAAAATCCCTGTTAGTTCTTAGAGGGAGCAGCTGTCTGCTCTGGGGAAGGGTCCCAGAGGCTGCTGTAAGTCCCTCCCAGCCTTCCAAGGTCCCAGCAATAAAGCTCCCTGAACAGGTGGGCTCTGTTCCCCTTTCCTGGCCCCGTTCTTTGTGTATTACAAAACAAATAACCCATCGCTATACATGTAAATATCTGTGACTGGGCAACTGTAGCAGACACTTGTGCATACTGAGATCAGCACTGGAGGACAGGGTGGGAGATTGGGCCCATCCTCCTGGGCTCCTCCACTATGGAGGACCCTTACATCTCCTTGGTGCTCATTCTCTTGGTCTTCTCAGCCGTCTCCTAGAGAAAGAAGGCATAGAAGTGAAGCTCTGTGCTGACACAAGAATTGGTAGTGCTCTGAAGTCTTTATAACTGAAAGCCCCACACCTGTATTTGTCCCCACAGCAAGAGATTTACTCTGCTCCCCCTTCTACCAAAAGTCTCCAAGTGACAGAAACAGAAGGAACCTATCTGGCAAGGGGAGGCTTAGTGCAAGCAGACCTTCCCAGCCTCATGCTAACCTGATGCTTCTGCAGTTCCTGAACATATCTGGCTATCTCCGCCTCAGTCAAATCTTGATCAGGTTGGTGTGTCTGAGCAGGTACCTTCTCATTCCTCCCTGGAAGCAGAAATGGAGTTTAGTGTTTCACAAATAGTGGATGTAAATTTCAGATGTTGAACCATGAAGAACAAAGAGAGGCAGGTCAGCCACAGCATCTGTCAAGCTTAGGAAGCCTTTGCTGGAAGATGGTATGGGTTGTCTTCTTAAAAAGAGAACAGGCCTTGTGGCTGCCTGGGACTTCACAACTTGAGTGTGGAGTCTGCCTATGTCTCTCCCTCCCATGTAACTGATAATAAAGCCACATGGAAGAGGCTACATAATATTCAAGAGAAAGCTATAATTAGTTCAAGCATCTTGGCCTCTTGTTGGGGATAAATGGAAGCTCAGTGCTACCCAAGTACAATAACTGATATCTAATAAAGAGGGAGCTTCACTCAGTGAAGATGTAACTTGCTAATGTGTTTGATCTTCAGTTTTATTATTCCTCTAACAATAGCCTCTATCCCCTCTGCTGCTCTGACATGGGCAGAAAGTCAAGGAATTGTTATCCCATTGCATGCTTCTGTCATGGATGCAGAGAACAAAGTAGGCAGCAAGAACAGCAACTTTGAAGGTTGTTTCAGGGAGACAAGAAACAGTGTCTCATTCTGCTTAATCTATGACACCTACACACAGCTCCTCTGGCAGCTCTCTTAATACTATGGTTGTCTTTTCCCAGGCGAGCTGCTACAGCTAAGTCTGAGCTGAGGTGATTCTGCAGCCTCTGCTGCAGATCAGATAGACTTGAAAAGCTCTGTACACACTTCTGCTGTTTCCCTCTCTCCTACTCTGCCCAAGCTACTGACTATAGATCTGAACCAGTGTACACTTCTAGCAGGTCCCACACAGCACTGAAACAAAGCTCCTGCAAGGCCCTGGTTTCTAGGGAAGAAGGACATGCAAACGCAGCAACGGCTGGGTTTCTAGGGAAGAAGGCCAGAAAAATGCAGCACCATGCTGGGAGGATGGATGGGCTCCTTGGGAAGGACTCACACATTTGCCAACACAGGGAAAAAGGTGGCATTCCACTGGCCCTGGACTACCCGTGATAAGGTGAAAAAACTGCAGCATGACCTCTCACCATTGTACCGTGGCTGTGCAAGTTTAAGTGCCTTCCAAAGGAGGAACCCTGCCTTACTATGACCACCACCTCCCTTCATCACCATTATTCTACAGCTTTTGTGGCAAGAAGCTAAAGTGTTTTCTTGGTATTGGATGAAGGTTCCTATATCCCCTCTTGATCTATATAGGGTCCTAGATCCTGTTTTACAAATTCCATAAACACAGATACAGTGAGGATATGAACACATATACAGGAAAGCTGACTTGCTCCCACCTACACAGACAGTAGCAGCCAGTGACCTATTTGGTCTGCACCAGCTGGGTGCAGATTAGCTCTGGTGAGGAAGATTTAGGGCTGACTTTTCACAACACCAAATCGAAACTACAAATCCCAGCAGCACTGTCCTGAGCCCAGTTACACACTTTCTGACCTCTGGAACAGTACCTGCTTGGATTTGACTAACATGGAACATATGAGGGTTATGCAGAAGCCACCATGGAAGAGCTGAGGAAAAGCTGGAGAGAGAAGAACCCTGGATAGCTAGTTCCTTCAGAAGGACAGAGAGTGAGAATTCCTTTCGTCCAAACCCAAACCTAGTAATTTTCTGGAGAGCATACAGACCCTCGCATGTCATTGCGGTGCACACCCAGTTCCCACAGGCACAGACACAGCGGTTGCACTCCACCTGGGTCTCTGCTCCGTCCGCATAGGTCTCATCTTCCAGGGCACACTCTGAAGAGGCACAAAACAAGGGCAGTACTTGTGAGAGAGCGAGCAGGCTAAAGATAACATACTTTGGAAATGCCTTGAGAGAGAATATGAGGTTTAAGGGGAAGCCTGCCTTCTGCCAACCACCAGAAGTTTCCTCATGACTAAAATATTCATGCTGAATTTGGTGAATGAAATCAGCCAAAATATAATTTGGGAAAGTCAAACCCTTTGTTTTTCTTCCTCAGAAGAACACATTTCAATTTCTCATTTCCGAATGAAATCCGAGTGTTGGATTTGTTTGAAATTCCTTATCTGATATACAAATAAAAGAACCCTTGAAATGAAAGCTTGGGTTATTCTGATACAGGTGGGGATAAGTTGGGGAAATTATTTGGAAGGATAGTGAACTTTGAGATGGTCATCAGGGAGGCTCTCTGTGTGAAAGGCAGAGCATAGCAGGACTTTGGTCTGGTCTGACTTTCCTAAGATATCCGGCTGTGAACTCTTCACATGATTGACCTCTGCACTGTTAAATGCATACCTTGACCTTACAAGCATACCGTACCCATTCAACCTATGTCCTTGCTTCTAAAATCCAAACCTTTCTCATCAAAAGAGCTGCAGGAACTTTGGGACAGTAAAAGCAGTACTTTCAACAATGCAGGGACAAAGAATGCTGTTGGATGAGAGGCAGGCATATATTAAATTTATCTATGGCAGTGGAGTTACAGCACTCGATGTCTGGCCTGAAGCTGATCTCTTTTTCTTTCCTCCCTTCCCAGGACCCCTTCTTATTCCCCAGGATAAGAGAGGAGTTCCTACTTCTCTCTGGTGGGTTGAAAGATGGGCTGAGGCACTTGAGAAATTCATTGAAGCTGAGCTTCCAGTCAGCATTTTCATCTGACAGTTCAATGAGGGCATCTACGCAGAGTCCCCTGAAAGGAAACAGAGAGGCTTGTTCCACACAGGGCTGTGCTAGGCCAGTCCTTGCTCTACTGTCTTCAGAGTGCAGGTGAGTAAAAACATTAAGAACTAGGGAGACTCCAAGATGTCTGGCAGAAGCGACTTCTCTAATGAAACCTCATGGGATACAGACACAAGAAAAACAGTCACAAAATACTCTCTGTCTGGCAAAGGGCTGGGCAGGGGGGGGATATTCAGAACAGCAGGAATAGGACATCCACATTTGTTGACATCTACATGCTGTCACACAGGTAAAGATGCAAGCACAGCATAACCACAAGCAGCCTTTTTTCACACAGTAGCAGACAAAGAAAGAGGGAAATCTCTCAAACTATAGGCTGTGTATGAACACTGTTTTCCACCATCTTCTTTGTACTGGATCTAGCTGTTAGGCAAAAGGTGAGGGGAGTCCCTAGGAAACCGAATGTATTAGGAAACAGAAAGAAGATGACTAATCTTCTGTTACCCTACTCTCTTCTGGCTGCACAAATGCTTGATTTAGGGCAAAAGAGGGTTGGAATACATGCCTAACATGAAGGTTTGAGATAGGACTGCTCCTCTTGTGGTGTTCATGCCTATTTAGGTAAGAAGCCACTCATACACAGGTAACTCTGTCAATGCAAGTCCTAACTGATATTTACACTGAGTGAATTTCCATGTTCATTCTACCACATATGCTCCCTGGCCCTCCCTCTGGCATTCTGTCCACTGCCCACCTGAGCAACTTGTTGGTCTCCTGGTCCATGTAGGTGGTGATGTTGATGGCAGTCTCATTCTGCTCCACGAACTTCAGGAATTCAGTGGAGTCCAAGCGAGAATCACCATCATCAAAGGTCTGTAGGGGTAGATGGGAAGATGTGAGAGGCTCTCATTTATCAGTTCAAAAGTATCCCTTCCTTCTTCCTCTTCCATATGTACATAGCATTTTGAAGCTTTAGTAAGATAAGTTCCATTATCCCTGTTTTTCAGAAAGAAAGAGGCTCAGAGAAAAGTAGCAACATATCCACATTAGCCTCAGAATGAGAGAGATATGATCCTAGCCTTGTTCTCACAGATGAGCTACACTGCCTCTCAATCACCTCCTGCTGCTTGATTTATGGCTCTAACCCTATTTCTTCTCTTTGTTCCAGCCAGCTCTTAGCTTTCTTATATACCTCCCGCCTTAGAGCAGACCACCTGCATTTAAGGACGTGTCAGCTTTCCAGTATGTGTAAATCCCAAAGCTGTGCCAGGACTCCGACAGTGACAAAAGGGAAAAAGCACAGGAAGCAATTTTCGGGTGATAACAGGGAAAAAATTTAATCCAATAGCACAACACCTCACCATCAACTTCTTAAGGTCCTGACAAGATTCCTGGCACTGAAGAACAGTGTTTTCATCCCCAAAATCCTGGCTGTACTCCCAAAGAAGTAATTGCATTTTGCTTTCCTATTTGGAGATGTGATACCACAGTGCTGGGCACTCAGCAGGAACTGCTGTGCCCCCTCAGAGACAGCTGCATTGCTGTGAGTGGAAAATTAGTCTTGCATGCAGACTGCTGCTACCTAATTTTTGCTGTGTGATGGGGGCAGGTTGCTGTGGCTCCTTGTGTAGTGCTCTCAGGAATGCTGGAATAGACACTGCCTGTTGTTACCTTTATGCGTTTCACAAGAAACATCTAGGGCTAGGGAAATTATCCTGCATAATTGTTCCACATGTCAACTTCTACTAGACTTTGAAGCCTCTTGTACTGCTTTTTTTATCTGAAAATGATTGCAGTTCTCTTAATGACCCAGACTGTTAAGTGAGTTTTCTTGCCTTTCAAAGCTGTGGTATACATTAAGGCATTCCCACAGAGATCCTCCAAAATGGAGCAGTTTCCCACTACTGGCCTCGCTCCTCTTTAAATAATGTCCTTCAAGGTCATGGCCTACCTGATGGAACAAAGCACATCCTAGTCAGCCACACAAATCAGGCTTTCAGGAGGGAAATAGCTCAATGCCATATCTACAAACCTGCCCATCAAGAAGAAAAGGGAAAAGCTTCATTTCAACTATGCCTCCAATACATACAAGCAATATATGCAGGACAGGAAATAGGCCACTTGTAGGAATGCAGGGCGTGAAGAGCCCCACAGCTTGGCATTACAAAATTCCTCCAGTGACAGCAGATGCTGCTGACACAAATTTCTGTGTGTTTGAAGCAGTTTAGTTTGCTTTGCCTTGATTTTTCCAGTTGTTTCAAACTCTGAATTCTGCTTTAAAAATGTTTCAAAGCATTAATAATAAGGTAGTTGTAAAGGTGGATTACCACCTGACAGAGAATCACAGAAACGTTAAGATTGGAAAAGACCTCCAAGATCATTGAGTCCAACCTCTGATTGAATACCACCTTACCAACTAAACCACATGCCACATCCAGTTGTTTCTCAAACCCTTCCAGGGATGGTGACTCCACCATATCCCCTGGCAGTCACTCTTTCCCCAGCCTGTTGCGCTGCCTGGGATTGTTGTTACCCAAATGCAGGAGCTGGCATTTGGCCTTACTGAACCTCATACTGTTGACCTTTGCCATGGAAATTCTCCCTTTGGTACAAGCAGAGGTATTTCTTTCCCATAAGAACTCTCACCCAGTGGCTGGGACCAGTGCTCCAGAAAAAGTGGGACAGTAAAGAGAACATGAGGCTGCCTGCCTCTGAGCTGCAGCCTCAGGATATCACCAGTATGCTGACAGGCATGGGGACAGCAGGTGTGAATGGCTTGTGCGATGACAGTGGAACAAGTCTGTGGCTGGCTCATGCAATTCAGCAAAGCCCATGACTGGGGGAGACCTTGCAAAAGTGGCTGGGGACAGCACATTTGCAGGGAGAGGGACTGATACAGGACACTGCCACTTTTGGCTGCTGGCAGGCACTGATAGGAGTGCCCAGGTCAGTGGATTTCCAAAGACAGTGCAGCATTAAAGGCTGCAAATGTGAGGATGCTCTGTGGAGTGAGGGGACCAGCTCCTCTATCTCACCAGGGAGTGGCATTGCCATGGCAAATTTGCTTGCAGTGTTAACTCCTGTTAGGCACCATTAAACTCTCTGTCAACAGCCTATGATTTAAATGTTCTCCCCTCTTCCCCACCAGTTCCTCCAGATCCATCCTGAATGCTTTGAAGTCTCTGTCAGGAGCCAGGCATGAGAGGGAGGGAGACAGCAGTGCAAGTGGCAGGAGCACTGGGATCTGCTGGTTACAGAAGGGGGTGCAGATAGGCTGAGGGACAGACTGACAGGGAGGAGGGAAGAACAGAATTATTGCAAGGCCGAAGACTCAAGTGGCTACTTTCACTCTGCAGAGTCTAGGGAACTGCAAGTTCTCAGCCACAACTAGGACATATTCCTTGAGGCCCTCAAGTGTCTCCGATACCCATCTCAGCATGGCCTTGGGACTATCTGGAAAAAAGATCAGCAGCCCTTGCCACAGCTTCCTGCATTTCCAGCACTTTCACCTCCTTTTCTTTGGCTTTTTATCCCTGAAATTAGTTCTCAACTCTGCTACAGGCACATGTGACTTACCCTCCTCCTTTTCACCAGGTCAGACACCAGGAGCCAGAGATGCTCCATATCTGGTTGTCACAAGCTGTGAGAATGGCTCAGTCTGTGGTTGCTGCAGACAGCCCATAACACATCAGGCTGTAGAACTTATCAGATCCCTCTGGTACCCAGTTCAACAAGCACATCACACACTGGAGCCTCTCAGCTGGGGGCACAGAAGCTATTATGCAGTGACAAGGTGAGAAATGTTGTCTAGGCTCTGAGGCAGGTGCTGCTCTACTTACCTTGAAATATTTGTCCAGGACTTCACTGTAGTTACTGCCCTTGGAGAACCACCCATCTGGAATAATCTCAGCTTCCAGCCACTGGATGACCCGGCGACGAAGCTCATCCCTGTTCGACTGGTAGCAGACAACTGTAATGGGAGACAGTGCAGAAAAAGGAAAAGTAAGAGATATCAAGCTGGCAGGGAGATCACAGAGAGAGGACTGTAAATAAAAGCCAGCTAGCCTGGCCTGATGGCGGCTTGCAGTCTCTCAGTCCAGTCCATGGAGTTACGTAACTGCCAGATCCAAGAAGATGTGTCAGGTGCTGAAAAGTGGATGGGCTGTTGGTGACACCATGTGGCACGGCTGGGAAACAACACTCCTCCTCCTGCGCTTCCTTCCCTTTCCTGAAGCTTGTGGAAGAACCCAGAGCTGACTCATCTTGGTGTGAAAAGTCCCAGACTGAGCGAGAAAGGTAACTGGCAATGTCATCAGGCTTCCCAATCCTGTGTAGAATTGCCATTCAGCTGTCAACCCTAAAACACCAAAATTTCTATCCTCTGCGAGGGTGAAGTCTAGATGACCAAGCCTTTCTACCACTCTGTCTCCGAGACTTGAATTTTATGGCCTACTGTCTCAGGAAAGATTGTTTTTTCAAAGCCCTGATTTTTCCACTCTGACTGCAAACAAGAGGAGGTCAAGTTGGGCTTGTTCACTCACAGTGCTTGCCTGGTTTCTCCAGAGTGGTTATCACTTTGTGTGCTACAAATACAAAAACAAAAGCCTAGCTGTGAATTGTTACACCTGCTCAGTGGTCAGCAAAGCCAGAAAAGGAAGCAGTGTGCATTCACATCACTTTGGCATAATAAGGATCTTCTGAATCCAATCACTTTATCACAACCAGATGGAGAGATGAAAAAAACCGAGCTCTGTAGGGATTCTGCATGTTTAATTTTGTACTTCTTTAAAACTGCCTTAGAGTGGTGGCCATGCTCTGACATGGTCCCTCCTCTTTATTTTGTATAAGACTTTGCTCTCAACTGTCCTAGGAAGTTAAAGTTGATGATTATACAGCTCCAGTACTTCGAGGTCATGAATGGGAAAAGGCTGTCCTGATGACAAACCATGGCCCTAAAATCCACTGTTAAGAACATATGGCAATACATAAGAGGAGAAACCAAGCAGAGGGAATTGAAGAGACTTATAATTTAGGTGATCATAGAATCATTTAGGTTAGAAGAGACTCTTAAGATCATCTTGTTGGCTGAAGATAGAAGCAGTTCACCTGTATCTCCTGACTCTCTGCCTCTGCACTCATTGGTTCATCACTCCTAAAGCAAAGTCTCCTTTTCAAAGGGTGCTCTTGGAGTTGGGAACAACAACTCCACAGTTACGGTCTTAGATCCTCAATGAAGGAGTGCTCTACCCCTGTCTTGGTGATCAGCACAGTTTGAGTCCCTGTGGGCAAACTATGTCTATGCTGAGTTCCTGAGACATCCCAGCACAGTGAAATGTCCAGGAGATGTATGAGCTCTGAAAGGTTACCCAAGGGTAAAGAGCTAGGCAATCACATTTCAGCTGATTTATCAACTCAGACACTTCTACAGCCTATGCAGGATATGACTTTTACACAGAGGTCTGCACTCCCCAGCACACCCTCCTGCCCATTTCCCAGAGTATACAAATTCATACAGAGGCCTCAGCCAAACAGGAGACAGTTTCTTACCTGGACTTGCAGCTGGATTCTCAGACTTCTTTTCTGTTAATGGAAAGAGAGAAGACATTTCTGATGCAGTGTGAAGCAATACAAAACTCTTCCCACCAAAAAAGTAGAGGAACCTGGGAGTCTTTGGGTATATGAGGGTGACATGCATGACTGAGGGGCTGGAATCCCCTGGACCCTGAGGAGATACTGAGGATAATTTAGACTAAAGAATGGAAGGCTCAGGGACTCCAAGAGCTGAAATGAGGGATGCGGGGCTCCAGGTGGCTCTTTAAAGTGCTGTTTATTGTATCCAAATGATGCAGCAATTCGCGGGGTGTGGGTGACAAGAGCCCAGCCCACAGCCTTTTCAGCCACAGCTGTGGGTTTGGCTCAAGCCAACTCTAGTTGTGGTTACAATGCATTATACACTTTTCATTGCAGAGCATCTTAAAACATTACAATCAACCAATACTTTTACTATTACCTATAGCCTATCATAACTACTAACACTACCATATTCATGTTACTATTTTCAATTACAAAAAGTTGGTATATTACAGTTTAAGCTAGAAGTTGTTTTTCAGTTTTCTTGCAGTGGAAAATTCTGAGATCTCTTCTCTACTTGCAACATGGCATTTTTGTTTGCCTGTGAAAATCTTTTTTCTTGGTAAAAACATCTTTTGTTTGAGGTGGATTTATCCTTTGCTCAGAGTCATAAAAGCCCCTTCCAACTCACTAGCTCTTTGCCTTCTAGTTACCCAGTAAGACTGCCTCATCAATCCTTTTCTTTTATATCAAAACTTGCTATCATTTCTATTCCTTCCTCAGATTCTACATTTAAAGATCTTTCTGTTATACATGCATATTTGTGAGACCTTCCTGTCAAATCTTTATCCATCCCAACAAGGGACAATCTCATCAATGTCTATAAATGTGATGGAAGGAAATGAGGAAGACTGCACCACACTTTTATCCATGGTATCCAGTGACAGGGCAAGAGACAGTGGACACACACTGAAACACATTAAACCTTGTCTAAACACAAGAAAACCATGCAGCTGTTATGTGTATGTGTGAGTTAAACAGTTAAACCAATGAGGCAAAATCCTTGCTCCTAAAGTTATTGAGGTTCCTTATGAACACGAATGATAGTATTGGTTTCAGGAGTTTATCCTCAGAGCATGATTTTTACTCATCAGTTAAACTGAGACATTTATCTGGCTGAATCCAAAAGCTTAGAGTGAGGCAGCAGGACTAAAAGGTTGTCCTGCTCTCTGGAGTGCCCCACTCCCAGAAGCTTAGGGAGACAATAGCTCCAAGGTCCCCCAACAGTCAAGGTGTCAGGGTTTTGAATGAACTAATGAGGGCCTTAATGGCCCTGCTGGCCTAAACTAGAGCCTCTGTCCATACTCTCTAACCTTGAACCAAGCGGCTCCATTTCATATCTGATGCCACAACTCCTAATCCTTGCCTGTGATTATTATCTTGTAGCCATGCCTGCCTCCAGCTCTGTTGCAAACACTCTCTTCCATAGACTGTTGATCCAGGCCCTGACCTGGTGACTGTGTTCCCGTCTTGATCTCAGCCCTGCCACAGACTGCATCACTATGAGCTTGTCTGGCTGTAGGCTGATTCTGGTTACCAGAATCACCAGCCCTGACTTCATGATGTGATTTCTGGCCTACTTCATCATTGCCAGGTTGCCTGGTCATCTGGACTCTTGCTTGAGTCTGGCTACTCTTCAGAGGCTTGCCTTGTTTATTCCACTCAGCACCTGTGGGACAAGGTCTTGGCTGGTGAGGCCTCTGCCTTGCCTCATTATCATGCTTCCCTTTCAACTCTCTGTCCCTGAGAGTGTAACCAGTCCTCCTTGCCAGGGTTACCTTTACAGTGGCCATCATAATCCACCTGGATCTTAGAGCCAGTGAGGCAGGCATCACGGTGCAGCTCACAGTGGTTCAGGTACGTCTTGCCATTGCTCCCGCACACAGGCCTCTTGTGAGGATGGCATTTCTGTGGGAAAGCCAGAGAACAGTGTTTTACCAGCCTCCTTGGGGCAGCTACAGGGAGGCAGGTGAGTCCAAGCATCAGCCCAGCTCAAGAGAAGTCCTTGGCATAGTCCCCTTGCCCTTGTGTTTGGAACAGGCTAACTTACCCATCATTACCCCAGAAAAACCCACACAGAGAAGTCTGTGGGTGTGAGTTCAAAGGCCTCACTTCATGCCAGTTTCCATCACCTCCAGCATGACAGAAGTCTTTCTGAAAGCAGACCCCTGCAGGGTAATCAGTGCTCAGCATAAATATGGAGCATAATCCTGCAACTGCTGCTCCATGTGCCCTGGCCATGCCTGCCCAGAAGTGTTTCTGTGCCTCTGGTCTATGCACCTGCGCTTGCTTGGCCCCACTGCATCTCCCTCTAGACTGTTCCACCCTTCTGCAACCAAATGATAGAATAAGCCATCAGCCATGAACAAACAGCACAGGTTACAGCAAAGAAAGTTCACCAGTGCCACTGTTCAGCTTCTTTCTTCTGTCCCCTTCAGTCTGGCCAAGCCTACCCAGAATGACAGACTCTCTTCCTACTCAACAGAGCATTTCAATCTTCAGTGACCAGCTGGTCATGCCATAGCTGCAAGATCTGAGGGAAGCGGGTACAAAGAGCCACATAACCATTCACATGAGGCAGGCAGAAATGTTTTGAAGGCATGAGGCAGAGCAGAGTAGGGAGACACTGTGTCTCTACAACTGGGAAAGGCTCTTCTAATCATCTCTGACTCCCTGCTGGATAAAGCTATTCATCCTTATAGCACCCTACCACAATTATTTCCATTTTACAAAAGCTAGAGTAGGGTGCTTGTAACCTTCTCAAACAGGACTCCAGTGAGGCCAGGCTGACTTGGCGCTCACAGACCACTCCCTAGAGTGCCCTTCCAAGCCAGCTGCATATCCATACCCCATTGGGTGCTCCCAACAAAAGATGTCCAGTCAAGTCTCCTGTGCCTGTAAAGATCCTACGCAGTCCTGCAAGCAGCACATCTATGAGTCCCAGGCTATACCTACCCTACAGGGCTCTTCCTCCACACAACACTGGAAACAATCCTGTTGTTTGAAGAGCCACTGTAAATGTGCAACTCCTTCAAAACATCTATAGCCTTATTCCATCCTTCCAGTGACAGAAACCCATCTGAGGGGTGATGGTGGTGGCACCTGTCCCATACACAGAACCTGTGCTGCTCCTGTACCTCAATGCAAAGGCAGGTTGGCTCTCCCTTCTCCGTCACTGCACATTCACGCCCAGCTCCACAGAAAACATTGGCACAGATCTTAGATTTGCTCCTTGGCTCTTCCTGCAAGATACAAAGTCAGAGGCACAAAATACATCATTGTCCAGAAGAGTAAGAGCACAGTTTAAAAAATAACACATTTAACTGTTATCAGGACAAAAAGGTACCATGGTATTAAGGAGGGGATGACAGAACAAGAGAGACATGACTTCAATTGATGGACAGCTCAGACAATAAGAAGGAGCTGACACAAGAACAAGGGCTACAGTCTCAAGAATACAGGGTTTCCTTAAGGTCATTCCTGGAAAATCACCTGGGAGAATTGGAGCAAACATGAGCAAGAGGTGGTCCAGCAAGAATGGCAAGAATAATTAGAATAATTTGCTCATGCCAAGGACTGCTGTCTTTAAAATTTCTTTTCATGGAGGGTAGGGAGCAGAAATGTCTTTGATTGAGACACTTAGGAAGAAGGTGAACATATCCCTAGAGAAAGGCAAACTGGCAAAAGAAATTGCCATCAGGCACCACATAATGTCCTTGTCACATAAAAGTCACAAAGCTACATGATCCATTATCTTGCTTTCACTAGTCAAGATAAAACGCTTTAAAGGAAGGACACTATCATGGATGAGATAATTATCTAGTAATCCTGCCATAATGAAGATTCCTTCCTGGTTCCTGACAGCCTGCAGTTGACTTATGCCCTGCAGCACATTTTATACTCTTGACAGTTCTCTCCTAGCCAAAGTCATCACAAGTACTGTTATTCATATAACTGTCAAATATTTTCTTTTATTTCTTTTCTTGGAGCCCCACAGCATTCCTAAACTGGTGACACCTAGCATGGAATATTTCCATAGCTTAATCATGTTTTTGATACAACTGCAACTTATTTTTCTCCATTTAATGCCTTTTTAAATAGACTTTTAAAAGAGAAAGTAGTTCCAGGGGTTCAGACTTTGAAGAGCCTGGCTTAATTCCCTGTTTTGTCATTAATTTCCTTTGTGACTCTCGTTTCATCTAACATTTTCCACCTATATGTTGCGTATCTGGTTTATGCCAGCCAACTGGCTTCTGCAACAGTTATGCATCAGAAAGAAAACTGAGGAAGGAAAAATAATTATTTAAATCAGTCAGTCACATCTGTTGTGTTTCTTCCCTTTAATACAAAAATGTTTTTTCACCTTCTCATCTGAGTATCATTCTTATCCTCTGCTCATATGTGGCATTCTTTGTACCTCCATCAAATGCTTTTGAAGACAGGTGATGAAAAAGGAACAGAATTTGTCAAAGAGCAAGCATTATTGACAAATGCTGAACATATTTTTCTCTCCTGTTTCTTCTTTATCCTGATTTTTTGTTTGTTTCGCTTTTAAACCACAGCTTCACAGAGAGTTGCTGTCTTTACTGAACAGCCCACAGAGACAGCCAGTTCATTTTCTGAATAACCTTGCCCTGGTCTTCAGAATAGTTTGCTTGCTGGCCTACTGCACATCATCAAACCTGAGAAGGTCTTCTCAAAGCACTGCAGGAATCCCTTCAGGTTCACATAGTGACAAACATCTTTTGTATTCTCTGCAAGTATTCCTATTTTGCTGTTTATTCTGTCAAATACATTAAATATTTGGACCTGCCTGTCTTAGCTGAGAAATGTATCCCATGTCTCAGGCCTGCTCTCCCCATGAAGACAGCATCACCCTCCTTCTGGCTTTTCACCTCCTTTCACATATTGTTTCTAAGCTACAGGTGACACACTATCCCTTCTACTGCATCCGCCTCTCTCTAGTCACTTTCCAGTGGAGGGCTGGGGTAAATGAACTGGGTGCTTCTGGGATGGAACAACGGGAGTACTTTGCTGCACAAAGCAACCTCATGCAACTCAGGGCAGGGAAGGAAGAATAGCTCATTTTGCAAAATGCACAAAGAAAACCCCAAATTTTCCAAGGCTGGAGTCTGACTTTGGGTACTCACACACCTAATATGCACTGGAGGTACCAAAGTGCTTATCCATTTAAGGGGTTTTGAACAACTTGTCAATCCCTTCAAGCAATCAAAGACAAAAAAAAACCCAAAAAAACCAGCTGGGTACGGCTTTGAATGGCCACTCAGTGAGGTTTGTAATCCAAGTGCCTGGCAATAGATGGTAGTACTCTGCCTCTCCCATGGACAGGCAAGACTGCCAGCAGCCCCCCTCTGGTCTATGTCCACCAATGCCAAGCCTGGCTCTTGATTCCTGGATGGGACTTAAGGCACTGCTACAATGCAGGTTGCAGGACTCCTCTCCCCATGGGAGCTCACTTGGAAACCAATGTGGCTGTCCACAGCTCCCTCCCTGGTAGTGCTAAAGCCCAGGAACCATCCCAGAGCTTTTCCATTGGAACCTGGGCTGCGGATGCTGGTAGGGTGACACCACCAGAACAGCTTCTGAAGACACTGTGCCACCTGCCAGGCTAGAAGGCCACACGTTGGGGGTTGAGTATTTTTCTATTACTGTGTCAATTTAAAGAATTTTTCCCATTGTCATGACAATGGAGCTTGCTGGGTTACACCCAGGAACTTTGACATAGACAAAGGGGTAGGTGGGAAGTGGGTATCCGGAGGGGCTACTTGTGTTTCCACCGAGCTCGGAGGAGGACAGCCCTTCCCCCGCCCCCCCCTCCTCCCCCTCCCCCCCCCCCCCCCCACCCCGCTGCAGCCCCACGCGGCCGAACGCAGGAGAGCCAGACGGTCTGTGATCACCTGCCCCATTCCAGCCTCCTGCCTCTGCGGACACAGCTGATCACCCGGACACACACGGTGAGCGAGGAGCCGCCCGCTCCAGCCCGTTCCCACCCGAGACCGGCGTGGCTGCTGCCGCCCCCCTCCCGTCTCCGCTCCCTCCTGCCCTCTGCAGCTCCAGGCTTTGTTCCAGCTGCAGCACCGGGACCGAGTGCAGGGAGAGTGTGCCTGCAGCTAAAGAAGGGACTGGAACTGAGTTATCTGTTCTGTTAGCAATTTTAACAACTGCTGTTGTTTTCTGTTTGAACAGTTAGATATATTAGTAAAAGAGCTGTTATTCCTACCCCCTTATCTCTGCCTCAGAGTCCTTGATTCAAACAATTATAATACTTGGAGGGAGTAGAATTAAAGTCTCTATTTAGAAGAAAAACTTCTGCCTTTATCGGCAGACACCTGTCCTTCAAACCAGGACACCGCATTACTCAGATTTTTCTTATTAATCAAAGCAATACAATTTTCTGATTGCTGCTTCTTTTATGCCTTAAATTGCCCTACGCTGGCAGGGCATTGGAGCTGATTACCACATTCAATGATGGCTTTCTCCACCTCAGGATTCAGCCAGAGGAAGAAAGTAAGCAAGCTGCTCTGCCTGCTTGCCCTCTCACTCTGGCACAGGGTTTCTCAAACCCAACTGTGGCATACCACAGGGAAGGAGCTCTTTCTAGCAGCTCCTGGCTGCCTTCACAGCAAATGTGCATAACAGAGTATAACAGTGACAGAGGTGGATGAGTACTGTACTGGATGAGTACAGTGGGGGTCTGCAACTGAGGCTTTATAATCTCCTGATTCTCTGGTGATTTCCTAGAAGCTACCAGGCAAACTGTTTTCTTGTGGCAGATAACTCTGATCTTACCTTGGATCTTGTCATGTTTACTTTTTATAAAGCTTCACCTGCTGAAGTCATGTGAGAGAGGATGGCAGCTGCCACTTTAATATTAAATAGCTTATCCTAGCACCTGACTTGTAAAAGCTTGAAAATATGAACTGCAAATTTTTTAATTCTGAAATTTTAAATTAAAAAAAATCTCCACAGTGTTTCAACATCATTGCCCTTAAATTAATTAATAACAGGATTTGGGGGCTGGAATCACTGCTTTGTCCCTGAGAGCTGCCACTACCTTTTCTGTCATCCTGTGCTTGGGAAGTGTTGCCTGCTCCAGTCTACAGCGCACTCGGGCAAGCGGAAGGGAAAGAGCAGAGAGTTGTTATTAATTGCTGCACGGTGGCATTTCCACTGCAAGGCAGTTCCTCTCTTCTGCCTCGACTGAGGTGTCCAAGCTCTCTCTCTTTCTGGGCAATGCTTTTACATACTCCTCTGCTGCCCAGAGAGCAAGTGGGAAGATGTAAAAGCAGCAAGGATGAAGCCAGGACAGGAGTGCCTCTGCCTTTGGAATGTCTGCCACAGCACAGGAGCACTCTGACTCTTCACCCTGCCGAGGCATGACTTCCCTAGACATTTTCTCTGGCAAAGACCATGGACAAAGTGGTTCCAAACAACTCAAGGGCTAGAAGTTCAGGGCAGCTGGGCAGCATCATGTATTCACAGCCCAGCTTGTCTACTGAATGAGGATAAGAATATGCAATACTTTTGGAGGGCTGGAAAGTGTAATCTTGTGTGTGAAGGTTTGTACATGTTAACAGGCAAACACTAAGCACAAGACCTGAGCTCACAGACCTGAGCAGAGTCTCATGCAATGCCTCTGCCTCAGCTGTTGCCTCCTGAGAAGCAAGAAGGAAAAAGACATTTCCAAGGCACCTGAAGGCAAGAAAGTCAGAGACAATGCCAGTGGTGAAGGATCAGCAGTCAGCAATGCTCCAACTAAGAAATTAAGAAATTAAAATTAAGAAATTAGGCAACAAAGGGCTGTTTCTCATCTCTGGCAGCTTCTGGTGCTGAGGAGTTGGACCCCCAACACCGAGTAAGCACAGATGTCCAGAGCATTTTCGAGTCCCTGCCTGCCCCTGGCTGTCCAGGACCAAGTGTGACTTGACACACTGACGCAGTGCCACGTGAAGGTCTGCACGGGATCTCAAGGTCCTGTGAGGTGCTGTGCGTGCTCTGTACTGGTGGGACTGCATGGAAACAATGCAGTGTCTGCAGTGAGATAAGAGTGATTGTACACATGACAGAAAAGAGGTATTGCGACTCCTTGCCTTTGCAAAAAAACTGCCCACTGCAGCTCTCCCTGGCCTCCTCCCACTGCCTCCTCCCCTGGCCCCTGTTGAGCCATGACTGTCTAGTGTCCCTTGGTGGTAACTGGGACTTTCCCAGTCAGCCTGTGAAAGTTGAAACCATTAAAAATTCAGTGACAAAACACCTCTGTAAGGAAGAACAAGCTCCCACTTGCAGAGAAGTGCTGTGCATCCAGCTTCGTGTCCACAGTGCCCTGCTGCCTGAAGAAAGCAGCAGGGATTTACTGCCATTACACATATTCTGGGAAACAAGCAGAAAGATTGCCCTGCTACCAGGTGGGAGTTAATGTGCTTCATAATAACCCCTCATACAACCTGGTTTTCTGAATATCCTTCCATACAAAACCTCCTCTTTGAGATTTCAAAAGTCTTTTTCTCAGCAGCCTACACTGCAGCAGAGAAATACTACCTATTGTCCTGCTCCAAATGATACAAGTAACAACTGCTATCAGCAGTAAGGGGAGGTCTTTTCCTCTTTGGCATCCCTCTCTGGAAATCCAGAAAATTACTTAACCCTCACATACTTTTTGCTCTCATGTGCTGCACCCTCACATGTTCTGTTTCCTGTAAAAAAATCAAGGCTTTGTGGTTTTGCCTTGCACGATGTGCAAGGAAATCAAAGTGCTCTAAAGCTGGAGCATTGAAAGCTCCTATGGGAGGCAATACCATGTATTACACAAACCTGAGTATTACACAGATAAAGCAAAACTAAAGGACACCAAAATGATGTCTGGGATTGCAAGACATGCACAGATTCTCATGCCTCAGGGAAGGCAGGAGCAAAAACTGGATGCAATTTTTCAGATATAATCAGTACAATTCGCAATAGACTCCCCTCCATGCAGTCGGAGAGAAATAAGCTGTGCAGCTACGTATTTCTGCCAGTCCTCCCTACATCTTCCCATCCATATCCCTTTTGCTTGTTCCATGTCACAACTAACATGTCAGTAGAGATGTAAGGGATCTCTGAACATGCCAAGGTGCCACCTATAAACTGCATAGCCTGCACAATTTCTAAACCAACTCAACATCCAGCCATGGAAAACAGCATCTTGTCTAGCTGTTGTCTTGACAATGTTTGCTTCTGAATGCAGAAACATTTGGAAACACAAGGCAGTAGGTCAATGATACAGAAAGATGAGATGAACTATGTCTCCTGACTCCCAAACCTCCTTCCTTCCTGTTGTGGAGCTGGGAGGAAGAAGCATTACATCGTGCTGCAACATTCAAAAAGAGAGGTCCAGGCAGCAGAGCAGCTCGGGGAGAGTCAGGAAAATTTAGCAACTGCTGTACAGTGATGGCACTGAGAAAGCATTTGGCTTGTACATTTCATCCCATTACTCAAGTGTTTCTCCAGGCAGAACAGCTCTTTCGGCAGCAGTGCCCTCCTGCAGAGCTCCAAGGAGACCAGATCCTATGTTCACTGGAGGGCACGAAGGGGCAGCCAGTTTGTCACCTCTGGTGATTCGTGCAGTTGGCTCTGTTGTTCTGATTTGCAATTAACAATCAAAGTACTTGTTCCTCCCTGCAAACTTGACCCAATTCCTGTGGCAGTTCCCTGGATCTACTAACACTCTGGTGTGATGGGGCAGAAATTTGGCAGCAGCAAAAACTGAGCAGATTAGTGTGAAACAAGCAGTCATCCCTGACACTGGGCTTGCCATAAATAGATAACTAAAGCAACAATTACAGTTTTCCTTCCTTTGGCCTACTGCCTCAGGTTGGAAAAAAATTCACATAAATTATCTTAAATTCTGACTTGGAAGGCTTGAGTTTCATTTAGCAAAAATAAGATGGAGATAAGCCCAGAAAGTGGGGATTGAATCATGCAATTACCAGTGCAGCTCTCCAATAAAACCAGGCATCATCAGGACAATCCCAGAACATCATAACTGTTGGGATGGTACAGTAGACTGTGGAATAATACATACTCTACTCTGAAAAGAAACCTGCTGCCAGAGGTTGCTATACACACTGGTACAGTACACTTCTTTTACACTTCTTTTACTCTGCTGTTATCTGGACTCAAAGTGGCATCCTTTGGAGCTCCTCCCTCCCCTGCTGATCCATTTAAGGGATTTTGAACAACTTGTCAATCCCTTCAAGCAATCAAAGACAGAAAAAAAACATAAATAGTTCTCCACCTGTCTCTGGGAGGCACATGGTACATGTCCTGCTGCTCACATCAGCAAAGGTGTTGCTGGGCAGCTAGAAAGGCTCAAAACCAGGCTATCCCCGAGCTAGTTAGTTAAAAAAGAAGAGATGTTTTTCAGGCAAAGTCTGGACCAGGGCTAGATTCCCCAAGGGACTGTGACCAGCTACATTTGACAATGTTCCCAATGCTAACAATATCCTATTTGAAGGGTGTCAGTATGGGGTCCATGCTGGATGCAGAGGGGTCCAGTGCCATTTAAACTGTAGGGTTCCTTCTCCCCCAAATCCTAAAGCCATCCTGCAAGCAGCAGAACTAATGAAGGCCAGCTTCCAACAGCTCTCTCTGCATGGCCTGTCTATCAGCTAGTTACAGGGAAGCTCATGGACTCCTTCCTTAGGGGAGGTCGTTGCAGGCTCCTCTCATTAAGGTGGTCACCTAGAGTCACAAAACCAGCTGGATCCCATTATCTCGGAGGCCTCCATGGCTTTATCAGCTGTGCCGGAAACAGGCCCATAGATTCAAGACTCGCTGGAGGCCAGAGACAGGCAGGCAGATACAGACAGCCTGCTGACATAGCTTTGCTTCCTTAGGGAGCCAGGCAATAATTCCTTTGCAGAGCCCCACAAAACATTTCTCTGCCTCAGCCCCTCCTCTTCACAGACTCAACGTCACTGCTGCTTGCAATCCTGAGGACAGATCCTCACTCCAGCCCCCTGCCATGAATCCAGGCTGCCTGCTGTCTCCCTGTCACTGACCCTTGTGTTTCCCCTACAGCATTTTCTTTGTGCTGGAGGACAGACCCCATCTCACTTCTGCCCCCTCAGAGCTTCCATCACTAGAATATTTCAGCCAGCTTCAATAAAGGGCTGTGAACAGCGATCTGGACACTGTGTCAGGAGCTACTGTGAGATGCCTGTCATGGAGGGGCATGTACCCTAATCCACACACACAGACATCAGCTAACCCCTCTTTCCAATACTTTTCCCATACCTCTTTCTATTCTCACTGACATCTAGGACTGGCTCTCTTAAAAACATCACACAAAGTGCAACCCCTTAAAGGCTTTAGAATGCTTGGGAGATGAATATTTAATGGCAACTGGCTTTCACTAATGGGAAACAAGCCAGACCATACATCTGTGCACATGCTGGGAATCAGGGCATATTCCCAGAAAATCTGGATGCAGAGAACAGAAAGCGACAGAGGAAAGGAACTGCAACTCCCAGAGCTCAGAGGAGGTTCCCTCTCTACAAATCCGTGCCTCATCCATTTGTGCGAGATCCTCCCTGACCTACTGGCTGCTCAGTCCATGATCCATGGATCAGATGTGTCCACCATATAACCATTGAGCAGGAGAGTGGCTGAGGCTCAGACTGACCTCTGTGATAAAGGGGGCCCATCAGGTCAGTGACCTCTACATGAGCTCATGGAAAAACATGGCTTGTGAAAACCTGCATGTAGAAATTTGTCCATGACGCTGTCAAGGAGATAGAGATGAAGATTCCTAATGCCTGTACTGCTACTAAAAATGACTGCCTGGGAAGCATTGCCTTGCAGACATTGGCAGAATGGATACAGAGCTCTGCCTCCCCACTGACCCATGTGGAGACATGGCCTGGACTGCTGGGAGGAACAGCAGCCCTCACATGCCAGATATGGCTTTCTCATGTCCCATAGAACTTGGTGCCTGCACAGAAAGGGAAGCAAAATCTGGGAAGAAGGAGGGGTTTCTCTCCTCAACCTAATCAAGACCAGAAAGGCATCTGCCAAACAGCTGATGTCTCTTACAGCGTAATGCTGCTAAAACAGTTATGGAGCCAGGCACACGTCTTGGGGACTCCACTCAGCAAGGACTTGGAAGGAATGTCTGTGCTCTGGCCCCCACAACCTCATATTTTCCACCACAAGGCAATGACCAGTGAGGCCCCATTAGGGGAACAATGACATGAGAGTCTGGGGAAGAGGAAATCTCTCCTGCAAACAAATCTGGAAAATGGCTGCTAGAAGAAAGGGAGCTTGCATCCGGCAGGACTCTCTCACTCCTGCAACAACACTCCTTATACTCACAGCTTCCAAAGTGTGATGGCCCAAAGCTGCACTGCCTCTCAACACTATTCCCTCCACCTATCCCTACAGCACCTCTGGAAGAAGGAGCTTGATTCCCTTCTGCTGCATCATGTGGTGAAATTGCCAGCTTTTCTGCAGCCACTGGGACCTTTCTTGCTAGTGATGACTGCCAGCAAGGCATGGAGGCAGGAGTTCAGAGACTGACTGATTTGTGCATACCAAACCAGCTAAAGAGGCTTCAGCTGTAAGCAGGGCACAATCAGTACTACAGGAGGAGAGGACATGGTGCTCTGCTACACCACAGTTCTTAGAGGGAGGAATCAAGCTAATCATTTCATATTTGGATAGAAAATAACCCTCATGCACAGGGAATCATCTCTGCTGCTGTGCACATGAAAGGTCCTAATTGAAGTTAGTCCTACAGGGCCTTAGGGATGAGATTGGTATTATCCTCTCACGTGACATGACTGGAAAAGACCCAAGGGACAATACTTGCTCAAGAATGACCAGAAGTCAGAGTTCAGCTCCCTCTGCTCTCTGATCTGAAGCCAGGAACACTTCACTCTGTGATACACAAGTCATACTCCTCATCGGGCATGATTCTTCTTCCCAGATCCTGAGCGCCCTGGGCCAAGCTCTATTTTACCATGGCTGAGCTCTTAGGAATCACAATTCTCCATCCTATTTTGTTTAAAACAAAAATAAGAACAAGACCAGCATTGACTCCTGAATTCCAACAGGAGGGTGATGTTCTGTATGTGGGTAGCACATGAGACAAGTCACCGCACTTAAGAGTGGTCAGAGGAAGCCCTTGACAACAGGAGGATGAAGGAAGAGGATGAGGAGTTCACCCTCAGGGCTTCCACACCAGTTTGTGCACCACAAACTATTGCTAGCAACTAAATATAGGCGCCATCACCTCTCTCTCTAAGCACACCCAGGCTCAATTGTAAAAGGGAGGTTTCTCTGTCTAATGGCACTTCCCCAAAGGTGTATGCTCCTTCCTTCATTTGCTCCATTCTGAGGTGCATTCACACAGCTGCCTGCCCCCACACCCATTACCCAGTCTGAGGCAGTTTGTGCTATATACAACCTCAAATGCTCCCTTTTCACCCCCTAAGTCTGTGTTGACCCAAAGCTCTTTTTGTATCATGGCAGTCCCTCTTTTTTCATCCTTCCTTCCCCTAATTTCCCACACTGAAGTCCTGTAGATTTTACTAGTCCTGCCAGTAAGTTCTGTTGCCTCTCTTTTCTGACCAGGGATGATTTATTTCTGAATGGAATCCAAATCTGGCACATTTCTCAGCCATCACCTAGCTCCAACAAAGAGAAGGAAAGAGTGAGCTAAGCAGTGGGAGGCAAGTTAGAATTTACAACCCTATGGCATATCCACAACCCTTCCAATAACTGGATACACAGGAGGAATGTAGATTGCAGAAAATGCTGAGGTTTAACAGCAGCCTCTGGCTTCTTGTGCAAGAGTTTACAGTGGTTTTGTTCCCCTAGCTGGAATGAGAATTCAATTGCAATTGATTTGATGATCCCTCTTCCCAGCTCTGTCCTTTTGTCCTTCTTTACTCGCCTTCTACCATAGTACATTGCAAAAAAAGCAATGGAAATCACTATATGACTAGGGGGAAACACTGAGTCAGCCTCAGTGTGGGAGAGTGAGAACAGAGCTGGATATGAGTCAGTTCTGCACTTCCCATTTTCTAGCCTTCCTGAAGGATTTGCCCAGCTCCTTGTTAATTCAAAGCAGCTTTGGGTCTGTTCCATCCAATAGCTTTGCTGGAGGTTCTGGATAGTGCTCTGTCACAGTAATTTCTCTCTTTTGAAGCTTCTCTGCTTCATACAGTCATGAAATCCCCCTCACACAGTGAGAACAGTGAGGAAGGCTCAGAAAACCCTTCATTATTAGGTACCATTTTATGTAGACAACTTTTCTTGGTCTGTGGTACTGAGAAAGCATCCATCCCCTTCCTGAAAACATATAGCTGGGAATGGTTACAGACTAACAGAAACACTGAAAATAGAAGTGAAGCTTGAGTAGGCTGCAGAAGTAACCTGGAATCTGCTCATTAGTAGCTCCATCCAAGGTTAAAACTGTGTCCCTGTAGCCAGAGGGAGCTGAAGGCAATTCTGCCAAAACTCTATCATACTGCAGTTTGCAAAATGCAAACTAGGATTTCAGGAGATGACCTGACAACTGGCAGGTGTGTGCACCTACTGATTAGTATTGGAAAGATGAGAAAAAAAGCCTTGCTGTAAAAACGAAGTGAAAATCCTCACTGCAGCTGGGACATCGGGAAGGCTACAGAGGCACACAGGGAGAGACATGCATGTGTTCATTGCTCTCAGAAACATCACATCAGCCACAAGCAAATCCTATTAAATTGCAAGGGCAGTCACCCCACAGGTCCACACTGAGATCAGGGAGTAGCAATGTTGGGCCATGTGGGACCCAGCACAAGGGGAATTGTGACCCAAGTTATGATCAGCACATTCTTTTCAACTGTCCCTATTATCCTTCACAAAGCCTCCAGTCAAGTCACCAGCACCTGAAACTATCCCCGTGCAGCGCTAACACCATTTCATGCCTATCCTCAAGAGAGTTCCCTCTGTGGTAGGCAAAGCTCTGTCTCTCTGACTTGCACTTAATGACTGACCTCTTCATCGAGACAACCAAGAGGAAGCTCTGATAAGGCAAGAAGGCCATGAGCAAACTTGCAGCATCACTATGAAATAGGCTATAAAATACAGTCACTATGGAAGCTGCCACAGCTGGAAGGACAGAAAAAACTTCTAAAGTTCGAGGGTTTCCAGCCTTCCCATGGATGCCCCAAGGATGGGTGTCTCTCCAGACTATCAACACCACAGCTGACAGTGGCCCCCTAGCCCCTGCACTGCTCCCTGCAGCTTCTGCTGGATCCAATGTCACTCAAGATTGGTCAGATACGGAGGCCTTTTCTTATGCAAGCTCTTGTGCTTACACTGGTGTGTCCTCATGGGTCCCCCACCTCATTTCTGATTTAACACAGCCTAAACAGAAGGGGAACAAGAGTTAACTTATTATGTTGTGGGGACTATCAGTGAGGAAGTTGGATGGTATTTCTCCCAACACCCCCCCCGACCTGTTAGCTTATGATGTATTGCTTGGAAGGTATAACTGTCATAATCACAATCTTCCTTCCAGCAGTGGAGCAATATATAAAATGAAGGGGAAAATGAAGCTAATAAACTCTGCTGTGCTTATTAGAAACGGCACACCCCATACCCATGCATGTAGTCTTGGGGAACCAGAGTCAGCCACCACCACTTCTGTCAGAGCAGAGCTTCCCTTATGTCCCCAAGTCTGACAGCACAGACTTGTCAATATTTGCAGCCCAAAGGCAATTCTGTGATTAAGAAACACAAGAAGTGACCAGTGATTTCCTATAACTACTAAATAAGGCTGGGTAACATTTTCCAGACAGACATCTAATTAATTAGAAAATGCAATTTGAGGTAAACCAAAACTATTTGGAAATTTGTGTCTAGTTCAGGGAACAGCTTTGATTCCAAAATTATTTCTACAATGAAGTGAACTGTTTTCCCTTTCTTGTTTTTAAATATATTTCATGAGTTTATGTATGTAAGCTTAAAGGTCAAAGAAAGCAAAATAAAAACATGTTTTGGTAAGCTTAGCAACTTTGTTTGCCCATTTTTTTCTGTTGGAAATAAAACATGAATTTCAACTAACCTAAAATGTAATTTTTAGGTTGACTCTGATTCAACTAGGAAACTAAAAAAACCGAAAACCAAGAAGTTATTCCAATGGCTTTATTCCTATAACATTGTTATTTGGTGTCTAAAGCAACCTATTCTAATTCTTTCATCTCCTTTAATCTGGCTCTTTGTGACTGTATCTGGAAATAACAAAGAACTGTTGCAGATGTCTCTTACCCTTCTCTCTGTAACCATGGTATTTTTTCCTGTCTAGTTGGGAAGACTTTGGATGCTGACTCCCATGGCTTGACTTTCAAAAACAAACAAACAGAAAAATAAGGCCAAATCTCCATTTGGTGGTTATGAGAACCCAGAGAGATGCTTCAGGGAAAGCATCCCCTCCTCTGAGTCACTCCAGCAGAGCAGTGATTTAATGGGGCAGCTCCCAGCCAAACTGTACCAGGGCTGCAAACACTGTTCCTGCTCTGGTTCCCTCTCAAACACTTGGTCCTGCTCCACTGCTTCCCATCCGTTAGACCCCCTGCCTGCCTTCTGAGACACAAAATGCAGCTGTCAGCAGAGGAGGATGTCATTGCCCTGTAGGTACCATCCAAACCCAGCTGGGCAAGCTAATGGGCATCAGGAGATTTGCATGGAGAAGCTCAAACGGAAGGCTGATATGCGCATTGCAGAGATACAAAGGCTTGCCAGGAGAAGCAGAGTGCACCCAGGACTCAGCGGTGACAACACAGCACTGTCTCCATCCTGGAGAGCAGGTGCCTGGGTCTTCCCAGCTCTCCTCCCCTGAAGGGTAATTTCAAGAGAGACTGCCAGCACCTCTACATACACCCAGAGGTGGCTCAACTTGCAGGGACATAAAGGACTTGAGTACATTACTGCAGTCACTTAGACACAGGGCTTTTGAACTCCACTAGGCTATCTGGCCCCAAACCAAAAAGGGAAAGCAACAAGTGCCAGCCACATGCTATGACAAAAATCTGAGCACTTGCCCATGTCACCTTTCTCCCTGGCTGGAGACAGTGAGGAGGCCTCAGGGACTTGCTAATGAGCTTCAGCAATGCCCTGGGCTAGAAAGAGAGGGCTCCAAGCCCTGCTAGTGACCCCGTGGTGCTCCACACCTCCTGCAGCTTGAGTTCCTAGAAGTGGGATCACTGCTTGAATGACTTCCAACAGCATGAACTATTCTCTAATGCTTCCTGAGCCCTTCGCAGTTTGTTTTGCTTTCTGCCCTGTGGCCTGTCTGGGCTGCATTTCAGAGATGAAAGGCTGTGAGCATACACAGATGCCAGCATCCTTACACATTCCTGGCTTGAAAGCTTTCCTAGAAGCAGCTGCAGCTGCAGTGTCAGGGAGGAGCAGCTGCCTCCCTGCCCAGAGAGAGGGCTGCAAACCCCATCTTGCCAGGTATGCTGAAAGATCCTAGCACAAATCCCTCTGGCTTTGGGACCAGCTGTGACCCCCTTGGGCCCCTGATTAGCCCAGCAGAAATCAAGGCAGCTTTCTTGCTTCCCCTGAGAGTTACAACTGCCTTAAGAAGACATCATGCAAAATGTAGAGGCCATGATGCTATCAGCACGCAATCTTGATCAATAGGAACATGTGTTTCTCATCTGTTTTGTCCTCAAGGCTCCCAGAGCTCGTCACAGATCAAGCATGTGAAGCATCACTGCCTACAGCTGGGAAACCTGTGCTATAGGGAGGGAACCCAAAGAGCACTTGAGGTCTTGGGCAGAAAATTCAGGATTTGTACAATACCAAAGCAGTCAGTAGGGCAGACACTTGGGGGGCTGCAATATACACATCTGCATGCATCCATCTCCCCTGCTCAGTTCTGGCACAAGCCAAACCAAATTCCCAGCCCCAAACACTGAAGAGAAGCTTTTTCATAGTCTCAGTGTGCAGCTCAGCCCCACCACAACGTTACATGGGGACTCTGCCAGCGGCCTGGCAGAACTTCAACCCAACATACTCTCCCCTACAGTGGTTCCCACTTAAATTCAGCATTGGTGCAAGAGCTTAAACTTGACCCTCCACAACCAGCAAGAAAAGGCATCTCCCTGAACAATGGCCTCCTCTGTACCCCTCAAAATCCAGCCCCCTGCTCTGATAGGATGAAGCTGGCACAGGTCAGAAGATCAGAAGAGAGCTCTCAAGCTCACACCAGCCTGTGGCACCAGCTGCTGGCAGAGATGAGTTCAGAGCCTGGGTGGAAGCTACAGCCCTCTCTCTCACATAACCAACAGAAGGAATTATAAATGCAAAAAAAAAGAAGCCAACACAAACTCACCAAAATCTGTGGAAGAGTAACCACTAAACCAGCTGGATCCAATGTCTTGGGGAGATCTTGATGCCCTTAAGCTTTGTGCATGCAAACCAGAGGCACACCAACAGACATGGGGCAGAGACCTCTTGGAAAATCCACTGTATTCCCTTAGCTGGCTACTTGGCACATTCCTTTGTGCAAGGGAGTCCCTGTCACAGGGGCTGGCCTGTCACTGTTGTGAATACTCTGAAAAACAATGTCCTTGCAGTTGCTGTGTATCATGCAGTTTATCATATAGTTTGAGGCAAGTGCTCCCCTATTTCCCTCCCCTGACATGTCTCGGAGATGGGCTGAATTAATTGCATATGCTTTTTCTGTGAGTGCATAAACTGCACCACTGCTATATGCACACAAGACAGATTATAGCCAGAGTAAAGAAGTGGCTCTTTTTCTGTGTCCTCTCTTCACAGGTCCTTTCTCCTAATACTTCCCCAAAACCATTACATTTTTCCTACCACCTGGGCAGTCAAATGGCCCTATTCCCACACCACCTCACTGAAATTACAAGGCAAGAAAAGGTGGCTTCGTGCCACCCAGCTAATGACTAAAACAGCTCATGGCTGCTGTAGGAGCTTGGCTAGTCCAGCTCTATCCTTGTGCTACTGAACTTCTGGCCCTCTGACACTGTCCTTTCTACCCTCAGCCTTACTTTGGACAAGGGAACTCCAGGCAGGAGCAGCAAAAGTACCATTCCAGAGGAGAAATGTGTTGTTTTCTTCACACCACCACTGAAGTGTGGGATTTTCAGCAAGGTTGCTCCTGGTAATAAACTCAGTCACCTGGAGTGTTCTATCCACTACATAACACTTTCTGCTGTCCACAGGCTGTTTAATTTCTCTCTGGAGTGCCAGACCTTCTGTTTATTAGCCCTGAACTTTCTCCTGTTGCCAGCAGCTCTCATTGCTCTGTGTTATCAAACTGTAGACTGCATCCTGTCCTGTGTAGTCCCCTCTCATGATAGATTTTTACTCCTGCAACTTTGTCCTTGTGGAAACCTCATTTCCTCAAGGTGTTTCAGCAATCACAGTCTTTGATATCTTTCTAATGCTTTGGAGTAAGATGAACTTCAGCTCCCCACTCCCTGCCTGTCCAGATGACTTTCCTTGCACACCCTCCTAGAACACTGTTCCTCCTGCCCTCCAGTGTTATCACCAACTCTTGCCTTCAATGGGTTCACACAGTTGGGAAGTACACAGGGCTGGGAGGTTCCTTGTGAGTCACCAAGTCCATCTCCATATTACCAGTGCTCCCTCTTCGTGCAACGCCATTTACATTATACTGATTAAAGGCAGTAATTTTTGGCTCTCTCACATCCATGGAAAGCCTGATCTCAAAACTGTCTACAGTTATAAGCCTTCCCCTAATGTCAAGGCTGACTGCATTCATGGGTGATTCATACATATTTTTTCCACAATTAAAGAGGAATAAATTCTATTCTTTAGCTACTCTAAGCATATGACTTCCATACTTTAACTCAAACAACACATTTCCCTGGCATTTCATTCACTTGTTGTGCTCAGCATAAGGGAGGAAAAGAGAAAGCAAAAACAGATGTCTGACTTAATAAATAATGCTCTTTTATAAAAGTAATCTCTTTTTTGATTGTTACCAACAATACTTTTGAAGAAGCATGAGATCCAAAAATCTCCTATTGCATTGAAATCTGGGGGACAGGCCAAATCAGAGGTGAAAATATGCAGTTAACACCATTTTACAGCCAGAAGTGGACAAAGAAAGGTTGAAAAACTGAATTTAATATTTCCACTACAGTGCAAGTTTAGCCAAGGTTCTAATCAGGACAGTAAGCCATGATCATCAAATTCCTGTTCCTTCCACGGAAAAATAATCCTCTGTATAAGATATGACATGCAAGATCAGGGATAGAGACAAAGTAGAAAGGATTTACTCATGGTTACAATAGTTTGGGAACAAACAGAACAACATGAGGCAGCTCTAGATTTGTTTCAGGGAGGGAACAGCCACCTCCAGAACTAAATCCCCTACTGTTTTGGAGCTGATATCCATTAGTGGCCATGCTGTTACCTCAGTGGGCAGCTGAGAGAAAAAAGACAGCATTTTCCTCACATTGTAAACCTTTTCCAATAAACCAGGGTTATGTTTCAAGTAATTTATAACTGCCTCTAAACTGCAATCAAAAGTGCCATGCTAGAGACAACAATTGCCATAGATGCTTGGGATCTCTGCAGGTATGTAAGTGCACATGCATCACAGATAGAGCATGCAGAGATATCAGGAAAAATTCCTGGGACCAAGGGAGGAAGAGGAGAGTAGATATGCTGCCACAGACCAGCTCATATCTGGCTGTCCAACTTTTTTCCCCTAGCTTTAGTTCCCACAGAAAAAAACTATTTTTTTTGTGCAGGCTTTTACAAAATCTCTTCAGCAGGACCACACATTCATCCTCCTTGTTACTCAAACAGCCCTTGTGTTCCTGCTTGCCAGAAGGGTGGTTAAGCACAGATTCAGACACCCTTCCCAGCCCTTTGCCTCCCACAGGCAGGCATCCCACGCTTCTCCCCAGCACAGAGACCTGACCCAGAGGAACTGGAGACCTCCAGCAAATCCTCTGCTGGCATCTCCAACAGAAAGCAGCACACCACACAGATTTAGTTGTCCTCTCTTAGATGAAGAATGTTCCCTTCTGGGCAAGTTTGAGGCTTGTTTTGGGAACGAAGAAGAGAGGCAGAGGACAGAGAAGAGAGAGGGAGAAAGGCTGAATTATTGTCTCTCCATTCTTGGTGCTCTTTGGATAAATAATGGACTTCTGTCTCCAGGGCTGCTAATCAGCTATAAATGCCCTCTCAGAAAGCAAACAACAGCACAATAGGAAAGCCCAGAAATAAATCCATTTCATTATAAATTCATTTTGTTTTCATTCCATTTTTCTTGCTAGCAAGAAATGTAGGTTAAGCTACGCACTTTCTTTCTCCAGCAATCTCTGCTGGTTATTGGCTAATGCAACAGAAAATTAGGCTTTTGACAGTGTAATGGCCTTGTTATGAAAAAAATGCAATTATATTATTTCCCAAAACAAATTCTACAGCATTAAGTGTCTGAGCAACATAGCATTGTCCTTGAAGCTGTTGGTGAACAAATTCTACATGAAGAAATAGAGGATGAGCAGCCTTCATGGGAGATTCATTTTACTGCATAGCTCTCCATTGCTCAGAAATAGAGATTTCATAGCAGGAACACAACCCACATGCCAGACAACTGTGTTACACAAGCTTTTGCCTCTATGCTACTTGCAGATGCGCCACCAGAACTGGGGATTGTAACTACCTGAAGACTCCTCCATGGCACACAAACTATGTCAATTCACCAGCGTCTGCTCATCTCTCTGCTGGTGTTTCTAACAAACTTTGTAGCAAAAGCTAAGGCTGATAGTCCAGGAGTAAGGAGGAAGAGTTTAGAGCACTAAATGGAGTGAATTCATAACAGATATCACATATATTTCAGTAATCCTCCATATCTAGGTTAATCCCAGCAAAGCTGCTTGAAGTTCAGCTGTGGACAGGAATAATGAGGCACCAGGAGAAGCCACTAAGGGCTGACAGAGCACAATTCACTCCTGAACAACACAAAGGGAAAAATCAAGGAAATGTATGGTTTTTGGATGGGCACAGAGCACTAAGGCTCAAAGGCAGTGCTTACTTTAGGAAATTCAAGAGAACCAGGCACTAGCAGGAAAATCCCAGGCATCCAAGCTCAGAGAATAGGGTCAATGGTGTGGTCTGCAAGTTCTCAGACATGGTTTAGGGGTTAGCACAGATCCCCAGTAACCAAGAAATAATTCACAGGTAGCATCTCTAAGTAAGAGCTAACATAATAGATGCTGGCCTTTGGCCTCCCTCGGCCCCACAGTTGGCAAACAATTCCAAGCATGTTTAATTTAATAATGCAGATGTTGGCAAAGTCATGAATCTCAGCCACAGCCTGTAAGGAGTCAAGTACCATGATGGGAAATGTAGTAAAGACCAAGGTAAAGGCATAGTTTCACACATCTGGTATTTGCAAGACATCCTCGTGACTGGAAAACACAAAGGCACGGCAAGCTGTGTATATGAAACAGCAGCTCTGATCCCTCTCCAGCTTTGCTTGGGTTTGTGTTTCACAGCCTGACCTCATCTAAAGGTTCTCTGAGAGCAGCTGAAACAGCAGATTCACAGAATTCAAGGTGGCACCCACTGTTATGGGTGTAACAGGTAACCTCAATACTTAAAAGCAGCCTGATACTTTCTCTTATGAAAATATATTTTCCACTGCTGAGAGCTTGGCCAGGACTGAACCGCTCAGGTTGAAATGTTTCCATGTCAGAAGTTTGCCTCGGGGTGACTTTTCCTTTTAAAGTGTCAACAGGAAAAAGGTCAATGATTTCTAAGAACAAGATTAAGTTGCTTTGTTCACCTTGGAGGAATTGTTAATGTTGTGCTCAGAACACAGAGCAGACCTCAGCACCTCTGCAAGATGCTGAATTTGTCACCCTGGTGCCTCTTGTTTGTGGGGAAATGATCACATCTCTCAAGGACTGTAGCAATTTAGTGTGTTTGTGGAAATCACCAATTTACACTTAGTGACTGTTCTAGCATCTTTTTACTTCTGAAACTTCAGTCTCTGCTGAGAATAATCAGCTTACAGCTCATTGATCCAAATTATGTTGCTCAAACACAAGCTAAACAGAAATGCCAAAGGAGCTCTCTTCTGGGATTGCAGGATTTTGCAGGCATCTGCTTCTTGGGGTACAGCATGGAGAGATGAAATATAAGGCAGGACGCTATGTCTCCCTTTCAGGTCATCCGTCATTACAGCCAGCAATGCTGAGGCCAGAAGAAAACAGGACAGATAGTACAAGGACAAAGAACTGAATCAGATGGTTTTCACAGAAGAGGCAGGCTCAGGACATGAGAGCAGAGAAGAGTCAGGGCAGGTAGGACATGATCGCCCCCTGGAGCTAGAGTCCCCTTGGGACCTGGACTGTGTGGCAGCAGATCCCAGTGTGTGCTTTATATTCCCTCATCAAGCAGCCACAGTGGGATGAAACTCAGGGCCCAAATGAGTACAGCATCAGTCTGAATTCACAGGTACTACAAACTGTTTGCCTGTGAAGGTGGCTGAGCTACTGCTGCTCCACTCATGAAAATTCCCTCTTAGTTACTGGCAAGAAAGCACTATGGAGCCAAGCAACAGGCAGCTCACACCCACATGTCTGACCTTCATCTTTTCTTATCTATATTTTCTCAAAAGAGAAGCATAGCCCTGTGCTCTTAACAGTAGAGAATCAGTGGTTGACACCATATCTCTAGACAGAGGATGAAAACCACCTGGATGTGATGATTTTACTTGCCTTGTCTTTGGTTCAAGCAAGAAAGATGTAGTAACAGCTATCCTACAGAGGTTTGACAGCTGCTCAAGTAATTAAGCAGCAATATAAGCAGCAAAAAAAAGTCTGATTACAAGTGATAGCACCTGAGGGGATGGCATGAAAACATGTCAGGGGAGGTTAAGGTTAGCTATTTGGAAAAGGTTCTTCACCCAGAAAGGTGGTTGGGCACTGGAATAGGCTTCCCAGGGAAGCAGCCACAGTAACAAGCCTGACAGAGTTCAAGAAGTGTTTGGACAATGCTCTTGGGTACAGGCTGTGACTCTTGGGGTATCCTGTGCAGAGCCAGGAGCTGTACTCAATGATCCTTGTGGGTCCTTTCCAATTCAGGGTATTCTATGATTTTAAATGCTCTAATGACCTGAGATAGATGATGCAGCAGACAGCAAAATAAAATTATAGATGCTGTGTACCACAGAAGAAAACAGCATAAAGAAATAATAAACCAACTGTAGCCAGAGCTCAGCGCTACAGGTCCCAGGTATCTTCCTCCCCAATACCAGAACAGCATTCACCTACACTAATTAATTCCTAGAAGGGCCAGGGTCCTTCTGGGCAACCAGGTCTTGCCAACACAAGGCACCATCTTCAAGTGCCATTTGCCCTGATCACACAAACAGTAGCCACACAAGCACCACATATCTTCCCCTCAAAAAAATTAATTTCTCACAGTAGCTGGAGCTGCAGCTCAGCAGATTTACACCTTGGAGCTGAGGAAGATAGGATGGGGGATATTCGAGGCAAAAGATACATGACAAGGCGATGGCCCCCACAGATGTGAAGGGGACTTGCACAGCAGCAATTCCTCCCTGAGTGATTAAGGTGACTGTGCCAAACTTTGGAAATGTCCCAGAAACCTAGATGTTTATAGCTGCAGTGGAAGCCAAGATCTCTGCACAGACAACAGATCTGCAGTTACCAAAGCCAGGTCAGTTGGCTTAGCAAAAGGTATATTTCCATAGGGTTTTTTGCTTGTTCATTTAATGGTAGCATTTTTTACGTGTCTCTGTTTCTCAAGACAACAGCAAGAAACCAGACACTGAGAATTTTTGGTAGCCTCCCTAATCAGAGGGAATGTCTGTGATGTAACTTGCAAACACAACCCTACTCATGCTTTCGACCACTGGGGCTCCCAACTGCTACTCCTTGAATCAGAGGTGACACCGCTGATGATCTGAGCTTGGCTTTCCATTCTCCTGGGAACCCTACTGCAGAAGACTGACATTCATCTTGTTACCTTTTGTATTCAATCCTACATGCTTCCCTTCAACCTCTTCTCTCAAAGAGAAAATAATCTGATCTGCTTCAGTTCTTCTGCTTCAGTTCTTCTTCAGTAGAACATTCCTCCAAACAGCCTGACATTCACAGATGTTGGAAATGCTTAGTGATACAGAAAGGAAACAAAAATCTTCAAGCCCCGCTGGAAACCCACAGCACCAGCCTAATACTGCTTGAAAATATGCCATCTGATCTGAAGAATTCAGTTCCATAAACTGAAGGCAATGGCCACGCTCTCCCTTTGCAACAATGCAGAAATGGTAGAGTTCACCTTTCTCCACAAACCTCCTTGTTTGTGGAGCTATATAAACACCACTGAGACGTGTGGGAGGCTGAAACTTTGGGTTCTTCATGCTTTATGTCAAAATCAAATCAAAGGCAGGGGAGCACACTTAATTTGGACATATTTTAAGCTAAACAAGCATAAAATATCTGACAAAATTCTCTTGCTTAATGCAGTATAAACAATTTTGGTATTCCACAGAAAATTGCCCATTTAATGAATGCAGCAATTAACTAAAGAGAAGGTCACACTATTCTTGCAGTCTTCATTAAGCATAGGACAGTCTCAGCTATTGCCACAACTTTGGCACAGTCCATGCATGACATTAAGTGGCTTGTTTGCAGCTGGAGCTGCACTGGGAGGTGAGAGAAATATCCCTGTAGGATAGTTGGTTCTCCTGCAGAACACAGATGAAGACAAGCCAATTTTTGCCATTACTTTCTGAGGGGAAAAAATAAACTCTAATAGACATAACCCAGAGGTAGACTAAAGGTTTTAGAAGGCAGCCTCTGGCAAATCCAACTGCAGCAGTTTAAGACATTAGCTTGCACAGCTGTCTGCCAGCCTTGACTGCTCACCTTGTTGGTCAGCCAGAATTTACAGCTCCTCTAATAAAGACAGCAGAAAGAAATACATGCTTGTGCCTCAGCTACTACAATTTGCAGCCCAGCATATTAGACTGCATTGCTTATGATTGGTGAGATCGCAGACTGTATAGTGAAGGAGGAAAAAAACAGATAAGAACAGAACAAAATGTCCTCCTTGCTATGAAAGGCTTAGAAGAAACTTGAAAGAATAGAGAGGCTAAAGAACTAATAAAAATAAAGGGGCTAAAGAACTAATGAAATATGTTTATTCTACAGAAACTGATGCAGCATTCTTTGCTGTTGGAAATACTGGATTGGCTATCTACTGCTCCCCATGGGGGCAGGGAGCTGTAGGTGCAAAAGATAAAGCCAGGTCTTGAAGAGTTATCAGCCCTGCTCATGCTCCCAGTAGCTCAGAGCTCACTGTAAAAGTGAGCATCCTCCACCACCAAACTGGTTATAAGGAATCCCTCCTGACCACCCTCCCCTTCCAGGGCTCCCCTCTGGGAATGGCATCACCTGAATGTATAAGCAGCCTATTTTTGCAACTCCCAATGCAACCAGACCCTCTGCTCCTATGCAGAGCAGATTTCAGACATAAAATGCAATATGTTGAAAGAAATTAAGACAGGAAATTTAGAAGGGACAATAGGTTTTCTTTTTTGAAAAAGGAGTTACAAAAAACCCAGGAAATTCACACACCTAAAGCATTTATTAAAATATGTCCCTAGAGCCAGCTTTGACTTAAGCATGCCAGGAAATCACTGGTAGCCTTTGAATACTGAGAAAAAAAACCTTAAAAATATCATTGTGTATTGTAAATGTAAATCTCATGTACTGGATGCCCCACTTGCTTTGTTTAACAAAGCTATACTATACACTACCTGTACTAATGTGCAGGCTGTAGGAAATCTATTAAGATAACATCATCAGTTTTACCTGAAACAATTTTAGAAATAGCATGTGATACTCTAGCAATGTATTGAGCCACAGTTAATCAATATAAGGTGCTGCAGGCCATTTGGAAGTTTTTCAATTACTGTGCAATGAAAGGTCAGGAACTCAACACAGAACTTTTTGAAATCTTGGTTTACTTTGCAAAAAAAAAGCCAATCTCACTTTTCAGCTCCCCAGTAACTTGGTTAGCTCAGTTTGAAATAACCTAAAAACAAGCAAACAAAGCCAAATATACCTTAGCAAAAAATCCCACTACCAAAAGAAGCCCCAAAAGTTCCTCACTGAAGGTCTAACAGTGCTCCTAGACTAAAACTTGCAAAGCTCTTCCCAATCCTTCCCTGCCAAACACCCAGACCTTCTGAGGGCTTAGATGCTTCAGGTCAGACACAGTAAGGTACTGGCCCTAGTAAGCTGCCTCACCAAGCTGAAGGGATGGCATGTGTGTGCTCCTTCAGCCTATGGCAAACACAAGATACAGTAAATAATCTTAGCCTGTAATGAAAGATTTACTGCGATTGCAACACCCAACAACTTCATCACAGCCTAAGCAAATCCAGCAGCTGGCTCTATGTTTCTTCTTTTGTTTTAAGTCCTCTAGCACTTCCTGAGCCCACTTCAATGCAGCAACTCAGAAGGAAACAGTCCTCGCCAGAGGCTAAGTATCTTACTGTGAACATGAATGTCTTCCACATTTGTGCTGCTCTTTAAGAGCCTGTCACTCACGAGGCCTTGACACCAATTCTCACTTACTGGGTGAATCACAATCCCCTTACCCATGCATGTATTACTTACTCTTGCCCTTGGCAACCCTGACTCTGTGAAACACATACATAAACACAGTCTAGTCCCAGTAGTGAACCTTGATTCAAGAAGCCTTTAATGTTTCAGTCAGCAATATTAAGCCCAGAGTGTGGATGAAAATCAAATCTCTTTTTAAAAGGGACATCGTTTGTGGCTACTTTCTTCTTCCTTTTAGCAATGAATACGTGCTCTACAGTAAAGGTATCCGAACTGGTTGTGGAGCAGTTCCTGCTGAGGTGTTGCAGCTCACAGCTTCATCTCCCACAGTAAAGCTGCCCCATGTTCAGTTACAATGCACACTGTGCCATAAGCACTGCATGACATGCGCCATGACCTGTCCAGTCACCCCTGCTGCATGATGGCAGTCTTGGCCAAAGGCTGCTACAGGTAGCCATAGCCACACTGCACTTCTGCTGTCCAAGCCCAAACCTCCAAGTCCTTTGTTACAGCAAAACACAATTGATTTTCATGAGCCTCATATCCTCCAAAATGCCAGGATGCCAACACAGCCCTGCTATAAAGAATGCCTTTCTTCCAGTCACATCAATGTTCCATTAAAACTTGTTTCTTCACCTTCTCATACATCATCAAACACACCAAGCAATAGTTTGTGAAACACATGCTTTACACCTATGCATACTCATGCATGGACTTCACCATGTTTCTTCATCTACCTGAGTTTTGTATCTTCATCTGAGCCAAGACATTTTAACTCCTCCGCTCTCCACCTCTCTATTGGAAACCATTCAACTATAGAGGTCAGACTATACTAACACTGGGATAGCAGCCAGCAGTACGCAGCGTACCTGGCTTTTAACAGCTAAATCCTATAAAAAATAATTATACAAATATGGGCACTCCTCCCCAAGACATCCTAATGCTTTCAACAACCTCTTAGGAACACATAATGCTGTTGGATGAGACAGAGGCTGAAAGGAATTAATTTGAGACACCTGAAACTTACTGTGTGAACACCTGCTGGCTAAACAAATAGCCCTAGAAATGAAAGCTGAGACAGCTGTATGCACACTCTCCACTGCTGTATCAGATAGCTGCTTCCTGAAAGCAGGCATGAACTGCACTGCATTATCACCCAAATGCGGTCATGGGGTAGAAAGCTCTCCTTTAAGAATCTTACACACTGACACAGGACCAGGAAAATTCTAGAAAAAAACAACCACCTTGAAGTACTTAGGCTCTGACCACTATCATCATTTAGGAAGCTAACTCCCTGTCTTGGGTTTGCTTTTGCTTGTCTTGGGCTCGCTTTAGCTTGTCTTGGGCTTGCTTTGGGCCTGCTCCCGGCTGCCCCTCCCCCTCTCTCCCTTCTCCCTGCTCCAGGGGTTTGCACCGACTCCGGAGGACAAGGATCTGGACTTCGGGAACCACTGCTGGAGGTCGGCTTGGGAGGCTCTGCCGCTCTCCCCGGCGAGGACCGGCTGGGTTCGTCTCATCTGGGTTTGGGTTGGGGGAGTGTTTCTTTTGTATTTTTGTTAATAAAAAAGTTTTTTCCATTTTCACCAGAAGAACAATTCTTTCTGAGCTCAGTGAAGGAAGGAATTGTGAAAAAGAAAAGGGGGGGGGGGCCCTTTGGAGCTCTTTTTCCCCAAATTTGTCCTAAACTTGGACACTCCCTTATTCTTCATGAATGTTAGATACATTATCTGTGTTCAGTGCTGATCCAATACCACATGGGAAGTCTGCGGGAAGCCGTGCAAGTCCTGCCAGGTAAGCCCATCCTCACCTTTCGCCAACAACTGCAGTTGTTCTGTGACTATCCTGCCATGCACTGCATGAATATGAGCAAGGACACAAAGCCCTTCTCACATAGAATTAAGCTTATGAATGCTTCTGCATACACCCTTCAGTCATGGTACCTTGTGTCCTTAAGTACCTCACCTTGTGCCCTCTGGAATTTGTCTCTGCAATAAATGAGCACTTGACGAGTTCCCCATTCCAGCAGGAGACCATGGGCAAGGGTGGAAATCGCCCCTCACCTGTATGCTGCCGGAGGCTCCGAAGGAGAGGTTTTATGTGAGAGGAACCATGGGGATAGACTACAGCTTGTCTGAAAAAGCATTAATGTTCTCCTGCATCCAAAAGACAGAGCAGCCAGCAAAAGGCTTCTGTCACAGGGGCTGTAGGGAATGAGATGGGGCAGAGAGGGAGGGCACCTCTTTTGCACTCCCTATGCTCTGTTTTCCAATGTTTTCCTTCATGCTTATAAAGATAAAAAATTCAAAACTATGTTCACCCTCATCCCCAACATCCAGAGTTATTCTGGGGGCAGAGTTCAGTTTTCAGCTGCCTAAGGGCAGAGAAAAAAAGAAGAGGGAGCACAAAGACAAAGCAGGACAGGAGATGCTCACCTTTCTTCAGAGCAGCTCATAGGCAGAACAACTCACATGCTCTGTAATCATTCCTTTAAATGCATGCCTGAAGGAATTTTGCTTACAAGTCTAAAAATCACAGCCCTGAGAAATAGGGCTTTGTTGCCTCTTGCCAGACTTTTATTAAAAATTAGTTTCAAGCTTCCAGCAGAGCACAGGCTGAAAGCATCACCTCAAGAGTGGTAACTACCTCCCTTCACCTCTCATTACCAACAAAAAAAGACTTCCAACTAGCTTGCCCACAGAAAAAGTGCATGAGCTTGCTTTATCTGAATGTCTCTGCTGCCCAGTAAAGGCTGTCATGCAGGAAGATGCCTTAAAAGCTATGAAAACACAAACCTTCAGCCTTGCCCATTTAGTCTTTCCAAGATGTGAACCAGAAGGGCCTGAGGTTTACAAGAAACAGAGGCATCCTTCTACTTTCTCTGAGGAGAAAAAAACCCCAACATCCCTACTTAAAGACAAAGGTTATTAAAGACAAAGGGACACTGTGCTCAGGGCACAGGCTAGGAACCACAGGAACCCCAGCAAGCTTCAGCTCAGGCTGCCTGAGGACAGGCTGGCTGAAGTGCTGCAGTTCAGCCCCTTACCTCCTACAAGACACAAGCTGTCACCTGTGAAGCCAAGAGGGTCAGAAAGCCTCCAAATATTGACTTATATATTATAAATATATAATATATATATATAACATGTATATATATAATATATATATAAATATTATTTAACTTAAGTGTATACTTCAGGAAACTCAAAACCAAGGCTTTAGTTGGTAACAAAACCAGCACAATTGTGTACTAGGGGAGCCCCTCCATTCTGAAAACACAATGAAAACATTGTGAAACCCAGCTGTACTTCCTGATGGTGTGTGTGTGTGTGTTAACATGTATAAACTCCTTAGCAGTAAATTAGGGCTCATAGTAGTTTTGTCTTTCTTCTTTTCACAAATTATATTGGCCAGTATTTATGGATTCTCAGTAATGAGCACATGGAAGTGCCCTGTCATAACAGAGTGAGAGATCACTATCACACTGGTAAAGGGGATGCACAGCATGGAAACCCAGTACTGAGCAAGAGATCAGGAAACTCACCTTGCCAGGGGATGGCTTGAGGAGCTCAGACTGTTCAGTTTGCCAAAGACAAGACTGGGAGCAGTCCTTGTGCAGGGCACAGTTACAGCAGAAGGGAACAGACACACTGGATTGAAGGCTTATTTAGTGGATTAAACAGAAGATTAAGTATCTGCAGACCAAACTAGACAAATGCAAGCCAGAAATTACGTGTAACAGAATGAGGATAACTAACTACTGCAGTAACATACCAAACACAGTGATATTTTCCATTTGAAGTAATAACTTAATCAAGACTAGATGTTTTTAAGACACATTGCAGAGTCCAGAGCAAATGGAATGAATAAAAAAACCTCCAAGATATATGGGCTGTATTATGTAATACATAATACAATAATAAGAAGCACAACAGCTTCTTCTGGTCTCACCATCTATTAATCTATGGGGAAAGTTGCCCCTTTTAGTGTCAGTGGAGTTGGTACACAGCCATATTTTTAGCAACAAGGCATGATGATGTTTACATGAAATAGTAATAATAATATGTTGTTTTACACCCACACCTCTAATCTGAAATTCTCTAAGCACTTTACCATCACTATGTCAGCAAACCTGACAACTCACTGGCTGATAAATTGGCATTATCATCTCTTTCATCCAGCTTGCACTTTTTTAGAGTAACTAATCATCTGCTTGCCATTTACATGGGAAACAGAACACTCAGGCTACCTGCCAACTTGCTTTTAAGCCTTTTGGTGAGAAAATGGTCAGATGGGTACCTTGCAGAAGCTGTCAGGGTAGAAAGCAGCTCAGCACACAGAACTGCCCAGCAGCTGCCCTACTTCAGATGCTCATCCCCAGTACAAACTTTATAGCATCTGAAAACTGTATACAATTTCCCTAGGAAAATTCTGCTGACAAAATACTTTCGAAGAGCAGAAGTCAGCAATTAAAGTGTTAAAACCAAAAGACAGAGAAAAAGAAAGAATGCTTCCTAGTTGCATTAACAAAATCTTCATCTACAACAGACAGACTGAAAAAAAAAAAGAAAGAAGAATAATTTCCATTAGTTTCCATGACAACCAATGGAAATCGCTAACACATCTTCTTTCCCTTGTCAACCTCTGGCAGACCTGTCAGGGAAAGCAAGGGACTATGACCTGTGTAAGGTTCTCTACTTAACCAGAATGCTGGGAAATATGCATTCCCATAATGTCAAGTGCTCCCCTTACAGCACAACTCTAGGTTTTTTTTCCTCTAAGACACTAGAAGATAGAAAGGTGCTTACTTTATTCCTGGGAGAGCAAAAGCACCCCAGAAGTGCAATCCCCTCTGAGACATCCCAGCTGTCCCACTTTATGACCTGCTTCTTTTTCTCTCTGGCTTCATCAAAACATTCAATCATCACTTTTCCATCTGTGAGCCATTGGTTCACACCTTGAAGGTGGCCCATATTAAGCACTTTTTGCACATCTTTACTGGCTGGCAAGAAATTGATGTATCATCCAGTAACTCTGGTCTACATTTTGTCTCCATTTTTTTACTATTATTATCATTGCTGGCAAGGAAAATGATCCTCTGCAATGCCTGCTGCACCTTCTACATGAGAACTTTTAAACTTTCCTTAATAGGAATGCATTCAGCTTTATAAACCCTGCTATGAGGCACAGCACCATCATTATCCTTGCTTTATAGATGTGAGCACCACAGCTTAAAGGAACAAGGCGCCTTGCCTAAAGCCTACATACAAATCATGGCATCATGCTAAGAGTGAGGATAAATTGGTCTGCAAAGAGTCTATTCGCATTTTCTTGATGCCCACAGGCTCTGAAAGTGTTTGAACCACAGATGTTCAGTCTGCTGTAGCCCCTCCACCCTGCCAAAACCCCACAGCAAATAAATATTAACCTGAAACAAAACCAAAACACCCAAACCTCAACTAGGTGTCTCTGTTTAATGCTGGTTTACTGTTGACCTTGCATCTGCAGCCAGGATGGCCTAACTGACCCCAGCATCTGGATGTGTGCTGCTGCACTGCAGAAGAGCTTGGCAGTGATTTGCGAGGAGATGTTAACATCCAGCTGTTCTCTCATCTCCTTTGGTTTTCACATGCAAAAAGCCAGGAGTGGCTCAGGCACGGTGCTGGTACTGTGTGAATTCAAGCTTTTCACATACCACAGTGAGATTTAACACTCACCAAGCAAGACAGGAAATCCACAAATAATTCACACTGACTGCAAATTTTGCTATATTCTCCATTCTCCCATCCCAGATCCAAGTTGCAGGAGTTACTGGAAAGTAACACGACTGAGCACAGTGGCTCTGTGTACATGGGTGTGGGTGCACACGAGGTGTAAAAAATCACATTTTTTGCCCCCTGATTAGCTGTGCTTTGGCTCAGCTTCCTCCACAACACCCTCCTGGGGGACTGCACACAGCTCTGAGTGGAAAAAGGAGAAGACAAAGCACTGAGTTAAAAGTTGAGCAACAATAAGTTGTTCTACAAACTGCTTCTGGCAGATTCCATCATTCCCATCAGTCTTGAGGCTGATGGCATTTAGTGGCTATGAAGGTATGAACTACAATCACTGGGGAATTAAATTGCTCATAAATTGCTTCTCTGGCCTGCAGTAGAAGCTTATCTGATACTCAAGCTTTTCCCTCTGGTAAGGCAGTAAGTATTGTACCACTGCACCTACTTCTACAAAACTTAGAGCAATACTGTAGAAAATGTTTCATTAAACATTACTAAAACTGGCTTTTTGGTTTAAAAGTTGTTACCTTTGAGAAGGTTCAAAGGTAACACCAAACAGAGAATAAGATCACATACATCTCTGTTTCCTTTCCTGCATTGACAGGAGGAAGGGAGCTGCAAGGAGATTAAAAGAGGCATGCTAAGCCCTGAGCTGAGGGATCCCATAAACCAGCTACAAGTACAATGTGGAGATAATGGCATGGAGGAGGCACTGATTATCATTGAACACAGGGGTGTAATTAGGACCGTTGGGAGAGAATGAAAATATTAATGGTCTACTTGCTCACAGAAGAGAAATGTGAAGACAAACTTACCAACTCTGAGATATTTCAGAGCATGGTATCATTTTCCATAGAGCAGGAAGGAAGCATCCTTACCAGGGATGTGTAAAACTGCATTTGGCAAGACACTATTGGCTCTGGTTTGTAGAAGCAACTACTAATCCCAGGGCATGCAGTGATACCTTGTAGAAAAAACAGTCTGCTTTTCTGAATGAGTGAAAAATAAAAAAGTAATCCTGACTTAATCTGCTCCTCCTTACCCTTACACATAACCCTCTACAAATAAGTCCAAGCCCCAGTCCTGGGGATGACAGAAAAAAAGCTTTGTGAGAAAAAGAGCCTCTGCTGCAACCTGACTTCATCATCACCTATCCACAGGGCAATTGGAGAAGGAAACTACTGCCTGAAGATTAGGCCTGACTCTATTCATTTGGCATTTATTGTCTTAGGACTGGAACACCCCTGAACTTACATCATGTGGAGCAAACATGCTGTCCTCAGACAGGAACACTGCAGCTTTTCTGCCAAGCTGAAGGCGATGCCTCCGACATGAATGCTTGGTCCCTTGCCACCTTAATCTTTCAGAGTCTTGGGTTTGAATGCACAAACTGCAGACCAGAGCTCAGTCACAACCTTTACAGTTACCCCTGAGGAATTTTGCTCACCCAGACAACTAAATGATTCAGACATTGCAAAAATTCCCTAATGAAATTGCTTCCTCCTACATAGAGGAAATGAGACAACAATTCAAATTCCTCATACTTAAGCTTCCTTGAACATAAACATGAAAAAGCGGCCAAAACCAGAAGGGGAAAGAAAGCCCCAGAGCAGCAAGAAGTACATATGCAAAGAGTTACAACATGCAGAAGCAAAGCTCTGGCTTCAGGCTAAAATTACCAGTGCTTAAATGGCAGGGGCTGCTCTGGCTTAAATGGCAGGGGCACCTTCCCAGGAAGAGTCCTCCAGATGGATTCATCGTTGGGAAAACAGCAACAGGCTCTGCTGTCAAAACCATCCCTGGACAGACAACATTGTACTGGAGGCCAACTTATCAGCTGTCCAGTGCCTGCCAAAGCCCATCCTGGTAGAAGGATGGAAATTCCTTGTTCTGCCTCTCTGACACCAAGCCTCAAAATATCTCATCAGGGCAGCAGGTTGATAAGGAAAAGGCAGACAAGGATAGCATTTCTGATGGCAGGAAGTACACACACACCCTGGGCTCATTTATTAGGACAAGGTTCACCAGTACATCTCTCCATCAGAGGCAGGGACCTTCGCCAGCTCACTCCTGACACCCCACTCTTGTTTCCCTCTTATCAAATACTTTAACATCCTCTGCTCCCCTCGTGTGACTTGGAAGACTTAAGACCCTTTCAGGTTTGAGTCATATTACTGCCATGGGTACTTCCAAGCAAATCTTTCTACAACCTCTCTAGGTCTCCTCACAAATAGATACAAAACTAAAGAATTTGTTTCTGGATATAAAACAACCTTCAAATCACTGCTTCTTGAAAACTTTCCTTGTTGGGAAAAAGCTGATTAAGCTGGAAGCACACCAGCATTTATATTCCCGAGGTCTCTTGATCCTTGAGTCTTGATCCTAGAGTCTCAGGACTCTATGCAAGAAGCAGGGATGGGATGAGAAGGAAAATGTACTGGCTAGGGACAATCAGCACTGGATAACAAATAGCTGTCCAAACAGCTCTTCTATGCTTGGAGCATAATGTGTGCAAATCCTCTCCTCCAGCAAATGAAAGGCAGTGGCTCTGTCATGGTGTTATCTGTTGCTTTCCATTGCTCCTTCAAGCTCGTTTGCTGCTCTTTGCAGTGCAAAAGGGAAGGACTAAGCAGAAGGAACAAGAAAAACTGTGTTCTATGGAGTCCATTACACAGCATTGAAGTATTTTGAGAAAGTGGTTAAAGATCCATCTCTGGGACAGCAGTTGGGAGGGTACAGCCAAGAAAAATGCTGTTTAGCTCCCAAACAGTGGAAATATGGGATTCACTTCCAGCTGAAGTTGACAAGATACTAAACTCATCCCCAGTCATCCACCCCAAATCCTTCACTGTTTCCAAGGTATTTGTCCAAAAGGAGCCTCCAATTTGTTTCCAACTTATAGGCCTCCTGATGCACTCCAAACAAGATGCAGATGTCTGCAAGAAATTCCACATTTGCAGACTGGAGCATTTGCAGACTGGAGAATTTGCTTTTCTTCATCTCTTACAGATAGCCTTCATCTAAACCACTGCCCCAAGCAACCACAGGGGCCATGCCAAAACCAAGAAGTACACTGTAATAAGTGACAAAACTACAGCACAGTAGTAAAATTTCACAATTTATATGAATTTCTCTTCTGGGTAGCTAGCTTGCAAGGTAGAGAAGGGACAGCCACTTATTACTGCTGTTTGGTATCCTCAGCCCAGATCAACACTGAAGTGTACTTGAAAAAAAGTAGAATAAAATGCCACACAGTAGCTGCTTGTGCTAGTTATCTATGCTTTAACGGAGCATTGAAGCTTTCAGATTTGTTTATCTGCCATTTTTTTATTTACTGCCACAATCAGAATCGCACAGTTGACAGAAAATACACCCCTGTTCCAACCAGCTCACACCTAACTGTACACAGCTGTGGCAAAACCTACAACCCCTGATAAAGTCCGGATGTGTATAACCCCCTGTCTACCACCCAGATGCAGCCGTAGAAGGAAGTACGCTTCAGAGCACAAAAGCAGGCTGCTCTTTTTGCTTGCTAAACTCAGATACAACACTGTGAGAGAAATATCCCCAAGGAAATGCTGGTTATTCAAAAATTAGCATAGCTATCACAGGAGAGCAACCTCCCTGCAAAGATAGATGCAACCCAGGTAAACAAGGCACTTCTGGGAACCAATCTCAAATCTCATCTAGCTCATAGGATATGTGGCAGAAACACAGCCTGGTTAATGGGAGTCTCATCAGTCTGGGAAGAGACATCTGGCTGAAATTTGTGACAAACTCTTCTCTGTACAAAGAGATACACTCCCCAGCTCATGTAACACCACACAAGAAAGATCAAAGGTGCCCCAAAGCCTCCCGATGAGTAAGCAGCTGTACCAATAACAGCAGCTGGAAAATGCAACAGGAGACTCAGTCAGTCCCTTCCTCCTGTGCTGGGAGCAGAGCTGTCTCCTCGACAGCCCACAGCAGCAGCCCGTTGTTAATTACCGGCAAGGAATTTCCACTCTGGCAGATAAAGTCATTCACTCAGCCACTGGCGCATTTGCACAAAGCAGCTCAGCTCTGACAGCAGCTCCATCTGAGAAGCAACATTTGGGTGCCACGCACATGTAAGTGCTACATGACATCAAATCTGCTGTAGAGCTTGTGCCACACATACTGCTGCTCAGAGGTTACAGCCCCTTCAGAACAGCTGGGGAAGTTGTTTAAACACTCCTACATGAGGCATTTGGCCAGTGACTTCAGCACAATGAGGTGCCTTGGACAGAACCGCTTGGTCCATCTCCCAGGCTCCAATTCCTGGGACATCTGCAGCACAACAGCCTGGTGGCACAGCTCGCAGCTTAAAAAACAGGATTTGCACAGCCTTTGCTGTGTGCTCCCAGGGAAGAACTACTTTTTCCCTGCTTCCCATTAAAAAGGTGCTTATTGTCTTGAGATGCAACTCCAGCAATGCCTGGTCTAGCACTCAAGGGAAGGATTACAAGAAGGAAGACACCTATCATCACAAATCCAGCTCAAGGAGAAAAAATGGACATCGTCTTTTCTTCCACTGAAGATGTGCTTGCTAGGCTAGACCTGGGAAGACACTTTTATTAAATTATTTTATTAATGTGTTACTGTTGGGTTTTATTGCACAAAGCCAGTGCATATTAAAAACAACCTGAGTCATCCACATGATTGGCACCATGTTGCCTTTTCTGTCCATTGTCCTGGCTAAATTATCAGTGAAAGCAGGACTGAACTATTCATAAAGTCTCTATCACTTAATTTCAAAAGGTAAACTTCTTAAAATTATGGCTTCAGGGCCAAATACAGCTATGTGATTACATAAAGATCTCAAATTAAATTTAATCAGTTTCATTCATTATGACATTGGTTTTTAGGTTTTGTCCATTGCAAAAACATGGGAAAAGCTCCTGATGCTGGCCATACCGTGTGAACAGCCCAGTGGGACGAAGTATACTAAGTCCTGTGAAGGTTATCTGAATTTCCATCTCCAAACTCCCTGGTACACACAAGTACTCTGCTGGCAAAGGGCACAAGGGTGGAAAGGGTGAAGAGTTGCTCTCCTAACATGAAAAAGCAGCCAAGTCACATCAAGAGGAAGCACTTTGGTAAGTTAAGCAAACAGAAACGTCTGCCTTTTCTCTCCCCCTTAGCATCTCTTTTCAGCTTTTCATATAGGAAAATTACACTGAGGGAAACAGAGATCAGGTGAAAAAAATCTTCCCAAGGTTAGAACAGATGTAGATACTGCAAACACCATGCTTTTAGAAAAGGTTATAAATCTGCCTCCAGATATTTGTCACTACTGTATTGCTCAGGGGTTGTAGCACTTCAGATCTGTCTCCTGTACATGTCCTCACAAGAGGGGAGTCGCTGACCTTCCTTCCTCTGCTTGCCCTTTTTAGCCAAAATGAGACAAATTGGATTAAACCTTTTACACATGTTTCCAAAGGCTGGCTCATTTGGCCAGAAATGGGTTAAAGATAGCTCAGAAGAACAGTACAGGCCCCAGAGATGATGCTGAATGGCCAGAAAACTTGCAAGGAGCAGAAGGCAGGCCAGGAAAGTGACCTCTCCTCTTGGCAAGGCTGGATTCAAGAAAGAACTTGTATCCACAGCTCACATCAATACACTCATGCTGGTGTAAACCTCTTTGCTAACATCTAAAATTCATGGTGAAAATAACTTTCCCAAAGATCCTGAATGAGGTTTAAGCGAAAATGAAAACAAGAAAACCCCACACTCTTATTGTGAAATAAATAACCCTGTGGGACACAGAATAATGCTGGTATGGAAATGGTCCCACACACCACCCTTCACACCTCAATGGGCAGAATCAAATAGCAACTGACTCCTCCCCAGTGTTAACTAGGCAACTTACTCCAGCAGGATGTGAACAGCTGATTGACTTTTAGAATACTTAACAGACATCTCAAGCCTCTCCCTTTTCCTCTGTTGTGATGGATGCTTCACAAAAAATCACTCGGTATGCTTTGGGAGCCCCAGTTGAGAGTATGAGTAACTTCAAATCTGTAGCATTCCTGTTAATATGAGTGAACAGCCACCTCATTGAGTCTGACCCAGGAAGACAGAGATAAAAGGGGCTGAAGTCTGGTGGCTGGCCTCCATCTGAGAAGTACAGTTCACTGTCTACTGCTCTTGTGACTATTACTGAACCAGGCCAAGAAAAGCTCCCAAGTTCTGGCATGCCTCATATTTTCCAGTCTGCATGAAGTTATGCCAGGAACATTTACTGAAGCAATTTTTTTTCTTTCTTTAAAAACTCTAATTATGCACCTATGACTTAGATTGCAATACTGGATGTCACCAAAAGTATGTATTCTATCACCATCTGCTTAAACCAGGTAGAGCAGTGATCCTTATCTCCACAGGAGATATTCTCTGCTAGTAGGACATCTACTAAAACCAAGTGGAGCAGTCATCTTTTTCATAACCCATCCTTCCTCCAGGAGGATATCGGCCGTTATGGACCACTCAGTTCCATTGCATGACTGATAAAATTACATCACCCATTGTAAAATGCTCCACCCAGGGGGAGGAGCCAAGCCTTTCCTACCCAGATAAAACTGAAATTTAGAACACCAAAGCAGCCTTTTTTCCACTGGATTCCAGAGGAAAAACAGACATTTCCACATCATCATTGGACCTTCAGAGGAAAACTGCACCCTTCTACAGGACTACTGCTTCAACTGAACCACATCTGTCACTCCAAGAAAACTGCAGCCACCATTTAATCAGACTGCTACCAACACCCTGACTGATGGGGTGTCAGGTTGTATTCTGACTGTCAGTGTTTTGGGTTTGTTCTTTGTAATACTGTATCTCTATTTTAATTTTCTGGTAAAGAACTGTTATTCCTATTTCCACATCTTTGCCTGAAAGCCCCTTAATTTCAAAATTATAATAATTTGGAGGGAAGGGGTTTACATTCTCCATTTTAAAGAGAGGCTCCTGCCTTTCTTAGCAGACACCTGTCTTTCAAACCAAGACAACCTAACAATGTTGCAGAAACAAATTTTCAAGAACCCCAGTACAACTCAGATACATTTTGCTAACAAAAGGATTAGAAGCTTAAGTCTCAGTGTTAATATTCCAAATGTACCAAAAGGGACAAAGTGCAAGCTGCAGCAGAAACAAAAGTCATAGAGAGGGTTATCGCTTCCAAAATCTGGAAAGGGAATACCACACTAATCTTACTGAATGCCAGTGATGCAGTAGAGTAGTAACAAGAAACATTTAGAAGTGGATAACCATCAAAGTTATCTCTGAATTACAAGCAGCTCACCTTCAAGCATAGCCCACTACCTAGAAAATGAGAAGATCTAAATATTCCAGAGGGTGGGACTGTACTGATATTCACTGCTTGGCAGCTAGTAGCAAAGAGGAATCAAACTGAACCCCAAAATAAAAGTTACCCAAAGTGTCCATTATCCTGAAACCAGACCCAGACTTTAGTCATCAGTCTCAAGTTTTGTTGAATTTAGACTGGAATCAAACCAAAACATTCACTAGTTTGCCACCTGGACCATTATCTCTGAAGCCAGTCATAACAATAATAATTAATTTATTCACTCAAGCATGAACTGGCCTTTAAAACTAAGTTCTGAATATGATGGCAGTACATATTTTCTTAGTTTCAGTTTGCAGGTGAGACACAGAAACATGACCGTACTTACATCTGGGAATCTATCCAGGTACTACAAATTACAGAATATTAGGCAAAAAGCAGAATTTAGCACTTTGACAATGTTAGTGACACCAATGAAATCACAAATGCAGGACCAAACATATTTTGGATGTTTCTCTGGGTTACTGATCCCAGAAGGCTTTACTCAGACCAGTGTCATCATTACTTAACTGTTATTATAACTTTTCTTATGGATGCTATGCACCACCTTCCTACAGAGGTGTTGGTGTATATTGAACAGATTAAGATTTATTTAGGGTTCCTAAGAAAATTAGTAAACATGATCTGGCTTATTCAGGACAGTGCTGAAGAGGATGCATGGAAACATTCACTGCATAAGTATGTCACACTTTGGGCATTACAATATCATCACGTACAGGCAGATGTGAAATGCAGGTCCATACTACAGCTCAGTCCCACTCCTCTTGGTTTTCATGACAGCAGCGATCAGAGCTCAACCGTGTTGGCTTACAACACCCTGTGTCACTTCTGCTCCTCACCTGGCCGTTGCAGGGAGTTCACAAAGAGCTTTGCTCAGGGAGAGAGAGAGCAACAGCAATAGGCTCCATCCTAAACCCCACTCTTTACCATAACACGGGCAGCACGGATGGGAGGAAGAAAAAGAAGGAATCAAACTTGTTTATGCCTCTTTTTTTTTTTTTTTTTTTTTTTTTTCCCATGGACCCAAACTGCGATGCTCTAGGGCGGGCCTCGCCATCTGGGAGAAATATGGAGAGAGAAAAAATGCAGGGAGGGAGGACGAGGTGCCACCCGAGCGGGACCGCTTTCCTCCGAAGTCAGGTTCGGCCTCTCTTTTCAGCCCAGCTTGAGTTCATTTCCCTCAAATCACTTCCACATTTCCCCTGCCGTAATTATTAAATATTTTGTTTCTGACTTCACTTTTAAGGGAGGCCGCCACACCCAGTAATGCAGGCACCGTTTGTTTTCCAACACTAGAGCTGGGGGGGGAGGGGGGTTGCAGCTGGGGGTTTTCAAACGTTTTCAATGTCATTGCAGTGAAAGAAAGGAAGAAAAGAAGAGCGAGTGAAAGACGGCGCGGGAGGAAGGGAGGGATGGAGAAAAGGAGGGAGAGAGGGAGGGAGGAAAGGGGGCTGTCCTGGGGAGCTTGTCCTGGCGGCGGGATGCAGGGATCTGGCCCGGCGGGGATACAGCCCCTTGCCCTACCGAGGCGCCCATCGGACCTGCAACTTCCCTCTCCGCCCCGGCTGCCACTTTTCCCAGTCCCGGCTGCTTCCCCACGGGTTCCGCGGCGCCCCCGCTGTTCCCACCCCGTCCCGTCCCGTTCCCCCTTCCCGCCGCCGGGGCCCCGCGCCTACCTCGGCTCGCAGGCGGGCGGCGGCCAGCAGGGCGCAGACCAGGGGGAGAGTTTTCCAGATCTGAAAGAGAGGGAGCGGGCGGCGGTGAGTGCGGGCCGGGCCGGGGCCGGCGGGGCGGTCGCCGTCGCCGAACTTCCCATCCCGCGACCCCTCTCACCATGCTGCGGGCTGCGGGTGAAACCAGCGGGGCAGGAGTACTTGCGGAGGCACCTTCTCCGGCTCGCTCGTGAAGAGAAGGAAACGGCTCCCCCTCGCCCCGACCCGCCAGCCCGCGGCTCCACCCCCGGCCCGGCCCGGCCCGACCCCCGCCCCGGGGCCGACTCCTCCCCGCTCCCCGCCCGCTCTCCACCGCCCCTCGGCGGTGCCCCCGTCCTTCCCGCCGCCGGCCCCTCGATGCCCTACGGCGACCTCGGGGGCCTTTGAAGGCAGCGGGTGGCTGAGGGGCGTCCAGAGGACTCGGTTGCCAGCCCACACCACCGGCTTCACACCCCCGCCGGGCAGAACACGGGGCCGGGGAGGCTCCCCAAGCCCTGCTCCGGTGGGATTTCAGAAGTGTCGACAGCCGTGCCGGGGCGCGGATGCTCGCCAGCCGGGCCAAGGCCATCCCGCCGACTGGTCGTAGCAACCCCCACGTTGTCACAAAAATGGGGAGACTGGGGAAACGAGAGCACGAGGTGGCTTCTCCGCAGGCGAGACTCACTGACCGAGTCTACCCACTGCTCCCCCACACTCCAGCCCTAAGGCCACTGAAGTGCCAGCCACAGCTACAGGTGTCACTCATGTCGGGATCTGGGCAGGTTTAAAAATAAGGGTTTAGACTCATATATGTTAGGATCCAAATGTTCTGTGGGCAAAACAGGCAGCCAGGCCTTCATGTCAGGCACAGGGGCTCAAAATCCCACCTGAAATCCTCATTTGTGTGTAAATACTGGTGATCCTCTTGTTGTCTCTCTTCATCTCTGAATTTCAGTAGCATCCAGTAGCTAGAAGGAGCGATCTGACAATGCAAAAAGACCCATTGCCTTGGGCACATACAGAAATCTGTCACAGCAAGCAACACTATGACACCAGTTGTCAAAGTCATTTTCTTGAGTTTTGAGGTTTGCTGTAACCAAAAATGACACCCCTGGCTTTAAAATACCACTTCACTCTGACCAAGCGTGCCCATAAACTATCTTCTTTTCCTGCTTTATTCTCTGCCCTCAATGCAGGCAGACACCAAAGGAGATGCTGAGATGTGTACCCTCATTCACAATGACCAAAGAGTATTCCAGCATCCTGCAGCAAGGAGAAAACTATGGGAAGAGTTACCCTAGATCCACATCTGGTCTGTTCATGGCAGCTGTGACATTTTTCTGTGCTTCCTCAGGCTTTGCTTCCTTACTCAGTTCTGTTTTTAGGACTACTGTGATTAATTTTGCATTTATAAAGCATCTTCCCCAGCAAGTTCTGCTTCTGCCTGTGAATGCTACTAGTCTATAAATCCATTCTGAAAAGATGTTGAATTATTTCACTGCTCATGCTGAGCAATGTGGTTTTCATTGCTTGGTTTTGTTTTTTTTAAAATCACCTTTCATGATGTACCTCTTTGTTTTGGAGTAATTGATCGCCCTGCCTCATGATATGCCTCAGGCATAGTTATGGCTTAAATCAGCTGGCCTCTAGTTTGCAGAAGCTTACCCTGAGTCACCCTGAAGTGAGTGCCATGATAAGAAAAAGAAAAAAAAAAGGCAAATTATAAATATATTTTAAAAGATTCATCAATTTCTGTGCCCTTGATACTCAGTTCTGTGCAAGCTGCATTACATGAGGAGGCTCTCTATTTCCAGAGAGTAAAAGTGACTCATATCAGCCTTCAGAACAGAGCGCTAGCAGGGGTCTCCCAGTGCCCTCACTCCCTTTTTGATATCATGTGCAGTCTCCTCATGTAGGTGTGATTAGGTACTGTGCTAGATTATGTAGGTCACCATGAGCATGAATTTTTCTTCTGTATACTCAAATGACTAAATATGGAACAGAAAATAAAGGATTAAATCTCCCATTCTGTGCTGACATTCATGTACATGAAAATGTGTTTCTTCAAGTTAGTTTCTATTATGTGGAAATGGGTAGAAGTAAAAACCAAAAAGCATCTCATACAAGCATCAGAAAGGGTGATCACAAGACAAAACAATCTCAGTGCAGACACCAGGGCCTTATTGCTGTGCACAAAGGCACACATTTTATAACCAAATACATGATATCCAACAAACTTTTCACTTTTATTCCAAACTTTCACCATTTAAAACCGTAAACTGCAAAGAAACAGTTAGTACAACCTAAGTGCATTACAAATAAATCTGATGGGAATCTTTGCTGTTTTGTGATGGACCCAAAACACACAGCTTGAATCAGAAGCACTAGAATAAGAGGAAAGCAAATGCATTTACAGTTGTGTTTTCAAGCTGTGGCCATAATGGAAAAGGTAATTAATCATTTCTAGCTGCACAACCAAAGAATCATAAAAATACTTTCAGCTAAAAGCTTTATTATAAGGGTGAACGATGTTTGCCTGAAATTTTGAAGGCTGCAATGCTCTGATAGGCCAAGAAGTTGGGAATCATTGCTCTACAAAGAAGATGTTGTTCCATTACATATACCAGTATTTCATTTCTACTGGTGCTTACTTTCCACTCACTGAAATCTCTAAAACAAACATGTTGTAATACATATGGGATTGCAAATTTTGAGATACATACTTACCACCAAGTGGTTGCACAACTGAAATTCAGTAATGACTTGTTAATCAAATGAAGCCTGGACACATGCAAATGTACATCTCATGGGTGGATACATTCTCCTGTGTTTAATAAAACACAAGCTTTAACAGATGCTTTCTCCATTCTTGGGGCATTGTCAAGATCACTCCCCTGGATCTCTGGCACCTCAAGAGGGTTGCTCTGAAAGCTCAGCCTCTCCCTTATTACAGGATGTGCACACATATACACCCAAAATTATACTGTAAACATGCCAAAATATACTTCTTAAGGCCTCACCCAACCCTTGTGGCTATACCATGATATCACCTTCTCCACATTACCTCACTCCTATCCACTACCCACATCCTTCCTGTCTCCCCATTTCCCCTGCCATATAAAACATCTGCCCTAAGGGATTGGGTTGTGCTCACACTGCTTGATGAAGTTAGCAATTTTCCTGCCTGCACTGTGTTTTAGGTTACAATTCAAGAAACAAATTGTTTGGCAGGTGGCCTTCACAACAGGACTATAGTTGTCTGCATGATGGGACAAGTCTGTCCCAGTGGGAATTTTGCAGCAATTTGGTAGAATTAAGAAGCAGGGTATTATTTTTGAGTGGCAAACCTGTTAAGGTTGTAGCTGAGAAGACTCAGCTCATGTGGTATTGGAGACATCTGTGTTGTCTTGAGCTATATGAGCAGTGACTCCTCATGGATCAGACTTCCAGCACCCGAGGAAGAGCCAAAGGCTGCCTGGCTATTCACAGCAGACATAGGCCAAGACTTCAATACGTGAGGGGAAAGCCTAGGGCAGGGTTTTACCCTCAAATATGTGGGCATCAGACTCAAATGAACTCTAGGATGGCCACAAGGCCAGTGTGAGGGTTCCAAGAGCTGTAATACACATGGACACCTCACCACCTTCTTTGAGAACTGAGGCCCGCAGCAGCCTTCTCCAGGTGACCCCCTGACCTGTCATTGCTGACTTGAGTCCATAACTACTTTTCTGGAGTTTGGTTACTTTGCAGACTGCACTTTGTTAAATCCAGGGAGTTTTTTTCTATTTTGGCTTTGTGTTTTTTCTTCATTCCCTTGCTCTCATAATTTTCTTTTTTGTTGTGGTTTCCTCATTTCTTGCTCCTGCTCTAGCTGCAGTATTTGTACTAATCACTATTCCTTAAAGTTCTATTTCAGACACGATGTAATAAAGTGCTATACCTTCTCCTCTTTTTTGCCCCTTGTAGATGTCTTTATTTTGCAGGTAGTACTGGGGACACTGTTGACCAAAGGACACACAAGTCTGGCACTAGCAGGCTATGTGGTTTGTATAAAAGGCATTCTCTAACAGCTAATGCATTTGATAGTCTTTTAGATATTCTATTAGCTAGAGCAGTAAAATGCCTAAATACTTTGACAACTTGGCCCTTAAACTTTATTCTTGGTACCCCTTATTCAAGGTGAACTTTTCTAATTTCAGACAAGCTTCCAAAGGCAGCACTTCCTCACAGAATTCATCCATTCCAGCACCCAGGTGCGATAACCCAGGTAAACCATGGCCATCGGGGTGGGCACGGAGCTGCACCGAAGTCCAGTCAGTGTAACCATATCCACTCTGCATTTTCCACAGCCTGGCCAAGGCTAACTTGATATTCACAGTACCTCATAGGCTTGAACTACACTTGGACCCAAGTCATGGTGTAAGAAAGAAAAATCAGTCTCAAAGCCTCAGTGTAGAATCAGTCAATCTATCCTTAGCACTGTCGCATGTTTCCATCTCAGCATGTTCCTCATGCCAGTTCACTCCACTGCTGCTAGGCCAGGGTGCAGCACAGATAAATTAAATACACTTAGTTTTGACTCTGCTCCTTCATGTGCCCTTAGAGGCTGAGGACACAAGGCTTGTTCAGCCTGGAGAAGAGATCCTGTTTGGACCAGGAGGATAGACTGAGGTCTCTTTCAACCAGAATTTTTCAGTGAACTTGTTTGGTCCCTTAAGTTTGGATTAACCTTCAAACTAAAAGCACTCTCACAAAAGAAGTCCTACCTATCCAAAAGTAGTTTGATACAATTCCCTGAAAGTGCTCCCTAGGATGCTGCTTGTCCATGACCAAACAGCTCAGAACTGCCAGGTCCATTAGTAGTGTTCTGGAGATACAGGCCTGTGAGAATTACTGTGATTCTTTATGTACAAAGAACATGTCTCATGCACCCAAAGTAACAGCTGGCATGAAGAAGACAGTGTTCCCAGGCAATCCAATATCATTTATGAAACTGTCCCCAGCCTGATGAGGACAGAGCTGCCAGATGTGTTGCTTCCACCATTGTGTAGTTGATAGATGGTCACAGGGATTGGCTCATAGAGACTGCCTGGGACATCTGTCCTGGTTCAGAGGAGATGTGGCTTATCACTCAGATGAGCAAAACTGTTATTTTATCGCAATGAGGCAGTCACTAGCAAGATATCTGTACCCACATTTATTTTGTGGGGTCCTAGCCTATGTGCTACTGCCTCAGTTTGTTGGATTTGAATCTGACCCCAAAAGCCCTTCAGAATCAGTTTGATAATGCAACAGGCAGAAATCTAGCAAATTAAGTCTTGGAACTAGTATCAAGTTAAGGTGAGTTGTCCATTCTATAGGCAGCTGAATGGGCTCGTCCAATTCATAATATGGATTTCCTCATGTGTAATGCTACATCACACAGCAGGATGAAGGTATGCACTGCCATGAAGAAACACTGCAAGGCAGAGTCCTGGCTTGACTGACACCTGCTTACGTCACATGCACTTCACTGCACAAACTGTTTCATATGATACTATTCTTCAAAAGCGAGGCAATAAACATCACCACCTTCCACTTACCCTTCCCCATTATCTCCCTCATTTTGCAGACACATTTACTGAAGAGTTGCTAAGGTCATTTCTGTCAGAGAATAGAGTCAAACCCAGGACTCTTCTGTGGGTGGATGAAATTTCAGCTACTTTGTCTTTCTGCATCATTGAGCTACAAAGATGTACTCAGCCCTGTCATATTCCATACAATAATCCAGGCCCCTATCCCAAAAAGATACTGCTGTGGAGCAAGAGGTTATCTGCCACCAGCAAATCCTGATTCACACAATTAAGAGCACTTTCTCCATTAGCTGAAACAGTAGGGGGTTTGTGCTCATGAATGTAGCAGAAAATCAACCCAGAATGTCTTGAGCTCAGGCACAGGCTGTTATAATCTGTCAATTATATCATAACAAAACATAAGTGTTCCACATGCCACTCACTTGTCTCACCTCTCAGTTGCTGCTGTCACATAGAGGCAAGCTTAACATTTGAATGAAATATCCAGAAAAAATACCAGGAGGTGTGCTAGCACCTGCCATTCTGCTACAAAGAAACAGGCAGCCTCTCTTCAGCAGCTAAAGCTAATCACTTATGGCTTGGCTGTGGGACCTACAGATCCTGGCTACCAAGTCAGAGCACCAAGTGCTAGAAGAGCCAGTGGGGATTTCAAGGATTAATATGAACATCACAGGAGGTGCTAGGGTGTGTGCAGCCAGCCCCTTCTTCAGAAGGGCAAGGACACAGACTTAATGAACCTACTGAGGTGTGGGAACATTTTGTGTAGGGGCTTTTGTGGGGCTCAACACCACACAATCCATCTACGAGATACAGAACCTCAGAGACCACTGAAGTGACCCTCCACTGAGCAGCTCTGTCTAAGGTTGTCTCTTAATCTGCACAAGTTGTCCACAGCTGTGTGATAGTAGATAGTGAGTGCACCCCAAGATGTCACTAATCCATTCAAACAACTGCCACAGCAGCAGATCCTGTCTCTCAGCAATGCTACAGGACTGTCAGAGTATATCTCAAACTCAGGTCTTGTAGCTACCTTCTCCTTACCCTTCCATTATACATATACAAAAAACTCATGGACTGTGCTAGTCACTTTTATAGTTGAGAGGACAGAGGTTCTTGGGTTCTCCTACACACTCTGATTTTGCTGTTTTCATCCTCTAAGGATGGGCAACCTGCTAGCACAGAACATGACCACAGACATATCTGTCCCAGCCCATGGCAGAGCCTGGGATGCCTGCTAGAAGGCATTCAGGAATTTGCTGACCAAAATGCATTTGAGCTATGTGAGCTGTGCCTGGGTCAGTGGGGACTGGGTGTGGAATAGCAGCTCTGTGAGTCACCAGGGGTCTGTGAGAACTGAAGGAAAGGTCAACACAGCCTTTTTCAAGTACAGACTGCTGCAATGTTCTGTATACAAATTCAGGATGTCTGTTCTGATGCTGAATATGAGAAAGCTTGGGGGTTGGCCATGTAAGTTTGGACAGCTGATCTAAAACATAAACACGAGTTCAGGGACTCTTACAAAATGAAAAAAATATGCTGCTAAGCAAGAAAATGTGCAATGTGTTAGTAAACACATCTCACCCTAGAGATTAGCTCTTGTCATTGCTTAACAATGCTATGAAATCATATATTCCCCTCCCTGCCCTGGGACAGACAGTGGAAACCAAGAGGTTTTAGTCTTCCTTTTTACAGAGGAGCAATGCCTGTCTTTCACCAGAACTATCATTCCCTAGGAGATGCTAAGCATCCTCAGCCCATTACAGGGGCTGGCAAGTGCAGTTGCTGAGTGTCTGAAAATGTGGTTCTTCCATTATGTGGTAAGTATGGAGAAAGTGACTGACCTTAGACATCCATATTTGAACATGTTGGCCTTTAACTGCTGCAGCCTAGCTGACCCACTGGGTCAGGATTTATGGCAGAGCTTTTACATGTAAGAAGAGGATAAATATCTGTAAACAAAGCAAATCCAAAGGAAAAGGTCACTGTTTCCAACCTGTGTGAGAGAAAGCTTTTGAATTGGAAATGTTAGTGATAGGAGGCAAAGTGGATAAGAAGTTATGGTTACAAACCGAATGAGTTGTCCCAGGAGAATGAAAATTGAGAGAGCTGAATGGGCAAGCTCAAATGACATACTCCTCTGGGCCAGTGCAGCACTACAGTGACCACTGAACTCTGTTGGAAAGCAAGGTGAAGGAGGTGAGAGACACCTTTCTTGGCAGAACAACAGAGTGGAGGAGATGAGCAAAACAAGCCATATGCAAAAAGGAAGGATGAAAGCACCATCAGAGGGCTTGAAAAAAAGGACAGGTTCCAGCTGAATGGCACATATTTGGAGGGCCCTGCCTGGCTCTGAAAGGCTGAAGGAGGAGATAAATTTGTGGTGGAAGTGTGACGTCTTCCCAAATCCCATCTGACATCCATCACTCACAAGTTCATTGACTTTAACAGTAGCACAATCCTACCTTTAGAAAAGGAGTGTGTTCACTGGATCTGAACTTCTGACTCTTTAAAAATGTCTGTATCTGTGACTTCCCACAGCAAGAGGTACAGCTGTTTAACACAGCATTGATAGATATCAAAATGCTGAATAAAACCTGTTCACTGAACCCAGATCTCCAGTACCTTTTACAAGCTTGCCTCTATCTTCCTTTAGCGGTGTATGAGGTCATCTGCTCCAAACAAAAGAACTGGCTTAGCAGTTTTGGCTCCTGTGGGTACCTATCCCAGTTTAGTGGGAGAAACTTACAGGGCAGGTGACATAGGCAGGTCTGGACGGAGCTGTGCTTCGTAACTCTGTGTCCATGTAAATCTGTTTGTGATACACACATGTGTCCAGATACTCTGAGGCAGGGCTTTTAGAGACCTTTTCCATCATCCCACTCCACAGGAAATGCAAACCTGGGAATGGCATGGCTCTGAGCTAGCGGCGGAGCCTGGAAATGACAAATTAACATAAGCTGTGAGTTTACATACATCTAGCAGCCATTTATGGCCTGGTCTGAGCTTAAATAAAAGCCATGGTCCCTGGAAAATTTGGGCCTGTCTGTCAGTGAGGCATTCCAGACAAAAAACATCACGTGCTCATTTAATGAAGTGAAATAAGATCTTTGTTCTGCATGCTTTCCCTCTGCTCTCCCCCTCCGCCCCCCTTTTTCTGAATGAGGCAGTTTTGTCCAAGGATTGCAAGCCAATGTTCCAATCCCTCACAGATGTTTTCCATTATCAGAGCTGCCTCTTGTCCTTCAAATAATTTTCCATAAGACTCCTGTAACTGGGGCTGGAAAACTAAGCCAAAAGCTCAGAAGAAAGGACCCTATTCCAAGCTGCTGACAAGACTGAAAAATGCTTTAGGGTGCCGCTGGGACCACCCAGACTGAAGCATCCTCAGCAGGGGAGCAACTGAAAAAGATGCTAGTGGTGGGAAGAGGCTCAATGTACAGTACAGGCATTTAAACAGCTTGGTAAATTAACTCTGATGAGGTATAATCATGTTGTGTGACTATTGAGACTGGTGGCAGACAACAGTGACTGATTATTAACTCCACAGCGTATGGTACAAGGGGCCTTTGTGTGCCCCCACCCGAGACTTACTCATATTTTGTGAGCTGCGTCTGTCTGGAAGTCAAATTGCCACTGCTATAGAAAACTAACAAACAGGTTTGGAGGAAGGGAGGGGAAACTCAAGAGAGGTTTTCTGTTTGGATTCTTCTTACCACCATCCCCCTCAAAACATCATCCTTTGCTGGGGATCCCACATGTATGGAGCTGGGCCACCTACTTACTGCACAGAGCCAAGCAGCTTCCTTGCTGCAAACAGAAACCAGCTACAGGAGCATCAGGCTCTGCTCTGCAGATTTCTTGTTCCATTAAATTCAGCTGCAGAGGAGGTCACCAAGATAGAAGGACCCATCTGAACAATCCACAAAGCCCCTTTCTGCATCCTCAGGTAACCTTGCCATTCTGTCCCTTGGAGACTTCTGCTGAAGTTCCTCCAACCATCATGATCTCATCTGCCTTGAGAAGGAAAATCTCCAATTCCTTATTTCATGTTTGCAAGAAAGTTAAGGTGGCACTTGATGAGAACCATCTAGAAATGAAATTAGGTGCCCTACATGTCCCCTTCCCTCCAACTCAGCTCTAAGAAGTGAAATAAAGCTACAGCAGAGATGTCAAACAGGTACTCACAACCAGAGCTTACATTGCCACAGGAGGATGAGCCAGGACTCCTCTGTCAGCATCCTAATGCGAAAGAATTCTGCTGCTTCATGAGCAGGGACTGCCTTAGGACAAGGAAGGTCTGACCAGAGGTATAATATTCCCAATGGCTGTATTCTGCATTTTATCAGAATGTTCTGGGAAGCAAAACACATAGGCAGGCCTGGCTTCCATGATCAGAGCTCATGACTCTTACGTTCTGGATTAGACCTCGTTTCAACTGGCTTGATGAGTTGGACTTTTTCTCACTTGAAAGCCCAAAACTTCAACAAACGTTTTGCATCATTCCTGGTGTCTCCCTTTTTGCAATCCTAAGCCTAGGTGCATGTCTCACCAACTCCGTATAAGCTCTGAGCACTGGGTTAGATGGTGAAAGATAGAGAGAAACTGTTTCCTTGGTAGCTGTTTGCAGAGTTGAACTGACTGTCAAAGAGAAAAGGTTATGAGCTGAGCACTTCTGCCAGGCTGGGACTATATGTGGGTTTGAGTAGTCCTGCAGAATCACAGAAATGCTGGCTTGCAGTGAATCTTTGTGTGTGGTTCAGCCTCCTACCTGAAGCAGGGCTATGGCTAAAGCTCATTTGGTTGTCTGTGTCTCTGCCTTGCCAAATCTTGAAGATCTCTGCAGGTAGAGACTCCACCACCTTCCTGGGTACTTGTTACAGTGACACACCAATGTACTGGGAACCTGCAAGTGTTTATCCTCCCTAAACTTACCCTCACCTCTTCTTATGACCCCAGACATGGAGTTCCTCAACATCTGTCAGAATCTCCACATGTAGGAGATCAGTGGTTTGAAATGGAGCTGTTGACTGCTCTGAGAAATCTCCTGGACCTGGACAGATCTTGGGCAGAGACAGCCTGAGTCACTGATGAAGTCACTCTGGCATTACACTCTACTTGATAGCAGGGATTAGTTTCAATTTAGACTATGGCTACAAATTAGGAATTATGGTGTTATATGGTTTTTATTGATACAAATATTATTATGTAATAATAATATGCATGAATACACATTAATAGTGTAAGCTTGCTACAAACCTAAAAATAATGTAAAATGCTGACTGAAAATGCATAACTACATTAATCCTTTTCAACAAACTCTTTCACTTGCATTTCCTTTGTTAGTAGTGGGTAAATAAGCATTCAACTGCACACAGCCACCTGCTGCTCCCGTTCTCCTGCTCTGATCAGCCATAAGGCTGGTTAAAGGCCTTTGTTTTTTTGAGCACAGATACAGCATCAGCAGGAAAACCTGGCAAATTTAGCTGAAACTAATGGCATACTGCTTCACTTCGTTGATTCTCTCCTTTGGGGATCATGCCTCGTTAATTCTTTTCTTGCATATGTTAAACTGCAATGGTAAGCTAAACAATTTAAAACAAAATTTAAAACAACTTGTTTACATTGTTCGGTCAGAGCAAAGATCAGACATTTCCCCCAAAGCAATGCTGACTTCTTATCTGCCAGGACATGCTGCGGCTCCCTCAGCTGAGGCAGTACAAGGGCGGGAGGTCACAGCTGACTGCTTCTGGGCAGAGACTGAGCTTCTGTAATTCTCAGAAACTCTGGAATACTTGCAGATAGCAAGACAGCAGAGGGCACACTGCAATCACTGCAGGTAAGAGGACTTGGGAGCAGCCCGTGGTTCCACCACACAATAAGTGCACACAGATGTCTCTGGCATACCTGTGCAAGGAAAAAGGAGAGTGTGGATCTGGATGAGACAGAGCCTGGGAAAAGGATATGGAAGAGAAAGGGAAATGGGAAGCAGCAGTGCCCCAGCTGAGGTGACAGCACACAGGCTGGCAGAGGCCATATATGGAGCTCCTGAAGAGAAACTGACCTAAGGTCACTTGGGGTTCCATTGCAGTGCAAGAGACATTGTTCCATATTATTTCCATGTCCTGCAGGTTCAAAGCATTTCAACTTGTCAAGACTCTGTCCCACCTTCCAAAACAATAAAGAAGAAAGAAAAAAAATCAACAGCAACAACACCAAACTCCCATGCTGTGATATCAGATGGACCACTGCACAAAACAACTGTTTGTAAGAGGTAACCTCTACAAGTGGATCAGCTGGAGGAGAAGCTGCTGCCTGTATGCAGACAGCACATCCCACTGAGGTTGGTGGGCTGCAGATGGCTATCTGCTGCCCAGGCATTCCTGGCAACATTGTGACCCAGCCCTAGTTTCTCAGACTGATTCCTTCATTCTGATCTTGTCCTGGTCCCTCCTGTACTTAGAGCTGTTTTCTCATTCCAGTCCTCTTTGTCTCAAGTCACTTCCTCCACTCCTCCTAATTGCTCCCTGCTTGCTTTCTCTACTCGCCCCACAAAGTATCTATCTGCCTTCATCTTTGAGGCTCAGCCTTCTTCTACTTCTCACTACCATTGCCTCGAACATCCATCTCCTGATCCTAGGCTCCTTCCTCCAGTTCTTTGTCCAGTCACCCACCCTTCCCAGTCTCCTTCCTCAGGCTGTCCACAGCCCCTCCACCTTAGCTGCTTCTGGTGTCTCCCCACTCTCAGTCTCATTTCCCTCAGTGCTTCAGATCCTACAGTTCCTGTACTACATGGTCCTGGTCACTCTTCACTACCTATAGTCACTGCTTTCTCCCTGTTTCATGTCCTGGAGGCTTGTCCCCATGTAGTCAATTTTCTTCACATCTGGTCCTCCCCACTCTGCATTGCAGAGTCTTTTTTCCTGAGCTGCTTGGGCAGCTCAGGAAAATATCTTTTCTTCCCTGAGCTGCTTGGACAACTGGCAAAGGCACCAGAAAAGCACAGAAATAATGGACTTCCTGCCTCTAGCTGGGAAGAAATGGGCAAACTAGTCCACCCTGCAAACAAACTCATGCTGCTGCCCTCACTCAAACCTAGGAAGATCAAAGCAGGTACCCACACACCCATCCAGCATGTGGGAAGTGTGGGGCCATGGCAGTGGCTTTCAACTGATGTGCTGACATGGAGATATGGACATAATGTCCTCATCAGACACAGCTCCATTTTACCTTGTCACAGTTGATTAACTTTTAAACAGAAGTACTGCTCTGTAGTGGAAAGGCCTCGTTTTAGTGTTTGTGTGTGGAAACACACTAAAGCAAAGCCCCCTTAAGCCAGCCAGATTTGTATCCTTTCAAAAAGCAATAGATATACTCTGTGGAGAAATGTACAACCTTGGGTCGTTTCCTGATGGGAGATGAGAAGTACCATGAAACCTGGCAGCTGCAGTCCTGCATTCCTAATAATGGTAATTAACTTTAACTTGACCTTCCTGATGGACAGATAAGATTGCACCAAATCATTCCATCATTTCACAAAGTGAAAAAAACACAAGATAAAGCCATTTGTTTCCTTTAATGTGCTGCTGGCATGGCTGATCTCAGTAAAATAAAGTCAGAAGGAAATGGGCTGGATCTGGGAAGGCTGAGTACAGAAGGATGGGGAAAAAACTTGTGGCTAAAAGTTTGGCCAAGGCTGAGACAAAGAAAAAGAAGAGAAAGAGAGGAGAGGAATATTTTGGGAAAATACTGGACTCCACTGGAAAAATACCTGCTATTTCTCCACCATAGCAGCCTTTTGGAGCATTTTCTGTGAAAGAAAAAACATTCCAACAGGCACATTATTTTCTTTCCTTAGAAATCTGACCACTGGTAATGCTAACAAGACAACCTCTCTCTCACAAAAGTGTATTACAAAACTTTGTCCTGGCTGCCAAACATTCACCATTTATTTGTACCGAAATTTTCCATTCCTGCTTTCCGTCTCAGACATGTATTTCCTTTTAAATTCTTACAGAAATAGCATCCTTGTGCTCTGAAAGGGGCTTGGGAAAAGAAGAAAGATTTGTTTTTTCAACCATTCCAGAAAATAGTAGAAATTCAAGGAGCTGAAGCAAGAACTTCAGATGAGGTTGTTTTTTTTTTTCCACCAGATCCTTGTCTGACCTTATCAGACCCCTCAGGAAATTGAATTTATCAGCACAAATACCAGTCTTTCTGGGCTACAACTGTGGTCATCTGCTAGAAATAACCAGCAGACTTTGGCTGAAAACTGGGTCCTGATTGCTTTGGTTTTACAGAGAAGCTCACACTCCTAAAACTTGGCAGCCTGGTATATTCCTTAAGATAAAAAAAAAAAACAAAAAACAAAAAACAAAAAAACAAAACTCTCCTCCCACCCTTTCATGACTTTCCTCTTTCTTGCAATACTTGCAGTGTTGTAGCAAGACTATGAAATGTGGTAGGGCACATAAGTCAGGAAAAGATAACTTTTTGTAATATGGTCTCATGAAAATCTGTTCAGATTTTGGGTTTAAGTACAAAATGTCACAAATTTCCATTTCCCATCTGTGACTGGCATAGCGCAGCTTGTGGTTTTGGCCACTTGCCACAACTCTATGACATTTTTATTGCCATGTGAAAGTTCTGGCCCTGTGTTCCAGAGAACTTTGGTCTAGCTGGTCTATTGCCAGCTGAGATGTGGCCAAATGTGATACAGGAAAACTCTTTGATTATTGGTGTCTAGGTGCATGCATATTTCTTCTTCAAATTAAGTATTGGATTACTAGAACACTGGCCCACAGTATTCCTGAAGCCAGAACAAGGTGGCATAGGCTAGATGAGTGGATTACTAAGTGAGTAAAAAATAGGCTGGACAGGCGAACTCAAAGTATAGAGGCTAGCATTCCAACATCTAATGGGAAAATGGGAAGCCACTTAGGAGTAACATTCCTCAAGTGATTAATACCATTTAACATCCTCATCTATAGGAGAAAAAGGAGGCAGAGAACATCTGGAAGAGTTCACAGATGATACAAAAGTGAAGTAGTGGCAGGTGTTTTGGAAGGCAATGCTGCCATTTAGAAGGACCTAAATAAATTGGAGAAAAGGGCTGGCAGATATCCGACCAAGTTCAACAGTGACAAGGGCAAAGTTTTGCAGTGCGTGCCAGTGCAGGCTGGCTGCTGACTGCCCAGGAAATACCTCTGCAGAAAGGCTTTAGGGTCCCAAAAGACTACTGACTGAAATCAGAAGTGCATTCAGCAGCTATATAGGCCAAGAGCATGCTGGACTGCAGAAACAAGAGAGCAAGTCAAGGAAAGGGATTATTTCCCTCTGTTCAAGAGTCATGAGGCTGCATCTGGAGCATTCTTCCCTGTTCTCTTCTTCCCCGAATATGAATGATATTTATATACTGAGTGGGGTACACCAAGAAAATAAGGAATTTGAAGCACTTAATGCATAAGGAAAGATTGGGGAACCTGGGTTTGCTCATACTGCAGTAAAGATAGTAGTTGGGGACTTATTTGCTATCTTTGGCTAAAGGAAGGGTTATGGGAGTCCAAGGGACCCACAGGGGTCCAAGCTGAAAGGATGAGAAGCAATGGACACAGTTGCAGCAAAGGCAATTCCACAGTTTATAATCCGGAAAGACAAGTATATATTCCCAGACTCATTCCCCTTGTGTAACATCCATTCTGGGATGACATCCATTCTGGGATGACATCCTAGACTCTTTTATCTTGGTGACATCCACTCTGTGGACCCTCTTTTCCACCAAATCTGTCTCCTAAAATCTGAGACATCTGAGCCCTCCCATTTAAGTAATCCCACTCTCTGAGAGCTCAGCCTGCTGTTACCTTTAGGCTCAATCCTTCAAAGACAGCACAGCATGACTGAAAGCAGCACAAGTTTCAGGGAAGAGTTACTTGGTCACTGAACCATTTACATTTCTCAATGTCCTAAACTGTTTAAATTACAGACCCTTGAAAACATCTTAAATCCCATGAGATGCTGATATTGTTGGTGAATCTGCTACTTTTAGGTGAGTCTGGACTGACTTGTTTTCTTTTGCAAATGCATATTGGGTGTGATGTTTGTTAGTCCACCTTCATAATTAACTCTCTTTTCTCCTCCCTGGGTGCTCTGGTTCGAGAAGACAATTTCACAGTCCTGCTGTCCATCTTCCTGACACTGCAAAAGTGTTGCATCTTTGTTCTGACGGGCCGAAAATTAAGTGACAATGCAAAATATCATGGTGGTGTTCAAAGGGAAGATAAAAACATTGCCTCTTCTGACACCTGTTGTAGATGATGAGCTACTCTTGCTTCAGTGCTTGTTTGTCCATTCATGGAAGTGTGGGAAATTCAGGGCCTTCATGCTGAGCTTTCAGAGAAACAGAGGACTTGGCCAAGTTTTTCTTTTGTCATTTAGTCTTTGGCTCTAACTGAGTCACATTCTCCATTATTTCACCTGAAACTACCAGTTTCTTCTTTAAATTTATGAATGTTAAAATTCATAGAATCATTTAGGTTGGAAAAGATGTTTAAGATCATGGAGTCCAGCTGCAAGCCTCCCACTTCCAAGTCCCACTAAACCATGTCCCTAAACTGTTGTAGTCACTAGTCTGTCACTTAATGTCATATCAAATGCCCTAAATCTTGCACACACCTATACACAAAGAAGAGGAAATGGGATCCCAAAATCTCTTGCTGAATATCTCTTAAAATTCACCTCTCCATTTTACATCTCATCTACAAATTGGAAAAGCTTAGATCATGATATATGTTGTTGCCATTTGATTCAAATAAGGGGCAGCTGGAGGAGGCAGTGGACAGAAGAGGAAGAGCTTGACACTGCATTTGAATTCTATTGTCTTTCAGTGAGCACAGCACTCGTGGTGTGAATGGCCTCCCTGCTGTTGAAAATGTTTCTAACGCCAGAAACTATAGATGATAACAATTAATGGCATAACTCTGTGCATCTCCACCTATAGCTGGCTCCCAGCTCCTCACAGTGTGCCCCTACACTCTCAACACAGTAATTAAACAGACAGCACTTTGTTCCGGTCTGGGGTTTCTCCTTTGCCCCGAGATCACCCCAGAGGGACATGAAGGTGGTTCAAATCCTGGTTTTCTCTGAAGCAGCCAAAGAGAGATTGCCGAATATGTTTTTCTCTTGTTCCAAGGATTGTTTATTATTTCTTATCTCAGGGACTTTTTGCCTGGCCAGCAGCAGTCTGCTCAGCCTGGCATCCATGGTGGAATCTGCCTGGTGAAGGCAGGGCTTATCTTATATAGTTTGTATTACGTATTACATGTTTACAACAATTTTCCCAATACAATACAATTTTATTAAATGGTCCAGCCCTTACCCCACCCAATCCAAGAATGCCAACATGTCACCCAACATGGATGACAGGGAGAAGAAGGAGAAAAAGGTGTCCACCCCCCAAATTCTCCATCTTGGCCATGTGTCCCTTATCATAAACATTTCAATAAAGCTATTTATCTACGTTCTAAAGTTCTAATTTACACTTTACTAATTTTGGTGGCTTGTTTCCATTCTCTTTGGGCTGACAACTTCGCCCAGGGGTTAGAATTCAGTGCCTGTGACACCAGGGTCTCACTCAGGAGTCTTTGAGACCCTTGCCAGGGGGGTTTTGAGACCCCAAGGAGGCCAGGGGTATGCCCTGGGCTCCTACAGCTATCGAGGACCATATTTCGGTCACAAAATAAATATCGTTTATTTTAATCATATTTAATTCTGCTTGATCTCATTTTTTATCTATAACAGTGGCAAAGGACTTTTCCAGGAATTTCATTTTGCAGCATTGGCTTCAGTTCATCCAGAAACTACGAGAGGTCCTTCCTACTACTTTAACTGTCTGATGTGGTATTTTCCTTGCTTTTGCTGATCTAGCCAGATTTCAAAGCAACCGCTTAGGAGGTCTTGTTCAAGGTTTTCTTGCCACTATCCCTTCTTAGTCTTCCTCATTTTTATCCTTCCCCACTTCATTTCTGCTGCTCATGGTATATAAATCTTGATAGGTATGTCAATATTCCTTGTGCAGTTTTTGACTTTGAGAATGAAGTTGCTGTTCATTAGCTGTTTTCTCTACTTTGAATCAAGTCTGATGTCTCCTCCTTCTGCAGCATGGACGAAATAATTCAGTTCCCTTGCATGGATTTGCATTTTGCTGTGATTCAATTTTACGCTGCACTCTCTGCTTCTTGTAGGTAATGCTGTTAGTTTTGGGGGTTTTTATCATGTTTTTCCCTCGGTCTGTAATTCATAAAAAGTCATCAAAAGTGACTCCTTCCCTTCATCAGCATCTTGTTATTTCAGGAAACTTTTGGGAAATATCTCCAGCATAGGCAGCATTTTAAGAGACTCAAAATTGAAATGCTGTCTTCTTAAAGTTATTTACATTCTCCTTTCTTGGTCCAGCCTGAACTGCCTGTGCCAAGATGGAATATTTAGTATATGTAGCACATTCTGTGTAGACAGCAGATAGGTGATCTCATCTTGGGTGTGTAAAGTGCAATGGTTTTTTGCTTTCTTTCTGTCTCAATAGCCTTTGCAGCTACAGATTATAGTTATTACAGAGATATTTTTCTCTTTCCCTGTGATTATGGTGAAAAATCATTCCAGTGCTTTCTCCATTGGCTCAATTGTCTTTTGATGCAGCACAGGCTCTGCTCCTCAGCCCTTTCTGAGTTTTGCTGATGGTGGATGCCATGGCGTGTGTTCATAATTTTAGGCAGTAGCTGCTCTCTTGCAGGGATGGATTATGTTTGAACTCCAAGGAAGCCTGCAATGTTATCCTCAATGATTCCTGCAATTCAGTTCTTCTTCAGCAGTTGAGAAATCCTTCATTCTCTGCTGCAGCACAGCTCCACTGCTGGACAAGTGCCCCATGTCAGCCTGGTAGGCACAGTGAAACCATAGCAGGGAGTAGAAATGTCCAAGTGAATAGGCAAGCCTGAGTTCAGGTGGAAAATTGGGAGCCCATGGCAGAGTCAGGATTCCCATCAGCAGGGTACCATCCTGGCAGGAACACGGTCAGAGTGCAGCTTCAGGCAGGAGCCAAGCATGCGAAAGCTGTGACTCCAAGCATGTTCCCATGATAAGGAGAGGATGGTCTCCCATGAAAATATCTCAGCAGACATTTACAGGGAATTGTCCACAAAAGCTTCTCCCAGCTCTTCTTTCCTCACCAGCTCTGACCAGCTAGCTGGTCTGAAGCTGCCAACCAAAATCATAGGAGAGGGAGAGTGCACTCAAGGTCCTGACAAACTCTCTATCCCATGTCTTCAAATTCCAGGAAGGCATTTGGTTTTCTCTTCTCTTAGGCAGATTTTGAAATTTTGTATCAAATTTCAAGGACTTCAGGTTTTTTGTCCCAGGACCAGTTTTTCTGGCATTTATATATGATGGCACTGGATGTATGTGTGTCTGAAACACTGCATTTCCCTGCTGTGCCAAATGCTCTGCATCCTGCCAACCTCACAACGGTGTTCCCGGGACAGTTCAAGCTATGCATCTCCTTTATTCTGTCCTAGGGTAGTAACTGGCCAGTAGAGCCATGAGATCCAGTGTCACTAGTATGTCTCCTAGGGCTTACATATAATGGAATTTCATACAGTTGTGGAATGTGCTAAGTTGGAAGGGACCCATCAGGATCATCAGGTGGCCCTACAGCAAGAGTGCAATATCACTGCAGCTAAATTGCTGTCCTTGGAGGTGCTCTGTAGTCACACCTGTGGGTGTGGCCAGGTACCTTTCTATCTGCTCAAATGACAAGCTCTCACCTGGACTGTGGAGAGCCAGGGCTGCTTGCTGCTTTTCACAGTACAATGCATCACACCAATGTCCAGCTGATGTGCCTCTGCTGCTTGCTCCACTTTAACTGCTGGCTGTGGCTCAGGTCCTCTGCTACCTCCTTCCCCTCTCAGCACTGCTTGTGGCACTCTGTTGTCCTTGTCTCTTAATCTTGAGGTAACACCACCCCAACTTCTTCCTCAGAGCGCCTGTGCGCTCTGAGTTCCCTCTGTTCAGTTGCTAAATGGGTCTACATTGCTAATTTTCCTCATGCCCCTTCCTGGTTTGACCCTGTTAAAACCTTCTCGTTCAGTACAACCACTCCTCTCTGTCAAAGCAGAATTTTCCTTAAAGCCTCAATTTTCCTTAAAGCCTCAAAATTTACTGGTTTCTTCTTGCCTAGGTTTGGTGGTTTTCGGTTGTAATTCTTGTTTGCGCTGAAATGTTTTCCTTTGCTGAGCTTCATCTCTTTGCTCATTTGCCCAAAGTTTCTCACCAGTTATCACAAAACATTCACCTCCAGCCAACCTCTTTTGTTGTCTTTCCAGAAGCCCCAAATGCCCCTGCTCTGCTCCCATCTGCTCCTTCCCTCATGTCCTGCTCTTCTCTTATGCAATGCTTGCATTTCTGCCCTTAACAAGGAGGGAACCAACATCTACCAGTTACTACTCAGAGGACTTTTAAATGTGGATTGTCAGCAACTGAAACCATCCTGCCCCTGCACCTCCCCATCAATGCATGGCTGGGCAGTCACTCAGATCAGCACACTCATCCCACAGACATTTTCTGGGGTAATTTCCATCTAAATAACTCAGCTCATCTCACTCACATCACAGAATCTCATGCCAGATCCAATTTGATAAGAGGTAACCAGAAGCCCCCAAGGGAGCAGAAAAAATGTGGGACAGCCCTTCTTGTCAGTACTGCAGCATCAGGGTAGCTAAACAGGACATTGAATCATGCTCTGAGACAAATCAGTCACAAGGAGATGCTGTTTGGCTTCTTTGAGCAGTCTGATGACTATCACAGGTCTTTTGCTCTGCAGGAAAAGGTTTAGACATTTTTCTTTGTAAGTAACACTATAAGGGGACCAGAAAATGCCATATAAAGGTAATTATGCTCAAAAGCACAATCAGAGGAAAAAATGTGCCCACTGGCTCTGCAGGCATGAAATCCAGTGTCTGCAACAGTAACAAAAACCCTGAGCCATAATAAAAGTAATAAATAACAGCATCAAAGACGACTATTTTTCTTCTGTTAATCTGAGAGAATTCTGATGGGACACTGCACTGGTGTAAAGTCAGAGGAAAAGGAAGAATATGGTTCTTACTCCATGCAGGACAGGCTGTTCAAGAGTTCCCTAAAATCAGAGGCAAGTCACTGTATTGCTTGGCACCTGCTCAAAGTGGTTTAATCTTCTGTTCAGGATTAAGATGCATTAATACCCTGAGGGCAGCAGTTTCCTTGCCAAAAAATGCCTTTCTTTCCCCCCCACTCCAGTCTTGTTTTAAATATGAGGGCTTGCAGGTCAGGAGTGAGCACTCAGCATGTATTACTTGAATTATCAAATGAAAGTGCAGCAATATCATTTTATTTCAAGTAAACATTGACTTAATTAAAATGTGAACTCTGAACTTGGCAAATTTTACATGTTCATGAAAATGTATGGGTTTATCTATTGCAAAGGCAAGCTAAAAATAATCAGAAATACAGAACCAGAAGGGCAGCTGTTACAAGTAAGGCACTAGAACTTTTTCTGGCAAAGCTCTATCTTCAAGAGTGTAATTTACCCTCAGAACATTCTCTAGTGCCAACCAATATAGCAAAGCTGGCAAAAGCCTTCAGGTAAATGTGATTATGCTGGCCACAAAATCCTTTTGTCCAGAAAGCTGTGCTTGCTCTCCTTGGGGAAACAGCATAACCTGTATGGGCCAAAGCACTCCTGCTGACTAAATTGTGCCTAGGAGGGAGTAAGGCTGGAAAGCTGGTGAAGGCAGCATTCAAAGGCTGCAGTGAGAAAAGTTTCCAGTTCTCAGAGGCCCAGTCTAGCAAATGAGGGCTACCAGGCTTCTGCCACAACCTTGCAGACTCATGTTCTTCCACTGAGTGGCTTTTTCCATAGCAGGGCTATAATAGCAGAACATCTGCCATTGCCTACATCTCTGCACCACAGTGGGTACCTGTGCAGGTTTCCCTTTGGGTTTCAATGGGAAATCAAGGACCTAGACAGCCAGAATGTGCAGTGGGGCTGGACAGATGTGAGGCCAAAAAAACAGGAGTGCTCAGCACCACCAGTGCTGAGGCAGAGCAAAAGTGGCAGCAATTTTAACAATAACAGAACCAAAGCATTTTTAACTCAAGGTTTTGTTCAAAGGACACTGGAAAAGGAAGAGGAGAATTAGAACTTATCTTGCATATCATATTAATAAAAGTCTGCACACAGGCCAAAAAGATGACTTACCCTTTTTCCTCCTTCCAAACTCCTTTATATTGCTTTGCTCCTAAACTGCAGATCAATTGATCAGTGAAGGGACATCCCAAAATAAAATTTGCCTTCTCTCCACTGCACCTGTCATTTTCTGAATGATCTGAAACCACAAAGTTGAGTTAGTAATCTGAAAATCCTAAGCAAGATGTTTCCTATCTTACCTGTGTAAATTTGGGTCAATCTCATCTCCTTCAAAACACCCCTTTGATAGCTGATAGAAGCCAAATATCTGAAAAGTATGTGGGCAGTGAAGGTTGGCCAGTTTGCAGTACATCCAAGCCAGTTCAAGAGCAAAAGCTTTCTTCTGAGATGACATGGTCTGCAATCCTCCATGCAGGTAAAGCAGGATAGAAATCTCCTGGCAGTGGATGAAAACTGGTCTGCTTGCTTAAATTATGCCCTTCTCCCTAGCTTGGAAGAACTGGAAGAATTCTTACCAAAAATACTTAGAGAGAATGTGGTAGGTGAGGGTAGGATGGCCAGCAGCACACTACATCCATCCCAGAAGCCCTGCCAAAAGACACTGGAGCTGTAGCAGCCCTAGGGGTAGAGGGGAACTGTTGCTGCACAAATACTGCACTGCAGAGATTGGCTGGAACAGCAGAAAGTATCTCTGACCTAGGGCTGAGTATAAGACCATGGCCAATGGTTGACATCAGGTCTATACCAGGAGACAGGCAGGGAACCCTTCCTCATCTTTCAGAACAGAAGCTCCAGGAATAGCTTCTGCAATATGGGCTGGGTACCACACAGGCACTTTGCAGCCTTGCTACACCATCCTGGTCTGCTGGGAAGCATCCGCTCATCTTCAGAGAGGTGTTCTCTTTCATGTGCCAGCCCCTCCACAGAAGAAATGGGAGTGTGTGAGGAATTTGGTGCATCTATATTGTGTTGAGTTGTATAAAGAGGAGCATTCGTCTCTCCTTGAAAGTACCATCTGCAACGGAAGTCACCCTTGAAGACACTGTAAGACTTCAGAAGGTGTTTTGGAAGAAGTATGGCCATTAAGCAGAATAAAGTATTTTCATTGTAAGGAAGATTTCAACAAAAAGGAAGGTAATCAATCTCCAAATATAGAATAGAAACAAGGTAAAACATGACTGAGAAAAGAGACAAATTTTGTCTCTAAAGGTATCCAGAAGGAAAGGAATTCAGATTATTTATTGAAATCCCTGAAGGCTCATCCCAGAAGCAGATTAGTATAGGTACCCTTATAGAATGAAAATAGAATAGCTCTTCAAGTGCTTGCTGAAATAGCATGCAGATAATAGCTCTCTTGGGGCACCCAGGTTTCAACATAATGCTTATCTCAATTGAGGAAGAATCTGAAGATATGAATGGGCAGAATTCCATGCTTCTATGTATGCTATGTTCCACATCTGATTCTGACAGCTTGGAACAGCTGGACACAAGGGAGATAATGTTGTGGTTGTAGCTACAACCTTGAAACTCAAAAAACTGAGTGGCACAGATGAAGATCAGTGGGCTACACTATGGCCAGGATGTGAGAGAAGAAGCCAGCAAGAAACCAGCTCTGAGTCTTTCAAACATCTCATTTAATAGAAGACAGATAATGAAAGCTCTGGTTATGTGTCACCAGTATCTCAGAAATGCAATTGAAAACCAAAATCCTGTTGGGCTGAATGCCCAGGACAGAAGCCCTGCTATGGGTTTCTGCTGAGCTGAGAGCATCCACTCTGTGTCAAGGAAGCCTTTGGCCAATGTGTCCTTACGTTGTGGATGCATAGCAATTCCACCTCATTTATTGGAAGCTTTGTGCCATTCTTTTAGATGAGACTCTCCTTCAGCAGCTATCCCAGAGACTTTTGAGGGCTAATTTTGTGAAGCAGTATCAGGCTGCCATAGCTGGATTCACTAGTGAAAGCTCTGTGAAGAGCAAATGGGGCCAGAGCAAACATTAACTCTGCTCAAACAAGAGCAAGTCCAAAAAAGACAGGGACAGGAGAAAGAGAGAGCCTTCTTACAGCAGTAGTTCACCCCTGGCTCTCCTCCTGCCTGCCTTCCTACCACAGTCAAAGACATTCAGCTTTGGCTCTAGGGATGGCAAGCCACTGACTACAGCACCTGACTGCTCCTTGTCACCAGCCTCTTCTCCAGGTTGTGCTACTTGTTAAGGTTGTGAGAGAGCTGGGACCAGTCAATAGCAAGAATATTTACTATGCTTGAATGCTCTCCATCATTGCAGGTTTGCCTGGTTTGATTTTTCTAGTTGGGTGAAGCAGAAATTATTTACATAATCTGATCTCCATTTCCCCTTTTTTTTCCCATTTTTGTCATTGAAAAACTCATCAGCTGTTGTTGCCTTCAGGGTGAATGCTAATCCTATAATCTACTGCAGATTCTGTCTGTGTTGAAATGTCACTGCATAAACTTATTCTGCTCAGACCATAAAGAGTTTGGCCCATGGAGACTTGCATCTGTACTGGGGAGGCCTAAGGTTATCAAAATAGAAGTATGTTCCAAAAACCACTATAAAAGATGCCTGCCAGTGGCACTACAGAGTGAAGGGAGAATTGCTGGAAGCTGTTGTATGGCAGACAGATGAGGCTCCTGCCTCAACCCACATTGCCTCTGTGATGGTGAACAAAGGATATCACTGTCCCTCGGTGCACAGGAGGGTTGTGCCTCTCTCAGCAGCAGAACTGCCTGTTATCCTCACCAATGCTTTAGTCAAGCAATGGCCCACTCCAGGTCAGGTTGCCTCTCTGTTATTAAATAAAACAGAATGAAAGATTCAAGGGCTGTGGAACATGGGCATCAGTCCTGTCAAGCCAGCTAAATTGTCCACCAGAACAGGGTGGCTTTTCAAAAACCTCTTGCCTGTTGGTATGTCCGTAGACCTACAGATGTTGCCAAACACGAGGAAAGGTGCCACCTATATTCATGGAATAAGTTTTTCAGAGCCTTAAAAGTGAATCCTGGTCTTGATCCCAGACCTGTCCAAGGGGTTCTGATGTGAACAGAAACTGACACCAGACTCAGGGTTAATCAGTTCGTAAAGAAATAACTGGGGACTGTTCCTCCCCAAGTTCTCATTTAAATGGTATCCAGTCCTTTTCCAGGCTGGACCTGACTGGCACAGACCAAAAAGGTCAGGGAATACATTCTTTAAATCAGACAGAAATTGAGCTTTGTCAGTATAGACAAAGCTGCTGCTAATACAGCTGGCCAAACCTCGTGCAGTTCTGCAGGGACTCTGACTGACTGGTAGCCCAGATCATTCAGCAAAGGGTGAACCATGCCTTGGAAGCAAGCCATAACAATGAACAGAAAACATCTTTTAAAGAAAGCTAACTCAATTTAAAACTTATAATGTAGGGCTGTGTGTATGTCAACCAGGATCACCCAGCACAGGGAAAGCATAACAAATATTCCTGCTGAGGTGCCATGAAATCTCTTGGAAGCCTGAAGCTCATTTCATTCATTCTTCTGTGTGCAGCAGCAAAACTATATGCCAAGCTCTAGCTGCAAATTGAAGTTTCTAAGTGCCCTCCTGGGCAAGGGAAATGTCCTAGCTTTGTGAACAATGGTAATGTTTAAGACTGAAAGTGGGATGGGACATTTAAAATAAGGAACAACTCCAAAAATACATCTTTTTCCTTTAAATTTTATCTTTCCCCTCACAGTCATTGGAGGCTTGGGAAACAAAAGAAGTGGTTCTGCCATACTCAGGCAGTACTCATACTTCTCCTCTAAGGGACATGAAGAGCTGCTCATGCAGAGGCATAGGAGAGGTGGACCTTTTGTAGATTCCTTCACCAACCTCTTCTGTTGCATTTCATCCTTCAGCTCTGCTAAGCCCACTCCTCCAGTACAGAGGCAGATGAAAGGTGGGAGCACACTGGTACTGCTAAGACTCACGCCAGGGCAGTTGCCACAACTTTTCTCTTTCCTCCAGCCAAGCAGTCTGGGAGATGGAGGCACTTGCAGGTGGGGCAGTCTTGGCACTGCACACCTCTTCTCACCATCCTGTTACACTGCAGAAGACAGTCCTTGAAGAAGAGCTACTTCACCCTTAAAATCACAGTATCATTAAATGGTTCAGGATGCAAGCGACCTTAAAGACTATCCAGTTCCAATCCCTCTGCTATGGGAGGGACACTTTCCACTAGACCAGGGTTCCTAATGAACCATGAAGGGAATTTACACACTACAAAGGACTGAAGTCAATGTTTCCAGTGCAATATTCGCCCTTTTGCAGCTGAAGCACATGAAGACAACTAGACTATTGTGTGAAGTTTCTTCCAATACTTGAGGGTGTTTTTTGAGAATGAGAACATGACATAACATTGCAACAGCCACTAAAAAAAAAGGATTTAAAGCTGCCTGAGATGAGTAGTTTTGCATTTTGTTCTTGTCTAATGAGGACACTAATATATAGGAGTTTATAGGAGTCTATTGTCTATCAGACACTATAGGAAATACAGAAATCTTTCCTGAAGGGCGGATATTGTTTACTAAGCCACCTTCTGATATACAATAGACTGTCCATTAGTGACCTGTCTGGCACCAAAATGAGTGTTTTAATGTGGCTGAAGCGGGAGGGAGCTACAAGTAAATGAATTCTAAGGTATTAAAACCCTCAGCCATGTCACCTCTCAGACAGAAAAACCTCCCAGCATTAGGCTGCTGCTTGTAGTCTCCACTCCACTCCACTCCACTCCACAGAAATGAAACATTGTCTACAAAACTATGTTTCCCCATCAGCTGCAGGGAAACAGACTTTCCATGGTTTTTGCCACTGCATTGTTGCTATGATCATACAGGGACCAATGAAGCGAGACAGTATTTTAATATGTAGTTATAAAAAATCCCTTTGCAAGATGAATCTATGTTGGCCAGATTCTATTTGAATGGAAAAGGCTGGTTTTAAATATATCATGAAATAGATAAATAATTTAAGGGATTAACATACTGAGTGCATGTCACAAAAATACAGTCTCCAAACAAGAAACATATAAGCAAAACTGAAGAATAGACTAGAATCTGAGAATACTCTTTCCTATCCATAAAAGTTGCTTCCAAATGGCAAGAACAACTTTTGCTTCTTGTGCATAAAGAAAAGCTGAAAGTTCTCTTCCAAGCAGATTTTTTTTTTTTCCTGCTAGAGCTTACACAATTCTGAATTACCCAATTTTTGATTTCTTGAAATTTCTGTGAGCAACAGAAAAATTAGCAGACAGGTAATACACCAGTGAGCACAAATTTTAATTGTAAAGTAATTTCTATTAATTTGTTAAAATTATTTTTGTTTGCTTGCTGTTAAAAAAGTTTTGTTTGAATGGCAAGCAAACAATTAGGGGAATATAATTTTTCTTATAATCTTTCCGTTAAGGAATACTTCAGGTCTTTCAGTTGAATCTGAAATTCCTATTTCATTCCTATTTCACTGCTGGAACTTTGGCAAATCCTTTATGAACCTAATTAAACTTCAGGCATTGCAATCCCACTTGAAATAAAAAATCAAACATAAAAAACTCCATTAGGACAACAAGCCAACAGTTTAAGGCTCTTAATATATCTGTGAAGAAACAAAATGCCTGTGATTGTGCACTCTGTTACTGTTTCTGGCACACCTATAAAATAAATCTCAATCTATTCTTTTGTAATTTGAAACCAATGTTTCCAGGTCCCTTGGGTTAAGTGAACTGAGATTCCCCTTATGCATAGAGCTAAAGAAATAATTTCTTAGCCATTAGACTATCGCACCAGCCTTCTTTGGTAATTTATTGTAGGTGTGACTAACCATAGAGTCTTCTCACACATGCTGTTTTAATTTTTTCAAAGATTGTTATACACATATCTAAGCTCTCCTGAGCTCTCCACAACAGAAAATCCTCATAAGCACCTAAATACAATATCCAAGCACAGACAGGTCCATTTAGTGAGATATCTTTGCAACCACAGTCATATGCAAGCATTTTCAGCTACCTAAGGACATGTTCCACATTCCTCTAGAATCAGTGACAACAGTTATCCCAAGTACCAAGCTCTGGGCTTGTTTCTGTAGAAAATGGAGACCAAGGCAGAGAGATGCCGTGTGATAAAAGCATCCTTGCTCTAATGCTCCATTCTGCTGAAAGGCTGAAGGTGAGGCAGAAAGGGGGAAACTGTGTGAAGTTTTTACTTGCAAAGTCCTCTTAAAGTTGGCAGGTTTTAAGGCAGCTAATGGTAACTTGCCATTGTACTGATATGGAAGCAGATCTGGGAACCTGATGCTCAAGAATTACTTTCCTTTCTCTATCTCTTCCTAACTCCACATACTGATTCCTGGCATGACCCTGGCGTGGCTGGCACCAAACCATGCACACGTGAAGATGCAGGAGGGGAGAGTCCAGCAGATGAAGTTTTGCATGAGAAAGGGTGTTGCTGATGTCTTCTAGTGGCAAAGCTCATCAGGAATGAGAAGTTAGCAGGGGTTTTGTGGAGTCTTTGTGTGCCTAGGAGCAGCAACACCACTTTATTCAGGATTCAAGATGTCTGCAAACTGAGGATGCCCTAATTTCAGTTGCAAGATCGCTTCAACAGGGATGGATGCGCCTATGCTGTGCTGCAACTGCGGCATGATGGAAGCAGTTGCTCAAGCATCATACAGGTGCTGTGCTGAGGTAGCTTACATAAAGTGCTTTTGCCACACTCCTCTAGGTTAAAAGCAACTGTAAGAAACTCATTCTTCAAGGACAAAGTATTCACAGTTTGAGAAACAGCTCACTCACCCTAATCACAGGTGTTTTTGTCAAAATCTGTTTGGACTGTGCTTTCCCTGCAAGTAGGAAAACTCTTCTGCTTGCTTTTGTCCCATATCCAAATCTGAATCAACCTAATCTTTCAGTATTAACCATTAGGAGCTTCCTAACACTGCCAGGTGATGGACTTGTTATAAAGCTCCGAGAGACAGATTGGGTATTGAAGCACTCAAATGCTGACAGCCCTGGCTGCATACTTTGAACTGCAATAGCTGTGCTTGGCAGGGAACATGCTCTCATTGAGGAGTTGGAGGACTCCTCCAAAATCTGCGATCCCACCTGGACAATGGCATCCCCAGCACAGGCGAGCCTCTGACTGCATCAAGGAAATCCTGGCTACAACGAGGGACCCCATCTCACACGGGAGCTGCTTGAATTTCGAGGTCAGTACAAGCCTAATCAGAGGCCGAGTATTTTGACACAGGTCAGAGCGTACAGACTGCTCTGATATCCTTGGAGTGGATACTGGCGAAGGTTTTAAACTTCTCCCTCTCCTGTTCTGCCACCAGAGGGCACAGCTCCCCTCTCTGCCGGGAGATGCATCAGCCTGCAAGGACAAGGAGATTGCCTTCTGTAGAAGTTTGATGTTCTTTTCCCCCACCTTCCCTATACCTGCATTTTGCACTTCTGGCTGGTCCTGCATCCCGGTCTAAGAAGAAAGTACCCCAAGAACTTTAGCCGAAGTGGAAGGGAAGACAGCTGGCAGTCACTTTCCATGGCTTGAGAAAGCATCTGACATGTCTCATTCCTACGTTTGAGCACATTTAGAAGCAGCTCTGCCAACATGCCCTTTTCCTATTTCAGCTCTGCCTCATTTGCACTGTGCTACAGATTTGTGCATCATCAGATGGCAAGGTGCTTTGACTTTTAGTAATCCACCATGACTTGGGCTTGGCAGTGCATTTTCTTCTCCTTCTTTTTCCTTTTTAACCTGTGTTGGCTACCAGACCAAGCAGGGGAAGATTGCCTTTGTGTAGGGCCAAAACACTAGCCTGTCCTTTCTGGGGAAGAATCCTTAATTTCACTCCCAATAAGATATCTCAAAGTCCTCTGCAGGGATCCCTCTGGACAGCTCTGAAGCTCTCTTTCATCTGGCTTTGAGATCTTAAGTATTCAGTGTTGCTACACTGGGCTCTGTGTAAATAAGGCTTGTGTTTTAATTTCCCCCCTTTGTTGTTTTCTTTGGGTAAGCTAACAACAACTGGAAGAGTTCTATTGCAACCCCAATATTATTTTCTGAACCAGATGCTTGTTCTAACATTGTACCCAGAAATAACAGGATGTTCCTCAAAAAGTAATGGCACTGTAGCTTCTTTAAAACAGCTAGTATTTTTTGGCAGCAGGTATTTTTACCCACAGAATGCAGCTCAGGGTTAAGAATGAAGGTGTAGAATAAGCATTACTTACCATAGGTCCATTTTGCTCAGCATATTCTTTCATTAACTTTATTTCTTCCCTTTAGAAATTTTCCTTTGTGCTGGATCCCAACATACTAGTAAGAATTACTTCTGATCCTATCTACTTTACTGCTGAGCCTACATGTATCTTGAAAGCATACATCAAGTTTTGCATTAGATCAGAGATCCCTTCCTTTTTGCTATTTCCCTTTGCTATTTCACTAATTCGACGAGTATCACTCAAACCTCCTTCCTCATTCAGCTGAGCATAATTGTTTGCTACCTAGTGGAAAAGAAGTCTAGAACTCAATAAAAAGCATCAGTTTTGCTAAAATATTTTTGATACTGCCTAGAAGTTGTTTTGACTCTTTTTGTCTCTGCAGAACAGTGTGAACCCTTATAGAAAATGTTTTTTTTCTAGAAAACCATTTTGCTTCATCACTGCTATTCACCTCCTGCTTTCTGCAGAGCTTCACTGATTTCAGCTCAAGAATGGCAGCTGAAGTTTCTCATCAATAATAATAATAATTCTAATAATAATAACAACAATACTAATCCTCTCAGAGGACTCCAGCACACCTACCAGACTGGCATGTGCAGTCTTAGGAGGCTTTGCTCACTGGTGCAGTAAAGGAGCAACCTAAAGTTAGTTTGTGAAGTGAAGCAGCAGCTATGGATAATTGTTAAGAAAACACATAAGATTTGCTGTTCACCCTTGCATTTCTGCAGTTCTAAAACAGAATCAGCCATGTTGTTAGGAGCCAGCATTTTCTGGATACCTCATGCTAGCCTTTGCTACACTCAGGGGGATATAATGCAGTAGGAATTGATTTGAGAAAGCACAGAAAACCAGCAGCTTTTGCGGAAAGGAGTTTTCTTGTATTTTTATCATGATGATATATCTGGGTTTGATTGAAAAAAATTATTCAAAATAACAAAACCTGAATTGTTTTATTTTCCTTTATCCCTCTCACTTTTCTTCTTTTGTTTACTCCTCTGTTTCCCTTAGTAAATGGTACAAAGAGGAGAAAAAAGGTGAAAAATAAACAAACATTTTTTTAATGAAAGGATGAAAAAGTGCTTCTGTTTCTGTCAAAACCCCCAGAAATGTTGCATCAAAATAGCAAATATGTGGAAATGGTTGTTGAGGGAAATTTTGTCAAACTGTTTTCGTTGGTATTTTTATCACCATCATCATTAACCCACTGTGCTTTCAGCTGGGAAAGATTGATGACTTCTTCAGAAATCCTGGGCTGGATTCAAAGATTTGAAATCCTGAGATAGGTCAAGCCATAGGAGCAGAAAGGTGCTGAACAACACTGCAAATACACTTCCAGCTGTCAGGTTGCTGATTCACTTCTCCTGTCTTAAACTAAAGATCACTTTTTCCTTATCACATACTATCCTTTCACTGTGTTGGGGGTTGAGTGTTCTTCTATTACTGTGTCAATTGAAAGAATTTTTGCCATTATCATGACAATGGAGCTGGCCGGGTTACACCCTGGATCTCTGACGACTCTAGACAAAAGGGCTAGGTGGGAACTGGGTTTCCGGAGGGGCCTCTCGTGTTTCTGGAGGGGGACTCGTGTTTCCGGCGAGGTCAAAGCAGGACGCCCCGTCTGCAGCCCCCATGCTGCTGAACACATGAGAGCCAGACGGTCTGTGATTACCTGCCCTGCATCTGCCCCGTTCCAGCCTCCTGCCATTGTGTGGCCCAGTCTGAGGTTTCTCCTTTGCCTCAAGATCACCCCAGAGGGACATGAAGTAGTTCAAACCCTGGCTCTCCCTGAAGCAGCCAAAGAGAGATTGCCGGAGATGGTTTTCTCTTGTTCCAAGGATTGTTTGTTATATCTTATCTCAGGGACTTTTTGCTTGGCCAGCAGCAGTCTGCTCAGCCTGGCATCCATGGTGGAATCTGCCTGGTGAAGGCAGGGCTTATCTTATCTTTGTACTATGTATTACATGTTTACAACAATTTTCCCAATACAATACAATTTTATTAAATGGTCCAGCCCTGACGCCACCCAATCCAAGAATGCCAACGTGTCACCCAACATGGATGACAGGGAGAAGAAGGAGGAAAAGGCGTCCATCCCCCAAATTCTCCATCTTGGCCACGTGTCCCTTATAATAAACATTCCAAAAAAACCTATTTATCTATGCTCTAAAGGTTTAATTTACACTTTACTAATTTTGGTAGCTTGTTTCCATTCCCTCTGTGCTGGTAATTTCCCCCAGGGGTTAGAATTCAGTGTCTGAGATACCAGGGTCTCACTCAGGAGTCTTTGAGACCTTTGCCAGGGGTGTTTTGAGACACCCCAAGGAGGCCAGGGCTATGCCCTGGGCTCCCACACTGCGGACACAGCTGATCACCCGGACACAAACGGTGAGCGAGGAGCCGTCCGCTCCAGCCCGTTCCCACCTGAGACCAGCGTGGCCGCTGCCGCCCCTCCCACCTCTGCTCCCGCCTGCCCTCGGCAGCTCCAGGCTTTGTTCCAGGTGCAGCACCGGGATCGAGTGCAGGGAGAGTGTGCCTGCAGCTAAAGAAGGGACTGGAACTGAGTTATCTGTTCTGTTTTGTTGGTAATTTTAACAACTGCTGTTGTTTCTGCTTGTATAGTTAGATATATTAGTAAAAGAGCTGTTATTCCTACCCCCTTATCTCTGCCTCAGAGTCCTTGATTCAAACAAGTATAATACTTGGGGGAGTGGAATTAAAATCTCTATTTCAAAGGAAAACTTCTGCCTTTATCAGCAGACACCTGTCCTTCAAACCAGGACACACTGCCACAGAGCACAAACAATGAGCAATTCTCAAACAAGAAAGAAAACTTTAGCAGAAGAAATCACCTAAAAATATCTATATTCTGATCAACTAATGTTCTGTCCAAGGGACACTCAATTCTGACTTTTCCATTTTTCCAAGAATAAGGTATTAGGCAAGGACAAGCCAATGCTACCAACATCATCAGCCCTAAACTCCTAGGGACATTGCTTTGTATGCTTTATCCCAGGGCCCCCTAGGGCCAGGAGCACGGCAGTACCCTCTATAGGAAACTTTAAATTCAGTCTCTGGGACAAATAAATACTTTCGCACCTTTGCTTCTGAACAAGGTCAAGATAATACAGTGAGTGACAGCTTCTCCCTCCAAGAGGTCCCAGGGAAGAGATCTCTCACCACGGTGTCACATCTTGCAATCATGCTTCTGGTGCACCTTGCACAGTACATCTAAAAAGTCTGTGTGAGCAGTATGGTACATGACAGGCAAATCAAAAGAATTTGTCCCAAACAGAGTCAAAAACTGAGACAAAGCTGGTGCCAGATGCAATATAGGTCCACTCAGAGAAGAGGTTGTGCTGCAAAAGAATAGGATAAAAATCCATAAACTGTCAACTGAAGTTGTCCAGTGCCTGACAAATGTCAGAGGTGGAACAATACAGCCAGAGATAACTCCACTCTGAGACTTCTCTGCAGGTCAGCAAGACCTATCATTGCCTGAAAAAAGGCAGCACTGCTGTCAGGAGCAGATCTCACCCCTGTGATGCCTCTGCAAAAACTATGTCTAAGAACAAGGAAACCAAAGCTTCATAATTTCACTGATCTTAAAAAATATGCAGGAGATTTTTAAGACTAGGGGATCAGTTTTCCAGCTTTGTTCAAGCTCTTTCTACAGTGAAGTAAAACAAGAAAGGGTCAAGGAGTCAACACAGCCCCACAAGGCAAAGCAAAGGGATGGGAAATGGGGTCTTGTCCTGTGCTGAGAAGAAGTTCTATAACTGTAAAGAAAAAGCACTTTAACTTTGATGACTCTTGTGCTGCAAGTGTTTTATCATGTTTCAAACTTTCATTTTGATTTGAGACAGATTTTAGCATATCAGTTTGTCTCATGAGTATATCCCACACATTCTCAATTCTTCATGAGAAGGACTATTCTTCTTAAAGAATTAAGCAGGTCGAGAGGTGAGTCACCACCCTTTTTCTTTCAGATGCTAAGATGTGTCCAGTCCCCAGGGAAATTATGGAGAAATGCAACCTCCCTATTAACTGATCTAGCAGAAGAGGCATCTCAGCCAACTGTGGAAGACTGATACAGACATAACAGCACTAGGCTTTGCAATTTCTTTTGGAGTCATTCTGTTTGTGCCTTTGTGCTGTGGGCAGCTCTGGTCACTGCGGGGACTGTGGACTATATTTGGAACAGGAGAGGGCTGACTCCTTGGAGCTTGCAGCAAGACCAACACAGAATCAGAAGATGGGCACATCTGAGTCACAACAAACTCTCCTGACAGTAAAGAAGGATTCACCATGAAAAGCATTACTACAGAGATGGATGTGCCCTTCTCCATACCCCTCACTATGATACTGGTCTGTAAAACTAAAAGGCTGGTTGTAGAAATTGAGTTTGATCAGCGCCCCCTGTGCTGAGGAGTAACAGCAAGTAGTATAATGGCTGCTTCTACTTCCCTTAGCTTCCGGCCCAGGAAGATTTTGAAATAATTCAAAAACAAAGGAGGAAGAACTTTGAATGCTCCTGCTCCCTATGTGTTGTACACATTTCTTGATTCAAAGATGAGAAGAATCAAGAAGCAGAGTACCAAAAAGTCATCAGTTGCCATCTGTTGAGCATTTTGCAAGAGGCTGCCACCACAACTGAATCTACTTTTAAAGATGTTTGGATGAAAGTGAGCGAGGTATGTCCAGTAGAGAGCAAGGAAAAGACTGAGCAGCAAGTGAAGGAGGCAGAGGAAGTCAAAGTAGGTTAAGGGAGTAAAGAGCCCCTCAGCAATGCTGAGTGTGGGAGAACAGGATTGGGTAGGGCTAAAACACATGCAGGTGAGAAGGAAGGAAGCAGATGCATGTAAGAGGATGGAGTGAGGGGCAGTAGGAAAGCAGGAAAAGCACTGTATCTAAAGAGTCCTGCACCCTGTCTAATAATCACTGGATAATATCATAAGCAGAAATCTTCCCTTTAAGGATTGAAATCACAATTTCACTGGTTAAATTAGGAAGTTATGGCACTGTAAATAAAAGTGGTTTACACAAAGAGAAATCCCCTCTGATAAGAGGTTATCTAGGGAAAACATTAATTTAGGAAGCATTTTTTAACCGTGGCAGCTGCCTTACCCTGTCTCCCCAAAAAGGCAGGTGAAACCTGATGGATACAGGGCTCTGCAATGCTAAGGCATATTTCTTGTTTAATGAATGTTCCTGATTTAAACAACGATAACATGAGTCCAGGGACATCACTGCTCTGTTTTTCTATCTCTGTGGGTCAGAAGTTTAAAATTCTATTATTTCCATTTTTTTTTTAAACACTGAAATACCCAATCAGGATATGGTGTATCTTTCCCACTAGCTGGCATTCTGCAGCAATAGCCTCATTTGTATTCTGTCTTTTACTTGAGCAAAGTAAAAAACCACTCTGCATTGCCACAACTATGTCCTTCCCAACTGCAATAGAGAGATTTCCAAACTAAATTCACTAAATTCAACATGTTCCTACTAATAAATTTTATTCATACTGATGGTCTGCTTCACAGTTGTTGGGGGTTGAGTGTTTTTCTATTACTGTGTCAATTGAAAGAATTTTTGCCATTATCATGCCAATGGAGCTGGCCGGGTTACACTCAGGATCTCTGATGACTCTAGACAAAAGGTGTCAATTGCCGTGGCTCCCGGAGGAGCCTCTGAGGTTTCCGTGAGGGGACTCGTGTTTCCGGGGAGCTCGGAGGAGGACGCCCGGGATCTTCAGCCCACGCAGCCGGAGCACAGGAGAGCCAGACCCTCTGTGATCACCGGCCCTGCATCTGCCCCATTCCGGCCTCCTGCCTCTGCGGACACAGCTGATCACCCGGACACAAACAGTGAGTGAGGAGCCGCCGCTCCTGCCCGTTCCCACCTGAGACCGGCATGGCCACTGCCGCCCCACCCCCCTCCTGCCTCCGTTCCCACCTGCCCTTGGCAGCTCCGGGCTGTGGACTAAGCACAGAGACAACATGTTTGCATCTAAAGGGACTGACACCGAGTTATCTATTCTGTTCTGTTAGCAATTTTAATAACTGCTGTTGTTTTCTGTTTGTACAGTTAGATATATTAGTAAAAGAGCTGTTATTCCTACCCCCTTATCTCTGCCTCAGAGTCCATGATTCAAACAATTATAATACTTGGGGGGAGTGGAACCAAAGTCTCTGATTCAAAGGGAAACTTCTGCCCTTACTGGCAGACACCTGTCCTTTCAAACCAGGACAACAGTGTATTCCCAAAGGCTTGATTTAAAATTTAAGCTCCAGACTTCTAACAAAAAATAGAAAGATAAACAAAGAATCTTTTTCTAATAGCAGTACAGCTGAGCTCATCTATCATAGATTTCAGGCAGGAGGCCTTTTTCCCCACACAGGGTTGGAGTATCTCCCTGTACAAAGGAGAAATTTGTGACTTCTAGAAAAGTCATTGTCTATAAAGTCCTTCTTATTTTTTGAGTTAAAAAATAATTTCAGGCTGTGGATAAGTTTTTGACCTGATGAAACTACAAAGTGAGGCTTCCTCCAAGATAAAATTCTTAAGTGGACTCCACCTTGACAGTCAAAGTCCCTAACACCAAACCAACTGTTGTGGCACTGTATTTCTGTCTTGACAAGCAGGAGGTAGCCATGTCTGTTGGGGAATAAAGTTTCTCTGGCCCTTCTTGGTTGGCTCTTCACACAGCAGGCTTTTCTTTACACTCTGATTCTGTTTGTGAAAGGCAGTCTAGCTAAACCCATCAGATAACTTTAAGACATTGCAGGGAATCTGAAAGCTTTGTGGGCCAGAGCCATTTTTCATAGGGCTCACCTTTGCTGTCAGCAAGTCCAGCATTTCACCCATGGGTCTGGGAAGAACATACAGGAGCATCCTCCATATGCAATAAAGGCTGTGTAACATTTTTGTCCAAGCTACACAAGCCATAGCACTCTGTCACACAGTGGATATTCAGGGAGCTGGGAAGTATCTGAGCTACACTGAGTATTTTACACAGCACATGGAGAAAAAATGATCTCCAAAGGATGGTTCACAGTCTCTCAGACATGTTTTGGGATAAAAGGACTCACCATCTGAAACTCTCCCCATCATGTCAGAGAGAAGCAGGCAAAGTACACAGCAGGCACTCCCACCCAAATTTTCTGATACCCAGACTGAATGAGTCAGATATATAAATTCTTTTATGGCCAGAGCAAAACACCTGCAGAGGAATGGGGACAAAAAGAATCATCAGCTTTTGGTGATAGTCTGTGTCAGGAGCAGCAGGAGAGAAAAGATGCCTCCCCTTATGCTGTGTGAACCATTTCCTGCAAGACCTGAGTTTCTTCTCACTGACTCCTGTTAGCAACTGCTTTGTGAATTTTTACTGGCAGCCATCTGAGTTCACCCTTGGTACCACATAGAATCAAATGAAACATATAAACAAATATAAACATATAAACAAATGAAGTTGAGCACTGCTCCATGAGTGATAGTGCAGTCCACAAATGGCAAGACTGCGCTGAACTGAGAGCCAGACATGGTGATGAGGGCAGGTCCAGTGGCAAGAACCATAACCAGATGCAGTCCAGTGTCATCCAGACAAAGCCAAAGAAATAAGGAAGGCCTGAGGTCTATTAGGAACTCAAGTCTAGAGACAACATACATTTCACACAGTTCAGGCCAGGTCTAAGGCAAGGATCTCAGCTTTATGCTGCACCTGGGCCAGGTGGAGGGTGGTTTGAGCAATGACAGCTTGCTGGAGTACTCCAGTTCCTGACAGCCATTGTGAGGGGAAGTCTAAGAACAGTGTTAGCCCTCAACTGGCTAAACACTTGAAACACTTAACCAACAACAGGACTTGCCCTCAGATATACAGGGTATGTTTCAAATTCCCACCCTACTTCCTTTCCCACTCTTCATTTATACGTAATAGTTTAATAGTATTAATAGTTTCTTGTGCAAGGAGCTGGAAGTAGAGGGAGAGCTAAGAATATAACACTACTAAGTGCTACAATTAATGACCTGGAAAGGAGTGGAGAAGAGATGCTGGCTGCCAGCGTATCCTTCTCTCGCCAAGACCGCCAAGCAGCACCAGCTTCCTGGCTGAGGCAGTTCAGCCACAGCTATAATTCAGTGTGAGTCAAAAGTTTTATTTTGACAGGAAAAGCTGAAACAGCAGAGGGCTTCTTTCCATCGTCTCTGGACAAGTCAAGGAGAGGCAGGAATGGTTTAATGCTTAATTAATGTTTAATGCCATGTCTCATTATTCCTGGCACTCCATGACTCATTAAATGTCCTAGTTTTGTAACATACTCCTGCTAAGCTCAACATTTGATACACATTTATGGGTGGCCTCTTGGCTGTACTAACAATTCGTAATTCCCCTAACCATCTTAACTTCTTCCTTTGCATGCTAGGCTTCCTTTGAACAACTATAAGATGAAGATACTGGGAACTTCAGTTCTTAACACAGAATGAATTGCATATATCTGGACAATTTATTAGTATAGCTATACACTGCAGCTAGATACACTCATTCTGAGTTCAAATAAACTATGCTGGATCCTATTGCTTCTTACACTGCTCCCCTTCTGTATCCATTTGGCTTTTACTGTGGATATATCCATGCACATGGATTCTTGATATTGATGCCCTTTTAAAAGAGGGTAACCAGCACACTTAGCAGTATTTATTCACTTGTATAGAATGGAGCCAAATGACCCTTCTTGGTCATTACCTAGTTGGGAATTAGAAGTAAGGGGCCTCTGTTCAGGAACCTTCTTGTGATACAAGTAATTTTGCCATCTTCCCCCTTTTTTCCAGCTTGCTTTCTTTGCAAAAGACCAGTGACAATTCACAACAGAAGCCAGCAACATGTTGACCCAGCCTGACAACTGATTCAAACAGAGCAATTACAAGCACTCAACACAAGTTTGACAGGCACCAGTATTTTTGGAGTTGACAGCATATTCAACCTGTCTCTTTTGAAAACATCATGCATGATCACCTTGGTGGTAGGTAGACAGGTCTGTGATGTAGGTTAATTTTTCTCTCATTCACTTGAAGCACAGAATCACTTAGTCTGGTCACACTGAAAAGAGTGACTTTGCATACACAGTCCAAAAAATCCAATCTATGTATTTCAAGGGCATGAGTGAAAAGCCACCAGCAAAATCACACAGTTCTAAACTGAAGGTATCTTGGGTTACTTTAAACTCTAGGTGGAAGTTATTTGCAGCTTCAAAGAGTGTCATAGAAGTGTGTCTGATTTCAGGCTACCTTGTATGAGAATATTCTGAAATTCAGACGGCTTTCAAGCTGCCTTTGTACTGGGTTTGGCTGGGATGGACTTAACTTGTTTCACAGCAGCCTATAGGGTTTGTGCATTTCATCTGTGGTTAAAACAGCACTGGTAGCACATGTGTTTGGATACTGCTGAGCAGTGCTAGCATGGCATAAGGGCTTTCTCTCCAACACCCCACCAACATCTTTGAAAGTCTGGAGATGGCTGTAGGCTGTAGGGACAGCTGACCCAAATAACCAAAGAGATATCCCATGCCATATGATGTGCTCCTTAGAAATAAAAGTTGAAGGAAAGGAGAATGATGGGAGGACATTTGTGGTGATGTTATCTGTCTTCCCAAGCTAGTGTTATGCCTATTGAGGCCTTGCTGTCCCAAGCTGGACATTTGCCTGCTGATGGGTTGTAGTGAATTTCTCTTTTTACTCCGCTTCTATATACTTTTGCTTTTCTTAACAACTGTACTTTTACCAAACTATGAGATTTTCTATGTAATTTTTTCTCCCAGCCCTTTCAAGGAGAGGTGTGAGAAAATAGCTGGGTGGATATCTGGCAGTCAGCCAAGGCCAACCCTCCATGGGGCTTTGGACAAAGATTAATTTTCTTTACTGTTCTTTCCATTTTGGTTTCTGCTGATGGCAAAGAAAACAGATGTAAACTTCAAAGGCATTTTCATAGGAGAATTGTCAATTTCACTTAATACTGTTAACCTTGAACATTCAATAAACAACAGTTCTGATTAAAAAGAAAAACAACCATTTGAGGTCTTACCTGTTAAGCCTTGGTGTGTGAGCTCACGAGGATGTGGTTTTTTGACCAGCATATTCTAGTTCAAGCTTGTGCTGCCCTACTGAAGCTGGCCCCAAGCTTATTGAAGCCTATTTTATATTCCTGCTGCTTGCCTTAGGTCAACAGCAGCAGTCAGTCAGGAGGAGAGTCAAACGACCTTCAAGATCTGTCTGACAAAAGAGGGACAAGAAGGATCTTGTTAAGTCTTGCAAAATCTTTTGGTTCAGAGGTGGTTTGCAGTAGCAGCAAGACTGTGTTCAGAGCTGCCATAGGGTGGTCCAGGAGGAGCAGATGACACAGGAGGTCTGCACAGAGGGACAGTCTGTCACCACAGAATTTCTTCCTGTGTGCAGCAGTTCTTGTCAGCAGGAGGAAAAAACAATCACTGATTTCAGTCAAGTGCTTTGTCTTCAGCATTTCTGTCTTTGTCCCACATTGCTTTATGCAAGGTTTAGACACTGACTTTAGTGACACAGGCTTTTGCTGAAGGATGTTTAAAACTTAGAAACATGTCTGTTACAAAACAAAGAAAGTGCACAAATTCACCTCCGGGGGAGTGAAAACAACAAATTGCAATGCACAGGCTTCAGTGTCAGAGAATATGTTTCTCTCGAATGGATTTAGTTATTTTCTTACACAATGAAACAAGTTAGTGAGTTAGTGGTTAGAGGTTAAATGCAAAGGTTTTTTCTGCATAGCAGCTGGCTGCTCAGTTTTCTAATACAGTACATTACATTGTTAATGGAAATATTGCTTTGTACCTTCTGTTTTTCTCCCAGTAGTATTAATTCCAGCACTTTTTGCATGCCAAGCATCCACACTCAGAGCTATGAGCTCTGGGGAGAGGGAGAAGGCACAGCTTGGATCTTCACTGATAAGATCACAAAGATTCTGCAACAGGGCTGGGAGCTGAACCCACTACCTTTGCCAAGTACATGCGAAGACCATCCCTGCTCCTGCTCACAGGAACCATCACAAACCACTAGAGATAGGCCTTGGAAGTCAGCAGATTGGGACAAAGCCATCTGACTGTTTGGAAGTCCTTTGGGAGATCTGCGGGAACAGAAATCTTCCATTCCACTCTGTGATGCAGCAAAGACCCACCATTTCCCACACAGCAGCTAACCCTTCCCAGTTTGCTAATCCAATCTGCACTCCTGCTTCTGCCAGGAATCAATCTGTTTCAAGGCTGCACATGTCATTTTATAAAGAAACAAGAGAGAGCAGGGAGGAGCAGCTTTAAAAGCAGAAAGCCAATCAGGGGCTGGAAGACACAGGCTGCCAAGTCTTTGGGAACACTCAGAGATGGAAGTACCACAGGAGTGCCACATGGCAGTGCTGCTGGTGTAGGTACCATGCTGCTAAAGCAGATCTTTACATGTCAGTTATGAAGAGACAAAAATCATGGAGCTGGAGACACCGCTCACTAAATCCAGTGCTTACAAAATGGGAAGTAAAGGGAGTATATTTTTCCATGCTATAGGAGCCACTGGCCGAAGCTGAAATCGCTGGGAGAAAAAGCAACAGGACATACAAGTATTTCCTGGGAACTGACTGGGAATGAAACAGCTTGGTGTTCATTTAGATTTGCAGACACATGTTTGTGAAGAAAATGAAATGAAAAGGAAAAGATGGAGAGATTTCTGAGAGGACTATAGGCTTGTACTTGGGAGAGGGAAATGTACCTAATGCTGTGTGCTGTGGTGGAACCATTCAATGTACACAAACTGCAGAAACATCCAACTTATATTTCATCCTGCTGAAACCAAATCACAGCTCCTAATTAGCTGTTCAGGCCAAAAGAAGGTAATTTATTTTCCAAGTGCTTAGGAAAAAGAGTGAAATTGTAGGATGTGAGGAAGAGCTTTTGCTCTATTATTGCAGTGCACCTTAAGCACAGCACCTTAAATAAAGTCAGCAGTATTATTTTGTGTATGCTTAGGAGAAAACTGTAATCCTTCATCCAACATTACCTGAGTCTGCAGTTACCACAGTGTAAATCAGGCCATAATTATGTACTCACAGACATTAACTTACTGGGTCCCAATCACCATAACTATCACTGTTTTTATATTGGAAGAAGAACACACAACAGTAAACTTGTTTACTGGCTACTTTGTTTCCAGAAAGACATCTATTTCTTTACATCACTGGAGACCAAAGGTCTTAATACTAACAAGATAAAAACTTCTTAAAGCCAAAGCCTAAGAATCATTAAGGTTGCAAAATAACTCTAAGATCATCAGGTCCAATAATTAACCCAGCACTGCCAAGTCCATCACTAAACAGTGTCCCCATGTTCCCCAGCTTTTGAATATCTACAAAGAAGGTGACTGCACCACTTCCTGGAGCAGCCTGTTTCAGTGCTGGATAACCCTTTTGGTGAAAATTTTTTTCTTAACATCTAATCTAAACCTCCTCTGGCACAACTTGAGGCCATTTTCTCTTGATCAATCACTTGTTATATGGGACCAGAGACTAGCTCCACATCTGGGAATAACCTCCTTTCAGATAGTTGCTGAGAGCAATAAGGTCTCCCCTGAACCTCCTTTTTTCCAGGATAAACAACCCCAGCTGCTCTCACAGGACTTGTGCTCTGGACTCTTCACCAGCCCCACTGGCCTTCTCTGGACATGCTCCAGCACCTTAATGTCTTTCTTGTAGAGATGGCCCCAGAACTGTTCACAGTTATCAAGATGTGGCCTCACCAGTGCCAAGTACAGGAGGACAATCGCTGCCCTGCTCTGGCTAGCCACACTATTACTATTACCATTACCCAGGATGCCACTGGCCTTCTTGGCCACCTGGGCACATGCTGGCCAAAAGTAGGGCAAACTCCTGTTTTCTTTGCCCAGTGTTCACTAAGCAGAGGGTGATTCCTGAACCTGTCAATAATGTCTATCAGGGTGGTGAGTTCTTGAGAATCCTGGAGGTTACCTGGCAGCTTGTCCAGTCAGCTCAGCCTTGGTTAAAGAGTCAAAGGGACAATTTGAAACTGAAAGTCAGTAACTGCATAATTTTGCAAATGCCAGTCTGACTGCAACATGTGTCTTGTGTAACATGGAATACTGTTCAGATGTAGGGATTTTTCTTTCAGTTCAAAAATGAATTAATGTTCAAACATAGCTGTAATGAAGCTCTCTGTAGCACTGATAATGTAAATTAATTGCAGTCCTCTCTTGTGAAGGGAGGTAGAGGGACAGGTACTGATCTCTTCTCCCTGGTCAACAGTGACAGGACCCGAGAGAATGGCTTAAAGTTGAGCATGGAGTGGTTTAGGTTGGATATTAGGAAAAGGTTCTTCAGAGGGTGGTTGGGTACTGGAACAGGCTCCCAGGGAGTCACAGCACCAAGCCTGATAGAGTTCAAGTGTTTGGACAATGCTCTCAGGCACAGGGTGTGAGTCTTGGGGATGCTTCTGTGCAGGGCTAAGTTGGACTAGATGATCCTTGTGGATCACCTCCAGCACAGTAATTCTGTGATTTCTGTGATCCTGTAATTTTAATAGACTTATTTTCAGCAGTTTGACATACATTAACTACACTTCCTAAGATACAGAAATACTATTCAAAAGGTCAATAAACACCCTCACAGCAATGGAAACCCATTGTTCCAGCAGACTCAAAGAAGTCAACACTCCTGACCTGTAACTCATCCTGAAGGCCATTTTAATTGCAGGGGGAAAACTGACCTTCTGGGACTGTTGCTCTTGTGAGACGAAAACCTTCCCCTGACATGCCCTGAGCCACAGCGGGTGAGGCTGGGTAAGGCCAAGGCAGACTGAAGAAGTGGGCACCTGGGAATCTCATGAGGTTTAACAAAGCCAAGTGCAAGATACTGCACCCAGATCGAGGCAACCCCAGTATCAACACAGGCTGGCGGATGAACAGATTGAGAGCAGCTCTGCTCAGAAGGACTTGGGGGTACTGGTGGGTGAGAGACTGGACACGGGCACTCATTGCCCAGAAAGCCAAATGTGTCCTGGGCTTTATCCAAAACAGGGCAAGGGAGATGATTCTGTCCCTCTGCTCTGTGAGACCCCACCTGGAACACTGCATCCAGCTCTGGGGCCCTCAGCACAGGAAGGACATCCAGCTGTTGGAGCGAGTGCAGAGTCCAAAATGAGGACCACGAGAATGGAGCACCTCTCCCACGAGGAAAGGCAGAGAGAACTGACTTTGTTCAGCCGGGGTAAGAGAAGGCTTTGAGGTGACTTAATTGTGGCCTTCCAGTACCTGAAGGGAACTCACAGTAAAGATGGGGAAAGGTTATTTACAAGAAAATGCAGTGACAGGAGGCGGGACAATGGGTTCAAATCGAAAGAGTAGGTTTAGGTCAGGTATTACAAAAAAAAAATCCTTTACCCTGAGTGTGGTACGGCAGAGAAGGTGCGAATGCCCCATACCTTGAAGGTATTCAAGGCCAGGCTCTGATTAATCTGGTCTAGTGGAAACTGTCACTAGTCACGGCAGAGGGGTTGGAACCAGGGTGAACTTTACCGCCGCTTCAGCCCAAACGCTCCGTTTCCGGGAGCGGAGGCCGCTGCTCTCGCCCACCGCGCGGCGGGGGCGGAGCCGGCACTGCCCTCCGCCGGCGGCACGGCTGGCTGTCCAAGATGGCGTCAGCGCCGCCTCCATCGGCGGCCGCTCTATACCGGCCGAACCACTTCGTCTCGCTGCCCGCCGAGCTCGACCCTGACACCTACGACACATCGCCGGAGAAGCGCCGCGCCGAGGCCGAGCGCCTGGCGATCCGCTCCCAGCTCAAGCGGCAATACCTGCTGCAGCTCAACAACCCTAGCCCGCCCGCCGTCATCGTGAGTGGGGACGGAGAGGGGTGAGGGGGTGGCGGGGGAAGCGCGGGGCTCGTCCGCCTCAGCCGGCGGCGTCCCGGAGCGGGGCCTGCACCTGCGGCCGTGCTTAGGGCCGAGGCCGTGCCGCCCGGACGCTGCCCGCCCTCCCCGTGACCTTGGTGCCCTTCCCGGTTTGCCTTGGCCTCCACCGGGTAGAGGTGCCACGGCAGATCCCCGCAGGTCTCACCGCTGTTCTCTTTGCACCCCAGGAAGATCCCGCCTTGATACGCTGGGCCTATGCGAAGTCGCAAAACGTCTACCCTACTTTCCGCCCGACACCCAAGACTTCCTTTCTAGGAGCTGCTTATGCGTTAGGCCCCCTCCTCTTCTGGATTGCTGTCTTAAAAGCTCACAGGGTAAGTCTGTAGAAAATGCTGAACGTCAGCGAGCAGGTCAAACACCAGCTTGTAAAATGTAGATCTGCTTGGAGTCTCAGTTTGTGTATCCTCATGTGCCTAAGAATGATCAATACCATTGAAGTAGTGAGAGAAGGAAGGCTGATAGCGATTCTGCTGTCTCAAAGCCTGTTATTGGTTGCAGAGTCTTGTTTTTCTGAGAGCCCTTTATTGTACCCTTGGGGGTATGGCAGTCACAGTTTGTCTGATTAGGTTATTTGGCAGTCACAAAGTTCTCTGTAGCACTGAGTGAAAATTAATCCTGAGTTACCCTTGTTTTCAGCAATTGACATTCATTAACTATGTTTTTTGAACTTAAAGTACACAGGAAGCTTATGGATGACAGACCTAGCAATTTCCCTGTGCAATTGCTTGGCCATTTCTCTAATTTAGTAAAGCAAATGGGGAGGAGTAATTATGCTAATTGCAGTGTCTAATCTCAGCTGGATATTTTAATATTTTGGAAGGTTTATCTTCCTTCCATTCTTACTCCTAAACTATGAGTGTCAGAGTCTGAGCAATGGTAAGTCATTATGAAAAAGCTTAGCTATATACCTACATTAAAAAATGCTAACAGGCAGACAGTGGCTGCTTTTAGTAAAGAATTTGTGGCTGTTGTAAAACTTCTATTTCCCTCTTTTGCACAAAAGTAGCATTTCAGATCAAGTCATAAACCACGATGCACTAATGTAAATTAATAGAATATTTGTAGGGAATGTTGTTTGCTAGGGTGAATTGAAAATTCAGGTTTTAGGAAACATGCTGAGTGTGTTGATAAAAATGTTCTTGAGACTTCAGTACCTCTGCAGTATTTTGCCATGCTGAAGCCTTTAATTAGTGTCCAGAATAATTCACTTTCCTTTATTGCAGTTCCTTTAGTGATGTTTGGGGATTTTTTTTTTTTTGTTTTCCTGGTAGTACATAAGGCATGATAGTCATAGTCTTTTCTCTGAGGAATGTGTGCTGTGTGGGCAAGCAGGAGATAAATTGTCTGGTTTAAAGTAAATCTTACAGTTTTTTCCAGCATAAGGAATCTGGCTGTTATCCACAGTGTACTCTGGATCCACAATGTAGTGTGTACCGTAATGGTAACAGTCAGAAAGGTACATGATTGCAGAGTGAGGTACACATGGGTAGAAAGTGAGCACAGGCATTTTTAGACAAGTTATTAAGAAGTTTCTCCATAACTGGATCTCTAAGCTGGATTGTTCAGCCAGAAGGAGGGGGTGGAAACTAAGATACAAATTGAGACAGCTAGTTTGGTGAAAAATGCCTTACAGGAATTGGTCTCTGCTGGCCCTGTGAGAGTACCTGGATGTGAGGTCAATCTGAGCAGGTAGTAGGTGAAGCTAAGTGCTTTGTTATCTTTTACTTTTAAACAGCTTATGCTCATAGAATCATTTAGAGTGGAAAAACCCCTTAAAATCCTATATGGTGCGACCTTCATGTAGTCTATGCTGAATTAATAGAACTTCTGTTCTGTTATCCCAGGCTCTTGGAAAGTCCTTCTCTAATAGGATAATGATAAATGTTCTTTCTTCCACAGGATTATAAAGAAAAGCGTATCCAGGAAGGTAAATCCAAGCGACCGTTCAGTGTATTCTTCTAAATTCCTGGAATTGCAGTGATGTTCATGGGATATATCAATAAAATAAAATGCATTATGTGATGACATTTCTCTGTCCCATGAATAAATCTTAATTCCTTGTTCGTCTTGCATCTTTAAAAATCATGGGAAGTGCAAAAATGTAGGATCTTTTTATCTGAACCAGATGGATACAGAGAGGGTGTATGGAACTCAGGCACTGTACTCTTTTGGTGTACATAGAGGATCCTTTTAAACCATGGAGGTTGCTGCTGTCCAAGAAGGCTGAAGTTTAAAATTACTGGCAGGCTAAAATGCTAAGCAAGATCGAAGCAGTTTGCTAAAGGAACTACTGCTTGCCTTACAGATATTTGTTCTTGGTATCACTTTGGCTTCACTTTTGTATCACAAGTGGGTGTCACTTTCACAAACCACTAGTGTGGTTTGCCCTAACTGGATAATAGGCAAGCTCTGTGATACATTTTTAAGAACTTAGGAGTCTGCCTGACTGCTCTCAACAAGTTAATTTTTCTTTTCCCTAATGAACTACAAACCTAAACCATGTGTTTGTTTATTGCAATTAACTTCTATTTTTTTAATAGTATCAGAATTGAAAAAAGTCAGCTGAATGTTGTTATGCTATATGTAACCAGAATTTCCACTTACTCTGTGGTTCTTGTGAATGAGAGACAAGAAGTGTAAGATAAGGATTTTTACTTTGACACTGACTATCTAGCAGTATAGGAAAATTCATCCCTATAGGGGGGCTGTGCTCCAAATAAAAAAAATTACCACCAAGCATAACTGAATCTTATGCCTGTTGAGATGCCTTTTCTGTTTATTCTTATAAGAACACAAGTTTTTGCTGCCCAGATCAACTGGTATAGAGGACTCTGGAGTTGTTACTGCCAGTGTACTGAGGTGTGAGTGCAAAGAAAAGATTTTTGATGCATATCTGAATTTTTTGTGGCCTGCAGGTGCCTTCATGATCCAAACAACTCTCATTCTTCAGAGACAATGGGAGTGGTTTCTTCCTAGGCATTTGAGTTTCATGCCAGAAGCTTAGTCTGATACAAAAGTTGAGAACTTCCCTCTGCCTGCTGGGAAAGTAGCCAATGTGAAGTCAGCAAAAACAGGTCTATTGCATCCTTTCTTTTCCTGCATAATAAATATGTAAATATGGGCTATTTGCAGTCACTCTCCAGCAGAGTGAGTTGATGAGCTTTTGCACATAATCAAAAAGTGGCTGAGGTTGCAAGGGACCTCTGGAGGTCCTCTGGGTTCTACCCTCTGCTCAGGTAGGGCTGTTTAAAGTGGGTTGTCCAGGATCTTGTATATACAGGTGGCTTTTGAACATCTGGAGAGATAAGACGCCACAACTTCCCTAGGCAGCCTGTGCCCATGCTCAGTCACCCTTTCAAAATCACTCTCACTGAATTTTTCCTTATTATATTTTTTGTGGGGGGTTTTTTGGGGTTTTTTTTTGTTTTGTTTTGTTTTGTTTTTTTTTTGTTGTTGTTGTTCTTTTGGTTTTGTTGTTGTTTGTTTTGTTTTTGTTTTTTAAAGTGTTTCCTATTGCAGCTCTTCCTGTGTGGCTCATGAAACATTCAGGTTGCGTGGAGCTTGGCGCTAATGCTGTGTACAGAAACTGGACTAGTCAGTGCCCTGGTTTTGCAATCCCATATGTGCTCCCAGCAACCCTTTTGAACCAGTTTCTGCAGCTTGCTCTGCTAGCTTAACTAAAGCAAACTTACATTATTCTCTGCAGAATAGCTCCTAAAAGACTGTCACAAATGATATTACAAGATCGGTCTGTGGATCAGTGCAGAGAGGCATCAGTGCATGGAGAGAGTGGTATTTAGGGAAAGAAATAATTGCTTGTCTGAGCATGCTAAATTAGCTATTCTTGCTGCCACAAAGATAATTTGATCTCCCAGGACCCATTTCCTCAGCTAATTGGAACTTGTGTTGCCACATATGTAAATTCTCCCTTGCAGCTACATTTATTTCAGTCCAGCTGAGCAAATGTTTCGGGATGGGTTGTGGATGAGCACAGCACCTCTGGTCTTTTAGGCCAACCTTGGATTGATGCTTGCAGCACCTGCCACAGCTCTTTGTTACCAGCCCTTTTCAGCCCTGAGTTTCTGATGCTACATTCCTGCAGATTTGAATATGATGCTTGGGAAAGGCTGTCCTACTTTTCTCTCACTTTTATCTCTTGTTATTTCCAGAACTTTCCAAGCTGTTTTTTTTGCTAAGGATGAGCATGCTGCTCTGCTGGAGGTGGGGTTGCTGTTTGAGGCAGCAGTGCTGGGTGCAGTGAGGAAAAAGAAATTTCCCTTCAGGTATCTAGGGTGGAGGTAGGAAAGTGAATGTGCCTTGTAGAATTTTACCCTTATCTGATGTGTTACCACCTGTATATACTTTGGTGATGCATCTGTATGAGAGAAATTCAAGCCTGTAGGTTACTGGGCAATAATTTAGGTCCCAAACAGAAAACAAGTTCTTCTCCTCTGCCTGTGAAAGATTTAGACCTCATTTATCTCTGGATCAGTCTGATTAAATCAGGTTATCCGGCAAATAGATTGTCCAAAATGTCCTTTTCTGAACTGGCTATTTTTGAGTAAATGTCTCCATTTAGATTTTACAATAATTTTCTCAAAGCTGATGCACTGCTTTTTTCCCCAAGGACCCGGTGCAGATCCAAACCTGATGATGGATATAATTGACTGGTAACTGTGTGTTGTAGGTCTACATTTCCTTCACTTTGGGAAAATTGCTTCTCTGGGGAAAGAAACATAGATCTGGTGGCACCAAGTTTACAAACTGTCATGTGGGTATGTGCTAAAATACAGGCCTGAAGTGTGGGGTGCCTGGGCTGTCCTCCTGGTTCCCATTCTACTTGGGGCTTTGCTTGCTGCCTCCACCCTGTGGAATTCACCAGCTGGGGATGAGGTTTTGCATACTCTAATCAATGTTGAGGTCCCCCATGGTGTCTGCATTTGAGCTTTTTTCCAGGTATTGTCCTAGGAGCAAATGCTTGAACTGGCCAGAGAAGCCCTTTCACATTTGCTATACTGCAGATTAGCACAGAACTAGGGAATTTCTCAAGTGCTAACAAGTCAATATTGCAGGATGGCCAGAGCATGCAGCAAAAACTTTCCCTTGCCTAGCAGTGAAGTGCTTTGGATTTTCCAGCCTTTTTTCATTTGTGGTTTACTTTCCTGACAACCAAGTCTTTTCTCAGCAGCCCTCCATGGATGAGCAGGTTGAAGTGGCTTGCTCTGATAGTGGGCTTAGGCCTGGTGGAGCCTTCAGCACCGTTTATAAATCGCTTCCCATACAGACAGCATACAATGCTTGGTCACTTCCTGGCTTCTCCCCGGGAAAGACACACTGGGTTGTATTTTCAGGAGGCCCTGTGAATGGGAGCTAGCTGTCACATCCTGTCCACACAAGGTGCAGGTTTCATATCAGGTACATGTAGTGAGAACCATGCAAGTACTTCAGCTTCAACATGCCACCAGGATTTGATTTAATTGAAAGTTATGAATAATGATGAGTTTTACTGCATTTCCCACATTACTTGGGGATGATGGTTTTCATGATGGAAGTGCTGTTGTGTGCTGGAGCATTCTGCACTGCCCGAGTTGACTGTGCCATCACACATAGGTATGCTGGATTTCCCTGCCTTCACTTGTGTTGCATGCAGCAAGCACTTTACTTGCATTTAGGGTTGAAATGGCTTTTCAGGGGTTCCCAGCACTTGTAGTAGTTTTTATCTAGGCAATTTGAGGTCTGGAGGCCCCATTTGGTGATGGCAAGGCTGAGGGACGATTCAAACATGAAGGCCTGTTGGGAAGAACAAAGGTAGGCTATGGTAAAAGAGGAAGAATTTAAATCCAGGCAAGATGTCTGCTCTACCACAAGCAGGATTTCTATATGTGGTTCAGTATTTCCAGGTTCTGTGTTCAGCCTGACCAATTCAGGGGGAATGCTCTTCAGATCTGGTAATGCATGCTGGAATTAGTCAGATCTCAGGAGTGACTTTTGACTCCCTGCATACCCAGGAAAGCCAGGTTTTTCCAAAAGCTATAGTTCAACGTCTGTTGATGATCCTCATTAGATTTTAGTGGGTAGAGAAAGGAGGACAGTTAGGGTGTTTGCTTCTTTGCCCATAGGCTAAGACAAAAATGAAATTGCCAGCTTCCTGCTCAGGCAGCAGTATATGTGGGCAGATGATCAAAGCTGCCTGGCATCAGATGTCTCCAGGGGAGCTCCTGGGAGTTGAGCAGTGCTCATTGGAGGGGGAGCTGAATGCAGCAGCAATTGGGCCCAAGTGTTTTTCAAACTTGCCGACAAGAAGTGACAGTAACTAGGCTTTAGTTGAAACGTGGGCGCTATACCATGCTGTACTCCAACTCTTACCATGGTTCCATCTGCAACCCGCTCCGGCTCCAGCTTGGCTTTGCTCGCCTTCTCAAAGCAGTCAGCATCTGGCCCATGAGGGGTCATCATGCTGTGCAAGCTGCCACCTCCCGGCTGGAAACCTTCCTCCTTTGCTTCATAGTGGCCTTTGATGAGCCCCATGAACTCGCTCATACAGTTCCCTGCAGCAGGCAAAGAGAATAGGTTTCAAGGAGGGAATCATAGACAGGCAAAGAGCTCCTTGACACCCATGAGCTAAGCTGGGCAAAGCAGAGGGTGGAGTGGAAGTTTCTAGGTAGGGTATCATGCTAAGAGACATCAGGGATCCTACAAGAATGCTTGTAAAGTTGTACAGAATTTTATTACCTACATTCAGAAACAGAGCTTCCTAATTAAAGAAATTCATTAGAAATCACCTTAATGAAGGTGGTTCCATCAATCCCTAAATGACATTGGTAGACCTGTGCTTTTCCTACCATCATAAGTTGTTTGTAATGCACCTGCATATGGACTTCATGGTGTAACCTGATTTTACAAACTTGGATTAGCAACTGTGAAGCATTGGAAAGGAAGTTCTGTATAATCATCCCTGTGTTACGGACACAATATACCTTATAAGAGAGGTTGCTCTGCTGTCCCAAGTTATAAGCAAGAAATAATTTTGATACTCTTCTACTCCCTCTAGTGCAGTCAGGCACTTCATTACCTTACGCTTTTAATTCATGCATTATCTGCCTATTTTTCCACAGCCACTGTATGCACAAAGACAAGGCACCAAATTCTGTCCTTCCCTGAGGAAGAATACTTTCAGTAGACCCTCTGAAAGCACTAGAGTAACATGCCACTAACTCAGGCAAGGAAAGTTATATCTAAAAATTCATAATTTACTGAGTTATGCTTCCTGTAAGGAAAGTACTTAAGCAGCTGTCATCCAAGCTTTGAGCTTTCCCACACCTGATGTGACTAAACAGCATGGCACTTTCTGCTCAGAAGTTAGTTTTTGCAAAACCAGGACATGCTTCTGTAGCTGTTTTATATATAGCACTTTTTATTCACTAGTTCAGTCTGTGTTAATTACAATCCAGGGTCTGAAATGTTTAACACCAAAACTAATTCAGCTCAAAGCAGGGTTGGCCTATATATGTATGCAAACATTCATTAATTTTCATTCCAAGTTGTCTGTGTCTCATGTAAGACTGGATAGTTACAAGCTTTTCATTGAACCCACCCATGTACTGCACTTGGCACTTTTAAACTGCAGTACAGACCCTGAGAGCTGGATAGCCAATTTGTCAGCAACTGGAATTTTAATATCTCTTAGGAAGGCTGGGAAAGTATGTAGGAAACCAGCCTGGAACTTAGGAGATGAGCAAAGTCCAGTCTCTTTTTTGCTTGCAAATTTCATATGTGAACCCAAACAACTTATATGTGCCTCCCTTCCCTATTAGTTAAATAGTGTTGTCTACAAGCAGGTCATTGAGAAGTTAAAATCTCTTAGTGACCAGTAGATATTAAGAGCCCAACATCCTGAGAATCACATAAGCAATCTCTCAGACAGAATTAATATATGCCCATGGTATAAAAAGTGTATCAGAGATTTTCAGTCTAAGTTCAAAGTACTTACAAGTAATTCACAGCCTCTAAGGATGTAAATGTAGCCAGAAGTCAGTGTTTACAAACTGCATGTCCCCCTTTGTATGTGAAATTGTTATGGTGTCTAAGAGGAATATTTTTGAAACACCATCGTTGTACTTGGGGCAGAGTTAATGAAGTATGAAAACCATAACTCTTGAGTGCATCAAAATTCTCTGAACACGGGCATTCCACTGCACCTGAAGAGAGGAGGCAACAAAGGATTTCTGGCAAGCAAAATAAGCCTTTTGTGAAATATTTGGAGAAAAGGGAGTTCAGCAGAACCGAACTTGTTGAAATTAATACAGTACCTCTACCCCAGAGTTGCTTAGTCCTGCTTTACCTCTTCGTGCAATAAGATTCTCATCACAGCACTAATTTCAAAAGGAATTAATGTGTGTCTTGATAGTTGACTATCACAATGTCTGCATTACCCACTCAAGCTCTTCCCTTTTATGGCTGGTGTAAAGCAGACTACCAACCTGTTCATCATGAATTTAGTGCTCAAACTTATGGCTGAGGTGCTGTGGTCAAGTGAGTAGCTACGGTGGCCAAAGTTGTCCTCATGGGTACTCTTAGATCATCACAATGTGGGCAAGAGAAGGAGAGTTCTTTCTGTCTTTTAGCACAGATTAAGCAAATACGAAGCTTCATATTTGTTATGGCTCATAACGCATCTATGTAAAATCAGCACAGCTCTGCTGATGAGCAGCAACTTCACCATAGTTAACCAGCAGGGTGTCTCACCTCTTAGGGTCCAGAAAAAGTGTCTTGGCACTATCCCAGCCTGTCAGGAGATGTGTTTTCATGTCACCCTCACTATTGCAAATGAAAGCAAAATGACAGGGCATTTGTCACTGGGATTTACTCAGGTGACTGCAGAGTTGCCTGCTTTTCTTGCATGTGCCACTAATTCTGCTGGCCTCCAAGGTGCTTGAAAATAACCTATGTAGCAGAAGGAACTGTCTGTTAAACTGTGGTTAGTAAGTGTGCAGAAAGACTCTCGGCACTTCAAAGTGACCACAGCATGATAAGATGGAGGCTTTTAACTGTTAACATAAGGGGTGCAGGATGGCCAGGCTTTCCCCATCAATCTCACAGAGCAGTGTCTCATCCTCTCCCTGAAAGGGCAATCCCATGTCGGGAACTGGATTCCTAGCACCCGTTCAATGCAACGCGTTGTTATGCTCTGACAAGATGAAGCCAAAAAAATGCCAAAAAGAAACCAGCTCTGTGGATGGCAACAAAATCTCAAAAATATTAACCAACTCCCTGCCTGAGAAGCCAATTTCTCATCACTGGCTTCTTAAATGCAAGCAGTACCTCTACCACTGTGCAGGTGGTGAAGAAGGGCTGAGGAGAGCCAATTCCGTTCTTTGCTGTATCTCCAATCTCACCTTACAAGTGTCAGCTGTACAGCCCTCTGTGCTTCTTACTGCTTGTAATATATTTCCCTTTCTCCTGTTCTTTATCTAAGTACTCTAATGAGATATTAAGTGATTCATGGCTGGGTGACAGGACAATATCTGACTCATTTGTACAATATGCACCCAGGCTCTGTGGGAGCCCCTGGAATACAGATAACATCCATCTGTGCAAGAGCAGTGAGCCCATCACCTCAGAGTTTTCATGAGAGATGCTTTAAATAGGAACATCTTTGGATTTGTCCATTTTCCAGCGAGGACTGACTGACTCCAGGAAGCTGACTAACTGAGCCAAGGACAACAAACCAGACTACTGCTTCCCTGTGCATGCTCTCAAATAAATGGAGACTTGTTTCTTTTCTTCAGTCCTGTACTCAAGCACAACCAAGAAAGTGCAGACTTACGGTGGTAGTAAGGTGGACGGAAGGTGTTGTTAGCTACACCCCATCGCGGGGGGAATATGACAAAGTCAGCAAGTGCCACTCCAGCGCGGGTCGTCTTGGCTGTCAGGACAGTGAAGATGGAAGGATCCTGGAAAAAAGCAAAGCAAAAAAAGCATGAAACAGAGCAGGGCTCAGAGTGTCTGCTCAGGTCACCCTGGTGGTAAACCTGACTGATGCAGCCTCTCCCTTGCTTAAACACTTTTGTCACCTGCACCTGATAGTGTGGATGAGATTTGGGACCCTGGGGGGCAGCATTCAGCATCACAATTTAATGCTATACAGGGAGGACAAGAAATAGGTCTGGATGGTTCTTCCTTTCATCAGCTTTGACGATCCTTCCCCATCCTGGCCCTTGTAGCTGGTGGCATAAATGAGGAGGGTGCACAACATTGCAAGATGAAGTACTGCAATTCTAGGAGCAGTCTCCAACACTTCTACCACAAAACCACACCTTTTCCTTAGCCAGTTACGGAGGACAAGAACATCCTGCTAGAGGCATTTAGCCTAATGGTCCTGTTAGTTTACAAATGTAAAAGAAAGTGTAGAGAAATTGTGGCTTGTTGAAATCTCTGGTCCAGTAAAATGTTTTCCTAAACCTATCCTTCTCCTGGAATTTTTTTCTGGAGTGTTCTGTTGATTTTCTCACTAGAAATGCTCCAGTCTCCTTGCACAACCACTTGCATTGCTGTGGGTGCCTCTCCCACTGGACCGGTTTCTTTTTCAGATGAGTTTGCCCACATAAGTTTTGGCTTTAGTTATTTTCCATAACATCTAGAAATTATTACAATGAAAGCTGACAGCTCTTCAAAATGAAATTTAGTGCTGGACTCAGAGGAACCAGAGGAAGGAGTCTGCCCAAAAGCAAGAAATAAATCAAGGCAAGAATTAGAAGCAAGAGTGTTTTTGCTGAGTTGCACGGTGTATGTTGGCATCAGTACTCATTCCTCCTCCAGGGCACAGAAATTCTATGCTAAACTGCACAAAGCTGTTTAAGAATCTGATCAACCTCCAGTTATGTCTTTGTACCACAAAGGAGGACATCTTCTCATATGAAATCTTTGTTCGGACCCAGGGAAAGCAGCACAAAAGATTTCACACTGTTTCTTAGAGGACAAGATATTTTTTAAGAGGCACAGAGGCCCTGGAGCTCAGGGTAGGTTTAGATGCTATGGTAGCCACATTTTGCTTTTTTCCATTCCAGAACTTACCGCGTGGTCAAAAGCAACAGCATTAATGACCATGAATTTTTCCAGGTGGTATTTGTATGGCGTGTAGTTCCCATGCCAAGCTACAACATTGTAGGGGGAGTAATCCTAGCAAAGCAAAGAGACAGAGGATTACCACATGCCTTCAAACATGCTGCACATGTGCAGGATGCTGCTCTTTTCCAAATGAAAAGTGGGTTTTTTACTGGTTAGGGGTACACTTGCAGCTCTTTAAACACAGGATGAGATTTTCCTCAGCATTTCTGCTTGATGAGCCTTAGTCTTCCCTCTGCAGTTTGGTCTCTAAGAGCTTTTGAGTGCTCAGGCAGTGTTTGGACAAAGCCAGCAGCAACACCAGCTCTCTGATGAGGAAACTGGATTTTCACAGGAGCACCAGCTCCTCATTTCTATGTTGTCACTATAAACATATGGAGGCAAAGACCACTGTTGAGTTTTTGGACAACCAGGTCTTCACAAACACTTTTTTCCCAGACTGAGGATCCTCAGCTGGGAAAATAAATGATCCAAGAAGACAAGAGCTCAGTTCTGCTCCACATAACTGAGCAGGACTTTGTGAGACGACATCCATGCTACTGAGCTGCATATCCCAGGCCATACACTGGCAGTCACTGTGCTTCAGTTACCTGTTCTCCCAGGGCATCCTCACCTGCTGTGCTGCAAACAGCTTGCCCTGGTACTTGCTGATTATCGTGTAGCCCCCTGGCACTTGGCGGTCCTCATACCATGCCACAGGCACCAGAAAGTCACGTGGGTTGGCCAGGCCATTGGCTCCTGGGAAAGAAGGATAGGTGACAAAGCTCTTTGGGCAATCTGCTAGTGAAGTGAGAGGTTGGTGCAATTTCCTGGCCTTGTGGGTGCCCTTCTGTGTTACAAGTGACCCAATTGCTTTTTGGCCCACCATTAGACCTGAAATAGTCATGTTCTTCTTGTGCTTCTATGAGTAGGTAATTGTAATTCATCCTAGCATTCAAGTCATGCTTCCTTTGTGACTAATACAGGTTTCCCCTAGTTGCCTTCCAAATGAGATCATCCTCAATTAAAGGCATGTAACAACCAGGAATTAAGTGAAAAATAGAGGATGAATTGCTCTCTGTCATGCTGACAGAAGCATGCAGAAGTTATGAGGCATGTCACGAGGGGACCAAATACATTTCTGAATGCTAACAAAGGGAGCAATAAAATAGTGATACCTACAGACTCTGAGCATACTGAGGGGTTACTTGATGTGAAGAGTGCATTTTCAAAGTGCAAAGCATGGGTGCTGGAGCATTCTTCTCCTCATTAGTATTATTGTTACAGAGTTGTTTTGAATTTCTTGGATAAAAATGGAGACATTACTACCCCTGCTAAGGTTTAACAGTCACTGCTTTTCTCCAGCTGTCACTTTTTTTTCAAGTGAAAAGTGAAGTTAAATAAGACTGAAATACAAAGGATCTTGGTCTCTGAGGCAAAGACGAGTAGATGAGAAGGGGAAGTAGGTGAGAAGAGGAGCTTTTATGATTACCACCTCCTAAAAAGGTTTACAGGCAAGTGCACTCTTTCTTTTCAAAGAAAGTATGTCTTGTAATATATTCCTGCATTCTGGAGACAAAAAAAACCCCACCAAACCAAAGTCCCAAATAAAGTCTAACTGTGTCTGAAAAACTAGCTAATGGGAAAACTTATTAAAAACAGTCTGGGTGACCATATCAATAATCAAGTGGAGCAGGCACAGGGTATGATAAGTGAGGGGTAGCAGAAAGCTGCAGCTGGCTAAAAGGCAAGCTGTTGAAAAATCACTATAGGCTCCATGTGGAAAATGATGTGTCCAGTATGTTATACAGAAGAGATGTTTAAGTGGGGCTCCACTGAACAGCTGTAGATTGGGTTGGCTCTCCAGTGAAAGAAGGACCAGCTTCACTTTCACCATGGCCATGAGATACAGATGCCCCAGAATATAGATGTGCCACACCAAGCTTGTTAATGATTGATAATACCAGTTAATTTGCTTGAAGCATGTCCAGTCCTTTAGATCATGCAGAGAGCTAAAAATATCTAGTGGGGAAAAGAACCCAAATCCAACCTAAAACAAAATGACCAACCCTAAAATACCAGTCTGAAAATGCAGAACTGTTGGCACAGGTTATTTTAGTTGTTACAAGAGGAATTTCACTTCCCTTCCCTGAGACAATCTTAGCAGCAGTAACCAGGAGGTGTTTTGCTCAGCAAGATAAATTTGGAGACAAGTACCCAAGGGATAACAAAGTGACATAACCTGAGCCTAGCACTGGAAAATCGCAATGTGGGCAGCAGGCCTTCAGATGCTGGGTCCCCTTGTGATATCTTTGTCATGGCAGCAAGAGCCTGTGCCTTCACAATCTGTGACTCTGCACAGAGCAAGAGGCATCTGGCACAGAGGATCTGTGATTTATGAGAGCTAGACCTGCACTCAGAGGAAGCAGATCCTCCCTGGCAACACCACACGGAGGTGTGATTGTGTTGCTGATCTAAGACCTGTGCTGCTCATTTTATTGGTTTCTAATTCTCCAGAGGAAGCCGTTTCTGACACTAAAGCACTCTAGAGCTCCAAGGTTCCTCTGTTAACAGAAGTAGGGGGAAAAAAAATCCACTTGATTAAATCTAAAACGGGCCTTCAGGAATATCTCATTTTCAGTTGCCTCTGAAATCTGCCCTTTCTTTTACCAGGAAAATTCTCTCCTATCACTCCAGTTTATGCCAAATGTGTAAGTTTGAGGCATCAGTGGTGATGGCCTTTTGGGTTTCTTTTGGTAGGAATAGGTTCATGCCAACCAGAACTGAAAACAAAATAGTAGAAAAGTGGGTGGGAGATAAATGGTCCCTTCAGTGCCAGGGGAATCTCTGGACAGCTGGGCTGTCACTTTTTTTTTTTTTGGGCAGATGCTTACTCTTCTGGGAAATAACAGGCCTGGAATGGAAAACATCTTTATGAAGGAGCATGTGCATGGGATGATGTGATGGATTTGGGCTTGCAATTCATGCTTGTCCCTATGAAATTCACTGTAGGTCTAACAGGAGATCATTACCAATGGGTCCCAGGTCAGGCAGCTCAAAGTGCGCCCCATACACCTCCAGGATGTAGCCTCTGGTCTCTCCAAACACCTCCACACTGAAACGCATTCCTTGCTGGAAAATAAAGAAAGACATTAGGATCCTCCCAGGACTTTGCTGGCAAACCATGAGCAGCTGAGTGCAGGAGTTTGCTTTCTCCAACATCTGGCTCTGAGCCACAGGCAAGGTGCATTCAGTCTTTACCTGGATGACACATATTTCATTGGGCTCCACGAGCATCTTCCCAAACTCAGTTGTAATGAGCAGTTTTCCTTGCTGGGGCACTATGGAAAAAAAAAATGCAGGCAGAGAGAGGAGCTGAAGTACTGTGGTGATTGCCATCTTCTCTGGCCCTGTCAGAGCACCCAAGCTCCATGGAAGAGCAATGGGGCCTTTCTGGCACAGCTACACAGGGAATCTGGACTCCCATGCAGACTCTTGCAGCAGAGACACCTGCACTGGTATGAAGCTTCCTGACCAGCCCCATCATCCCCATGTCACAGAATGTACTTGTATGAGCCAAAACTTCATGGCCCCTTGGTGTAAGGTTTGCACCACAGTCCAAATAAATGTGATTTGATACTTTTGGGTCCATACCTCTCTGTTTCACAATCTTCATATGAAACAGTGCATATATCCATCTTTGTCATGGCTGTGGCAGTGTGAGATGTTTGGGAATAACTTCCTGAGGGTAGAAGCAATACTCCGCTAACATCTGTATTGTTTTCCATGACTGTCCTGGCACAGGAGAGCTCACATTTTGATTTGAAAAACTAGCAGATTTACAAAACCTGGCACTTTTACTTCACAGTAGTGAGGGAGGTGAGTAAGAACAATTTAATAGCTATTCAATGGGACAAATGTTCCTGTTGGTGTCCTGAAGGCATTCCTGTTCCTTACTCAAGAAAGATGCAAGCAAATATCTGACTTCTGATACCACTCAGAATATTTTTCATCATGTGTGGACTTTATGTGTCAACTGCCACATGCACAGTGGCAGTCTGGTTGCCTGAGGCTGGCACAGCATGGGAGCTAAGCTGCTGTGCCAAATAATCTTGGGCTAAAGCAACAAAGTCATCTAACTGTAAACTATTCAGAAATCCTGAGGTTTATGATTTCCAGAAAACCACTGCCTGTGGCATGTCTAATACCAGTCTGAGGAGCTGTGGGAAATGATCCCTGAGCACCATGGTGAAGAAGCTGGGTCACTGATCAAAGAGTTGAGGTCTGGCACAAGAGCAGTGCAGCTTGCCCAACAGCCAAGCTGGTGCCAGACCACCAAATCTGAATGGCATGGGGGTGAAGCCAACCCTCTCCTCCAAGTCTTGGCTGTAGAGCCCCAGGCTCTGGAAGAAGAAAGAGGCAGGCAGGTGGTACCCCAGGTAGAACCACCTGGAGGAAAAAAGAAGCCAAAAACATCAACTCACCAATCAGGAAGTCGCCATCCGAATTATAAAGGCATCTAAAGAAAAAGGGAAACAGTAAGGTTAAGGTGCTATAAGCCCTATGCATTTGTGCACACCATACCCACAGCTGGGGAGTTTTGAGCTGGGAGACTGACATAGCAGAGTTTCACAAATTCACAGAATATTCTGAGTTGGAAGAGATCCACAAGGATCATCAAATCCAACTCTTAAATAAATGGCTCAGCCTGGAAACAGGATGTTCTCTGACCTCTGCTAAGTCGCTGCTTTTTGTACTCATGGGCACATCAGCTATTGTAGGCTGGGGAATTGGGCTGATTTTTCTCCTGAGCCATTGCAGGGAGCAACAATGTCTGCTGCATGTATGTTGAATTTGGAGGAGCAGATCTAAATCCAACACATTTCCTTTTGCTGCACTCCCATGTCCAGCTCCCTAATTCTCTTGGTGGTTCCTCACCAACTCCTCTGGTATTTGACCACAGAGCGCAATCTGCTGTGGACATAGAGAACACGTTTGCCTGTGCACACAGGAACACAGGACATACAGGGATGCTGGGAGCTGGACTCAAGTTGGTGGCAGGCAGACAGCCTGGAGCAGTCCGAGCCACAAGCACAGCAGGCACTGACCTGTTGATCATGGAGGTGTTGCAGACAAAAATATGGACAGCGATGCCATTGCGTCCTCTGGGCTCACCAGCACCACATAAGGTGTGCAGTCCCTACAGGTAAACCCAAAGCACCAGGAGTGAGAAGAAGGCAGGAGAGCAGGGACAGCCCTCTTTCCTCCCCTCAACTCACCCTCTTGCTGGGTCTCACATCCTCTATCACTTCCCACATTGCTACCAGCCTTTCTCTGTGTGGCCTTTTGTCAAAGGAGTTGGATTATCTTTGATATAATAAGGGTTTCTTAAAATCCATGTAAGCTAGTGTTTTCAGCCAAGAGCCTGGGAAAAACTGGGGTTTGGGGCTTTTTTTTTTCTTTAAGAGTTCCTTGACAGTCAATGAAGAAAATCAAGCCCACCGCTTGCTTGAAATCTGCAATCCTTTCCCCTCCCATAGATGTTCTGCAAGCCCAGTGGTTTCACAACTGCCAATATTTACCCCAATTCTGAGTATCTTGTGTGCCCCCCCACCCCCTGAGGAGAAACAGAGATGGAGGATGCTCAGATGCCCGGTTGCCCAACTTACACTCACAAAGTCCATCTTATTCTGGGAGGCTTTTGGAATCTCAAAAGGTTTCCATCGCAGCTAGATTGCAGCAAACAAAAAAAAGCAAGAAAGAGGTGCCAGTGATCAGAACACTGAAATGGTAATTCAAAAGAAAGTAGACCCGTCTTACCCTTGCTTCTCCTTGCTGACATAGCTCTCTCTTTCCCCTCTTTCCTTGTTGCCTTGATCATCTGGTTTACAAGTAGGTTTTTTTGCTGGTTTTGGTTTGGGTTTTCTTTCTTTTTTTTTTTTTTTTTTTTTTTTGTTTTTGTTTGTTTGTTTGTTTTGTTTTGTTTTGGTTAAGTTTCTTTAAAAATTTTAGTTGGGGGGCTTTTAAAATTTTAAATTTTTTCATTTTGTAAAGTAATTGGCAGGCCTGTTTAGTACCAAGGTTAAAAAAAATCCTAAAATCTGTCTCTATTAATAACAACACTTTTGAGAGAAAAGAAATTCAGATAAGCCAGCTTTCTGCTCCATGCTGAATGATTCAGTCCTTCTGTGACCCAAGCATGACATTCTTGTTTGTTCCACCTCATTTTCCCCACATTAAAGCAGTAATAGCTCTGCCTTCATGAACAGGAGCCATGAGCAGCACTAATTACGTCTTGCAAAGCCTATCGAAGTCCTCGGGCAGATGGTGCCAGCGGAGTCCAAAATATTTGTTGGATTTGAATCCACCTGCATCCTCTTGAGAAGTTTCACAGTTTATGTTTGTCTGGGAGTTTTAATGTTTGGGGTTTTGTTTGGTTGTCTTGTTTTATACTGTGACATTTGTTATTGGTATTTGTTTTCTCCCTGCCTCTCAATCATAACTTTTCTTTGTCCTCTCTGTTCCAGCCTGGAGAGCTTTCTTCTGTTTCAGCATTTCTTGCTCAGATGCCACCCCATATTTTTTCATCACCTTTCACTCCTTTTCAGTTTTTTCATCTGTGTCTTTTATAATTCTGCCATTGTCTGGGTAATTTTAAAGTGTCATTGTCCCCATTGACTTCAATGGGAAAAATTGCTCAAGGTGGCTCCATATGGCCATCTTTTTAAATGGATGAGGATTGCTGAAGATCCTTAAGTATCTGAGTGAAACACAAAGCATCACAGGGAGGAGTAGGTATTGTGCAACAAACTGAACCTTGTCTCTGGCTGTGCTTCAGAGTGGATAAAAGAAGGGATGCAGGAAGATGGCTCCCACTTACTGCCAGGAAATAACTCTTCTGGACTTGGTGGTTGCCTCTGAAAGTAGCAAGAGAGGGAGTGAGCAGGAGCTTTGCTGACGTTTCCTTAGCCAAAAATGGTACTACACATAAATGGTTTCAAATGCTTGAGAGCTGGACATCTTGGAAATACTGTAATAATAAACAAAGGTAGATGTAGGGTGCAAAAGGGCATCAAGGATGGATGAGGGGATAACAGAAGTCATTGGAGCTTCATCTGAGAAAGAGCACCAAAGGCATGAAAATATGAGCCTGTCACTGCTCCTTGTTCAATGGCTGGAAAACATATTCCAGCAGATCTGAGAAATTATTTAGACAAATTGTGAGGCTGCCGGGAGGCTTGAAATTAGTTAATCAAGATGTATCAAAGGGCAAAACCTGAGAGAAGTGAAAATCAATGACCATGAGATGATGTTGAGACAAGATTGGCAACAGATTAGCAAAACCAAATGTTCTGGGGCTGGCAGGGAAGAAATAATTATTAAAGACAATGGCAAGTCCATAACAGAGAAAGACAAATCCATCTCTCTGTGTGACTCTCCAGAATGAAGCAAGATTTTCCACAAGGGCTGCAGAGAAATGGGCTGGCAGCCAGTAACCTCTCCAAAAGCCCAGGGAAGGAGAGGATGGATGGCAGAGATATGCAGTTGCTCTGCCAGCTGTGTTGGGGCATGAGAATTTGGTGGGGGATGCTGAAGGAGAAGAGAGAGCAGATTAAAAGGCCAACAGGACCCCCCAGGGAAAATGCTAGGTAGAGCACATCTAACCCTGTGGCACTGTAGCTGTGCTGGGAAGCAGCATAAGGATTTGTCAAGATGGGAAGCAACAAGCATTGAGGGCTGTCCTTCCTTGAGTGACCATGGTGAGGAAAAATGGACAGGTGGCAGACAAGACCTGCTTCCAAATTGGTCAGACCCCCAGGAGCCCATGGCTTCCCTCAGACCTCTTGCAACTTGGTGCCTTGGCACTTCGGATTAGTTTGACATTTGACTGTCCTCCTGGCAGGACCAGGGCTCTTTCCAGCATGGTTACCTGGTTGGGGTCAGGCTCAATTTCATCCCAGTTGTGTGTCAAGTGGCCCTCCTCGAGAGGTTTGAAGGGTTTGTGGCAGACTGAAGGTAGGATTCGATACAGCCAGCTACAAAGAAGGAAAACAGCTGGATTAGCCTGGGGAAGAGGTTAAACCCTCTGGGTAGGTGCTGGCTGATTGAGCTTCTAGAATAACATTTACATGGGTGGCAAGTGGAACAGAAAGTTTATTAAATATCAAATTAATAATATTAATATTGAAAGTACATAGCAAATAACAACTCACAATCAGAGGTTTCCAGAGAGATGGCTTTTATTATAGGCTCTAGATACAAACATGTGCTGCTTTATATAGGTAAACGTCTATATGTGTATTTCCATCAATTACTTCTGTCTACATTCACATATATGCATATAAAAAAAAATACAGCTTTTTCTGTTGCTGAAATACAGCAATCTCACAGTTGGAAAAAGAAGCTTGTTTAAACACAGCTATAAAGCAGCACAGACAAGACAGGGATGAGCAGTGTGCAATGGAAAGAACAGAAGAGATCTCTGGAGGCAGCCTGTATCTGAATTTGGATGGATTACCAAAAGTAGCATCCTATGCTTCATTGGCCATGCCCATGCAGCAAAGCCCAGAGTTTATGTGATGCTTCCTGCTGCTGTAGGAGGTCCCCCATGCCTCTGCCACTGTCTGCGATGTTTGCTCTCCTTCCTTGCTGCCTGCTGTGGCTGTAGGCCCTGCCAGCAATGCCACTCCAGCATCCACACACCCTACATAGTGCACCCAAACCCAAAGCTGGGCTTTCAGTCAGGTGAGAGAGCAGAGGAGACCAGAAAAGCCTGAGCAGGCAGGGCAGCCAATGCTTTTGATGTGTTAACAGTGGTGGTTGCAGTTTGGGCAAGTAGGAAAGGGGAGGAGGGAGCTCTCCCTTGAGAGATGGAAAAATTATATCAAGGACGAGTTCATGCAGCAAACAATGATTCATCCCTTTCCCATGCACACTGAGAGCTGGCACCAGACTGGAGAGCAGAGGCATCTCAGATGATGCATTTCATTTGAACAAGCAGCAAAAGGGACAGAAGAGCCACAGTGGTAGAAGCAAAAAGAGAAACCCATCTTCTGCAATCTGATTATGGCTGGAACACAACAACTGGGACAGAGCTCTGGGAAGCTTGCTGCTGGCTGGAACAAGCTGTTCCCAGCACTGCTGAGGTGTTAAAGATCATGCTGGGTGCCTGGCACTTTTCCAAGGCCCTGGCCAGCCCCAAATGGAAACAGACTGAGCTAGCAGCTCCCTGGCCCCAACCAGTGTGCAGGAACATCCCTTAGGAGGAAAGAGGCTTTCTCAGAGGGTTGACTTTGACACTGTCCATCATCATGTGCTTACCAGCGCCAGTGGCAGGAGTGATCTTCCCATAGAAGCATCAGGGCTGAAACCCCAAGGTTGTTTCACACAGCATACATAACCCATTCAGGACCATGTGGTCCCTGTGAACATCCCCCCCTTCCTCATCTTGCTCAGAAAACTACTTTATTTCCTGCCTCAATCACTCTTTTCTCAACATTTTCTTAACCCACTTGCCCCACCAAAACCTTTTTTTTCCTCTCCTGTGGTCTTCTGTCCTTGCCCCTTTCCCAGTGCACAGCAGAGGTTTTCTATACTTCTAGGCTTGCAGAAAGCACTGGTGGCACTGAGGCAGCCTCTCCACCACTCCCAAAGTGCCACATCCTCCACCCACTGCCAGGGGTCACGATACCTTCGCTTGTTGGTGGGCCGGGGACAGGTGAAGGCAGAGCCCGAGAGCTGTTCCGCATACAGGCCATATGGGCAGACTTGAGGGTTATTCTGGATGGGAGGAGAAGGAAACATAAGGAGTGAGAGGCAATGGCATGGAACTTGGCTCTGAAGCCTCCAGCAGAGCACTGATCTGAACACTCAGCACCCAGATGCAGTAAGGTGCTGTGCTCTCCTGAGGCTGTGCTTCATCTCCAGTACTTGTGTGCTCTTGCTCCTCTGAGGCACCAGCCAGACCCCAAAGACCATTCCCACATGCCAAAGAAGTGCCCTAAGGAGTCAGCACAGCCACTGAGGCAGCCATAGTGTAAGCTGCAAGGGGCAGTGCTGCACAGGGTCAGAAACAGGAATATCAGAGAAAAGGAAATAATTCCCAGTGAATACAGACTGAAAAGCAGACTAGTATTGAGCACAAACTTTTCTCAGAGCAAGTGTTCGGAGGGGTTACCCGAGAGCACCATGTCTGGCTGGCTTCCCAGAGGGCTAATAAAGACTTACAGAAGCTGAATGCACTGAATTCCCCCTTCTCCTCCTGCCCTCTGCCTATGGAACTGGTGTCCAGAGCAGGCGTTTTTGTGTTGTACTGCTTCCTCTTGACAGTGCTGCTTGCTGCCCAAAAGCACCAGTGACCTGTGGAGGAGCCTTTGCTTTCCTGCAGAGTTTCTGCACAGTGACAGCCCTCTTTCGGAGTACAAAGGGGTCACTTCTCCCTTTGCAGAACCAAGGTTACAACTAACACGGGTTTTAGCAACCCTTATGAGTTCATAACTGCAGGACAGATCCCTCCTTTTCAGAGAACAGAAACTAAGCATTTTGATTTAAGTAGGCCATCATCTATTTGTTTGAGATCATCAAGAAGCAAAGACATCCAAGAAAACACCCCAGTGGAAGTCATACACCATTTGCTACCCCATCTTCTTCCTGCAGGGTCTGCTATAGCGTCCTGTATCCTGCTCTGAGAAGACCAGCCATACATATGGATTCAAACCCTGCCTTCAGAGGTAGGCAGAGGGGAGAACTAAAGCTCTCTGAGTGCGTGTAGACTCCAGCCCTCCAGCTCCATCTTGTCAGGATGGGTATGCAGTGAAGCAGGGGGATCAATAAGCCTTGAAATTTTTATCTTAGCTAGCACTACTGAAGATGCCAGTGTTATAAATGCTACATCAGAGAAAGGATCCACTCTCGGGACTTTTTTAGATCTTTTTTGTCTAACTTGTTTTCAGATTCTTATACTAACTCTTTTGATCCGGAGTCCGCACCCTCTGTCCAGATGAGAGCACCTCAGGCCAGGAGCTGGAGGAGTGTGCTCTGGAGCTGCTGTGGAAATTCTCAAAGAGCACATACACCACATCTCACTGCCTTTTTAGACCAGCAGCCATCACTATTGATCTTCCAGTTTTAAGGTGCCTCTCTCTTACATTTTTGTAGCCAGCCTCAGTAACAAGACACTGCACCAGCCAAATTTACCAGCCTGAATCAGCACAGCAGTTTGTCTTGTGAGCACACCATGGGCAGTCGTGCAGACCTAGGAAACATTTGCATTTAATGTGTCCCTGTGTTGTGTGTTAGTGTCCTCACTGGCACACATATAAAATATCAGAACTGGGGAAATCCAGAAAATTCAGGAAAAGCAAAAGTTGAAAAAGTCTCCATTTGACCTTAATTCTACTGGCCTCTTTGCATAGATGGGGAAGAGGAGCACTAAGGGATATAATTGGCTAAGCACCAACTCATAGAATCCTAGAATGTTTTGGATTGGTAGGTACCCTACAGATCATCTAGTTCCAACCTCCCTGCCATGGACAGGGTCACTTCCCACCTGACTAGGTTGTTTAAAGCCCCATCCAGCCAGACCTTGAACATTTCCATGGGCTTTCCACAGCTTCTCTGGGCAATCCGTGCCAGTGTTGTGCCATTCTTATAGTAAATAATTTCTTCTTAATATCTGATCTAAACCTGCCTTCTTTTGGCTTAAAGCCATTCTTCCTTGTCCTACCCACTACATGCCATTGTTGAAAGTCCCCCTGCAGATCCCTTGTAGCCCCATTTAGGTACTGGAAGGTGCCATAAAGTCTCCATGGCGCCTTCTCTTCTCCATGCTGAGCAACCCCAACCCTCTAAGCCTGTCTTCAGAGATGTGCTGCCATCCAAGTCAAAAGGATTACAGAAGATCCAAGGGAAGTCACAGGCAGCCACAGAGTATGTGCTGGTGTAAAATACCACACACTCTGGTGGCACAAAAGGAGGTGAGAGAGGTTTAATTCTTCAGTGCTTCATTCTTGCCTCTGGGTACCAAAAGGTAGCACCACATGGGCTGCAATTCCTTTCCTAAAATGGAACGACCCCATATAATTTATTTTCATTCAGCATGTTCAGAATTACTTAAAAAAATTAATCTGTCAGTTTATTACTATATGCATTCATGTCAGTTTATTACTATATGCATTCATGTCCCCTCCCTACAAAGAAGCTTCTCCTCTGCCAAAGACTCATATGTCAGCTTCATTGAAACCCATTCCTACAGAAGCTGTGAAATCTGCCTCTCCTCCATGAGCATATCTCTCTGCCAATCTTCAAACTTCTGTTTTGGTTTAATCCAGAGCTAGTGGCTTCCTTCTCAGTGTGGCTGAGCCACTTGTACAGCAGACTCCTTTAGGGGAAAAAAACCCTGTTGCTGAGCAGAGGTAATTTAGGCAATTCTTAAGACCCAAGTTGAAATTTGGAAGCTTACAAATAACTTAAAAATAGGAAGTATGAATGGAAATCTTTAGTTCTGACTTCTGCCAGCATCTTATTATTCCAGTCTTGTATAAAGAAGGTTCCTGGAGATTTTCATGGTGACAGAGAAAAAGGAAACATGTTAAGATGAAAAGAAGTCAAGGGATTAGATATTCCCTCAAGAGTGAATTTTGATAAAGCACTTTAAAAAACCTCAGTACCTGTCCCTCCGGTAAAGCTCCTGGACAGCGTGGATCCTCAGAAATATGTTCATTTCCAAATCCTGACATGTACTGTAAAATAAACCACACAGCTCATCACTGTTTCGAAACCACAATCAAAACCTCTCCAAACAACCCACCCATTGCTTTTCCATACATTTTTCCAGTCTCTTTGTATGCATTAAGACTTTCTCAAGTGGTCTGCTTGCATGCTTCCACAGACAATTTTCACAGCTCCTAGATTTTCTTCATTAGCTAACCATGTTGTGGGCCGGGAAGCACAGACAGGAATTGCTCTCCTAAGTCTGTATGTCTATTTTGACTACATTCTGCTCTATCAAGACATTTGAGAAATAACCTAAATATCACATATACTGTCAGACTCAAGGACAACAGGGTGATGGATAGGAAGAGCGGTGCACCAACATTATGGATGTGTGCTAGCACCATTCATGTTCAATCTGGCTTTGGCTTCAAACATGAGTGTTCCAAAATCTGCAGATTGTCTTGCAAATTTGTTCAGTGGGTCCTCAGGTTCTTTGGTATGAAACTGGGAATCATTCAGCTGACATGCATTGATAAATCCCCATGCTCAAATAAAAGGTCAGGATGTAGATGGGATGAGGGAGGAAAGGAAACACAGCCAAGTTGAACGGTTTCACTGATCTGCCCTAAACAAGAGTTGTCCTGTTGAACATGAACTGTCCACCATGGTAGTAAGCAAGAATTAAACCATTACTGGTGATTGTCTGGGTCTCTAGAGCAGTGAATTCTCAAGAGACCCACAGATGGAACAGACCTACACATCCTCCCACACCTGCCCTGCCTAGTTGCCATGGTGTGAGCATGGCTAAAAGCCACACGATAGAGTGGATGCAGATCCCAGCTTTGCAGCACTGGGAAAATCCCTACAGCAAGCCTGAGACACAAAAGAGAAGCAGGAATAACAGGCCTTAGCTTTACACTGTAAGAAATGTAAATACAGTCCCTTCAGGTGGTCCAGGAAGCCACAAGGCTGTTGACCTCTGTGTGAATGCAGGGGCGTTTTTTGGCAGCGACCAGCGGTTCAGCCCCGTGGCCTGAGGAGGGAGTTAAATATTAATGCAGCACTTTAACAACTGCAAGAATAGTGGGACTGCTTATCAGCCTTCAGACAGTGGTGCCAGGATGGCAAAATCCAGGAACCCTAAGGCTTGCCTGTCACACATCCTAGCTGTGGCCAGCACTGAGCAGCCTCAGCAGGTGCAGGGACCATCCTCAGCATGGCATGACCCTTTGGGAGGCACAGGTCTGAGATTAAAGTGGACAGCAAAGCCTCTATACCTGGTTGATTTTAAATATAGTATTGCCTGTACTACCTATAGTAGTGCCTGGATTATTCCCCCCAGGGGTGCTCAACCTTGGACAATTTGCAGTGTCCTTATAACTTTCCCAGTGTAGCAGACACTCCCAGAGCAAGCCTGAAACCTCCTGAGAAATCATGTATTTTCCTAAGGCTCCTTCCAGCGACCTGCAAGAAAATACCATCCCCAGGGGGTCGAGGCTGGCTGGAAGCCCTGCTCAACCTGAACACAACCTGATTTCCATTGATTCAGGGAGGATATTTCTCTCATCTTACAAATGACTATACATCGCTAGGAGCTGCTCTCCTCTGGGTTCTGCAAGAAGGATATTGATATGCAAAGGAGTAAGTCACCTAAGCAGCCTTGGCAAATGTACTGTATTGGAGCATTCTCCCCACCTCCCTCCGTCGTCGGAAATGCATCAATATCTGATGGAGCTGCAGCAGTTACAGAATTAACTGAGACTTCCACACTGCATCCTCCTTTACCGGTAACATAAAAGTGGTCTGAGCATTTGCCTGCAGTGTCGTCCTGGTGAAAAGGGGAAGAAAGGGGGAAGAGGACGAAGAGGGAACAAGTTCATTTTCTGGCAGCATTGCCAGCAAGATTCGACAGGCTCTGCTGAATGCTGGTGGAGATCTGGGAGGGGACAGGGGGCAGTCAGTGGTTCTTTGAAGGATTTGTGTACCTGGCAAGCAACATGTGCTCCCCAGCAGCCCCGTGTGACACTGGTGGGGTGAGGGGAAAAGAAGGCACAGAGATTTTGCTGTGACAGATCAATCCCTTCGCCTTCAGACTAAAAAGCTGGCGACCAGCACATGTGAACTGCCCATCCACATCCCCAAAAGTCCCTTTGTCTCTGCTGGCTGGGCCAAAGGAAAGAAAGAAAACCAAGTCAGCAGCATGCGTCTTGTGGCAGCATCTGCTCTGTGCCTGCACTGGTGCTGCACCACACCTTGCCCAAGCGCAGCAATGCAGGAGGCACTTTCCCAATGGGCTGGATGCAGAGCTGCTGCCTTCCCCAGCTGCACCAGAGGCTGCAGAAGGTGGCACTGCCCCACTCCCTCGAGAGTGGCAGCGGAAGCTGCTGCATCATTGTTTTGTCAAATAAATTCTTTCTTGCCAAAAAAGAAAAAAAAACCAAACCAAAATGATTTCTCAGGTAACTGCATCGAGGGCTGAAAAGAAGACATTGTCAGGACTGTAGCTGCTGTAGGGGAAACACTTTGCTGGTGATTTATCACCCTGAGTGTGACTCCAAGACTTTTGCCTGGAGATTGGATGTGGCTTTCCTTATTCCCTGTTTTGTTTTCTCTTTCCTGTGGCATACCTCAGAGAGGTTTCTCTCTTCTACATACCCATAGAGGGTTGGTGTCAAAAATCATATAAGCTCCGAAAAAGCTGTGCAACATATGTTCCTTGCATGCCTTGAAATCGTCATGCTCCAGGGCTCTGGAGCACCATGCAGGGACCCTGTTGATACAGGTTGGGTAGGAACAATGGTGAAAGGGCCAGGCATGTCATGGCCTTTCTTCTGTCCAGCCCTCTGAGCCCCGCTCCCACTTTCTTCTCAGTTTGTGTTGCACAGGGTGCCCCCAAGCCAAGGTAAATTATCTCTTTCTGCCTGCCCAGCAGCAGAGCATCATCCTTCCTGGGCTGAAAAATATGTGAAAATGGAACCCACCCTCCTCCGTGAAGTAGCACCATGATTTGAGTCCAAGAGCACCTCCCCCTAGGTCTCTGCCTGGCCTCTACAGTTCCTAGGTAAGTTATAGATATCTGAATGTTGGGTAGGTGGATGGGCACAATTATAGTTAAGCAACTGATTTCTCTGTTACACAAAATAGTCTCTGTGGCTCCTTTTTTTCAGTCCTGCTTTTAACTACTGCTGTTATTTTGTTCAAAATCCCTGCAGATTTTTATGCTAACGTGACCCTAGGAATTCATCTGACTCCACTTTGGTTTTTGTTTTGTAGTTTTTTGATAAAATGAGAGAGATAAAAGCTCAGCACAGCATAAAAAATTCAGCAAAGCACATTGATTGGAATAACTGTGACATAAAGTGAAGTGCTTATAATGGGTGTCATACTCTGACCTATAAACCATAACCTTTTGTCCTCCAGATTAGACCAGCAGGCATGGGAAAACCATATTTGAAGTCTGAACACATAATCTGCAAGATAATTAAAACCCTTCTTCAAACAATGCATAATATATTTATCTATTAGTTCCTGCTGCCAGACACAGGGAAACTACATTCCTCTCAAGAAGCATGGCACTTTTTATCAGCTCAGACCAGTCAGCACTGGAGTGTTTAACACAAATGCAGAAACACTGACATGGGCACTTGGGGCAATGAGCAAAGCAGGTTTCTCACCCTCTCTGTGGGGCTCCACAGCCTCCTTGCAGGCTGAAGCCAAAGCACAGAAATCAGAGTTGTGCCCTGGTGCTGCAGAGCCAATATTCCCAAAAGAAGCTGCCACCTCTCTTGATATTTTGACATCCCTCCGCTCAAAAAGTGCTGGAGTCTAGGGCCAGATCTTTCTTGAAAGGAGCTGCTCAGCTCTAGGCTGGGACATGACACTCTGTGGACAATAGAAGAGAGGGATGGATGCCAGGAGAGTGGAGAGGAGTGGTAAGCCAACAGTTTTGGAGAAGACATGCCAAGAGAAGATGGAGCAGGTGAGGTGATGACAGATTAGGGACACATGTGAGGTCTCAGAGAGGAGCTGCTGGCAGAGCAGCCTGTTCGCATGAGCAGCTCTGGGCAGACCCACGCTCAACCTGCAGCCACAGCCTCACCTACAAGGCATTAGGGTCTGCTAGGAGTGAGTCAAAGATGGACATGGAAGATGCAGTCACAGCCATGATCCTCAGCTGGAATGGTACACGGGCAAGGCTGCCCTGCTCCTGAAAAAGGGTAATGAGAGTTGCAAAGTGTCATGGACAGGCAGAGAAGAAGCACAGTAAAATCTTACTATTTGAGGAGAGAGAACTCCTCAGACATGAATGAGACCTGTAAAAGCACTGTGTAAAAGAATGAGCATTACAGAAAGTGGTGAAAGAGCACAATATGTGTTTATCTCCAGGACTGGGAACAGGCTTAGTAACAGTGATATCCCAGGAGTCCAGGGAGAAATATGATGATCCTGCACAAGCTCTTGGGACTCACCATGTCCTGGGGTGAGGCATTGCCACTCCTGCCTCCTGCAGCAGCTCAGGCACCCCAATGGCCCTGGGGCAGCTGGTCCCCCACGATGAGATGCAGGGTTGCAAGTCTCATGTTCCTACGCTTGAGCCACAAACCCGCCCTATCACACCCTTCTCCCAAAGCTCCTCCCTACCCTTGCAAATAGTGCAGGGAAAGCTAGCTGCCCTGCTGGGTCTTGGAGAGGAAGGTATGGCCACTCACTTGCTGTTCCAGGGTGCCCTGCAAGGGGTACTGAGAAACAGCCCTGAATGGAGCAGCTCCCCAGGGCTGCTGGGGAAGATGATGACCAGAGTTGCAACATCTGGGTAGATATTGCCAGCTAGATTTCATAGGCTGAGGGGGAAACACCCTCTGCCAGAATAGGAGGAGGAGTGTATGCTGAGGGTGGGGAAAGGACAACTCCCACCATGAAGACGTCCTGACCAAGAATGATTTCCAAAGGAGCTGAAAAGGGAGAGAAATGCTTATTTATAGATGAAACACAGCAAAATTCTTCATCCCAAGAAAGCTTTAAAAACACACCTTGACACACAAAAGAAGGGCACAATAAAATGAAACAGATCCCAAAAAATTAGTGTGAGCAGAGAAAGGGTGTCTACAGCCAGCACTGGTGGGTTGCAGGCACCCCACCTCTTACCTGCAGGCCCGCCATGCTTCTCTTGGTTATCCTCCTCTTGGAGTAGACACAAACTCCGAGCAGGTATCTGGCCAAAACAGCCTGCCAAGCAAAGCCTGCTCACTGATCAACTGAGCTGGGCTGGAGGCAGGCTGACAGTGCTGGGAGTGAGAAAGTCCAAGGAAATTTTCAACCCAGGGCTCAGCCCAGTCTGTGTTTAACCAAACGCCCTTCTCTGCAGAACCAACCCCAGGATCGATCTGAATAAACAGGGGGTGAGAGGGACTGGGTTTCCTCATCACTGCTGTTCCCCCTCAGGTATTAAAAAACAGGTTATGGTTCCCACACTTGGAGAGGGGGAAGGAAAAGGTGTTTAAAACCAAGGAAAGCCATTTTGCAATTGCTTTATATGCTTCTTTCATAAATTGTACCTCTAGCAATTTTCATACACAATCCTCTAAATATGTAAATATTTGTTCATTAATTCTTCTGAGCTGTGTTACATTGAGAATAGAAGAGATCACACCTTCATCGTGATGAAGGCAGTGGTATTTTAGTGTGGCAAGATTACACAGCATTTTGGGGCCAAAAGCAGGGCAGGATTTTGTATTCCTGTGATTACAGCTAGTAAGGGCACCTTAATAATTCTGAAATGTCAATATTCTTCAAGAATGCTGTTGCTGGCGAAGAAGTGGAAGCATTTAGCTACAGAATACTAATGAAAGTAGCTCTGCACTCCAGAAGTTACAGGGGAAAAACACAATTGATTTTATTTGATTGTTTTTGGCTTTTTTATTAGTTTGAATTCTCAACCCCCCTCTTAAAAAAAAAAAAAAAAAAAAAAAAAAAGAAAAAAAAAAAAAAAAAAAAAAAAAAAAAAAAAAAAAAAAAAAAGCATTTTTCCATTTCCATCACCTGCTCTGCTTATATGCCCTGCCAGGAGGAAATTTCTAGGAGGCACACACTGACATTTTAATGCAACCCTGAATTAATGTCTCTTCCTCTCCCAGAGCATCCTGGAAGCCTTCCCTCCCCAAAGCAGTTACCAGCCCCTGTGACCCCCATAGCAGTCACTGAGAGCTTGGGCTCCAAGAGGGGCAGCCCAATCACCTTTGCTTTTCTGAAAACTGGTAGCTCCTCACACCATTCTGAGTAATACATTTGAGCCACTGAGAGCTGCCTCTTTTAGAAGCTGGCTAAATAGGCTGGTTGCCCTGAGGGAGCAGGTGGGCTGTATGAAGAAACAGTGGTTCTGGGTGAGGGAGAGAGACTTTTCCTTGGTTTTAGAAGAATATAGACCGAGTATGTCTTCTTTGGGTCTCTCTTTCTGCACAGCAGGAAGGCTCTCTCCATACCCTGGCCCCTCCCGGCTTTGCCATAAAAAATTGCTCCAGCAGAGAGGAATTCTCCAAGACAAGGTAGAGAATGTGAATGTGTTAGCTCACCCTGAGCAGTGATACATCAATGCCAAAAAAACGAAGTACCTGGCACTTGTCACCTACCCTTGAGACTCCTTTCCTACCAGACATGATTTAAGACTAAAAAGGTCACCTCACTTATTTTCTGACAGTGAAGAATTACACATTTGGCTACAGTTTAGCAAACTGTAGTTGCAGAGTTTCTGGGGTTTCCAAGATCCCCTCTTACTGAGACACAGAGCAGGAGAAAGAACTTACATTTTAGCTTACATTTCCCTTTGAGAACCTACATTTCACCTTACTCACATCTCTTTACAGGCTCCATTCTTATTTTCTTCTCATGGGACAAGTGAAAATAAAGGTGTTGTTTTTTAATTATCTGTAGGCCTATTTCCTGGTTGTTCTTGTTTCCTAAAAACATACAAGGTGTTGTCACTTTACTTACTTGATGGCCATGTAATGTTTTAAAGCTGATTAAGTTGTCTAACCATTCCAATCCATTCCATTCCATTTAATTAATTATTTTGCAAGATTCTGTTGAAATGCCACTTAATTTATTGAGCTCCAAATTATATGAAATATGGAAAAAAGGTCTTAACATGCTGTGCTTCTGTCCTAGCCCACACCATTCAAGAGGGAAATCACAAATTCATGCTCATCACTCCAAATCATCTTCATGTTCTTCATGTGTATAAGTATGTTTCCCAGGATTAGTTGCCTTGAAGCATCCCTTCTCAGGGATGGAGGTGAGGCTGACTGGCCTACAGCTCTGTGGACTTCCCTTCTTGCCCATAGATATGAATATTAAGTGGTGGTCAAACACTGGAATAGATTACACAGAGAGGTTGTGCATTCTGCACCAGTGAAGACATTCAAAACCCATCTGGATATGGTACTGGGTGACCTGCTCCAGCTGACCCTGCTTGAGCAGCGGTTTGGATGAGATATATCCAAAGGTCACTTCCAGGCTCAGTGATTCTGTGATTTAGCTTAAACAACCCCTTTAGTTAGTTGCAGTATAAATCTTGACTATAAATCTTATGCAACATGAAGTATAGATGTACTTCATTAATATTTTAGCAATTGGATTCCTTATCTAAATATGAAACACAGAAACATGACGAATTGTTATTGCATAATCATGGGGCATAAACACAATGAATTAAGCCTGAAAGAATGAGCATTAGAAGCATTCAGTGTTTTCTCAGCTACCTTCCTGGATTCATGACGTTATCCAGTGCACGTCTTTACCTGGCCTTTACTTCAATGAGATTCCAGCCATGAAAGACATAAGACCCAAAAGAAATATGTCAAAAAGCAAAAGACATCAGCACCACTGTATTTGCTACGTGATGCATGTACAACTGGATGGTACTGTCACACCAGCAGCTTATTACTTGTGAAATGTTCTCAGAGCCATCTGAAGAGGTGTTCAAAGAGCTCATCTACTTCAGACAGGCAACCTGAAAATACCAAGGAGCTTGCATAAAAGTTTAGCAGCTAGTGTTCCAACATTCTGGTGAGGAATGAACAACAAGGAGGATAATGGAAAAGAATTCCTTTACATGAGAAGTTGAAGCAGCTTGTATTTGATCCATTAGAAAAAGAAGATTAAAAAAATTTGAATTTGCAGCATATGCATTAAAAGGCATTTAGTTTGTTGCTGATTCAGGTAGTGGGGCCAACTATTATTATATCACAGCCCAGCACTGCTTCCTGCAGCAAGACATTGTCCAAAAGTCAAGCTCTTCTGTCCTGTGAGCTAAAGACATCATGGGTGATTGAGGCAGATCCTTTCTGAGGCATTTGCACCCCTCCTGTTGCAAGAACCTATTGCTTTTCACAATGATGTACCCTATTTCTAGAAGGACCAACTTCTCCTATCTTCAGCAGCTAAAATGCATCTGTGATGTAGGAATTAATAAACAACTTCCCCAGTTTGCATCTGTTCTTTGCTTGTTGACACTTTACACACTGCTAAATGGGACAGCAGCTCTTTAGAGCAGCTGCCTTTGTTTATCTGATAGTGTACTACTTAGTACCAGGAGATTTAATCTCTTTTTTGAACCTTTAATCACAATATAGCAAAATAAAGCAACAATGTACTTTATTTTCTATCACTGCCAACAGCATTGTGTTAAAAAAGGCTCCTTTTAATAACATGTACTTTCCTGTAGTGTGGCTCTTATGAAATATGTCCTTGTCATTTTTCTGGAACTGCTCAGCAGGAGATGCCAGACAGGTTAATTATTATCATTTATTTGTTCAGGAAAGATCATAGAAGTTGTCTGCAGCAGAAAGCACACACTCCTTGTTGCGAAAAAGCAGATGCTGGATGAAGGGGAAGCCACATGCTCATGTTGCTGTGATGCTTCTGCCTGTAAGCTAGAACCACCACTCTTAGAAGTCAGCAAAAAATTTAGTCACATTGCTTTGTTCTGTCCTTCCCCACTCTGGTGCTAATTTTGGGCAGCCACTGAATTTAAGTTCTGACCTTTAATTCAGCAGGGGTAGGACAGTCCATCAAACAAACCCACATAAGCCACAGCAGAACAAGCCTCAGGAAGAGCAGATGGTTTCAGAGACAAAGATAAAAGCTCTGACCATAGTCATAGCCTTCACAGCTACTGGGCATCCTTGTCCTTTAAACAATCTTTAACCCAAAGCCAGCAGTGCATTTCCACTGTGTAAACACTAACTTTCAGGTCAAAGGGAATGTAGATGTGCATGGGTTAATCACCCACTATTTCACTTCATGCTCCTCCTATTCAAAAATATGACTGAATTTTAAATTGGTTTGCTCATACAGTCCAGACTTCATTTCAACCTAGTCACGAAAGAGCATGTGCTTTTATTTTATTTATTTATTTATAAAAATACATTTATTTATATCTTTTGTACAACATCTTTTTGAGAGAAGTCTGTGGTGGTAGACCGAGAATAAATTTCCCTGTGCATTTTCAGTAGATATGGAATTAGCATTTCTGTGCACTGATAAAGCCAAGGGGCACAACAAGCTGTACCTTGGCAATACAATGCTTTCCTGTCAAAGCAGGAAAAAGAAAAAGAAAACACTTTTTTGTATTTAATGGTATTTGCAGCAGGTGTTGGTTAAATAGCTGAGCTGCCAAAGTTAGATTTCACAGTCTCTTTCCTGCTTCAGAGAACTCTGAACCTCTAAATCACCTTCCTTAAAAGTATGCTGGGGACTTGACCTCGAAAGGTGTGCTAAAGCATGCCTTGCCCAAAACAACTAATGCTACTCTGAAAAATCCTAAATGTTGACAAATCAGCTTTTTTTCTCATTAACTGTTTCAGGCATCATCACTCTCATTGTTAGAGAGCTACATCGCATTTCAAGATATGTTTAAAGCCAGGTCCTGAGTATTGCTGTTCATTGCAGCTTTGCGAGCACAACTCAAAATTGCTTATGCTGCTCACATGGCTACTGTTAGTGACAGAGACTCTTCGTAGTTTCTCCTTTCTGTACTCATGTACCATAAAGAAATATATTTTCTGCAGTTACTGATCAGATGTCAGAATAAAAACAATAGCACAAGTGGATAATAAACACTAAGAATAATACTTTTGGCTACATCTGACAGGCCTTCACAAAGTGGGAGAGCTTTGCCATTGATACTTGAAATTAAAGATTGGAACTGATTTTATTTTTCTTCCCCTCTTCCACATGATAATTATGTGATGTTTTTTTCCTAAAATCCCTGTGTGTCTGAGGACCTAACACAGAGTGGTGCAGCAAAGTACACCCTAAAGAAAACTCTACCTCTCTACACTTCCTGGTAACTTGCCAGGTTCATCAATAATAGCTTTTTGTTGAAGCAAACTAATGAACAAAGCCACACACTTGCTCAAACCTACAAAGGAATCAAAGTAACCAGCACCCTGGTAAGGAAAGTGAGACAGAAACATGATTTCTAACAAGAAGCTGACTAATAAAAGAGATAAAAGAATTAAGCTCTCTTCGGTGAAAAGCAGAAACATTTTTCAATCAGTGAAAACTGTCATGTTGTTATCCACTGAGAAATGAGAACCCAAACCCTGAGTTCACCCTAGCTGACTGATACTGACTGCAGGCTATGACAGCAGTTCCTCTCTCGCTTGTGACAAATGGAGCATATTGCAGCTGCCTCTGCAAATATAATCAGTAACAAAAATTTGTATTAAGGTTGCAACCAAAAATCCATTACTGGATAGGTTTCACATGCTTAAAAATCCAGTAGCATCCTTCCTAAATTTTCCATGTTAAGGACATACTTATGTTCATTCTGACTATCCCTCCAGTCATCAAAGTGGTCATAGATGACCAGAAAGCTCTGACAAGGCCCCTTGGGAACAGGGAAGGCTTATTGTTTATTTGCTGTACGTTTCACCTGTGTATGCATGGGAGGTCCAACATGTCTCACATGATGAGAGACACTTCACTGACACCTTTGGAACACAGCACCTGGGCACATATTTCTACCTGGGAAGTAACACAGAGACATAGAATAGCTTGAATTTAAAGGGACTGGGTAACAATGTTTTGACGTGAAATGTGTGTGCATGTAATAGTAACCATAGACAGACAGAACCAGAGATGAAGAAAATCAGAGAAACAGAATTTCAGTGGTACAGAAAGAGAGGCAATGCATGGCAGAGAGAAACAGAGAGGAAAATTGGAAAAAAGGGGAAACCAGAGAGCAGAGCAGGAAGCATAAAGAGGAGTCTTTGTGACTTCTTGTGACACTGAGGGGTCAGACAGATGGGGTGAATGGGGAGAGAAATAGGGATAGTAATTGTGAGAAAGGGAGCTGGAGGAATAGAGAATGAGGTATAGGCAAACAGAGGCAAGACAGACAGAAGGGTCACAGGGCAGGGAAGGAATGTGTGTGTGCCAAGAAAAGACAGGTAAAACATATAAAACAAGAGTGATAAGAAAAGTTGTCTGGTGTCACATCCCTAAGCTTGAAAGTGAACCTTTCTTGGGCAGCTGAAGCAGGTAAGGTGGAAAAGCAACTCCAGCTGCTCACATATTCCTGGTTCTGACAATAAGCTGGAATTTCCTGCAAAAAGAAATGGAGCATCATCAACATGTACAACTCCATTACACATTACCTTGCCCTAAGAAGGGAAAAATATACCTAATTGTGGTTACCTGCTGAGATCTAAACAAACAAGATACTTATTCTGAGCTAGAGGCCTACTTTGAAACATGCAAACAGGTGAGCTGCAGCCAGGGCTTTGGCCACTCTAAAGATGCCACAGCATGAAGGAGGAAACAGCACTACAGCTTGTTTGTTCTGCTCTGCAGCTCCTTAGGAACCTGAGGGAAGCCCACATCTGCTTACCCTAAGACTGCACCTGACCTTGAGAAAACAATTCCAGCTTTCATTGTCAAAGGATCAGAGACAGACATTGGTGCTGTCATGAGCTGGACAGCTCAGACATGCGTTTTTAACTATGAATATTTTGGTAACTTGTTTTTTCTGGTTGTAAACTAACTGTAAACTAACAACGTATTTCAGACAAGCATCTAAAAACTCACTGCGCTCACGTTTACAACTGCTCCCAGACCTTTCTGGAAATGACCTAAGAAAAAGCAAATCATCCATATTTTTAATAAGTTTGACTAGTGAACCCACCTGTCACTTTTGTGTCTGATTAGTGGCAGTAGGCAGGTTTCCATTTATTTCCAAGCAGCTGCCAGAACAGCTGCAGGCAGAGGTAATCCAGAGACTGCAGAACTCTGCTCCCTATCAAGTTCACACCAGCATTTTAACTTTTGTTCTATCCCCATTTATTATTAATCTCTATTCTTCCCAGAGGCTTAACCATTAGAGGTGACTGTGAGGAAGGAGTGGAAAGAAGAAACTGCCATAAATCAGGCTTTTACCACTCCACGGAGTTCTAGCCAGGTGAGAAACCGTGCAAAGCTTGGGCTATTTAGGAAAGCAAGATGCTCTGCAGGAGATGAGACCAGATCAAGTCTCCTTTATCCTTAGTGCTAACTATGTAAAGGAAACATCTATATCACAGAACTCTCCTCCTAATCATGCTCAGTTCCTACCTTTCACATGGCTTTAAATCCCTTCAAAATTTCTATCCATTCTAATGCAGAGGATGTTCTAATGTTTCATGCTTTCTAAATCCACTAAGTCCTCAGATGCAGTAGGACCATATCATATTTGTTCCAAATAAGCACTCTATAAAAACATACTTTTTCTATCAGTTTTCGATGAATTGCCTTTTAATTTAATATAAAAAAACAAGACCACAATCAATTATGAAAAGATAAACATTTGCCCTCTTCAAAGGAAACAATTTTAATTTAAGCAGCAGAACTAACACCAGTTGCTTTCTACTTTATGATTGATATTCTTTTTAGGGCTTCAAATCTTTTTTCATATCTTGCCTATTGCTTTTATTCCTTTTGCATAGGGATAAACAGTGTGCTCTATGTGAAACAGCACTCCATTTAATGAAGGCATTCTATTATTTTCCAGACCACTCCTTACCCATCATTATGTTTTGCTCACTTTACTGTACATGAGAGGCCCACTCAGTGTCATCTTTCCTTCAGAGGTAAATGAATGCAAATCATTGCAAAGACTGTCCATAAGTCTTCCAAATGGAGACAAGGATGTCACATATATGTGCTGTGTTTCTCACAGCAGTGTGAGAGGCATTCAACTTATTGCACACTTTCCCCAGATGTTCCCATAGATCCATGTGGTCTGCAATCCTAAGAAGTACACCAGGCTCCAGATTAGGTTTTTGGGAAACCTTTCCAAAGCCTTTTCCAACAACAGAACCTTCAGCAGGCTAGCCAGCTGTAATATCATTTTACTCTGCTTGACAGAAGCATTACTGTCTCTGAGCATCCAGTTGGAATGGGAAGGCATTAGGAACTCAGAGAAGTTGTCTTCCACTTCTTCAGTGCTCAGTCATAATGAAGGCTCTTCAGTGTTCCTCCTCCAAACCTCTTCCTTTCAGAGAAGCCAGGTATCTAGAGGCAGGGAAGACAAGTTGCCATGTCAGAATTAGCAAGAGCTCCCTCTAGTCCACACTGTTACCAAGCCAGCTGCAGCATCTTCCACACTATCCCCTGAATCAGGGCCACAGTGCTTCAGCTGACTGCTAGAGGAGCACCACTAATTAAACACTGCACAACTTCACTATGGCTCATCTATTCTGTGGGGCTCCTTAAAACATTTTGGCAAGGGAAATTGAAAGCCTCAATCCTAACCCAGTTAATGACAGATTTCAAAGCCTGTATTTCCCCCCAGATTCAAGTGCATACAAGAATTTCACTTCCATATACTTTTAAAACTATAAAACAATATAAACCATGTCCTATCAAAGAGCTCTTCAGGCTTTATGCCTTCAAACCCAGGCAGCAGCAGTGCACTGGCATTTGAAAGTACAGTTTTATCAACTGCTGAAAACTTAAAGAAAACCACCAGGATAGAAACAGCTGCAACAATACAAAGGATTAGCACTTCTGCTTTTGCAGCCCATCGGCAGACACAGCTTACACAGTGATAATGGATGTTTACAAAGAAAAATGGCTCGAAACCATCAGAAGCTTCTCTGGCTTTAACAGTATTTCAGACAGATTTTTCAATCCAATGTGTCTGTGAATCCCCAAAAGAAAATGATGTGCATTTCTGCCCTACTGGTATCATAAAACTATTAGATTACAGGCCAGAGTAACTTTTACCTTACTCACTACACACAAGTAGAAACAGCAGACCCAGCAGACACACTCTCCCAAAACAATTCCACACTTTCATAGGAAATATAGTCTATTTAAATGGAGGGAGTCAGCCCTACAAATCATGACTGAAGAACAGGGATTTGTATGGATTTATGGGATAAAAACATAATCTACAATTCACAGAAGATTGCTTAGGCTACACACTTCACTGGTAAACAGAGAGCTGAAGAGTATATATAAAGTATATATATATATATATATATATGAGTATATATATATATAAATATATATACAAAATATAAGCCCACTAAAAACTCCACATATTAAATTTACTTGGGGTTTTCAGGCCCAAAACTCAAACAGATATGTAAAGTATTTACTAAGGTACTGGTTTATTCATCTCTGAAAAGCAATCATCTCTAAGGATAAAATCAGGCAGATTTTGCACAAAGGCTCATGTCATGAAAACTACTTTGGAAATGTAAAGAGGAAAAATGCAATCGTTGTAAGTACCTGAACACCACATGTAAAAAGTTATCTTCTTTAGAATTTTTGACATCAAAGTCACTAATTAAGAGTAACATGTATTTATCACATATCTGAAGTTGTAGCTATGAACAATTTGAAACTTATTCTTTTCATCCTGAATAAGTTTATAACAGAAATACCTCAAAACACAAATTATCATAGTAACCTATTGTAGAAAACCCACAAACATATAAGAGTAAGAGTTACATTAAGTAGATAACTTCAAATGATAACATTAAGAGGTTGTACTGAAGTCTCCAATTCCAATTTGGATTTTGCTTCTTTAAACATGACTGTTTGATATTTAAGATTTGCTTTAAGCTTTTGAGTTCCTGTCAGGGAAGTAGACAGTCATCAGCAGGCTGCAATCTTTGGCCCACAGCCAAAAGGAATGCATAGTTAATCCCTGACTAGCCTCTAAATAGGATCAAATAATAAAAATAAAAATCTTACATCATGCATCAAAGACAACCAGTGCACAAGCAGGTTTCTGCATTAAGATATTATTCCCATGAAAGGGAAATTTCCTTTCACTAGAATGTGGGGAGAAGGAAAGGGAAAGAAAAAAAAAAAAAAGCATCATGCAGAACTGAAAGAGGCAAAAGCAAATTTTATTTTTAAAAAGCACCACAAAAGTGTTCAAAGAAAGGAAGCATTTTGTAATCTGTGACTACTTTCCCCTCCCAGCTCTCCCCAAGCGGCTTTCACGGCTACCTCTAACAATGTACAGGTGTGTCTGTACTTCAAAGATGCTTTTCATGGTAATTTGCCACACCTTTACATATGGTAAATGCAACTTCACTACTCCCTGCATGGTAGATTGCACATGGGGAGGTGGGGGGCACAAAAGCTGAAGTGGCCTGCCCAAACCAGAAGTAATTTTGCTAGTACTTCCCGAACTGTCTGAAAACAGTTAATTCAGTCCTTCAGGAATGAATTACAAGCTGATATTATACTGCAGTTTTCCTTGTGGCTCTACTGAGCTTCTGGAAGCCACCTGTATTAAACATAAAATCTAGTTCCAGCTGTGCAAAAAAATGCCTTTTCATTGACTTTTAGGATAGCATCTATGGCCTAAATCTGCAACCAAGCAGCCTGAAGCTGACAGAGCTGAAAGAAATCATATTTGCCCATTTTATGCCATTCTTCCAATTTCTACTATGTCAGCATACTTAAGTATTTCGCTGCAAATCACTTTACAAATACTTCAGCTGACAAAACTCAGCCACTCTTCTGTCTAGCCTTAACAGCTACGCTCCCACAGATATAAGAATTTAATTACCAGCAGAGATTGTCATCTAGGTTGCATGAAGCTCATATTTTAAAGAGGTCTGTGTCAGCAGCTCACATTACATAGGGAGAAATGAAACAAAAAAGGAGGAAAAGTGACAAACCTGATTGCCATCTCTTAAGAAGTATCTCTTCTCTATGACCTGGGAACAACAGAGAATGATCTTAGCTTGCATAATCCTGGATTGCAACCAACACTTCACGCATGAGCACTGAAACTCATGGGTAACTGGGACAAGGTCTGACCCCACACCTCTGCTCCAGGCTTACTGCTTTAGTGCAATGCTCTAGCATAGACAGCAGTTACATGGCCACCTACAGCCATTCTTAGATAAGCTGTCTAAGCTGTCTAATTACCCTCAACTTCAACACACTTAATTTAGTTAGCCCTGCTGGGTAATGGAGGTGATGATTTGTGTATCTCCTGCTTCAGAGTTAGTTACTCTCATTCCCTCTCTGCAGGGATAGTGGCTGCTACTACTGCACAGTAGCCCCACTATGCTATCTTTGCTCAGGGGATGCTTAAAACAGAGCATTCCTTCTCTTATTTGCACAGTGGACCTTAACAGTCTTTTTTCCAGGAAGGGAGAGTAATACTCTTAATTAATTTCTTAATTCCTAAAGGTTGATTTAACTAGGATGAACAAAGCAAACCAATCTTGTATCTCCCCACACTATTATCTCAGAATGCTGCAATCCCTCTGACCTGACAACTTCAAAAGCATAAGAAGAGTGTCTTTGCACATTTGTGAGTTCTTTTTCACTGCTCTGTGAAGATCAGAAACTAAATCTTCAAGCAGATCAGCTGTCTCCTGTAGGGTTCCAAAACCAGATCAATCTTTGGTCTCCCTACACCTGGCGTGAATCAAATCAGACAGTGGAATGTGAAAGGAGCAGCTAAAACTGTTGTTCATGCTTGAGTCCCAGACAGCACTTGATGCGCAGGATAATAAACCATCATTTCACTGACTTACCTTATCAAAAAATCTACTTAGTTTGACAGCATTGGATGAACCTGCAGCCAGGTAACGAGGATTGGTGCAGTCCTAAAACACCCAAAAAAACAGCAACAAACCAAGCATAAGGAAATCATTGCAAAGAAGCCAAACACGAGGAAATGAACAGACTCTTTCCCCTGACACACACCATCAGTGAGGGAAAACAAGGAATCTGCGGATTTCTGCTCCACAGTCACTTCAGAGGAAAGACCAACTGCTTTGTGAATTCTGCTCTGCAGAATTCCAAGCAACCCTTCATATGCTCCACATCTTCCTTCCACCACCAGCTATATAGTAAGGCAGTGATTTGTACAGACTACACCTGAGATTGGGAGTGTGTATACAAGTATTCACATAGTACATGTATATTTTTATAGCCATAGGTCTATATAAAGCCAACTTCATGTTTCATGCAAAAACAGTCTGTATCAGAGCTATGAACAAGAAAAATAAAATTTAACATCCAGCCAACAATGCTAAGCCTAAGTGACCTTATCTAATACCCCTTACATCTCCCTATAGTGAGACAAAGATATCTCTTTCATCAAGCAAGGGGCACAGCCAACTGAAATGTGAATGACTGGAAAAATCTCCAAAAGCCAAATTTTTGTTACAACATCTTTACTAACTAAAAATTGGATTCACTCCTAAATAAGAGAAAACCAACAGTGATGACAAGGATACTAACCAAATTTATCTCTTCAGCATTGAAATCCTCAGCCAAGAATGCTGTTCTGGTCAAAACTTCATTCCTCTTGGTTTCTGGGATCTGATCCAGTTTAGTTCCTATGACCAGCAGTGGGATCTGGTTATCGCCAAACTGTTCACGGTCATAGTCACTGATGAGGGAAACAAATACAATCCTGAATGAGGCAATGGCTATGTAAGTAGGCACAAGTACAACATCGCCTCCCCCGTGCCTCTCAAAAAACAGTAATTTATTTATTAATGGTCTATTTATCAAAGTTAAAATGTGCAATACCTTTAAATTAAGGGAGAGCTTCTGCATCTAAGTCACTACATAGGAATCCAAGCTTCAGTCATTCTCCTTAGATGGGATAATCACTTGTCTGTCATTTTTTATCTAAACCAAGCTTTCTAGCAAGTAGTTTTACAACCAACAGCAACAACTTGAGCAAGGAATTACTAGTGGCTGAACATCTGTTCTTGACAGAAGTTAAACTTTTGAAAATTAAAACAATTGTGAAGAACCTGTCTGTGGAGACACCGGAGAATTTTGCAATTTATGCAATGCAAATCCTCTTTCCCTACATCCTACATCTCCTACATTTCTAAGAAACACCTGTGCATCAGAACAGACAAATAAACAACTGATATTCTTCCCACAAAAAGCTACTCCTTGTTATTGCCCTCCTGCTCATGTGTGAGGTTTAACAATGATTTTAAAACCTCCTGAACTAGATGGGTGACAGTAGAACAGAGGTACAGGAGGAAATCCTTGACAAGGTACTGGAGAGCTAATTATGAACAAGCTGTTTAAGCAGAGTTTTCTAAGCTCTTTTAGCCACACTCCTAAAATAATTCCCCCATTACCCATACCAAAAATGTACGAAGTGAACTTCCTCAGTCTTAGTGCAAGGAGGGAATGCCTCATTGCCCAGACACATCATTCCATGACACTTCCTGTACAATGGCATCTCTCAGGACAGAGAGAGAAGTCTTGAGGTAACAGGAAATGGACCTACTCGCACAGAGGTCTCAGACAAATAAAGGAAGCAGTAAACATCTTTTTTCCTTAAAGCAAGGTCTCTGCTACCTAGTTTGGGAATGTGCTGTCAGAATCACCTGATTGGCAGTATAAAAGAAAAAGAACAATCAACAATCAACTTTCTTTGATATTCCCCATTTCTTTCTTTCTTTCTTCCAAGTCTAACCATATCTACATTCCTGTGGAGACCAAGTAGCTTTAGAGATGAGCAAAGAGTTCTACAACTAGTTGGAATTACTGTGTTTGAGCTCTGCACATGTATTTTTCACTCACCCATTTGTCACGAGAACTCCTGTTGGAGCGACATCTCTGTTGAGTGCTTCCAAAGACCAGCGATACAAATTCTGGGATGATTTCTTGTTGGTCAAGTCATGCACTAGAATTATCCCTAGAGTGAAACATAAGACAGCAAAATGCCATTTAAAGATAGATACTCTCTTCCTTATCTTAACAAAATGACACCTGCAGGTTCCCAGATACCTGAGAATGGAGTAAGGGATGTGTAATCAGTTCAGTTACAGTGAATAAGTAAGGCTGAAAATATCAGGATGCAACAGGTTTTTTAAAGCTTCTTATCAAGAATTGGCTAAGAGCTAAGAGGAAAAATCGCATGAAAGCACAAAACAAACAGCCACCTCAGGATTTAATCTACAAAAGGCTCACAGACACTCACTGATTCTGTCCACTTCTCATGATACTGTGTCCTGGTTTGAAAGGACAGGTGTCTGCTGATAAAGGCACAAGATTTCCTTTGAAATAGAGACTTGAATTCCACTCCCCTCAAGTATTATAGTTGTTTGAATCAAGGACTCTGAGGCAGAGATAAGGGGGTAGGAATAACAGCTCTTTTACTAATATATCCAACTGTACAAGCAGAAACAACAGCAGTTGTCAAAATTACCAAAAAACCAGAACAGATAACTCGGTTCCAGTCCCTTCTTTAGCTGCAGGCACACTCTCCCTGCACTCGGTCCCAGTCCTGCAGCTGGAACAAAGCCCAGAGCTGCCGAGGGCAGGCGGGAACAGAGGCAGGAGGGGGGCGGCAGCGGCCACGCCGGTCTCGGGTGGGAACGGGCTGGAGCGGGCGGCTCCTCGCTCACCGTGTGAGTCCGGGTGATCAGCTGTGTCCACAGAGGCAGGAGGCTGGAACAGGGCAGATGCAGGGCCGGTGATCACAGAGGGTCTGGCTCTCCTGCATTCAGCCGCATGGGACTGGAGACGGGGCCTCCTCCTCTGAGCTTGCCAGAAACACAAGTTCAACCCCCCCCCCCCTCCCCCCCAGAAGCCGCTTCCACCTACCCCTTTTGTCTAGAGCCATCAAAGGTCCTGGGTGTAACCCTGCCAGCTTCATTGGCATGATAATGGGAAAAATTCTTTCAATTGACACAGTAATAGAAAAACACTCAACCCCCAACATGATCCACCTCGAATTTTTTCCATGCCAACATGCTACAGCAAATTAAAACTTTTAAATCATATACATACATGCAGTTACAGGCACAGTATCATAGATAGCTCACCCTAGAACAAGGTCCCCTTGGGGTATGCATCAGGTCTCTCCATCCTTTTGCATCACCCACCAAATACAACCTGGTCCTTGAGCGAAAACCACCCCACAAACAGGATTGTCTTTGCTGGAGGCAGAGTTCACCCAAACAGTTTCTCTTAACATGCTTCTCAGGTGTACCACTGGGACCTTATCTCCATCTGCTGCTCCCAAGGGCTCTGATTGGGCAGGGTTAGTCGAACCTCGGGTATTCACTAACCATGTGGCCTTTGGTAGATTGATCTCCCAGTTCTTGAAAGTCCCCCCACCAAGTGCCTTTAAGGTGGTTTTAAACAGACCATTGCACCGTTCGACTTTCCCAGTCGCTGGTGCATGGTAGGGAATATGGTACATCCACTCGATGCCATGTTCTCTAGCCCAGGTATTTATAAGGCTATTTTTGAAATGAGTCCCGTTGTCTGACTCAATTCTTTCAGGGGTGCCATGTCTCCAGAGGACTTGCTTTTCCAGGCCCAGGATGGTGTTCTGAGCAGTGGCGTGGGGCACAGGGTAGGTCTCCAACCATCCGGTGGTGGCTTCCACCATGGTCAGCACGTAGCGCTTGCCCTGGCGGGTCTGAGGCAGTGTGATATAGTCAATCTGCCAGGCCTCTCCATACTTATATTTAGACCACCACCCCCCATACCAGAGGGGCTTCACCTGCTTAGCTTGCTTGATGGCAGCACCCGTCTCATAGTCATGGATAACCTGAGAAATACTGTCCATGGTTAGATCCACCCCTTGGTCTCGTGCCCACTTATAGGTGTTGTCCCGACCCTGATGGCCTGAGGCATCATGGGCCCATCAAGTCAGGAACACTTCTCACTTATGTTCCCAATCTAAGTCTATCTTTGAGACCTCTATCTGAGCAGCATGATCTACCTGCTCGTTGTGCCTGTGTTCTTCATTAGCCCGACTCTTGGGAACATGGGCATCCACATGACGGACTTTCACGGGTAGCTTCTCTACCCAAGTGGCAATGTCTTTCCACTCAGCAGCAGCCCAGATTGGTTTTCCTCTACGTTGCCAGTCAGTTTTTTTCCACATTTCCAGCCAACCCCACAGAGCATTGGCTACCATCCACGAATCAATGTAAAGGTAGAGCTTTGGCCATTTTTCTCTCTCAGCAATGTCCAAGGCCAGCTGAACAGCTTTGAGTTCTGCAAGTTGACTCGATCCACCTTCTCCTTCAGTAGCTTGTGCAACCTGTTGCATGGGGCTCCATACGGCAGCTTTCCATTTCCGGTTCATCCCCACAATGCGACGGTAACTGTCAATGAAAAGGGCGTAGCGTGTTTCATCTGCTGGCAGCTGGTTGTACGGTGGAGCTTCTTCAGCCCAGGTCACTTGCTTCTGCTCCTCTTCATCAGCGAGACCAAAATCTTCACCTTCTGGCCAGTTTGTAATTATCTCCAAAATCCCAGGGCGATTCGGGTTGCCAATACAGGCTCAATGCGCGATGAGGGCAATCCACTTGCTCCATGTGGCATTGGTGGTGTAGTGGGTAGAGGGAACCTTTCCTTTGAATATCCACCCCAGCACTGGCAGTCGGGGTGCCAGGAGAAGCTATGCTTCTGTGCCAATCACCTCTGAGGCAGCTTGAACTCCCTCATAGGCAGCCAAGATTTCCTTCTCTGTGGGAGTGTAATTGGCTTCAGACCCTTTGTAACTTCTGCTCCAGAATCCCAGGGGTCGGCCTTGGGTCTCAGGGTCTTCTGCCAAAGGCTCCAGGACAGACCATGGTTCCCAGCTGCAGAGTAGAGCACATTCTTTACCTCTGATCCTGTCCTGACTGGGCCAAGGGCTACTGCATGAGTGATCTCCTGTTTGATCTGGGTGAAGGCTTGCTGTTGTTCAGGGCCTCAGTGGAAATCACTCTTCTTGCAAGTGACCAGGTAGAGAGGGCTGTACTTAGGGATGTGCATTCTCCAAGTCTATGGCACCTAGGAAAGCTTGTGTTTCTTTCTTGCTTGTTGGTAGAGACATTGCAGTGATCTTATTGATGACCTCAGTGGGAATCTGGCACTGTCCATGTTGCCACTTCACTCCCAGGAACTGGATCCCTCAGGCAGGTCCTTTGGATTTGCTCTTTTTAATGGAAAACCGGCTCCCAGCAAAATCTGGATGATCTTCTCCCCCTTCTCAAATACCTCCATTGCTGTGTTCCCCCACACAATGTCACTGATGTACTGCAAAAGTTCTGGAGCCTCACCCTTCTCCAGTGCAGCCTGGATCAGTCCGTGGCAGATGGTGGGGCTGTGTTTCCACCCTTGGGGCAGTTGGTTCCAGGTGTACTGCACGCCCCTCCAGGTAAAAGCAAATTGAGGCCTGCACTCTGATGCCAAAGGAATGGAGGAGAATGCATTGGCAATGTCAATGGTGGCATACCACCTTGCTGCCTTGGACTCCAGCTCATACTGGAGTTCCAGCACGTCCGGCACAGCAGCGCTCAGTGGTGGAGTCACTTCATTCAAGGCACAATAGTCCACAATCAGTCTCCATTCTCCATCAGATTTCTGCACAGGGCAGATGGGACTGTTGAAGGGTGAGTGGCTCTTGCTGACCACCCCTTGGCCCTCCAGCTCATGGATCATCTTGTGGATGGGGATCACAGCATCTCAATTTGTCCGGTACTGCCGGCGGTGCACTGTCATGGTGGCAATTGGCACCTGTTGCTCAGTCACTTTCAGGAGTCCTACTGCAGAGGGGTTTTCTGACAGTCCAGGCAAGGTGTTCAACTGCTTAATGCTCTCTGCCTCTACAACTATTCCAAAAGCTCACCTAAACCCCTTTTGGGTCTTTGTAGTAGCCGTTCCTGAGGAAGTCTATGCCTAGAATGCACGGTGCCCCTGGGCCAGACACAATTGGATGTTTCTCCCACCCCTTCCCTGTCAGGCTAATCTCAGCTTCCAGCAAAGTGAATTCCTGTGATCCCCCTGTCACCCCAACAATGGAAACAGGTACCTTCCCCACATGTTCTGATGGTGTCGGGTGCATTGTGAACCAGTATCAACTAGCATTTTCTGTGGCTTTGATGTGCCAGGCCATCGCACCCACACTATCCAATAGATCCTGTCATCCCATGCCTCTCCCTGGCTAGAGGCAGGGCCCCTCTAGCCCTGGTTATTATTTCTTTCCTGGGCATACATAGTGGAGGTTCCTTCCAGGGGATCTGACAGAACATCCTCCTTGCTGTAATACCCTGCACCTTGCTTGTGGGAGGTTGAGGCTACCTTCATTTTAGTGCAGTTCCCTCAGTTAGTATTTCCCTCCCTGAGCTGACGCACCCGTGCTGCCAGGACAGAAGTGGGTTTCCCATCCCATTTTCCCATGTCTTCCCCATGGTCTCGCAGGAAGAACCACAGGTCAGCACATGGGGTGTACCCTCTCTCCCTAGCTGGGAGGCGTTGGGTTCTTGATTTGGGACCTGTGACTCGTACTGGTGCTACGCTGATCTTCCTTATCTCCTCCTTTATCTCCTCCCTCATATCCCTCATCCTATCTTGGATGTCTTGGAGGTCCCTGGCCACAGCAGAGACATTGGCCTGCATTGGGCCATTCATCATATTCTCAAAATTTCTAAGTTTGTTGGCAACAGAACACACCGTCTCTTGGTGGTTATCAGCATTAATCATTGCAATGAAGGTGGCGTATTGAGATGGCAGCAGGGTTTCCAAATTCCATATCTGCCCTGTGCACCTGACCTTGTCACGGTCATTGTCATGCTGTCCATCCCTCCCAAAGAGTACCTCTAATACTGCTACTTCTCTCAGCTGCTGGATCCCTTCCTCAAGGGTCTTCTAGCGCATTCTACGGTGGTGCTGCTGCATTCTCTCTCTGTGTACAAACCTCTCTCACTCACTCATTAAAAACTGGTCCCAGAGGGAAAGGAGGCCTTGTTCCCTTATGAATATCTGGTCCACACTTGAATCCTGGGCCAAGGATCCCAAATTCTTGGCCTCAGTTCCATCCAGTTGTATACCTGTTCCCGTAAGGTCCCAAACCCGGAGTAACCAAGTTGTAAAAGGCTCACGGCCCCACCGTGCAATCTTTCCACAGATTACAGAGACTATCATATGAGGGGGACTCGGTGATGATCTCAACCTCTGGCTCCCTTGCTGGTTGTGAGGACCCTCCTTGCTGATCTTTGGTTCCAGTCCCTTCTTTAGCTGCAGGCACACTCTCCCTGCACTCGGTCCCAGTCCTGCAGCTGGAACAAAGCCCAGAGCTGCCGAGGGCAGGCAGGAGCAGAGGCGGGAGGGGTGGCAGTGGCCACGCCGGTTTCGGGTGGGAATGGGCTGGAGCGGGCAGCTCCTCGTTCACCGTTTGTGTCCAGGTGATCAGCTGTGTCCGCAGAGGCAGGAGGCTGGAACGGGGGAGATGTAGGGCAGGTCATCGCAGAGCGTCTGGCTCTCCTGTGTTCCACAGCGTGGGGGCTGGAGATGGGGCCTCCTCCTCCGAGCTCCCCAGAAACACAAGTTCCCTCCAGAAACCGCTCCCACCTACCCCTTTTGTCTAGAACCGCCAAACGTCCTGGGTGTAACCCTGCCAGCTCCATTGGCATGATAATGGGAAAAATTCTTTCAATTGACACAGTAATAGAAAAACACTCAACCCCCAACATACTGAAATTCTATATTACTGCAGCAGAAAATATAGCCTTTCTATGGTAAACATAATTATTTTTATAACACTATCTATAAAGTCTAAAGACTTTTTCTTTGCTTCAAAAGAGTTCAGAGAGAACTACCGCTTTCCTGCATTTTGAAGAATTAATGCTATATATTTAGGAGGTATCCAAACGGGAAAGACACTGATAAAATTTCATGATCCACTAAATGTCTGGTAGAGGCATGAATTAATATGACTTATTGTACTTAATCTTAAGTTTCCAGTGTTTTCCATTACCATGAGCCTTCAAAATGCAAATTCTGAGACAGAGTCAGACTTCCTAAATGTGCTATTAACAGACACCCACTTCTGATAACCACAGTTCCTAACTCAATTACTAACTCCTGCTAGCAAATTTCTTCTATTTATTCACACCTTCCATAATATGTGGAATGTTCCCACTTTCTCCAGACTCCAAACTACCATCAATTCAAGGACAAAATGGAATGATACCCCTTCTCTGCATCAGGATTCATTCTCAAAACACTGCACAGCCTACAGGTGGAAAAAACTTACTAATTTAGTCTTTCGTCCTAATGCCCAGAGGTGCCACCCACTGTACACACTATGAATAAACCACATTTCCAAAAACATATTCCACTACCCCACATGATTGTGCACAAACTCTCCCACAAGAGCTCCCAGCATATCACAGCTATAGCCCTATTTTAAAGCATTTATCTCAGTAGCAGTATAAAAAGGCAACTCTGTTGTGTGTTCACCCCCAATGTAGAGAGAAAATGCCTACAGCAACAGATCCAGAGGCACTGTTGCACAACCAGTGAGAAAAACTCCCCACCTTCACAAACTCTCCCTCAGTTATGTCTTTGATTGGTCAGGTCCCTTATCTACTTCACCAAAAGCTTGCACAGTTAGTTGCACCAGCAGAAAAAGACTATCAACATCCAAAAAGAGCAGGCAGGACAAATGACTGACTACTCAAGGAAATGCTCCTCCCACAACAATGTCTGCAAGCCAAAGCCTTACTGCCCAGTCATTGTCCTCAGCTATCACAGTTCCCATACCAGGTGAAGAGTCAGAAAAAAAGATCTGTGGATAACCCAAAACCAAACTGTACCCATCCTTGTCAACAACCTGGCAGCTTGCATAGCTGCTGCTGCAACTAAACACTGACTGGTTTTCAGACCACTCCAAAGCACAAGCAGTCAGGCAGAAGGAATGCATTCATCTTCTCTTCCTAAATTAGGTCAAGCAGAGGCAATTAGCGAGACAAACTCTAATGGAGAGATTAATCTAATGAAAGAAACAAGAGCCAAGGTTAACTACCAAAGTCAATGCTCTTCATATGTGATCTGTATAATTAGTATATTTTGGGCAGTGGAGATAAATAACTCTATTTTCATGTCATCAATTATAATTCAGATGCACAAGTCCAAGATTTCATTTCCTAATGGGCTGTTCTAAGGTATTTCCAAGTCTGATCCACACTCTCTGGCACACTGTAGATTTGGAATAAAAAATAAATAAATTTTTTTTCATATACCAAAGAGACTTGCTTTGAGGGCACAATTCCACTCAAGTCTTATACACAGAAATCTGGTTAACAGTATAAGCAAGAGATACCCAACACAATTTTCCCCCTGAGAAAGAAAGAAGAAATAACTAATTAAAGAGAGACAATATTATTGTGTGGTTTAACATGTTATTGAAAGGTGTTCAAATGAGTGGGAATAGTAAAGAGAATCAAACAGAACACTTGAGCCAGATTTTCAGAAGCACATAGTCTGATATACATCTATTTTTAGTGAACTATTCTGGGATGACAAAAAGTAATAATACTGCATTATTATGCAGTATTATTATTTGCTCTTGTTAGACACACAGATGAACTACTAAGGCCTTTAAGACAATATCTCATTAGAAAGCACAAAATGTTTCTTTCTACATATGCAGCAAGTTGCAAGATTCAACTCTTAAAAATAAGTTGGTAAGCTAAATGAGCAGAGGCAAGACGGTTACCAGCATAGGCAATTTTATGGGAGACAGTTCAAATTTGTCAGGGTAGGATGTAACTATCAAAGTTGACAAAATTGAAATAATAATTTGTCTACTGTAGGTTTTACAACCAAACAGACAAGAAAATATAAATAATAAAAAAGTCTTAAGAAAAATAGAAATCATATTTCTACAGTATATTGGACCTGGAAAGGTTAAAGCAATCACTGCACCTTGACAGCCTCCCTACTGTGGCAGCCACACAACATTGAAGGGAAAGGGTGATAGAGCTCATCTGCACAGATTTCCCTGAAATATCTGCTATTCATAACTGAATCCATAAAATTCTGCCTATGAACAGTATCAGATTTTTTCCTGTAAAAATCAGAAAGGAGAACAATGTACCCTTCAGCCAGGCAGCCTGGAACTCTGCACCAGAACCAAGGGATATGTCCTAACAGAAACAAAGGTAAAACCATATTTACACCAAGCAAACTTACCATTCAGCAAATTATAGAACACTGCTCGTGTGCTTTTCACACTGGTGGCACTGCCCACGGAACCTCCAACGTCCCACAGCTCAATGTAATAGGTCTTCTCTTCTGGAGTTCCTTCTTTGTAGTCATGGATCTGATGAAAAATTCACATCATACATAATGACAACAACATGTTACAGGAGTTAATCCACATAGGGCTTACACTTTCAACTGGAAGGATTATTGCACTTGGATAGAAATTTGGAAATTCTTATGGTGACACTATTTCAAACTTTTCAAGTGGAAAAGAGATGGAATGAGTCAAGCAGCAGCTGCTGGAAACTACAGAGATGTGAGCCTGGTGAGCATCCTTTGCATCTCAGTATTAACAAACCCATCTCATTACATGCTCAGATACAATGTTTTGCTAAAGCAAATGCAAAAATTAAGGTCTTGACTTCTTACAGCTGTTAAAATCCACATGGCAGCACTGCAAGAATATTAACACAGGTGACAGACCTGGATTCCAACTGACCACATCTTTTTCCTACCCAAATTCTGACATCTCAACTGAATCAACAACTTCTGCTCCCATATTTGCTGAGCAATTTTGCTCCACAATCAAACAGGACAGCCATGTTCCTCTCCTCAGATTTTGGGAATACATTCCTAACCCAGGGAAATGCATTTCAAGGAGAATGCAGCAAATTGTGATGAAGGATAAAAGCATTTATCAATGTCTCATGAGGGCTGCAGGCTGGGCCAAAGAACTGCTGAGTGACAAACATCCTCATTCTTCCCACAGCAGGTCCTGCAGCAAGTAGTTGAGAGAAGAAACAACCCCATGGTCACAATTTTCACCAAAAACCAGGAAATAAACTAACCCAGTTAGGTTAGAAAACTATCACTAATTTATTCAGCACTGAGGTACATGAGTAGCACTTCACCAAACAGGTACATCAGTCACCAACACTTACAAGTATTTATGCATTTTGGCAAACAAAGGAATTAGTGCTCACTGACTTACAAGTTATACAGTTCTCTTCATTAGTTATTATTCAATCTATTGGTTATTGATTTCTCACTTTTCATGCTAACTAGTCCACATTTTCAGCTTTTTATTATCTCTTTACCAGACAGGGAGAGTCTCATTAATCATCTCTGTTAGTTTCTTCATCAGCTCTGCTTTCTATAACATCTTTGTGGTTTATAAAATTTGCATTCCTGGTTTCCAGGTCTCAACAATAAATTTCTCCAGTTAATTTCCTCACTCAGGTTTAAGAGCACTGAAGCATGCCAGACCCTAAATTTTAATTTGTTTTTGTAACAAATGAATATCATCCAGAGCTTTCCTGTGTTCCAGTCTAAACGAGCAAACCGTTTTCCTCCACTGTGTTTCGCTGACAACTTGGCTGTTCCTTGCCTGTTTCTGGAACTGGCCACCCTGTGACTTGTAACATGCCAGTGGCCACTGCATCAGGGACCGGAGCTACGAGCAACAAATGACTTGTCTGATTGTGGCAACCCTGGAAAGTCAAAACTTGCTGACATAAGTGCTTGCCTCACATTTGATGCTACTTACATCAGAAGATTAAGCCCTCAGCAAAACACATGGTCAAAGTACACCTCCTTCTGGGGCGTTAGGTAATTAAAGTAAAAAGTCAAGGCCCTTTCCTTGCCACCAAGAGGCCTTGCACGTCACCTACTCGCACATCCACGGAGCAGCCCACTGTCCAAGACGGGTTTCCCAGCACCTGGTTGTGGCACAAGAGGTGAACAAGAGACGATTTTCCGACACCTGCAAGCGCACAGAGAGAGAACAACTCCTGGGACGCGGTGCCACGGTTACAGGTGGTGAGGCCACTGAATGAATGCGGGCGGCCCCGGCCTCTAAGCGGGTAACGGGAAGGGAGGCGAGGAGCAGATCCCCAAGGAGCGGCTCCAGAACACACGGCCTGAAGACACGGACTCACCGGAGTCGCCCAGCACCAGCACCTTAACCCTGTCCAGAGCCGCCATCTTTATCCTGCCTAGCAAGAACGCCCGGCCACCGCCGGGGCGCCCGCCAATGGCGGCGCGCGTTCTTGATGTTTCTCTCAATCTATTGGCTGTCTGGTCGAGGCGGTATGCGCGGTTCTCACTTCTGATTGGTCTAGATGCCGAAAGGGCGGGAAGATGCTGTTCTGCAGGAGCAGGCGATTGGCTCGCTTACCTGTCGCTCCTCCCTCCTGGCGGCGCTCGGGGCGCGGGAAGGAAGGGGGCGGTGCGGAGCAGGCGTCGGAGGTGCTGCTGACGGCAGAGGTGCGCGCGGCTGTGACGCGAGTATCGGAGCCGCTGGAAGCGCCGCCCGGAGCCGGGAAGAGCTGGAAGCGGCGCCAGGTCAGTGCCGGCCCTGGGGTGCGTGGTGGTACCTGCGGCCCGCGGAGGCCATAGCCCGCCGCTTGCGTGCCGCAAAGCGGCCCACGGGGCTCACGCTCCTCTCACGGTGTGTCGTCTGGGCCTCCTTCTCGTCTTGGCTCCTTCCCACCGTTTGCCGTTCCTTCTGCGGTGCTTCTTGAGGCTTCTTCTTCGTTTAGTTTTGTCTTTTTTTCTTTTTATTTATTTTTATTATTATTTTTTTATTATTATTTTTAAGTGGTATTGCTGACCTCCTGTTGTCCTACAGAAGCCTACACGGTTTGATGTTTAAACCTCAGCACATACACGTGGATAAGGAATGGGAGGCTGTGTAGACGGCATAGGGATTCTCCCCTCTGACTGGCGTCAAAGCTTAGTCTGCTATTGTAGTTCGGGAGGTCTGTGTAATTTGTAATTTGAAGGGAGATGGGTTATGGGCATCTTAGGAGTAGCTGACTGGCAAAGCGAGCTGATTCCTGTTTGCCAGGTTTGAGCCAACCAGCCAGTGGCGTAGCCATTCAGATTTCCAGGTCAGCAAGGTAAGGTTTGTGGATTTTGGTTAATTGTTTTTTGGGTTTTTTTTTTTTCCCTCCTTCTTCTTTTTGGTTGTTTTGTGTCTGGATTTTTTTTTTTGTTTGTTTGTTTTTTGCTTTTTTAAAAATCTTGTTTTGATTAGGTTTTTTCTTCTTTTTTTTGGTGCATTACTTTTCTTCTGGCCTCAGGAGCATGCTGGTTCCCTGAGAAGCAGGCAAACATCACATCTCATAGTGGCACTGAGCTGTTGTTAAATGGGTCCAGCTGTCAGGCTTGTGCCATTCCAACTGTCTCAGAATGAACAAGGAATGAACGATTCTGAAAAGGGCATTCAGCCGTGCAAGCTAAGGTGCATTTTCATGAAGTCTAGGTAGCTTGAAATTTTTCATCCAAAAAAGGTGGAGTTTTTTCTTTCATCTTTTCCAGTGCAGTGGCATCCTTTCTTACATGCTGGTTCTGTTGCTCATCAGAGTTCACCACCAGCTCATTAAACTGTTGAAAAACATAGCAAAAAGGGGAATTTTTTTTTTTTTCTACCTCTAATCGATCAGTTTGGTGCGCAGGATGGTATTGTGAGGGCAGAGCCATGTGCCTGGGAGAGGAGCGCATGCCTTTCTGGCAGAAATGGGGTTTGATGGGAGTTGCATTCCTGCCTTCCACTTCCTGTGACATACAGCTCACCTTCTCAGGGGATGTTTTAGGGGATTCTTCTAAACAAGAAAACTGTGTTAATTAGAACTAATCTGGTGTCTTGTTACTTAGTTTCTTTGTTTCTTTGCTGTTTATACCCACGGTGTATACACACTTGCTTGCACTCTGATGCACTAAAACTGTGCTGAACCTAATTCTGTAATTTTTTGTTGTCTTTTTGGAATTTCCAAAAGGTAATATTGCTCACATCATCTATTATGATGAAGAGTGTGGTGTTCCAGGTCTTATTAAATACATAATGTGAAAAGTAGTTACTGTTTTTTTCCTGTCAGAAATATAGAAAGGAATGCTGGGGTTAAGCCCACAGTGCTTTGGTGTAATCATAACTTTGTAGGCTTGATATGAGAGAAATTATCTTACTTTCTTCCCTATAAACAAACTCCCAAAACCTTACAATTACATTTTGTGAGTGCCAGTGCTTACACATCTCCAAAATAACATGTATTCTCCTGATAGGTTCAGATCAGAGTGTAAATTGTGAGAGGTTCTGGTATCCATAATTAAAATTTTTCAGTGGCCTTGTATTAGGTCAATTTTGCCACCATGTGGGGAAAGCTCCCCATCCTTAGCCATGCATTCTTTTCTCTGTTTTGTGTTGGCTCTATTCTGGTAACATAAGTTATACAGTTCTTGAACTTTTCCCCTTTGCCCTCTCTGAAATGTCCCATTTTTTTATTTTGCCATATTAGTTTTTCACTTTTTATCAACTTGATTCACATTACTACATGGATAGTGTACTGCCAGAATTAGAACAGAGGGGTGGGTCTTGTGGCTAAAGGCAAGGAAGGAAAATAAAGGCTTCCTTATAGGAGGGAAGGTGTTATTTGGTTTAAACTGCATCAGAAAATTTCATCCATTTGTATATGTGCACACAGGTGGTCCTTTAATTTCCTGACACCGTGCTATTGTTTATGTTGGGTTAAGATTATAAAAGTGATTGAAAATTGCATCCTGAGCCTGCATTCTTCAGTTTCTGCCTGGTGTCATCAAACCTTGTGACCTTATTACATCTGTCTCTGTGTGTTTTTACTTATGAAATTAGGGGAAAATGCCCTCATTTCATCCAGGCCTGTCAGCCTTTCTCTGTGCAGCTGCAGCACAGCTTCTCATCCTGAGTGAGAAAAATCCTTTGGTACCTGTGACCTCCTAGTTTCAGTTTATGGAAAGCCAACAAGAAGATGGGATTTCAGTGAAAACAGATTGTTCTTTTCTGCCCTCATACTTCAAGGCAGGTCTTGCAATGAAAATGCACTATTTCTCATCAAGATATACTGCAGGAGGAAGGCTGAACAGCAGTGTTCATGAACTCTCCAGGGAATGAAACTCACTAAGCTCTTGATAAAATGTCAGAAGACTTACATTTTGCAACGGATGTGGGGATAAAGGCAGTTCTGTGCCTACTACAGAGAAACACAACTAAAAACAAGACTTGAAAGTGAAAGATTCTTCTCAACCCCTTTTCTGGAAAGGATGAGTAGTGTCTGAGATTTTGTTGTACAGACCTTGAAAATCTTGATGGCATATTTTCCCACTGTAGTTCTGAAATTTATGCCTTCCCTTCCTGTACTCAGGAAGATTCAAGGTTGCTTCTCTTAGCTTAACCTCTTCTGAAAGGCAGAATTTTGAATCTGGTAGTGAGAGACTACAAAACTGGGATCTGCTGTTTGCAAATGACAGCTGGAGCAGAAAATGGCATGCACTGGCTCCAGGAACCCTGTTGTACCTGCCACATTTATGGTGAGGAGATTCTCTTAGTACAACCTGATCTTGATTTCACCTGAAGAAACTATGTCAGTGGTGTAAGCAAGTAACTTTTACCCCCTTTGTTAAAAATCTTTGTCAGAAACTTGCAGAAATGTTTTCCAAGCAAACCAGCAAAAGGTGGTTTCAAAGATTTAGTGGAAAAGAGCACTAACTAAATAAATATGGGGAAAAATAGGAAGCACCTGTGCAAGTGTTAACGGTATGCCTGATAGCCTAAGTTCACAGCCAAATCTGCAGCTCCACATACAACTTCAAAAGAGATCCGAGGTGTTACAAAAGCTTTGTATATCTGTATGAATCTGAAGAACAGTCTGCTTCCTTTTTTAAGATCATGTTTTTAAAGATCCTCTGTCAAATACATGAATAGTGAGACCGTTGAATTTTCTGGGTAAAATTATTATAAGTCTCAAAAGTTACATGTTGAAACAGGATGATCTACATTTGCAGTATTGGATAAAAGTTCATATTAATTCACTGGCTGATGTAGGTTTTTATATTTTTTAGTACTGTTTTCATCTACATTGTGGCTTCTAGGTTATCACCCTTCTAACACTTTTTGTCTCAGTTTTAGCCAAGAAAAGCAAGAAGAAAATCAGATCTAACTTCATTAGTACAATTCCTGTTAGAGTTCATTGAAATTGTTGTATGTGGAGAAGAAGAGTTCAATTGCTTTGATGTTGCATCAAAAAAGTCCTGAAAGTGGAGGTGTTTGCTCAGTTTAGTTTCTGGCTGGGATGGTCTGGATATCTTTGATCCCATCTTACCAAAGGGTTTTTTTTTTTTTTGTTGTCCCCCTGTCATCCTTTCTGACATCTCTCGTTATGCTGAGGGCCTCATACGTTTTACTCAATCTTAGGTACAATCTTGCAGAAGGTACCCTGATTTTTCTTCACCCAGCAGATCTGCTTGTGTTGTGTAACCGTAAATCTCTTTTACTAGTGTTGCCTTTTATAGACACATCAGTATTAATTCTTTCAATTACAGCAATTTTAAAAATCCAACAGGTGTGAATTTAGGTTTGCTGTCCTATTGTGTTACCACAAACAGGTCTGCTTTCCTCCTGTACCTGTAATACTGAATTGTATTAATGTATTTACACAGAACAGTTCCCCCCCAACTGTCTCTATTAATAAAGTCCATGTTTAAATTTGGAAATTCTTCTTTTGACTCTTTCTGAACATGATGCTGTCCAGTGTGCCTTATTATTGATGCTGTAAGTGCTTACTGAAATAGCTTGGCCATTGTATTTTTTTTTCACCTGAAAACGTTCCTTGATGTTCACAAGTTATTACGGTCAGTTCAGACATTATAATGAAACAGATGCACATCTATTGGAATCTTGTTAAAAGGTGTTAATATGTTTCTTTGCACATATAATTATTTCAGGTTTGACTTACTGCTTCGAGGGAAGGTGAAGTCATTGCTAAAGGATGCAGTGGTAAAGTCCACTGGGTTTGGACTTCGTGATCTGAATCAGTGTCTTTTTTGCCTGGTGGAAGATGGTGAGAATTTGCAGTTTAGGATTTCAAAGCCTTGGATTCTTCATGGACTAGACATGAGCTTGGCCTGGTGAGATCTGGCAGTGGTGTGCATTTTCTTTCCCCCTCCAAAGATGCCACTAGTCAGTTGTTTGTTTCATCCAAAGACTATCTTCTGCAGGATTTAGAACTTAAAGTGTGTTAATTCACTTTTTGAAGTGGAGGATAACAGGAAAGAATGGTTTCTGGTGTTTTCAGAATGCTTGTATTTCCATATATCCCCACCTGGAAGCAAACAGTATCACCGTCAAGATGCCCTCTGTTACCTGAGGACACAGATTTGGACATCACTCAAAATCTCCAGCAGAGTAGAAGAAATTGTGTTAAAATTCCTAGTCCTACTAGATGAAAAAGAATATTTTCTAGTGATTGATGCTAAAAAAAATATTAAATCTCTGACTGTTGCTGAAAATTCTTAGAGCAGGTTTTACTTATTTGTCACTTGTAGGTCTCTGTTTAGCTGTTTGAGTGCATTGTTGCAGAAATTGTACTTTAAGCCTGTTTTGGAAGAGTCTGTGGAAATCGGCAGCTGTCTTATCAATGCAGAGAAAGTGCTTTCCATCAGCTCTCAGATGAGGCGTCCGGAGTGAGATCCGCTTATTTAAAAGCATTTTTCTCCTTTTTTTTTTTTTTTTTTTTCATTTCAACTGATATCTGAAAGTAACTGTGCCCCTGCAAGTTGTGTCACCAAGCTTTTCTGCAAGGAGGTTTTAAGGAAGGTGGGTTGTTGGAGAGAGAAGGTTGTCTGCTCTTCAGATCAGCACTTAACATGCTTTTGACTTTAAAATTTGACTTTTTAACTCTCCTGGGGTGCTAGGTTTTATTTAGAATTGATCTTTACATTTATTCTTTACTTTGCTTTTATTTTGAATAAGATTTAATCACTTTGAATAAATCAAGGATTCCCTTCAGTTTCTGCATTGACATTGTTTTATAGTGTCAGTATATTGCTGACAGATACAGTCAAAACCAAGACTTATCTTTAAGTGGCTGAAAAACTGGAAAAAATACCTACAGAATGGCATTGATCTTTAAAGACAATATCCTGTGATAGTATTTAGATTTGGTCTGACTTAGAGACTCCAAAATACTGCATGGCTGACTCTTGATGGGGCATCATTTATTGCTAACACTTTTACCTTCAGTGCAAAGCTCTATAAAGCTCTCCTTTGTGTGAGATAAATCACTGTATCTCTGGCATGCAAGAGAAAGCTGGCTGGCTTTAGAAGTACTTGCTTAATGGTTAATTCGTGGTGTGATAGATGTGTTTTAGTTGAATTTCCTTAAAGGGAAGCTGTAGCTGGACATTCAGGCTTTGTTTGCTGTGTGCTATTCTCAGCCTGCACACCAGCAGTCAACAAATGTTGTTCAGTTAATTTCAATTTGAGCATTTGGCCCTAAATTAGAGGGGAAAAAAAGCTCAAGCAGTGAGGTGTTTTAAAAGAAAAACATGAAGTTGGTGATTTTCTTATCCAACAGGCAAAAAAGACAGGACAATCTTAGTTTACTTACTGTGAAGCTTCACATTCCACAGCCTAGTTATTTTCAGTTGTACTGGCCATAACCCTTGAGAGGAACATCTCTCCTCATTGGCAGCAGAGGGTAGGGGTGGAAGAGGATTAAGCTTCGGTGGATAATGCTACACTTCTTTGAAAGGACACTTTTCTCATAAGAAGAAAAAAAAATCCAAGCAGGCTATTGTGATAAATGATCACAGACTTTTGAGAAGTCTTAGCTGGTGGAAGTGAGTCAGCAGCTGCTTGGTTACGTACAGAGTTGGTGATCTCAGAGGGACAGCTTAGTGTGGGGAGTGGATAAAAGTTGTGTAATGGTGTTGGGAAAAGGCCTATCACAGGTTTTATGATAGTGATGAAAAAAATAGGATGCTCGTCCAGATCTTTTCTTCTGCTGTCACTTTTTGCTTTATTTGATAGGCTTGAATACTGGGGAGATGTATGTACAGTGTGAAACATCTAGTGGAACTGAAAAATGAGATTGGCAGAGTTTGACTATTTATTATATTAGTTCACTGGTAAAAACTGCATTGAAATGATAAAAAAACCCCATAAATTAGAGTGAGGGGGGTTTTCTTCAGGGGAAGGAACCTTTTGCTTAAGAGATGGTTACTCATGTCCTAAAGTAGAATAGAAGACTCATACTGAAAAAAATAATTCAGAGTCTTATTTGATGTTAGTTTGGAAGTGCAACCTTCTGAATGGGTTTTTCAAAAGCCTCTCTAATACTTTATTCTTCCCTTGAATCACTGCTTGAATCACTATTGTCTGTGAGCTAAATCTGGTAGGGGTGAAAATGTGAGGGATTCCTTGCATGTGATGTTATATATGTTGCCATGTATGTCACAGATGCCTTTAATGACTATTTGAGCCATTTGATGTTATGGTGAAGAAAATTAAGTGAAAGTAGAGTACTTAGAAATTATTGCCTTGTCACAGACAGCCTGGTAAGTGGTGGTAAGTAAATCAAAGGATAGTTCATGGAATACTTTCATCTTTGTTAAACACATCATCACTTTGTGTTTGGTATGTCTTGATTTTTGCTTCATCTATTATGCTATATTATTCATGGGCTTTTGAGGCCTGAGTGGGACTTTAAATGAAGGTTCTGTCGTTTGTAAGGACCTATTTGCTTATATAAGAACAAGGCTGAAGCAGTTGGTGATGTAGGAGTTGGTATTGCTAATGGTTTTCATGCTACAAATAGTTGACTGAGGTCTGTTTATGAGCAAGGATCTGTTCTCATGGTGCAGCTGGGAGCTTTTGCTTGAATGCATACCAGCAAACTGTCCTCATAGTGCATCTCTGCCCACGGAATGGCTGGGATGTTGGACCAGGCAAGGCTACTTGCAATGGTGTCAAGTGATGTCAGCTGAGGCCGTCACACTCCACTCTTGGGCTGTCTTAGGACCTTTCTGTTGTAGCTATTTTCTGCTTTTTCCAATTTACAGGTCTCGGCTATCCCAAAGGTGTCTTCTGGAGCTCAATTTCATGATAGCTTTCTTACTATAGCTGTGTTAGCTATGACTGAATACAAATGAAATCTTGCTGTAGGTTTTGGTACTGATTTCTTGTGTGCTTTTAAAAACATTTTACATCATTTTGCTTTGAATGATTGGTATCATTTCCTGTTTCTGTAGCATTATTGACACCTAAGGGGACAGTACAAGGCTTAGGAAAGGGAAATGGAAAATACCCCATCCTTTTCTTACCTCTAGATAAGATGAATAAGAACTTTGGAAGTTAGAAGACTAAGTAAGATCCATCTACCTTTTTTTTGTTGCAGTATACATGAAGCTCACGATCTGGACCTGCTATGACTGACCCAGACGTCCTCACTGAGGTCCCAGCAGCTCTCAAACGCCTTGCCAAATATGTGGTGCGTGGCTTTTATGGCATTGAGCATGCTCTGGCTCTGGACATCCTCATCAGGAACCCCTGCGTGAAGGAGGAGGACATGCTGGAGCTTCTGAAGTTCGACAGGAAGCAACTGAGGGCTGTCCTCAACACCCTCAAGGGTGACAAGTTCATCAAATGCAGGATGAGGGTTGAGACAGCCCCTGATGGCAAAACCACGCGCCATAACTATTACTTCATCAACTACCGCCTGCTTGTCAACGTGGTCAAGTACAAGCTGGACCACATGCGCCGTAGGATTGAGACCGACGAGAGAGACTCCACCAATCGTGCTTCTTTTAAATGCCCCATGTGCTTCAGCACTTTCACAGATTTGGAGGCCAACCAGCTGTTTGACCCCAGGACAGGTAAGGGTACAGCTAATAGAATACTCTTGCTGTCTGCTGTGGCTCTGAGTGCTGGACTTCAAGGAGGCAGAGCCTTAGGAAAATTCTCTTTGAGCTTGGCCAGAGCTAGAGGGCGCTCTGTTTCTACAGGTGTTAAATGTTTGAGCAGAATATGAAAATAGTGTGTACAGACAAATAGGAATCTTTGTGAAATGCTTTTGAGTGACAAGCAGGAGAGAAATGGAAGTCTTATTGAAGTCACAGTCAAGGGTGAATAAGGCAATCTGTCCTTGTTGGAAGTTGATGGCTTTTCAGTATAACTTGGTTTTGTTGGTAAACTGTTAGACTTCCAGGTAGTTTGCAGGGAGTGCATATGTAGAGTTGATTTTAGCTGGCCAGAAGTGAGTTGTTGCTATTTAATATTCTAATAGTCTAGTGCGTTGTACTGCACTTATTAGCGAGGGTGAAGAGGTCTCCAGAACTGCTCCACCACTGTGGTCATTGTACTGGAGTTTGTGAATTAAGAGTGCTTATGAAGAGCCTGCTCATAATTTGGATCTGTAGAGCTCTTTAATTTTTGCCACAGCGTTTGTGTCTACCTCTTGGATTTAGCAGAACCTCTGTTTCTTATGGGTCAAGTAGCTCTCTTTTAGTTCTGTTCTTTATTCCATCTCTGAATAATGCTGAAATAAACCTAGGTGTTTATTTTTTCATCAGAAAATATGATTATTGATGGTTTTGGAGGGTAGACACAAGTCTGCTGAGAGAAAATAATTTATGAGAAGAGTGTGTTTTCAGGGCATGTTGGTACAGATGTGCTTTGACTGCTGTTCTGTTAACTTGGAAAAAATATTTTGAACAGAGCAGCATATATGCCATTAAAGTAATTTTAATTGTAAATTTTAAATAGAAGTGTTACTTTGAGAGTGTGTTCTCTCTATTTTTAAAAGCATTATAAGATTTTTTTCTTCTCCATCCCTTTTCCTGCCATTTAATGTCTCAACCCAAAAAAGCTCCAAAGGCTTTCTGTGCTGTCAAAGGTTGAACAACTCTTATCTGGTACTTGAAGGAAGTTCAAGGACAGGATGTGAGACAGTGAAAGTCAGAATGACACCAGAAACTGGAGTTTTTCTGCTGCTTCAACTCACAAGGAGATATTTTGAAAAGTGAAAAGAAATGCATACTGTGTTGAAGGAGTTGCTTTGTTGTATGACTGGTGAGTGAGTGCCTGTTAACTCTGAGTATGGACTCCCAAGTCAGGAGTTGTAGCCCTATCTGTTCTACATGAGAAGCTTGAACAGATCTCCAGCTGTCACTCTTTCTCCTCTGGTGTTTTTTACTGTTGCCTCCAAAGAAGCAATGTCAGTAACCCCTGATTTTAGAGGCAAACAAGCATGAACACAGCATTATTTTATTGTGCCAAAGTTTGCAATGGAAACTTGTAGCAAACCTTAGAAGAACTTTCTGATTAAAGAGTTTACCTATAGATGGGAATTGGTGCAGACTGGTTATTACAGGCTGAGCAGCTATTTTTGTGAGTGTTTTATAATCTACAGGAGGGAAAACAATAATGCTGATGAGTGAAAAGTGTTACTTCTAGCTTTGTTTTTCAGATAGGATGACTGAGAAAGAAAAAAAGATTGTTTTCCTGGAATATCTTAGTATAAGTACCTGATTCTTGCCTTTCCCTTGTGCCATCATCTGCTCTCTGATATTTCATCACCCCTCATTCTGCACATGAGCTGCTGCTGTGATAAAGCCTTATGCAGGTGGAAAGTTTCAGCTATTCCCCTGAAAAAGATAAATGGCTGTCTCTTGAAGCAGAAGGTATACAAGAAAAGAGTTTGGTTGAGGAGCAGTAAGAAAATCTACCTGCAAGATGTGTGATGTGAATAATGCTGCTGAACTCGGTCTACTGCCCGACCTGGACCAACAGTGGACACTGGCATAAGGATTTTCCTGTTTCACCTGGAGATAGGATGTTAGTCTCTTAAACCTATGGGAAGAATGTTTTCCTCTGTGCTTTTAAACGTAGAAACTGCAGACATTAGGGTTTTGCAGGCCAATCCCTTGAATCACAAATCAATCTCAGATACCACAATCAAACTCAATACCATTTTGTGGACTGGATGTTTGGGGAATTAAATCTGCCCACGGCCATTCAGTGGAGTGTGGGGAAGGACAGGAGGAGCTGCATTTCTCACCCAGCAGAAGGCTATGTCTTTTCTCTCTACAGATGGGCTTGGCTTGCTTAATCTATGGAATGTCACAACACTGGAAATTGTGTTCATGGGTGTGTGTTTCTGTAGCATGATTAATTTGATCTGGCTGGAGAAGATCTTTAATGTATTCTATTCTCATACCCTAATTGTATTTGTAAATCTAGTGTAGTGTTGGAGTTCTGTCAAATTCAAGGTCAGTTTAAAAGGAAGTATGTGATTAGAAACAGTGAAAGGAAGAGTGAGGTGGAAGTGAAGGAGTGGCAGAAATGAGATTCTGCAGTGTGTCACACTGGTTTTCAGCCCTGGATTTCCTTAGGTATTCTAAACACCAAACTGTGTTATAGGATACTCACCAGTGCAGCAAGTGAATTTGATGTTAGGAAGCGTAAGGCTAGATGAAGTAGCTTTTCCACTGTTCTCTTCCACCTTTGCAATGTAATTTTTACTCAGTCTTGTGTTTCTTTCATTTCTGTTACTGTGAAGAAAAATGTTGATGTTACATTGTAATTAGAGTTGATCTCTCATGTCCATACATTGGGTCCTTGCCATAATATTCAGTTAGATAAAGTGTGAATAGTAGTGGAAAGAAAAGGATGGAAGACAAGTGAGTAATGTGAATCAGAAAGGTGATGCTTGTTGGGATGTTCTTAATCACAGTTGTAATCACTGAAGGATTTTGTTGCATTTGGAAATCAAACAATTGTGTGATTGTGTGATATACATCTGCTCTTTGCCCTCCCACAGTTTGCTCTTGGTTTGGTGAATGATTTTGTGGGGATACCTAGCTGTCCCTATATGCATTGCAATGATAACATACTGTGTATGTGGATGCCTTTTTCATTCCGTGTACTGATAAGAAATTTAATTTGGGAAGAACAAATTGAAGGTTACAATATCAATTTTATAGAAGGAAAGACAACACCTTGAATATAATTTTGACCCACTTATTTTACTGTCAGCCTCTCGCATGTCCTTTGTGTACTTCCTAAGAGAATTGCACATAACACATTCAGAGACTGTTTTTCTGTACCTGTCACAAGGCACTTAATATCACATTCAGGCCACCTGTGTGCAGCTGAACGCTTGTATGGTTTGTGCCCCATTTCTGAGATTAGAAATTTGACTAGTCTTTCATTTTTTTGCTTTGATCTTGTGTGCTGACTTCTGGAGCTACTGTCTTTTCTCCTCACTTCATCCCCAGTGAGCTGTTCAGAACACATCTGTCTTCTCATCTTCTTTTGAATTTCCACTTCTTCAGGCAAGTTCTACATTAGCTTCAAAACTTTCTCATCTAATTCAAATTATTTTTGAGTCTGTCCTATCTATTTTGTTAATTTTTTATTATACTTCCCCTTTTACCTGCTTTTTTGCCTTACTCTTTCTTGGAGAGCTCGTCTCCATTTCTAGTACATATAATTTTGTATCCTGTCCCTTCCAGCCACTAGAAAAAATAAATAACTTGGAGCTATTTATTCTATATATTCACACAATGTAACCAGTCCTGTTTGATCTTTGTGCTCTTGTTTCTTGTCCTTTGAGTTCAATGATTTTCAGATATTCTGGATAGCTTTGTCTGCCATGTAGTGCCATACATGTGCTAGAAGATGTTACTACTATAATTTACAGCTTTTAACCAGCCAAAATGACAACTTGGCAAGTCTTAATGTAAATAGGCATACTAAAACTTCTCTTGAAAAAGAAAGGATTCAGAACAGTTCTGCTTTGAAAAACTTTCTGTTCTGTGAAGTTATGTTTTTGCTATCATTGTTAGCTTTCCAAGTGCATGAAAACCATCAGTGTGATTTTCCTAGATTCTACAAGCACATTTTGTTTGTCTATGCTGCCATGGAGAGCTGTTGGCAAACACAAGTAGGAAGGTGTCCATGCTCTGCTTAGTTTTGCTATTTCTATTCAAGTTCCTGGCAAAATCTCCAAGAGTATTCTTGTCAGTTTCACTCTGCTTCAGCTTGATAAGCCTTGGAGCCCCAGGGAAAGGAAAACTGAGAAAAAACATATCAGAATTAATGCATGTTTTCCTCAAAGTAGAATTACTTTGTAGAGTGACTTAAAGGTTGCATCTGTAACTTGAACCCATTTCCCATGAGTTAGGCACCCTGTCTGGAAAATAATCAGCTAGTCTAACCATGGATTTCTCAGTTTGACGAATACAGATGAAAGAAGGGTTGGAACCTGTGCTATGCAGAACATCAGCCAAGAGGATAAGATGCTGCCTGTAGAATGCTGGCTGGTCACTTCCCTGTATTCCACATTGACATCTGGCTGGAATGCTGTGTCTCATAGATTAAAAAACCTATCTGATAAATGCATGCCCTGACTTTTAGTATTGATGCTTTTTTTTCTTTTTTTGTTTTATCTGTTGAGGGCATTTTATTATTTGAAGTACAAGAAGTAATTTCCCTTCAAGTAAAGGTTATAATTTTAACTTCTCTTAGCTTTGCAAATTGAAATAGATTGCAGCAAGAAAATCTCTGTAAATTACAATCTGTGACTATTGCTAAGCCCTTTAGAATGATGAAAGCTGAACTGCAGCATTCCTTTCTTTTGTTCTAGCGACTTGTCCTTTTGAAGCTGCATCCTTGGTAATATCATCTGCAAAGGGTGTTACTCTTTCAAGCATGGGCATCTGTGTCAGATCGAGAGCTCACTGAGAATCCCGTAGCTTGTGTTGCAGTCTCTCTACTATTGGATGTAGTTCAAGGGTATCGTATGTTGGCTCAGTTGGTATTTTGTAGTCTTCTTGACTGAAAGAAAAAACACCTATCTGTGGTTCCCAGTGGGCTTCCTTTGGATAATCTCTGTCCAGTTGTGTTTTTCTTGGTTTAGTGTCTGGCTTAATTTATCCACAGTAGAACCAAAGGAAGAACTCTGTCAGCTCAGACCTGCTGAGGTTGTGCATATCAACTGGAGCAAAAATAGCTTCTGGAGAGGAGGGAAAGATTCTTCTCTTCCAGTTTATAGTGAATGCACGTTAAATCATCTGACACTTCTGAATTACCAATAATTTGATGTCTCATGCAGTCCAGTTTTTGAATGTTTAATTTACCTTTCAAGATAAATGTCTGTGCTTTAAAATTGTATTACAGTAATTTTAATTTAGTTGAGCTAAAAATTATCTGCTCACTGAGATGAATGAGCAACGTGGTGTTCCTCTAGATAATATTAAGTTATTCTCAAGGTGCTTTTTTTTTTTTTTTTTTTTTTCTTTTTTTGGTAAATTAAGGGTTAAATAGCAAATCCTGCTCATCAGGAAGGGGAAACTGTAGCATGAAGTGTAGGTTAATGTTGTGAAGTGCTGAAGGAAATTTGGTTGATAGCATAAATTTTCTTGACTTTACTGCCTAAACTATGGTCAAGAAATAAACATATATACAGGCCATTCCATATACACATTGCAATTTGTGATAGAGTTGCTATTTCATGGCTGAGTTACAGCACTGTTTTGCCCTTAGAGCACCTTGCATGCCTCATTCTTCACTGAACACCTGCTGTGGCCCCTTGGCAGAGCTTATTAACTTATATCCTGTACAGTGCTCTAGAGAAATGTATTTTAAACTGCTGAGTGGGCCCCTGGACTGTCTTTGTATAGCTGTACTTGGTTCTTTGGCAGAAAAAAGCTGGTATCATTTTGGCTTTCAATTTAACATCAGGGTGATACAGCTGAGTGTGTTTTCTCCCAGACTGCTGTCAGGGAACAATCTGGAGGCTCAAGTGTTCCCATCCTGTACAGATATGTGTCTTCCAGAGCACATTGCAGGTCAAGCAAGGAGCTTGAAGAAAGAAAATCCATCGACCCATGTTCAGGTAAGCAATTCTACCAGTTGAGGGATGAGCTTTCTTGCAAGTTTCTAGACTTTCTAGAGTTATCAAGGGTTTTTTTTGCTTGAACAATGTGAAATTTGGGAATACGAAAAGAGGAGAGTGGAAGTGCAGACAGAGATTATGTGATCTCAAGTGTATTTTATAAGATAAGTAAACAGTTCAGTGTTTCACCTAAACTGTGTTCTTCTGAGAGAGGCAACAATAACAAGAGGCATGAAACCTACTTGGTGAAGATTTGCACTTCAAAAGGATTGGCAAGGCTTTTAATTCTCTCTACCAGGGATGACCAGGAAGGGCATTTCATTAGAACACAGCATCCTTTCTTCAATGATTAAAAGAAAATCTGGATGTCAGAAGGAAACAGGCAGCTGTTTTGATGGAATGGGAGAAAGCTAAATAATAAAAAACTGTTCTGAAAATACCAGACTAAAATTGCATCATGGAAGCATTTTCTCTCTTCACAGTCAGAATTTTTTTCCTCTTGGCCTGTTTAATTGTTTTATTCTTACTTTCTTGTTTCTTCTTGAGGACTTAATATGAGTTAACACAAGTGGCTAATAATAATCAGGTACTTTGGTTATGCTTACAGGTGGAGCTAAGGCAGGCTGTCTTTTTTTGGATTCCCTTTGCTGTTAGTCTGAAACAGTATGATCCAGTTTGCTGACTTCAGGCTGGGGAAAAGAGTTATACTACACTGGTTCTGAAAACAATCCTGCTGACAAGTAGATAAATGCCTTTAGTAGTTTTACTGCATGACTGGAGTATATAAACTCCTAATGTCCATGATTATGGTAATACTTGAATACTGTAGTTTTAAGCTGCAAAGAAATTATCAGCTTTGGAATGTAATTCAGGAGAGCTGAAAGATGAGATACCTTTTAATTTTCATAAGAATTGCACTGAGGTGCTGAGACTGATTAAAATGGGGTTTGCTTATCTACCCTGAAGCCTAAAAAGCGATGACTTGACCATAAGACAAAGGATTAAGTGATTTGTGAATCTTCACTCAAGCTGAAATGAAGAGATGGCAGTCTCAGTGGTTCTTCCTGCTTTGTGAACAGGATCACATAAATATATGATTGTTGTTGGGAACAGACCACATCAATTTTAAAAACAAACAAAATCCAACATTCTCTTCATATGAGAAGACAGTTAAGAGCTGTGATTAAATTGGCTGATCGGTGTGACAGTCTTAAAAATGTCAGAGAAGCTGATCAAGGAAGAAGCGATAATTCTCACGTGCTGTACGGGGTACTCTGGACTGGTTCTGTGCTTGACTTGATACTTTTTTGCATTTTAGAGAATTTAACTCAAGGAAATCTGTGTGTTCTCAAGACAGAGTTGAGCTGTTTACTATCACCCAAGTATTTTCATGTGATAACTGTACATCAGGTGTCTAGATTGGAATGTTTTTGCTGTCCTGCCTGTGATCCTCCCTCTCAGCAAAAGGTCTTGCCACTGGTAAATGCTTTGGTGATTCATCTTAATCTGGAGCTGAAGTTAATGACCACAAAAGCAGTAACTTGTGAATCTGTCAGGAACTTGCTGCTTTCAGGCAACAAAGGCTGCTGTGCTTCTCAGCAGTTTAATATTTGCTTCTAAAATGTGATCCTGATTGTCATCCGAATCAGTAGTATTCATTCAGGAATTGATGTGTTCAGGATCTGCCATGTGTATTCTCAAGACTACAGTGGTTACAGTCTAGTAAAGGGCAACACAGCCACAGTTGTGGAACCAGAGAAGATGTGACTGAGCCTGAGTTTGACCTGTGCCCATCAGCATGGAGCTTTTAGCTTCTCCTGAATGCTCCTTGGGTGATTGTTGTTCAGATACCATAGCTTAAACTGGACATGAGGTCCAGAGATCCCCCTTCTATCGCATCCTTATATGGCTTTATCACTTATTATTTAGGTTCTCTGTCTTCCAAATGGGAAATGTATAACACTTTTTCCTCACACTTGCTTGACTTGCCTGGTTAGACTGACCAGTCTTCTTTTGGAGCAGAATCTTTTCTATAAAATATGTTTTGCAGGACTCCAATTCTGTGCAACTCTGAGCTTCTGTATCCCATGTCAGTAGGCCCAATGCCTCGTAAGTACCAATGAGTCTCTGCTGGTCTTCAGCATTGTTCTGAAATTTTATATTTAACTAGATGACAAAATTATAAGCAAATGTTTACAAATTTCTGAGGTTCTTCCAGCTTTCACTGCTCTCTTGGATTGAAGGAGACTTTGTTACCTTGTTAAATGAGTCATTTATACCCTTCTTCTCCCCCTTCAGAGTACAGGTAATGAGTTATAGCTCAGATTCAAGATCGTTTGAGCACTGCTGCTTTTGCACCTGTAAAAGGAAGGAATAAGGGCTTGCTTCTCTTTTTACTTGGATTTTAATTTATTAGCTCACTTCTATCAACTCTGGTACATTGTGCCAACTGTGCTTGCTCTGATGGAAGCATTTGTGGTACTGAGCATGAGTGCGTGCCTAAGGAGAGGAAACGCAAATGGAAGTAAGTAGCACAGTGAGCCTGCTCTTTGAAACTCCCCACGAGGGCTCGAAGATTTGCAATTAATGTCCATATATTTGTTTATAATTAGCTTTGAAAAAGGATTAAGACCTTGTAAACTACGAATGCTGAAAGATATGAAATCAGGTTTGGAAATCTGAGAATTAATTTATGTAGTTGTAATTTGTTTTCTTCTCAGATCACTGCCTGCATCAAAATTTGCAATAAAATTTTTTAATATGTATTTACTGACTTTTTAAAAAATAATTATTAAGGCTATATAAAGTCACTTTCTTTAGTGTAATGGCAATGTTTGCTTACAAGCATGCTGTACAATTTCATGGTGTCAAAACATTGATTCTTCAACTTGTGATAACTGTTTATTTAATGTCTGCTGTCAGCTGTGATGCAAAATCCTTTAATATAATTTGTGATAACACCTTTTCAGGTTACAGCAGTTAAAACTTGGAATTGATCTCTTAGTCAGAAGTTACTTTGAGAATATCCTATGTGATATAGTTGCAGGCATAGGCACTCATTTGCATTGTCAGTCTTTGTAGGTGCCCCAATATTGCAGTCTGAATTGTGATAGGGCTTATTGTTTTTATATCTATTCTGACAGTTTGAAGGTGCCTTTATAAGGCTCACAGCTATAATCTGTAGGCAGTATAGAAAATAAAGTGCACATACGGGAAAAATAATGGAAAAGTAAATTGATGCTTTGGACTTTACTAAACATATCTTGTTGACTAATGGCAATTTATGTAATTCATGAAGACAGTTTTTCATTCCAGTTGTCTTCTACTGAGGATTTGCACCTTTTCCAATTTTGTCTTGTTAATACGTACACCTAAGAATCTACATTCAAAATCTTTAGGAGAAAGTATGAAATTGAAGTGAACCAGGATAGAATCTTGAAATGCCCTCTAAAGCTAACAATTAGCAATTATATATTTTTTTATGAAAGTGGTGTTCTCCACTAGGTGTGCATTTTATGATTCATTTATCTAGACAATGTTTCTTTAGTTTTCTGATAAGCATCCAGAGCACTTAAAGATCATCTCTTCTCCCAACCAAAATAAGATTGCTTCTCATTTTTCTCATTATCCTTTCTTATCTCATTATCCTTTTCTAAAACTTAATATTTGGTGTTTTTTTTCCTCTAATAACTCATACTCCTGATCAGTTCCCTCCTTATGAGTAAATTCTCTTACATGCTTTAGCCTCCACCAATATCCAGTTTCCCTGAATGTGTTATGGAGTATAACCCTAAAAAAACTGCCTGAATATCATCTCTCCTCCACCCTTCCCCAGTCCTGAATTTCAGTCGCTGGACCACTGCCGTCACAGTTGGTTTTTTTTCTCTGCATTAACTCAAGTTAAATGCTATTCGTCACTGAGCTGCAGGAGATTACATGACGTCCTTAGAAGCAGGAAGGAGGAGAAAAGGCTATCTGCAGCAGTCTCCAAAGTGGGATGTATGCAAAACAATCCATCAAGGTGGGAGGAATACCAAGAAAATATTTTTTGTAACATCAGTAAAAATCTTCTAAGCTAGTTTTTCATCTTTATCTTGTTCCTAATTCTGTTTTTGTGTATGCTTTATAATATATAGCATATTATTACAGTCTACATTTTACTACATTATATATGTAGTATTATTATTACATATATAAATTATAAATAAATATTCTTGTAGTTTGCTCAAAACTGTTTTTTTACTGATGGGGAGTGCAATCAAAAAAATGATCTGGAACTTCAGATTTCCTCTTTTCCAAGGACAACTTCCAGCCCCTTGCCCATGTTTAATTCTTATTTTCTTAATCCAGAGCATGATGGTTTTGTTATTTGAGGGTTAAATCAGACTTTGGGCTTGTTTATCAATTTGAAAGACTGTATTGTATGCTCTTTAGAAGACTTGCATGGATTTTAATAAAGCACCTTGATCTCCTGCTGACTGCTTTTGTCAAAAATCTGAATGTTTCTTCCCACTGGAATCTTTTGTCTGGCTTTCCTTGACCCTGAAGTAAACTTCTTATACATACTGAATACACTGTTGTGAAATTGAAATTTCTCTGACATCTTTAACCTGTCTCGTGTGTTTCTGTGCATCCCTTTGGACATGCATCAGATGTAAAAGTCACAGCATCCTTTTTTATGATAAACCAGCTGAAAGGTACTCCTTGGAGCATGCAGAAGAGGATGTCACTAATTTTCTAGTGCTGTTCTTCATCTTCTGCCCAAGGAGAATTGGGACCTTTTCCGGTTTGGGGTTACAGTGGTAACACATGATTTCTTTTATGCCTGCTTCCCATTAAAAGCTCAGCTCTTCTTAGCACTGCAGTTGCAACTTAGCAAGCTTATGTGGTTTGAGGTTTTGCTTTTGTTTTCATTCTCTGTTACCTTACTTTGTCATAGCTCTAAGGCAAAACATCCCTGTGGGTTCAAATGGAACCAGAACGATTTGCTTCCTTCCTCAGGTTGTTGTGAGTGAGGCAAATTATTTTTGAAATATTTAGGAAAGTTGGAGCTTTTTGATAAAAGAAAAGCTAGGAAAAGTGATCGGATCTTGGATTGTGTAAATAAGGAAAGATGCTTATCTGTGTGGGACGATAATTGTTTGATGGAGACTTGCTCTGCAATAAAGTGTGGTTAATATAAGAATAGAGAAGTACTCAGAATCCTGTTTCTTAGATTTTTCAAAAATATGTAAAAAATGTAAATAAATTGCATGGGTAGGTGTATGATGTGTTCCTAATTGGAAATAACTTGCTGACAAATCTAGAAAGAGACTCCGAGTTCAGACTTCTAAATTGTCATCCTCAGAGAAAACGTGAAAGGCAGGGATAGTGTTATTTTTTTTCTGATGCCACTGTCTGAAACTGTAGAACTTTTCATCTGCCTGTAAAATATGGTCTTTAGAGTGGCACTATTCATTAGTTAACTCTACTAAAATAAAAATAAAATGCAGCTCAAGAGACTGATGCACATAACTCTTGTATTGTTTTGAAGACTTTGGAAGGAAGCCAAAATTATCATCAACAATGGTTTTGTTTAAAAAAAAAAGCTTTTTGCAGAACATTAGAAAATGTTCCAATAATGCAATACAATAAATGGGAGAGAGGGAAAGAGAATCTTCCCAAGCACAGGCACTGACACTAGACAAGGTATTAATCTTCCTAATTTTAGGCATTTACAGAGCAGACATGGACACTTGAGGCAGAAGAAAACAACTGTAAACAGAACATCTTTCTCTCTACTGCCAGTGAAGGAAGCCCTGCAGACCAGTAGCCCCTGTGTTCTTGTCTGATTTTAAGTGTCCAAAGTTCAGTGGAAGTTCTTTCTACCTGTCATGTGCACCATAGGAGTGCTAGTTGCATTCTGTGGCTCTGAAACATCTATTAAACTGGCACGAGCTAAAGCTTAGCTTACTGTCCTGGTTTGAAAGGACAGGTGTCTGCCAGTAGGGACAGAAGTTTCCCTTTTTGGAATAGAGACTTTGGTTCCACTCCCCTCCCCCAAGTATTACGATTGTTTGAATCAAGGACTCTGAGGCAGAGATAAGGGGGGGTGGGAATAACAGCTCTTTTACTAATATATCTAACTATACCAACAGAAAACAATAACAGTTAAAATTGCTAACAGAATGAAATAGGTAACTCGGTGTCAGTCCCTTTAGATGCAAGCACGCTGTCTCTGTACTTAGTCCAGAGCCCGGATTTGCCAGAGGGCAGACGGGAACGAAGGCAGGAGGGAGGGGGGAGGGGCAGCAGCGGCCACGCCGGTCTCGGGCGGGAACGGGCTCACCCTCACCGAGGGCGGCGGCTCCTCGCTCACCGTGTGTGTCCGGGGGATCAGCTGTGTCCGCAGAGGCAGGAGGCTGGAAACGGGGCAGATGCAGGGCAGTTGATCACAGAGGGTCTGGCTCTGCTGTGCTCGGCTGCGTGGCTGAACAATCCCAGGCATCCTCCTCCCAGCTCGCCGGAAACGCGAGTGCCCTCCCGGAAGCCTCAGAGGCCCCTCCGGGGGCCGTCCCCACCCACCCCCTTTGTCTGGACCCATCAGGGACCCTGGGTGTAACCCGGCCAGCTCCATTGGCATGATAATGGGAAAAATTCTTACAATTGACACAGTAACAAAAAAACACTCAACCCCGAACATTATCCACCCCCAATTTTTCCATGCCATCATGCTACATCATATTGAAACCTTTAAATTATATACATACATGTAGTTACGGGCACAGTATCATATATAGTTCACCCTAGAACAAGGTCCCCTTGGGGTATGCATCGGGTCTCTCCATCCTTTTGCATCACCCACCAAGTGCAACCTGGTCCTTGAGCGAAAACCACCCCACAAACAGGATTGTATTTGCTGGAAGCAGAGTTCACCCAGACAGTTTTCCCTAACATGCCTCTCAGGTGTACCACTGGAACCTTATCTCCATCTGCTGCTCCCAAGGGCTCTGACTGGGCAGGGCCTGCTCGGTTAGTGGAACCTCGGGTATTCACTAACCATGTGGCCTTTGGTAGATTTTTCTCCCAGTTCTTGAAAGTCCCCCCACCCAGTGCCTTTAAGGTGGTTTTAAGCAGACCATTGCACCGTTCGACTTTCCCAGCCGCTGGTGCATGGTAGGGAATATGGTACACCCACTCGATGCCATGTTCTTTAGCCCAGGTGTTTATAAGGCTATTTTTGAAATGAGTCCCATTGTCTGACTCAATTCTTTCAGGGGTACCATGTCTCCAGAGGACTTGCTTTTCCAGGCCCAGGATGGTGTTCCGAGCAGTGGCGTGGGGCACAGCGTAGGTCTCCAACCATCCGGTGGTGGCTTCTACCATGGTCAGCACGTAGCGCTTGCCTTGGTGGGTCTGAGGCAGTGTGATATAGTCAATCTGCCAGGCCTCTCCGTACTTATATTTGGACCATCGCCCCCCCATACCAGAGGGGCTTCACCCGCTTGGCCTGTTTGATGGCAGCGCACGTGTCACAGTCATGAATAACCTGAGAGATGCTGTCCATGGTTAGATCCACCCCTCGGTCTCGTGCCCACTTATAGGTGGCGTCTCTGCCCTGATGGCCTGAGGCATCGTGGGCCCATTGAGCCAGGAACACTTCTCCCTTGTGTTCCCAATCTAAGTCTATCTTTGAGACCTCTATCTGAGCAGCCTGCTCATTGTGCCTATGTTCTTCACTAGCCCGACTCTTGGGAGCATGGGCATCCACATGACGGACTTTCATGGGTAGCTTCCCTACCCGAGTGGCAATGTCTTTCCACTCAGAAGCAGCCCAGATTGGTTTTCCTCTACGTTGCCAGTCAGCCTTTTTCCACCTTTCCAGCCAATCCCACAGAGCATTGGCTACCATCCACAAATCAGTGTAAAGGTAGAGCTTTGGCCATTTCTCTCTCTCAGCAATGTCCAAGGCCAGCTGAACAGCTTTGAGTTCAGCAAGTTGACTTGATCCACCTTCTCCTTCGGTAGCTTGTGCAACCTGTCGTGTTGGGCTCCATACGGCAGCTTTCCACTTCCGGTTCATCCCCACAATGCGGCAGGAACCGTCGGTGAAAAGGGCGTAGTGTGTTTCATCTGCTGGCAGCTGGTTGTACGGTGGAGCTTCTTCAGCCCGGGTCACTTGCTTCTGCTCCTCTTCATCAGCGAGACCAAAATCTTCACCTTCTGGCCAGTTCATAATTATCTCCAAAATCCCAGGGCGATTTGGGTTACCAATACGGGTGCGCTGCGTGATGAGGGCAATCCACTTGCTCCATGTGGCGTCGGTGGCATGGTGAGTAGAGGGAACCTTTCCTTTGAACATCCACCCCAGCACTGGCAGTCGGGGTGCCAGGAGAAGCTGTGCTTCTGTGCCAATCACCTCTGAGGCAGCTTGAACTCCCTCATAGGCAGCCAAGATTTCCTTCTCTGTGGGAGTGTAGTTGGCTTCAGATCCTTTGTAGCTTCTGCTCCAGAATCCCAGGGGTCGGCCTCGGGTCTCACCAGGCACCTTCTGCCAAAGGCTCCAGGACAGACCATGGTTCCCAGCTGCAGAGTAGAGCACATTCTTTACCTCTGGTCCTGTCCTGACTGGGCCAAGGGCCACTGCATGAGCGATTTCCTGTTTGATCTGGGCAAAAGCTTGCTGTTGTTCAGGGCCCCAATGGAAATCGTTCTTCTTGCGAGTGACCTGGTAGAGAGGGCTCACAATCTGGCTGTACTCAGGGATGTGCATTCTCCAAAAGCCGATAGCACCTAGAAAAGCTTGTGTCTCCTTCTTACTTGTTGGTGGAGACATTGCAGTGATCTTATTGATGACCTCAGTGGGGATCTGGCGCCGTCCATCCTGCCACTTCACTCCCAGGAACTGGATCTCTTGGGCAGGTCCTTTGACTTTGCTCTTTTTAATGGCGAAACCGGCTCCCAGCAAAATCTGGATGGTCTTCTCTCCTTTCTCAAACACCTCCATTGCTGTGTTCCCCCACACAATGATGTCATCGATGTACTGCAAAAATTCTGGAGCCTCACCCTTCTCCAGTGCAGCCTGGATCAGTCTGTGGCAGATGGTGGGGCTGTGCTTCCACCCCTGGGGCAGTCGGTTCCAGGTGTACTGCACGCCCCTCCAGGTGAAAGCAAACTGAGGCCTGCACTCTGATGCCAAAGGAATGGAGAAGAATGCATTTGCAATGTCAATGGTGGCATACCACCTTGCTGCCTTGGACTCCAGCTCGTACTGGAGTTCCAGCATGTCCGGCACAGCAGCGCTCAGCGGTGGAGTCACTTCATTCAATGCCCGATAGTCCACAGTCAGTCTCCATTCTCCATCAGATTTCTGCACAGGCCAGATAGGACTGTTGAAGGGTGAGTGGCTCTTGCTGACCACCCCTTGGCTCTCTAGATCATGGATCATTTTGTGGATGGGGATCACAGCATCTCGATTTGTCCGGTACTGCCGGCGGTGCACTGTCATGGTGGCAATTGGCACCTGTTGCTCAGTCACTTTCAGGAGTCCTACTGCAGAGGGGTTTTCTGACAGTCCAGGCAAGGTGTTCAACTGCTTAATGCTCTCTGTCTCTACAGTAGCTATTCCAAAAGCCCACCTGAACCCCTTTTGGGTCTTTGTAGTAGCCGTTCCTGAGGAAGTCTATGCCTAGAATGCACGGTGCCCCTGGGCCAGTTACAATTGGATGTTTCTGCCACCCCTTCCCTGTCAGGCTAATCTCAGCTTCCAGCAAAGTGAATTCCTGTGATCCCCCTGTCACCCCAACAATGGAAACAGGTACCTTCCCCACATGTTCTGATGGTATCAGGGTGCATTGTGAACCACTATCAACTAACACTTTATGTTTCTGTGGCTTTGACGTGCCAGGCCATCGCACCCACACTATCCAATAGATCCTGTCATCCCATGCCTCTCCCTGGCTAGAGGCAGGGCCCCTCTAGCCCTGGTTATTATTTCTTTCCTGGGCATACATAGTGGAGGTTCCTTCCAGGGGATCTGACAGAACATCCTCCTTGCTGTAATACTCTGCACCTTGCTTGTGGGAGGTTGAGGCTACCTTTATTTTAGTGCGGCTCCCTCGGTTAGCATTTCCCTCCCTGAGCTGACGCACCCGTGCTGCCAGGACAGAAGTGGGTTTCCCATCCCATTTTCCCATGTCTTCCCCATGGTCTCGCAGGAAAAACCACGGGTCAGCTCGTGAGGTGTACCCTCTCTCCCTAGCTGGGGGACGTGAAGCTCTGACTTGGGGGCCTGTGACTCGTACTGATGCTACGCTGATCTTCCTCACCTCCTCAATTCTCTCTATCATCTCCTCCCTCATATCCCTCATCCTATCTTCGACTTGTTGGAGGTCCCTGGCCACGGCAGTGACATTAGCCTGCATTGGGCCATTCATCATGCTCTCGAAATTTCTGAGTTTGTTGGCAACAGAACACACTGTCTCTGGACTGTTATCGGCATAAATCATTGCTATGTGGGTGGTATATTGAGATAGACCCAAGGTTGCCAGATTCCATAACATCTGCCCTGTGCACTTAACCTTGTCAGGGTCATTGTCATGCTGTCCATCCCTCCCAAAGAGTACCTCTAATACTGCTGTCTCTCTCAGCTGCTGGATCCCTTCCTCAAGGGTCTGCCAGCGCATCCTACGGTGGTGCTCCTGCATTCTCTCTCTGTGTAAAAACTTCTCTCTCACACTCATTAAAAGCCGGTCCCAGAGGGAAAGGAGGCCTTGCTCCCTTACGAATATCTGGTCCACACCTGAATCCTGGGCCAAGGATCCCAAATTCCTGGCCTCAGTTCCATCCAGTTGAACACCTGTTCCCGTAAGGTCCCAGACCCGGAGTAACCAAGTTGTAAAAGGCTCACGGCCCCGCCGAGCAATGTATTTACACAGGTTACGGAGACTATCGTATGAGAGGGACTCGGTGACAATCTCAACCTCTGGCTCCCTTGCTGGTTGTGAGGACCCTCCTTGCTGATCCCCATTATCTAAGTGCCTCGTTTTAATCTTAGATTTCCTAGTTTCCACAGGAGCAACTGCTGCTGGCTGTGGCTGCTCCTGTGATCCAGCTGGAACCTGGACAGATACGACATCTACGGGTTCCACTGCAGCACCATCTGACTCTCCCTCTTTAGGGCAGAGGGAGGGTTTCTCACCAGCTGGAGAAAAATACTCCTTCATCATCTGGCTATGCTCTTTCAGCATTTGGCCTATATCCTTCACTAGAGTCCCCACGCACTCTGGATGGCTCATTTCTGCAGTGGGCTGTGGGGCATCATCCCTAGTCCCTGGGGCAGGTATCAGAGTTGTCATCCAAGCCAAAATTCCCTTGTTTCTGAATGCTAAGTAAAACAGGCCAATCAGCAACACCAGCCACTGTATAATAATAGTGGCAATTAAAACAGATCTGAAATCCTTGAGAACCAGTGGGATAGCCTCAAAAAACTGGGTGATGGGTTGGGAAAAAATTTCCCTTGCACTCGTTACCTCACAGTAAGTACCATTACTGAAATAGCCCCAGAAACATGCAGTTAGAGTACGATAGCTCCAGATCCATGCAACCACTTCCCAGAAAAAATTAAAAACCCATGAATTCCTGACATAATCAATCCACCAAACTAATCGGACAATAGCCACAGCAACCTTGGTGAGGGGGCCCAAATTCAAAAAAGGGCTTACAAATGGGAGGGAGATGGCTGTGACCACATGGAACACAAACCAGATTAAACCAGACAACATACTGCCTCTTAAGAGAGCTGTTATTCCTGTCTTAACTCTCAACTCAGTGCCCTCTGCCCCATGTTGGGCGCCAAAATCTGTCCTGGTTTGAAAGGACAGGTGTCTGCCAGTAGGGGCAGAAGTTTCCCTTTTTGGAATAGAGACTTTGGTTCCACTCCCCTCCCCCAAGTATTACGATTGTTTGAATCAAGGACTCTGAGGCAGAGATAAGGGGGGGTGGGAATAACAGCTCTTTTACTAATATATCTAACTATACCAACAGAAAACAATAACAGTTAAAATTGCTAACAGAATGAAATAGGTAACTCGGTGTCAGTCCCTTTAGATGCAAGCACGCTGTCTCTGTACTTAGTCCAGAGCCCGGATTTGCCAGAGGGCAGACGGGAACGAAGGCAGGAGGGAGGGGGGAGGGGCAGCAGCACCGGTCTCGGGCAGGAACGGGCTCACCCTCACCGAGGGCGGCGGCTCCTCGCTCACCGTGTGTGTCCGGGGGATCAGCTGTGTCCGCAGAGGCAGGAGGCTGGAACGGGGCAGATGCAGGGCAGGTGATCGCAGAGGGTCTGGCTCTGCTGTGCTCGGCCGCGTGGCTGAACGATCCCAGGCGTCCTCCTCCCAGCTCGCCGGAAACGCGAGTGCCCTCCCGGAAGCCTCAGAGGCCCCTCCGGGGGCCGTCCCCACCCACCCCCTTTGTCTGGACCCATCAGAGACCCTGGGTGTAACCTGGCCAGCTCCATTGGCATGATAATGGGAAAAATTCTTACAATTGACACAGTAACAGAAAAACACTCAACCCCGAACACTCACATATGGTCTGGTGTATATTAAACCTCTGTGTAGAACAATCCAATTCAGCAGAGACTGAATTGAGCTGTCCTACAAAAATAACCGGGTTTAGTTTTCTTCAAGAAAAGAATTTGTTAATAAAACTTCTTGTTTGTGAAACCAAACTCTATAACTTAGGATAGTTTTTGTGCTAGTTATGATGATTCGGCTGTGCTTTATATTTTGATTTGCTAAAACCATGAAGAGCAAAGAGACCACAAATATCTTGGCTCAGATTCTGTAAAATGCTTCAAGTATGAAGGTAAAATTCCTCGAGTATTCTTTCGTCTTGACCTCTGAAGACACTTCAAAGTGCGATGGATCAAGCATGTCCCTGGTTCATCACTTAACTGAGTTCAGGTTGGATTAAGTTCACTTCCAGCTTTGAAATTGGCAAGTTAACTCTATCTCGTCTCCCAAAGAGTGAGTGTGTGCCTCACAGCATACCTTGTTAAGGGAGTGTGCTAGGAGCAAGAGAAAAGAAATGTGAGGATCAAGAATTTGTCATAGGAATCAACCTTAGACAATTTTTTACTCTTCTTTCAGCCTGCATGTGTTGGAGACTGGGAAAACAGGACAAGAGCATCAAGCAATGTTCCATGTCAAGTCAGACATAAAATAACTTGTTAAAGTAAAACACACAGTTGGGACTTTCACTTGAACAGGTTAGCAGATGGTCTGAAGCTACACCTGGTTTATCAGATATTCATAGAGAAGAATAAAGCAGGGTAACATACTGTGGAGAGTAACAGGTTGCAGTTGTGCACGGTATAGTTATTAATACACATAGCAGCCAAATTTTCTCTTCCTTTCCTTGCAACACAACAAGTTTGGTTCCCAGCTTTGTCCTCTGTCATAAACCTGAGGTCCTTTGCAAACCAATTACCCCCTTCTGGTCACTCCCCTTTCTTTCTCAGGTTTTTGGGGTTTTTTGTTTTTGTTTTTGGTTTTTTTGGTGTTGTGTTTTTGTTTGTTTGTTTGTGTTTGTTTGTTTTGGTTTGGTTTTTTGAGGGTTTTTTTTTCTGTTGTTGTTGTTGTTTTTGTTTTTTCCTAAGCCAAGTGCTGTATTTTCTCCCAATCTCTGCTGTATTTCTTTATACTTATCCTAAGCATTTCTCCATTTGGAATGGCAGCCCTGCCTTCTAAAGCAGTGATAAGTGCAATCGTTTAAATTGTGAGTTAAATTCACAAAATTTAGATATCTGATACTTACTAGGAAATACTAGGAACAGTGATCAGGGTGGCAAATTATTGATGCCTACTTGCTGAGAATATTTTTCAATTGTGGGTCCTCCTTATTGTCAGTTCACCTGTAGCCTTTCTCCCTGGTGAAGATGTTTTTCAGGGCAGTCCAGCATCACATTGCATCAAATCTAATACCTATTTTTCAGCATTTGTACTTATGAGATCTCCAGGAAAACAGAGCCAGGATATTCAGAGTGATGCCAGATTGGAGGACAGGAGGGTCTAAACTGATACATGACCTTTTCACTTTGAGCAAGACTTCCAGAGATGTTGTGCAGTCTCCACCCTTGGGAGGTTTCTAAACATCAGTAGATAAAGTCAGGTCTGATTGCTCTCATTTGTGCAAGAGGCTGGACTGGAGACGTGCTAAGGTCTATCTATGTTTCTATTCTTTCTCAGATCTGATCTTTTTACTCTTTATGTTTGTCCTTCTGAGGTTTTGACAGTTCTTCATATCCCAGAGCCTGCTTTCAACAGTTTCCTCTTACCTTTGGGGGAATCATGGTCAGTTCTTGCTGGTGGTGCATCAGAGATGTGTAATTTGTTTTACCAGTTGTACAAAGCTTTAGGTTCCATCTGATATCCTTCTTTTCTCTATTACAATGTATTGGTTCCCACACATCATGTTTACAGGCAGTTGCTGGTGACAGCAACACTTGTTAGTGGTGACACTGCACAATGATCCTGTAATCGCCACCTTCTGGACTGTGCTTCTGTACCTCTAGGTGGGGAGAAGAGCCATGCAGTCACAAAATTAACCTCCTCATTGCCTCGTGCCTTCATCAAGCCTGTGCCCATGTCTTTTTTCCACCCCCCAGCTACCTTCCCCATGAGATGTAACATCTTGGTGCTCCTTCTCAAAGGCAATTATGGAATCTAGCCTGTGCTACACCAGGGGTGGCATGTACACTAACTGGCACAGCAGCACAGCTCACTTGGGGTAGTGTCTGTGAATGCTGCATAGTTTTAACTTTCAGAGATGTACTGAGGTAATCAAAAGAAGGTCTTACATTGAAATTTTGGGTGGACCTCAGGAAAAGTAGGCATGCATATTCCCATCAGTAACTGGTCCCCATCCATCACTTTCCTCTAGTTCTCCTACCACCTTGGCCTGTTCATTTAATCTTATGTAACTTGCCCATGGAACTGAAAAACCAGCAGGTGTTCCTTATCTGCTGGAGAAGAACAGGCAGTTGCCAGCCCCTCTAGAATAGAAGCCCTTTTTCTTTCTTGGGATGCTGCATTTAGTCAGCTGTTTCCCATCCACTCTGGTGCTCAGGGGTATGTGACTGGAGGGTCCCCCTTTGGCCCCTGACACGACCTCCCAACACAGCACTTCCAAGGGAAGGCTGCCCTTCCTGCCACGCTCTCTGCTTAGGAGGGAGCAGGGGCTGGTTAAAAATAAATTTGGGAGCAGATGGTGAGGTAGATTATTGTTCATCCTCGGGCGATGATGATGATGTGCCAGCTAACTGCTGGTTGTCTATCAGAATTAATCAGGAGCTGTTGTGGCACATGATCAGTGAAGCCACTGCTTCCCCTAGGAAGAGGGAAGGAAGAGCAGAGGAACAGCTCTGTAAAATAAATTGTTGGAAAAGCAGTTGTTTTGAAGATACAAACAGTTTCTGATGGGGGGGGAAAAATCTGTTAAGATGGGAATGATTTTAGGATTTGGGGGGTTTTTTAATGTACTGACACTCTTTTATATATCTGCAGTTATGCTTTGCTTCTGGAAAACAATTAGGAAACCTTAATCACTTTCTTCTTGCATATGTTTCACTAGAATTGTAGATCATCTGAAATAAAGTGATTTAAGAGGTTTATAGGACCCTTACAAGAACTGTCTTTATTGCTAGTATGAAATGGTATCCATGAATGCACCTGTTTCAGATTTGTGATCAGTGTCAGAGGGAAGGATTTGACACTGTGCTCAAAACACTTCACAGATGTTAAGTCTACACTCACAAATCGGACAAGGAAAAAGCTGACTTTCCCCATTGAGCTGAAATGCAGTATCAGTTCTGATACTTTAGCAATCTGAAGGGTAATTTATCCATGTTACCTTCTTTTTCACTAAAGAGGTTAATGAAATGGTTTAAGAATTAGCGGTAATTAAGAAATAAAACAGGAAGTACATTTTTGGTTATTGTTTTGTAATAAAAAATAACAGAATTTTGATCACTTACTCCACTTAGATAACCTGTCAGTCTGTTAAGTTACTAACATGTATTAAACCAAATTTTTTTATTTTGTGTATTCAGCTCCTGTTGTTCAGGCTATGTCATGGTGTTTCATTTTAGGAGTCCACCCTAGCAGATGGCCAAAGTTATGTTTAGCCGGGATGTAATTTGTGGAAAATTTATTCTTTATTTTGGAAGGTGATATGCTAAGTATTTTTTATCTAAGACTGTCAGGTCTGTACAGTTTATGTTAAATAGCACATTTTTCACAAATATACAGTATAAAATACAAAAATTTAGATGAAATTTGCTATTTTTTCACATTTTTAATCTCTTCTTCATTTATACTTTCTATTATGAAGGTAGTGCTGTTTTAGGTTATACCATAATCTGAGGGCTTTGTCTGTATGCAACAGGGAGTGTTAAGTCAAGGCAAGGCTTCAGATTTTATTTTTCACATGGTCTAATTTGATATGTTAGAAATAAGATAGAATGACATAAAGAGAGGTGGTGCCTCTTTTCTCCAAATTTGCAGGTGTCAGGGAGGCGTTTTGTTGCTGTTTCTGGCATTACTATGAGGTTCATCAGTCTCTAAGAGTTCCATGAGTGATGTAGCAGATCACTGGTGGGTTATCTGCAACAGCAGTAATCCATAGATCAGGAGCCCTGTTAAAATATTCCTGGTACTAACAAGTAATTTTCTCTTTCTTAGTGTAAAAAAAAACTACGAGAATTAAATTAATTTTTTTATTGGGGTGTTTCTTACTGAGCATAGATTAGATTGAACTGGAAAACTAATCTCACTGGCTTTGATTCTGGTCAGTTCTGTGTTCTGCTGCAGAAAGGTCAGGCTCTTGCTATTTGGCATCTGTAGCACCTGAAATATCCTTTGTTTTTTTGGTTGTTTTTTTGGTTGTTTTTTTTGGTTTGTTTTTTAAATTATTATTACTAAGTGAAATAATCTCAGGAACCTGTTTATTTCATTGCCCTTGCCCTTCTGAGGTGTTGCTTTTGGTATACATATGATTGGAGTGAGAGGATGATTTAAAGTAAGTTGTGTGCATGTGGGGTGGCTTGCTTTTAAATCTTTTTAAGTGCTTGGATGCTGGTAAGGTGAGGTTTTGTACAAACCCTGCAGTGCAGAGGTGCCTGACTCCATGGGTGAGCATTACTCAGTTTTACCATGAAAGCTGTGATGAGAGACTGCAGTACAGAAGGCAAAAATTGCTCTTCGCTGTAGAGATATTTCTCCTTTAAGAAGAACAGTAATTGAAAACAGCACCTTTCCAAGTAGGCAGCAGAAGTGAGAGTATTGGGAATTTTGTCTTTGAAGTGTTGTTAGCAGAAATCCTGTTTATTAACATAAGCCCCTGGCACCTGTAACTGTTTCACCAGGCCACATTGTTGTTTCAGTCCCTCTTACCTGTGTAGACCCATGTGGTTCCCATTGCATGAGTCAAAAGAAAAGGATAGAGAACGTAAAAAATACATCTCCTTTATTCTTTCTTTCCCTGAGGGAGTGTGGGTGAGAGATACCCAGACCTCAGTCCAGGCTTCACAAGAGATCCTGCCTAGTGTAATGGGCCAGCATTTGAGCAGCCTCAGCAATTTCTCCTACATGTTTCACCTGGTACCCTGTTATTCCCTCCTAATTTCTTTTTAAAACATTTTTGTAGTCCTAGTCTGTGTTAGTTTTCCTCTATGTTCCAGGTTGTCTCCTGGCATCTGTGCACTTTCACTTAGAAACTGCCAGCTTATTTCTGTTCATGGCAATTCTGGAACCATCTTGCAGTTTGGATCTCAGCTCAGTTCCTGAGGAGCCTCTCATTCAATTTATTCTCCCTTACATT